>NC_079195.1:121866992-122545742 GCF_029499605.1 Hyla sarda
CATTTTTCTTCCAGGCCGCTGGTGGAGTGTGCTAGCTCATATGCTTCAGCGGTCGCGTTACTTCGGGGTCCTGCTGGCCCATACAGATGATATCGATACTCTTCTGTCCTGGTTCCCGGATCAAGGGAAGGCCTCCTGAGGTAGTGCAATATGGCAGATAAATACTTTATCCACATGACTGTGAAGTGAATGGGGTCGGGGATTCCTCTGGCACCAGGCTAGGGTTTTTTTTTTCTTTCTTTTTTTATCTTATTTTTATTTTTTTTATCTTTTTCCATGCGATGGCTTACGATGGCTGCTGAGGTGGAAAAATACACAGCACTCTGACAGGCAGCATTTCTGGTGATACAGAAGGTACTTTTGGTCAGGGGTCACAGTCTGCAAGGTTCCCTATATAGGAGTCAGTAGCATTTTATATTATATAATGTGCTTTTCTTTTTAGATGGATAACCATGAGAGACCAGGGAAAATAAATAAAAAGGAGAAGTACAGGATGTGTGCTGATATGTCCAAAGGTGAGGTCTGCTTGAACTGCAATTCTATGGTGGATAAACCCAGCTACCAGTCAGAGGCTAGACAATTTTTTGGCTGGTTCTAGACCCATCTGTCAGAGGCGTTTAAGGATGTGACAGCCAGCTATACCTCTTTAAAGAGAGCTAAGCATTCATCACCACAAGTGTTGCGTTATGCGCTCCGGCCGCACACGCTGGCCGTGAGCGCATGGTCCCGTTACCTGCTGTTGCCGGTGGGGCTGGGATTCGCATCGCGGGACGCGTCCGCATGCGAATCCCAGCCCGTCACTCATCTGGTGCTTCTCCTGCACCCGCCTCTGCCTCTCTGCTCCGGCACACGTGTCCCCATCCCGTAGAGTGCACTTGCGCAGGAGCTTTAAGATTTAAAGGGCCAGTGTGCCCATTAGTGAAGTAACACCTGTGGCTTATTGTGTAAATTCCTCCACCTCCCACACTTCACCTCCCACACTTCTTTGTTGCCCTAGAGCCTTAGAGAAAGCATTCCTGTGTATTGCCTAGCCGTGTATCATACCCTTGCTCCGTGACCTGACCTTGTGTCTTTGCCGCTGGCCTACTGAATATTTGCTACGTTCCTGACTATGCTAATGTGCTGCCTGCCCTGACCTCGTGCTATCCAGACCACGAGACCACCTGTGCCTCGAATCTCCTCAGCCGCCTGTAGTCGAGCTGTGCCAGGGGTAGCGACCTGGGTGCCACCTGCCGCAGCAAGTCCTTCCCGCTTTGCGGCGTGCTCTGGTGAAAACCAGCAGCACCTTAGACTCCACTCCCTGGTATACGCCAAGTCATCTATAACACAGGTCCAGCAGATACACTATCATCAGTGTTCCAGTCTACTGAAACGTGAGTGTCACAACAAGCTCCATCATCCCCCTCTGATCCAGCATCATCAGACTTTTCTGAAGGTGAAATTGAGTCAATTTCAGATTTCTTGGATACCGGTGCTCCAGAGGACTTAATGTTTAACAAAGAAAAGTCTAGCTCTCTGATCCGATCTTTCAAAGGGACAATGGAAGGTGAATCATCTTCAGGTGACCTGCCAAGAAGCTATTTTGGAGTCCTAAGACCAGAAATAGAGTTCTTCCATCTCACTCTCTTCAGGAAGAGTTAATGAAGGCTGAGTGGTCTAGACCAGAGAAAAAGTTTGAGCCTTGGGAATACTCAAGATTTTGGAGAGGCTCTTGTCCGACTGGCTTCCAAAATCACCTGGGCTACCCAATCTGACACATTTTACCCACGGTGTCTAAAAATAAATAAATCAAGTAAATTATTGGGGCTCAAGGTCTGGGATATGGGTTCAATTAGTTTATTAATTATAGATAACAATACAGGTATGTGATATGTTGCCTGTGGCTAACAGGGCCCTTGTAAGCCAGCAGGAACAATAAATTGTAATAAAATATTATATAAAAACCATAAATAAATTAATAATATATGTACTGAGACCAATAAAATATAAGTATAAAACAAAAAGGTGCATTTGGTAATTAGGGGAAACAAATGTCAATCAATCCAGATTCTTAAAAGTTCTCCCCTTTCAAGTCCAATAGCAAAGTATTTGGATTTTTTTTTTCAATAGTTCCAAATGTGTCAAAGGAGGTAAATGTCTTTGTATAAGTTCCTTGCAACAAAGTATATCTTTGCAATCACCACTTCTACTATGTAACCTGTAGCAATTATGGGATCAGCTCCACTGACTTAAGAAAACAGTTTATGTTAGCAGTCAATGCAAAGTTATTGCAGTGCTAGATACAGCATTAGAGATATAAAGGATAACACTTGCAGATAGTGTGCATATGCTCACCGATCCTTTCGGGATATAGACACTGTGGTCTCCGGCGGAGTCGAGGCGCCGTTGTTGCCGGTAAGTTATAGAAACTGTGATCTCCGGGTTTGCTGATAGCTGGTAGCGCTGGGTTCCAATTAGCTGCTTAACTGATGTATAAGTCGTGCGGGCACACCGTTGGAGACTCGGCCTTCCCCTGATGTAAACGGTGCAATACAACAGTGGGCAAAGAAGCTGGGGACTGCAGCACTTCTACTGCATCCCTTAATGGAGTCCCAGGTGGCGTGCTCGTGTTTCCAAAGCGCGCGCGCTGTTCAAGCAGGTGATTGACAGATGTCTGTCAAAGATGTTCTGAGGGTGAAGTGGTGATTTGCGCTAACAGGTAAATAGTAGGTGGTCTCAGTATGAATGTGAAGGGGTCGCTTTCCTCAGTCCTTTCTTCAGCAGCTTAGATAATTATAGGTGTCAGGGATCAGTATCATCACCTATATATACAAATTGGCATCTGTCAATCACCTGCTTGAACAGCGTGCGGTTTGGAAACACGAGCACGCCACCTGGGACTCCATTAAGGGATGCAGTAGAAGCGCTGCAGTCCCCGGCTTCTTTGCCCACTGTTGTATTGCACCGTTTACATCAGGAGAAGGCCGAGTCTCCAACAGTGTGCCCGCACGGCTTATACATCGGTTAAGCAGCTAATTGGAACCCAGCGCTACCAGCTATCAGCAAACCGGGAGATCGCAGTTTCTATAACTTACCGGCAACAACGGCGCCTCGACTCCGCCGGAGACCACAGCATCCCGAAAGGATCGGTGAGCATATGCACACTATCTGCAAGTGTTATCCTTTATATCTCTAATGCTGTATATAGCACTGCAATAACTTTGCATTGACTGCTAACATAAACTGTTTTCTTAAGTCAGTGGAGCTGACCCCATAATTGCCACAGGTTACATAGTAGAAGTGGTGATTGCAAAGATATACTTTGTTGCAAGGAACTTATACAAAGACATTTACCTCCTTTGACACATTTGGAACAATTGAAAAAAAAATTTCAACTACTTTGCTATTGGACTTGAAAGGGGAGAACTTTTAAGAATCTGGATTGATTGACATTTGTTTCCCCTAATTACCAAATGCACCTTATTGTTTTTATACTTATATTTTATTGGTCTCAGTACATATATTATTAATTATATTTTATCTATGGTTTTTATATAATATTTTATTACAATTTATTGTTCCTGCTGGCTTACAAGGGCCCTGTTAGCCACAGGCAACATATCACATACCTGTATTGTTATCTATAAATAATTAATAAACTAATTGTACCCATATCCCAGACCTTGGGAAAACTCCCCTAAGGTGAATTTGGCAGTAGCCAAGGAGGATTCATCTTTACTCATGCGAAAAAAAGGGTGGTTGTATGTCTTATGAAGCTTTACGCTACAGCGGCTTTAACCTGTAAGGCCTCACTGGCTATGGTCCTGGTGGCTAGGGCCCTTCGACTGTTTTTCTTTATCTATTTGGTTGGTAAGGTTTCTAAAGAAGAGATTCTTAAGAATATTCCAGGTGAAAAGAGAGCTGGGTATTTTCTGAGTGATTTTCTTCTGGATTCACTCAGGTTGGGCTCCAAGACCATGGCCGTATCTACGGCTGCAAGAAGAGCCCTGTGGCTTAGGGAGTGTGTGTGTGGGGACGGGGGGGGGGGGGGGGGGGGGAGGGGTGATTGTTTGTGATATGCCCTCCAAGAATAATTTTTGTATACTCATGGGAGCAAGGCTATGTTATGTTGCTTCTGTGTGGAAGGGGACTACTTCGGATGTCTGGGTATAGTCAGTAGTCTCACACGGTCACTCTCCACACGCCTCCCACAACATTATCTGTCAACTCAGGAAACACACATCTTTTTGACCTGGTAAAGCATTTCATCATGAATGTCCGTTCTTATTGGAAGAGCTTTGGAACCTATTCCAGGAACTTCTCTGTGCCCAAGAAGGAAAGCTTTTGGTGATAGGTTAAAGATATTTTGTCCAGGTAGTCAGGCCTCTATCAAACATCTATTTTGAAAGGTCATGTCCTGGTCTCTATCTCCATGGCTAAGCATGTGGGAAAACTTCAAGCACTATTCTGCAAAAAGCCTTATTTAAGGACTCCTCAACTCTGTCTCATACTCAGGACCAGGCCTTCCTTTAGGCCCAAAGTGTTTTTTTTTATTTATTTTTTCTTTAAGCCTCAACCAGGAGATATTTCTACCCAGTCTCTGTGAGCATATGCTGAATAAAAAACAGCATAGATTGCATTAGCTAGATGTCGGAAGAGTGGTTCTGGCTTACTTGGACAGGTTCAACCAGTTTAGAGCTTTGGATACACAGTTCCTTCAACTTCAGAGTCCAAATAAAATTAAACCAGCCTCCAAATGATCTTTATCTAGTTGAATTAGAGAAGTCCTTGAGACAACCGATTTTGTCAAGAGGCTTGCTTTGGGAATCCAGGCTTACTCAACTAGTTCAGCAGGTGCCTCGCATCAATGGACTACACCTGCCAAGCTGCCACCTGGTCTACTCTAAGTACCTTTGTGAGACACTTCAATCTCAGTGTAATCACCAATTGAAAGGTGCGCTTCGACAGAAGAGTGCAGAAAGTGTCGTCTACAGTTTACCCTCCCTATTTATTATTGCTTTGCTATCCCATTTGTTTTATGTGCTGCCACAGAATGACATGGAAAGTTGAAATTTACTTTCTGAAATTTCTTCTATACGTGAGTCTGTAGGCAGTACACAGGGCCGGACTGGGGATAAAAACCAGCCCTGGAAATAACTGCATACCAGCCCCACTGGTCAAAGGGCGCAGGCGCTACATATATGACAGAAGCCTGGTAAATCAAATACCAGGTTTTTACTAGACAGGTTCTATGTACTACAGCCTGTGAGGGAAGGCTGGCATTTGATTTGTCAGGCTTCCATTCTATAATGTTGTGGACTTGATACTGTGTCCAAGCTGGAAGGGCTACAGTCTGCACACTTTAGCGCATAAAAGTAGTTGTAGCTGCTGGACGCAGCAGAGGCGGCTCTAGACTTGTAAAACCTTAAGCGAACATGAGGCCCCACATACTTTTCTGCAGACTTCACATAGTGATCCGATCGGATGTGAGATGGTAGCACTGTCCCTGCAGCACCAATTACTGACCAACTTCTGTTTACCGAGACCAATATTACCAATAATACTAGCATACTGTTACCAACCAAATCTATTATCCCTGTACTGTGACTTCACTGTATGTATTATCCTTGTACTGTGACATCACTGTGTGTATTATCCCTGTACTGTGACATCACTGTGTAAATTATCCCTGTACTGTGACATCACTGTGTGTATTATCCCTGTACTGTGACATCACTGTGTGTATTATCCCTGTACTGTGACATCACTGTGTATATTATCCTTGTACTGTGACATCACTGTGACTTGTATTATCCCTGTACTGTGACATCACTGTGTGTATTATCCTTGTACTGTGTATAATAAAGGGATTATCTGGCAGGATGGTTTTGTTTTTAGAACTATGCCCATACCTTGTAAATAATAAATAAATAAATAAATAAATGAATAAATTATATATATAAAATAAACCTGTGCTCATCTCCAGCCCTCCCGCCATGCCTCCGTTGTCCTGTTCTTGTTACCAGGTGCAATCCTTTTCCTGATAGCAAGTGTTACACCAGAGCCTGGAGTGATGTTGGGGCCCAGTGTGTCATACTACCGCTATTCCACAGCGATGTCCTACCTCAGTAGTACAGCACACTGGGCCGCAACATCACTCCAGGCTCAGGTGTCACACTTTCTATCAGGAAAAGGATTGCACCTGGTAACCAGAGGCATGGCGGGAGGGCTGGAGATGAGCACAGGTTTATTTTTTATTTATTGTTTACAAGGTACAGGCATAGTTCTGAAAACCATACCCTCCCGCTGGATAACCCCTTTAACCCTGTACTGTGACAATACTGTGCATATTATCCCTGTACTGTGATGTTACTGTGCATTATTCAAAGTGACATCACAGTACAGGGTTAATACACACAGTGACATCACAGCACAGGTTAATACACACATTGACATCACAGCACAGGGTTAATACACACATTGACATCACAGCACAGGGTTAAGACACACAGTGACAGTACAGGGTTAAGACACACAGTGACCGTACAGGGTTAAGACACACAGTGACAGTACAGGGTTAAGACACACAGTGACAGTACAGGGTTAAGACACACAGTGAGAGTACAGGGTTAATACACACAGTGACAGCAGGATGAGGATAATAAATCACGGGTAACATGGGCCAGTGCAGTGCCGCTGGCATTATCACTATGTGTTCTTATCACTTAATGTGCACTGGCCCGCAGCTGCAGTGTGATTGTGCTGGGGGGGGGCGAGGGTATGGACAGTGGACGCACCTGAAGGCAGCAGGCCATCACAGACATGGTGAGGCTGAGGACCGGTGCTCATTCCTTTCTCCTGTGCTCCGGGGCCGGGCAGGGACATATGAGAGTTCTTCAGAGGAGCTCAGGGGTGGCCGCAGCTCTTCTGTTAAGCCACCCAGATCTGCTGCCATACAGAAACGCTGGCCGCGTAATGACGTAGTTACGCCGGCCCTTTGATTCTCGGGAACGTCATTACGCGGCTGCCGTATCTTTATGGCAGCCGCATCACTCATCATCTGGGGGCGGGGCCTCTGCCTGCCAACTATAGGTACTAAAGCTAACTATAATCGTATGCAAGCGGCCGGGTCAGAGCCGGAGACAGAGCGGCTTTAGCCTCTGCCTCCTGCTCCTACACTGGCCGTCTTCTTGATACTGTTGTGCCAGCCCAGAGGGAGAGCGGCCTACCAGGAATTTCCCCGGTATCCCGGCAGGTCAGTCCGGCCCTGGCAGCACAGCACCTCACTCAATAAAAATGTGTTTGCTGCATCACTACACAGTGTCTGTCTTTATGCTCTGGAGTTTTATACCTATACCTGGGAAATTATTTAGTTTCATTTACCATGAGAGCCTATGAACTCATGGAAATAGGAACTTTCAGTAAGTAAATATAAACTTTAACTAGTCTGAAACTCCTATGCCCTTCACTGTTGAAATGTGTAGTAGACTTGTAATTCCCCCCAAAGGAGCTGGTTTAACAGGCAAATACATTCTAAAAAAGGGAACAAATGAGACAAATGACACCATGGCAACTGATTAAAGGCACTGTAAGAATTCAATAAAGCTTATCACAATGAATATAAGTACTAATCAATCTTTTTCTACTCCACAGTAAGAGAAAACAGATAAAATGTGCTGTTGGGAAACTCCAAAGATATACTGCAATCAACTGCAAACATGACAGAAGATGTAAGGGTAACAAGTGCTACACTTCATTTGGGACTTATGTTCAGATATTAAAAATTGTCATTAGAATATTATAATTTTTTTTAGTTGTCATTGTGGTTGTATACATAGGGTCGACTACCATATCAAGAGTTGTCTAAGTTAGTGTATAATTAAATATTCTATGAACTTTGACTGTGAGCCATCCCTAATATTATTTATATCAATGATAACCTTTTATACAATTTTACAGTAATATCTTTTTAGTCTATTAGGAATAAAATATACAAAATTAATTTCAAGTTTCTATATCCACGGATTTGATTCAAAAAAGGTAAAGCCACATGGAGGGTCAGCCAAAACAATTGTTAACCCCTTAAGGACCAAGCCCCTTTTCACCTTAAGAACCAGGCCAATTTTATTTTTTCATTTTAGTTTTTTCCTCCTCGCCTTCTAAAATCCATAACTCTTTTATATTTCCATCTACAGACCCATATAAGGGCTTGTTTTTTGCGTGACCAATTGTACTTTGTAATGAAACACCTCATTTTACCATAAAGTGTACGGCGAACCCAAAAAAAATTTTTAGGGAGGAAATTTCAATGAAAACCCAAATTTTGCACATTTTGGAGGGGTTCGTTTTCACACTGTGAAATTTACAGTAAAAATTACAAGTGTTCTTTATTCTGTGGGTCAACAGGATTAAAATGATACCCATGGCTAGATACTTTTATATTTTTGTACCGCTTAAAAAAAACTAAAACCTTTTGTGCAAAATCAGCAATCTAAAATCGCCCTATTTTGACCACCTATAACTTTTTCATTTTTCCGTATATAGGGCGTTATGAGGGCTCATTTTTTGCACCGTCATCTGTACTTTTTTTTAGATACCCCATTTGCTTATATAAAACTTTTAGATCATTTTTAATTATTTTTTTTTTTTTTATAAAATGGGACATAAAAGCAGCATTTTGGACGTTTTTTTTATTTTACACGTTTACACCATTCACCGTACGGGATCATTAACCTTATATTTTGATAGTTCGGACATTTGGTTCAAATAGTGCGATACCAAATATGTTTATTTTTTTAATTATGCTTTTTGGGGGTAAAATGGAAAAACTGACAATTTTCATTTTTATTGGGAGAGGGAATTTTTCAATTTTTTTAAACTTTTTAGTTTTTAATTTTTTAACTTTTTTCTTACACTTTTTATGTCCCCATAGGGGACTATCTGTAGTAATCCTTTGATTGCTAATACTGTGCAGTGCTATGTATAGGACACAGCACCGCTCAGTATTATCGGTGATCTTCTGCTCTGGTCTGCTCGATCTCAGACCAGAGCAGAAGACCCCGGGAGACGGCCGGAGCCAGGTGAGGGGACCTCCGGCCGCCATGCTGGATGATCGGATCGTCGCAGCAGCGCTCCTGGAGATTCGATCATCCATACAAAGTACCGCAATGCCGCAGATGCCTTGATCTGTATTGATCACGGCATCTGAAGGGTTAATGGCGGACATCCGCGCGATTGCGGATGTCGGCCATTACGGGTGGGTCCCCGGCTGCTGCTAGCAGCCGGAACCTGCTGTGTATGACGCGAGCACCGTTCCGTTGCTCGCGGTCATACACAGGATGTAAATGTACGTCCTGGTGCAGGAAGTCCCGCCAAACCAGGACGTACATTTACGTCCGTGATCGTTAAGGGGTTAAAGGGATACTTCAGTAGAAAACAATTTTTCCTATCAACTTACTTTAGAAAGTTAAACAGATTTGTAAATTATATCTTTGGAGTTTCCCAACAACACATTTTATCTGTTTTCTCTTACTGTGAAGCAGAAAAAGCATTGTGCAGGCCAGGTGAGTGTGTCTTTGTCTCTGTGTGTGTCTCTGTGTGTGTCTCTGTGCGTGTCTCTGTGTGTGTCTCTGCGTGCGCGGGGGTGAGGTTTGTGCTGCCTACCTACTTAATGTGGGGAAACTAAGCTGCCATGCTGCCTATCTAATGTGGGGGAACTAAGCTGCCATGCTGCCTATCTAATGTGGGGGAACTATGCTGCGATGCTGACTATTTAATGTGGGGGAACTATACTGCCATGCTGCCTATTTAATGTGGGGGAACTATGCTGCGATGCTGACTATTTAATGTGGGGGAACTATACTGCCATGCTGCCTATCTAATGTGGGAGAACTATGCTGCCTACCTAATGTGGGGAAACTATGCTGCCATGCTGCCTATCTAATGTGGGGAAACTATGTAGCCTACCTAATGTGGGAAAATTATGCTGTCTACCTAATGTGGGGGAACTATGCTACCGTGCTGCCTACCTAATGTGGGGGACGTATGCTGGCTATCTAATGTGGGGGAACTATGCTGCCTATCTGATGTGGGGAAACTATGCTGCCTATCTAATGTGGGAGAACTATGCTGCCTACCTAATGTGGGGGGGAACTATGCTGCCTATCTAATGTGGGGGAGCTATGCTGCCATGCTACCTATATAATGTGGGGAAACTATTCTGCCTTTCTAATGTGGGGGAACTATGCTGCCTACCTAATGTGGGGACACTTTTTGCTGCCTATCTAATGTTGGGGAACTATGCTTCCTATCTAATGTGGGGAAGCTATGCTGCCTACCTAATGAGGAGGAACTATGCTGCCTACCTAATGTGGGGGAAACTATGCTGCCTACCTAATGTGGGGGAACTATGCTGCTATGCTGTCTATCTAATGGGGCAAACTATGCGGCCTACCTAACGTGGGTTAACTATGCTGCCTACCTAATGTTGGAAACTATGTTGCCTACCTAGTGTGGGGGAAACTATGCTGCCTACCTAATGTGGGGGAACTATGCTGTCTACCTAATGTGGGGGTACTATGATGTCTATCTAATGTGGGGAAACTATGCTGCCTATCAAATGTGGGGAAACTATGCTGCCTATCTAATGTGGGGAAACTATGCTGCCTATCTAATGTGGGGAAACTATGCTGGCTATCTAATGTGGGGAAACTATGCTGGCTATCTAATGTGGGGAAACTATTCTGCCTACCTAATGTGGAGGAACTATGCTGCCTATCTAATGTAGGGGGACTGCTGCCTACCTAATGCTGCAGATCAATGTGAGTTGCAGTGCTGTGGAGCTCTTAAATATGCAGTGCAATTTTATGGCATAGTAATTTTATTCTTTTTTTCTCTTGGGGGGGGATTTGGCAGCATTTCACTCTTGGACCGGCCCTGACTGTGTCCTCACACAATCCACCAGTGTTGGAAACAAGCATTGTGGTGTCTTGACCTGAGGAGAAGCCTGATTGGGTGACAGTGAAGAAATGGGCCTTAAATCTACTTAATCTCCAACAGGTTGGGTCACAAAGAACTCCATCCCAAATATGATGCATCTGTGTGTCAAAGATACAAATAATCAACATGTGCCATAATTACCTGTACCAGGGCTAGAAGAAAGGGATAAAGTACATAATGGTGCTTTGGAGTGTAGCTGTAGGGGGTGTAGAAAGCTACTGAATCTAAATGGAACACATCGGCAATCAGGTAAAGGTCACAGCGGCGCATGGCCGTATAAGTACAAAGGTCAACAGTTTAATGTGCAATACATTGATACAGATAACCAGGAGTCATTTTACTGAAGTAAAGCATCAATATAGAAATAATCTAGCCCTGCATGTGCATCAGCATTAAAGAAACAGACAATACTGTAACACAAGAATAATAAATTAAACAGAAGACCCACACAAAACATAAAGTAAACCAACATCTATGCAGACATTTGCCATATTATGTACATGAATTAATGTTATTATTTATATAATTTATTCCCATGGTTATTTCACTATTAGTAACTTTGTGTTATATGAATTTTTTCCCATACTTTGTTAATGTAGGTATTGTTCAATAATTTGAGTAGTAGCTAATCATAGTAATTATGGATGAGTGATTTGGTTAGGAAGTTTCCTTAAAAAAATCCAGACTTGTTCAAAAAATTTTTTTTTCCTTGGGCATATTGCTTAGTCCCCCATCTATTGCTCAGTCCCACTATTTGTATTTTGGCTATACTCATTTGGTCTCCTGTGTGTCAAGTTTGCTGAACTGGGGTATTCAGTAGCAGTCATGTGACCACTTAAGCACCCACTGATGACAGCTAAACATTCAGCTCTGGTGCATCTGACCAGAGCGCATAGTACAGATACTGAGGGGGAAATTTATAACATTGTATGTTATCTAATTTTTTTTATCCTGTTTTTCTTTTGGTGTATTTGACATGGCTGGAACTAATTCATCATAAAGTTGCACAGGCTTCCATGAATTGTATGAAAGGCTATGCACCAGTAATAATGATGACAGGACATATTGCATGGTATAAGTGGTCAGACTTAGTGGGACTTATAAATGTGGTCCTTTGTAGTGTTGAGCACAAATATTCAGGAATATCCGCACTTCACAATTTCACGAATATTTAGAATATAGTGCTATATATTCGTAATGACGAATATTCTTTTTATTTGTTTTGTTTTTTTCACATGCAAATTTTTATGTGAATTTTCCATGCAAATTTTCACATGGAACAAAAAGTGTACAAACATAGCGAACATGCGAATTTCGCGAACATAGGACGAATAATCGTCAATATATATTTGCAAAATATTGCAAATTCGAATATGGCCCCTGCCGCTCATCCCTAGTCCATTGTGCATAAATTAGTGACTTTTCACAAAAGTCGCAAATGTTAAATTGATGACCACTTGATAGCTTGAGGCAAATTTGTAACGGAATAATTTACACAAAAAGGGGTAAAGACCATGATAAATGTCCCCCTTAGTATGAACAGAATAAGCAATGAGCAATGAGCAGCGAGGCATACAGTGCATGCCATGCTGCTCACTTTGTACAGTTATTCAAATAGCAAAGGAAATGACATGGGCGGTAGTGCCTGTACCTGTACAGAAGTAAGCAGAGTTATTCTATGCATTACACCACTTATATTCACTTGTACACTGGGCAACTTGCACCGGTCCCAGTGTGTGTACAATCAAATCTGAACTGGCCATCGAATCTGTATTGAATTGCTTGTCCTCATGAAATATGGGAGGGTTGCTCATACTTAAAGGGGTACTCCACTGAAAAACATTTTTTTTTAAATCATCTGGTGCCAGAAAATTAAACACATTTGTAAATTACTTCTATTTAAAAATCGTATTCCTTCCAGTACTTATCAGCTGCTGTATGCTCCACAGGAAGTTATTTTCTTTTTGAACTTCCTTTCTGACTGACCTCATTGCTGTCTGCTGACACCTCTGACTATTTTAGCAACTGCCCAGAGTAGGAGAAAATCCCCATAGCATACCTATCCTGCTCTGGACTGTACCTAAAATATACAGAGGTGTCAGCAGAGAGCACTTGTGGTCAGAAAGAAAGGAAATTTAAAAAGAAAAGAACGTTCTGTGGAGCATACAGCAGCTGATAAGTACTGGAAGGATTAAGATTATTAAATAGAAGTAATATACAAATCTGTTTACCTTTCTTGCAACAGTTGATTTAAAAAAAATAAAAAAAAAATAAAAAGTATCCCTTTAATAATACTAGTACTTGTTATTAGGCTGTGTTCTTATGGGGTAATGCTAGTTTTTATAGCTATTTTCCAAAATCAAAGTAAAAATTTTGCAAATATGCACATTGCGGTAAATTGCACTATTTTATTACTATTTTGGAACACAGCAGTAACTAATTAATTAAGCACCATGCATGAACACAGCCTTATTTAGTATTTAACTGTTTATTGGCAGGAAAGCATTATAGTAGGGGCACATATAACCTGGGGCTTCCACCAGTGTTTTTCAACAATAATTTCTTATAAACAAGGTGTGGTTGTTTAAAAGAAAAAAAATTGAGAAAAAAGAAACCCTCCCCCCCCCCCCCTTCTTTATCCATGTATTATTAAACACAGCTTACTAGCACTTACCAGTATGAAGACCTAAAGTGTTGTCTATAATTCTATCCTATAACTAAGAATGAGCCATTTGGTCAGTAACATCAAATCTTTTACCTTTGCATTCATAACTAAGCTGCATTTGCATTCATAACATGTAGTTGTCTTTCTCCGTAAGCCTTGGCTGTGCAAATTGAATGGTGCATTTAAAAGGTTAAATAGTCCAGACAGAACATGCCTGGGAGGTTTTAATGCTGCTCCATTAAATCAGAGACATCTCTAGGTTTACGGAAGAGCTACAGAGCTTATATTGCTTGGATTAGAGAGAGCTGGGGAAAAACTGCCAACCCCGCCTGCAGGAACCAAGATTGCCCTGCTGCACATTGAGGTAGATTTAATAAAGATGAACAGGGAGGAGAAGATGTGGTTGTCGGGGTCAAATGAACAAAATACAAAAAAGAAACCTGTTTCTGCAGGCAGAAAGCCTCCCAGCTGGTTTAAACCAGGGTCACACAAACAAATCACTAGCAACAACTCAAATGTCCCTTCACAGCAGTTAACCCAATATAAGTGTATGACAATAAAATCAACACTGTGAAAAAGATGGCATACATGTACAGAAAGCCCAATTACTAGAAGGAAGGCTTGATATATGACATGCATATACATGTGATTCTGTAATGCTGGGAAACCAAATTTGTTATTCTGTTGGCAGAACATATATTACTGCCAGTCCACTAGAAGCTAGCAACATGACCAACACACCAATTCATTGGCAGCATCACTTAGTCATCAACAAATAAACTAGCTATTGCATAAAGGGAATGAGAAAAAGGCCTAATGTTTAAATGATATTTTCATGGAAAACATATTACAAAAAATGTTTTTATATTTTTATTAATTTTACACATTACTATCTATGCTAAAAGAGGTTCCCCTACTTAAAGGAGAACTATGGTAAGGATAGGGGATAAGTAGCTGATTGCGGGGGGACCGACCGATGGGGCCCCCTGTGAGCTCCGGAACGGGACCTGGCACTCAGTGAGGAGCATGTGCTGCAGAGGGCATGAATGTCCTGAGTAAAGTACTGAGCACCGGGTCCCGTCCTGTGATGCTGCCAATGAATTGGTGTGTTTGTTATGTTGCAAGTTTCTAGTGGACTAGCAGTAATATATCTTATGTCAACAGAATAACAAATTTGGTTTCCCAGCATTACAGAATCACATGTATATGCATGTGTGGTCCTCAGTGAGAGAGCCAGGGTCTCGTCCCGGAGATCACAGGGGTCTTGTGGATAGGGGATACGTTGACTGTCAGTGGAGCACTCCTTTAATTACAAAAGTGACTGTTGCACGCCGCAGGGGTCAGCCACGCCCCTCGTGACATCACGGCCACCCCCCTATCCCATAGACTTGCATTGAGGGGCCTGACTGTGATGTCCCCGTTCAGAACACTGGTCAGTGGAGTACCCCTTTAAATGAATAAATTACACTGTACTCACTTCACCACCAAGCTCTAAATCGCCTAGTCCCTCTGTTTTCTTATCCGGATGAAGCACTTTCTTACCTCCCTTGATAACGTTCCCAACAAACTTTGCAACCAATTGATGAGACCTATAAAATAGGTGAAGTGTGAGGTGATAAATCCAGGTATTTAGGTATACTCATCAGAAAAATCTGTTGCAGTTTTGGAAAAGAAACTGGCAGAAATACAAAGAAGAATGTAAAATGTTGGTGCTGATTTGTGCGCAGATTAAAGCATTCCTGCTATTAAGTAAAGTTTTGACATGTTCCACAGACCTGTAAAAAATTTAGATTGGTTGGGGTCTCAGTACTGTTAGTTACATATCACTAGGTGAAGCCTGCAGCTGTGTTCTTTACTCCCTCGTCCACTGCTCTATCTAACTGATTGCAGGAGACAGGCTCAATAGACATATAATGGCACTGATTGTGATAAACACAGAAAATATCAATAGGTCTCATTTCTATTGCACTGACGAGTAGTGATATTAAAACACGCTTTTATTAGTTGTCTGATTAAAATATTATATCAAAATAATAGCAAAATTACAAAGTGAAAATGATGTGCTTAGTATTTATAACTTATAATACAGGACATCATGGCCGCCATCTACTTTTGCTGCCATATGGTTCATCCCATGGCTGCCACACATAAAATTATGTCACTTGCTCCGAGTACAGGTAACTTCAAATATATTATTATTGAGCACTAAATATGAAGGTTTATTTTACACAGTCCTCTGTACAGCATGTATCGACACACACTATTCACACAGTCCTCCATCATACAGTGGGGATGTAAGTTTGGGCACCCCAGGTAAAAAAAAATGTTTTAATGTGCATAAAGAAGCCAAGGAAAGATGGAAAAATCTCCAAAAGGCATCAAATTACAGATTAGACATTCTCATAATAATATGTCAACAAAAGTTAGATTTTATTTCTATCATTTACACTTTCAAAATAACAGAAAATAGAAAAATGGCATTTGCAAAAGTTTGGGCACCCTGCAGAATTTATAGCATGCAGTGACCCCTTTGCAAAGCTGAGACCTGCCAGTGTCATGGATTGTTCTCAATCATCATCTGGGAAGACCAGGTGATGTCAATCTCAAAGGTTTTAAATGCCCAGACTCATCTGACCTTGCCCCAACAATCAGCACCATGGGTTCTTCTAAGCAGTTGTCTAGAAATCTGAAACTGAAAATTGTTGACGCTCACAAAGCTGGAGAAGGCTATAAGAAGATACCAAAACGTTTTCAGATGTCAATATCCTCTGTTCGGAATGTAATTAAGAAATGGCAGTCATCAGGAACAGTGGAAGTTAAAGCAAGATCTGGAAGACCAAGAAATATATATATATATCAGGACACCCGGACCACCATATGTAGAGGCATACCAGACCTTCATATTCCAGCTCAATTAGAAGCGTTACATTGTATTAACCCCATGAGTGCCCCCATTTGTTCTTCTACTAATACAAGAAAAATATCAGACAGAACAGCTCGCAGGATTGTGAGAAAAACAATTCAAAACCCACGTTTGACTGCACATTCCCTCCAGAAAGATCTGGCAGACACTGGAGTTGTGGTACACTATTCCACTATAAAGAGATACTTGTACAAATATGGTCTTCATGGAAGAGTCATCAGAAGAAAACCTCTTCTACGTCCTCACCACAAAAATCAGCATTTGAACTTTGCAAATGAACATATAGACAAGCCTGATGCATTTTGGAAACAAGTTCTGTGGACCGACGAGGTTAAAATTGAACTTTTTGGCCAGAATGAGCAAAGGTACCTTTGGAGAAGGGGAACATAATTTAATGAAAAGAACCTCTGTCCAACTGATAAGCCTGGGGGTGGATCAATCATGCTTTGGGGTTGTATTGCAGCCAGTGGCACAGGGAACATCTCACAAGTAGAAGGAAAAATTGATTCAATAAAATTTCAGCAAATTTTGGATGCTAACTTGATGCCATCTGTGAAAAAGCTGAAGTTAAAGAGAGGATGGCTTCTACAAATGGAAAATGATCCTAAACACACCTCGAAATCCAGGGGGATCAAGTAGCGTAAACTGAAGGTTTTGCCAAGGCCTTCACAATCTCGTGACCTCAACATAATTGAAAATCTATGGATAGACCTTAAAAGAGCAGTGCGTGACAGACAGCCCAGAAATCTCAAAGAACTGGAAGACTTTTGTAAGGAAGAATGGGCAAAGATACCTCAAACAAGAATTGAAAGACTCTTGGCTGGCTACAAAAAGCGTTTACAAGCTGTGGTACTTGCCAAAGGAGGCAGTACAAGATATTGACTCTGCAGGGTGCCCAAACATTTGCAGACACCATTTTTTTGTTTTCTGTTATTTTGAAAGTGTAAATGATGGAAATAAAATCTAACTTTTGTTGACATATTATAAGATTGTCTAATCTGTAATTTGATGCCTTTTGGAGATTTTTCCATCTTTCCTTGGCTTCTTTATGCACATGAATAACATTTTTTACCTGGGGTGCCCAAACTTTTGATCCCCACTGTCACGATGCCGGCTGGCAGGAGGTGGATCCTCTGTGCCAGAGAGGGATTGGCGTGGACCGTGCTAGTGGACCGGTTCTAAGTCACTACTGGTTTTCACCAGAGCCCGCCGCAAAGCGGGATGGACTTGCTGCGGCGGTAGTGACCAGGTCGTATCCACTAGCAACGGCTCAACCTCTCTGGCTGCTGAAGATAGGCGCGGTACAAGGGAGTAGACAGAAGCAAGGTCGGACGTAGCAGAAGGTCGGGGGCAGGCGGCAAGGTTCGTAGTCAGGGTGGATAGCAGAAGTACTGGTACACAGGCTTTAGGACACACAAAACGCTTTCACTGGCACAAGGCAACAAGATCCGGCAAGGGAGTGCATGGGAGGAGGTCAGATAAAGGCAGGGAGCAGATGGAAGCCAATTAAGCTAATTGGGCCAGGCACCAATTATTGGTGCACTGGCCCTTTAAGTCTCAGGGAGCTGGCGCGCGCGCGCCCTAGAGAGCGGAGCCGCGCGCGCCAGCACATGACAGCAGGGGACGGGAACGGGTAAGTGACCTGGGATGCGATTCGCGAGCGGGCGCGTCCCGCTGTGCGAATCGCATCCCCAACGGCCATGACAGTGCAGCGCTCCCGGTCAGCGGGACTGACCGGGGAGCTGCAGGGAGAAAGACGCCGTGAGCGCTCCGGGGAGGAGCGGGGACCCGGAGCGCTAGGCGTAACAGTACCCCCCCCCCTTAGGTCTCCCCTTTTTTTTGTCCGGTGACTGTCTCCCCTGGGATGAGGACACCGGGAAGGAATGGATGGTTTCCTCAATGGCAGGCAGTACAGCAGGAGTGGGAATGGGGAGGGAGGGCAGAGGGCGAGGCCTGGCACGGGGCAGTGTGACACCAGGACGAGGGCCATGAGGAGGCACCGAGGCTTGCCTGAGTGGACTGGGAGGGGGGGAGAGGCATTTTCTGTGGCAGGCAGAGTCCCTAACGACCTTAGGGGGACCGGATACAGGAGGAACCACAGGGTCACGGCAGGGAGTACTGGGAACCGGTTTAAGGCAGTCCTTGGAACAAGAGGGACCCCAACTCTTGATCTCCCCAGTGGACCAGTCCAGGGTTGGGGAATGGTGTAGAAGCCAGGGTAGTCCAAGGAGAATTTCGGAAGTGCAATTGGGAAGGACCAAAAATTCAATTTTCTCGTGATGAGGTCCAATGCACATTAGGAGGGGCTCCGTACGGTAACGCACGGTGCAATCCAACCTGGCTCCGTTGACCGCGGAAATGTGGAGTGGCTTGACAAGACGGGTCACCGGAATGCGGAATTTATTCATCAAGGACTCCCGAATAAAATTCCCAGAGGCACCAGAATCCAGGCAGGCCACGGCTGAGAGGGAAGAGCTGGCTGAAGTAGAAATCCGTACAGGCACCGTGAGACGTGGAGAAGCCGACTTAGCATCAAGAGACGCCACACCCACGAGAGCTGGGTGCGAGCGTGCGTTTCCCAGACGTGGAGGACGGATAGGGCAATCCACCAAAAAATGTTCGGTACTGGCACAGTACAGACAAAGATTCTCTTCCTTACGGCGATTCCTCTCTTCCAGGGTCAGGCGAGACCGATCCACTTGCATGGCTTCCTCGGCGGGAGGCCTAGGCGCAGATTGCAGTGGAGACTGTGGGAGAGGTGTCCAGAGATCTAAGTCTTTTTCCTGGCGGAGCTCTTGATGTCTCTCAGAAAAACGCATGTCAATGCGAGTGGCTAGATGAATGAGTTCATGCAGGTTAGCAGGAGTTTCTCGTGCGGCCAGAACATCTTTAATGTTGCTGGATAGGCCTTTTTTAAAGGTCGCGCAGAGGGCCTCATTATTCCAGGATAGTTCAGAAGCAAGAGTACGGAATTGTATGGCGTACTCGCCAACGGAAGAATTACCCTGGACCAGGTTCAGCAGGGCAGTCTCAGCAGAAGAGGCTCGGGCAGGTTCCTCAAAGACACTTCGAATTTCCGAGAAGAAGGAGTGTACAGAGGCAGTGACGGGGTCATTGCGGTCCCAGAGCGGTGTGGCCCATGACAGGGCTTTTCCAGACAGAAGGCTGACTACGAAAGCCACCTTAGACCTTTCAGTAGGAAACTGATCCGACATCATCTCCAAATGCAGGGAACATTGCGAAAGAAAGCCACGGCAAAACTTAGAGTCCCCATTAAATTTGTCCGGCAAGGACAGGCGGAGGCTAGGAGTGGCCACTCGCTGCGGAAGAGGTGCAGGAGCTGGCGGAGGAGATGGTTGCTGCTGCTGTAGCTGAGACTGAATCTGCTGTAGCTGCGACTGGAGTTGCTGAGTCATGGTGGTCAAGTACGACAGCTGATGATCTTGTTGGGCAATCTGTCGGGCTTGCTGGGCGACCAGTGTGGGGAGGTCGGCGACAACAGGCAGAGGAACTTCAGCGGGATCCATGGCCGGATCTACTGTCACGATGCCGGCTGGCAGGAGGTGGATCCTCTGTGCCAGAGAGGGATTGGCGTGGACCGTGCTAGTGGACCGGTTCTAAGTCACTACTGGTTTTCACCAGAGCCCGCCGCAAAGCGGGATGGACTTGCTGCGGCGGTAGTGACCAGGTCGTATCCACTAGCAACGGCTCAACCTCTCTGGCTGCTGAAGATAGGCGCGGTACAAGGGAGTAGACAGAAGCAAGGTCGGACGTAGCAGAAGGTCGGGGGCAGGCGGCAAGGTTCGTAGTCAGGGTGGATAGCAGAAGTACTGGTACACAGGCTTTAGGACACACAAAACGCTTTCACTGGCACAAGGCAACAAGATCCGGCAAGGGAGTGCATGGGAGGAGGTCAGATAAAGGCAGGGAGCAGATGGAAGCCAATTAAGCTAATTGGGCCAGGCACCAATTATTGGTGCACTGGCCCTTTAAGTCTCAGGGAGCTGGCGCGCGCGCGCCCTAGAGAGCGGAGCCGCGCGCGCCAGCACATGACAGCAGGGGACGGGAACGGGTAAGTGACCTGGGATGCGATTCGCGAGCGGGCGCGTCCCGCTGTGCGAATCGCATCCCCAACGGCCATGACAGTGCAGCGCTCCCGGTCAGCGGGACTGACCGGGGAGCTGCAGGGAGAAAGACGCCGTGAGCGCTCCGGGGAGGAGCGGGGACCCGGAGCGCTAGGCGTAACACCCACTGTATGTGTATCATCACACACTGTTCACACAGTCCTCCATTATATGTGTATCATCACACACTGTTCACACAGTCCTCCATTATATGTGTATCATCACACACTGTTCACACAGTCCTCCATTATACGTGTATCATCACACACTGTTCACACAGTCCTCCATTATACGTGTATCATCACACACTATTCACACAGTCCTCCATTATATGTGTATCATCACACACTGTTCACACAGTCCTCCATTATATGTGTATCATCACACACTATTCACACAGTCCTCCATTATATGTGTATCATTACACACTGTTCACATAGCCCTCCATTATATGTGTATCATCACACACTGTTCACACAGTCCTCCATTATATGTGTATCATCACACACTGTTCACACAGTCCTCCATTATATGTGTATCATCACACACTGTTCACACAGTCCTCCATTATATGTGTATCATTACACACTGTTCACACAGTCCTCCATTATATGTGGATCATCACACACTGTTCACACAGTCCTCCATTATACTTGTATCATCACACACTTCTTCACACAGTCCTCCATTATACTTGCATCATCACACACTGTTCACACAGTCCTCCATTATACGTGTATCATCACACACTGTTCAAACAGTTGTGGTGTCCCGGTACCGCATCTTATGCGGTCCCTTTATGTGTATGGGTCCCCATAGCAGACTCCCTAGGATGTAGGGGTCCATGCTGTATAGTCTACCCCTTGTCACCTCTATTCCATCTAGTAAACCAGTAACTTATGCAAGGTTTATGTAAATATAGTTATATAAATGTAAATAGATAGTTAATTACCTGCGCGTAGCGTACCAGGACCTGCAAGTCACGTGACTAGGTGAACTCTATGGTATTTCTGCTTGAGGACCTGTGGAGGTCCCTATGACGTATGCAATCCCATCATTCTGTGTACGAGTGAATGACAGGTGTTCGGACCAATCAGATTCACACCGCCCCTGCCCATATAAGGGCGCGGCGGCCATCATTATCTCTCTTGTTCCTGCACAGCCAAGCAGTAAGCATCTCTCTTGTTCCTGGGCTGTCAACCGAGAAGGACCTGCACAGCTATTCTCGCAGTGAGTTAGGCCTGAGCCTTGCGGCGATGGCTGATCAATGCTAAATTGAGAGTGTATCAATCCCCAGACACTCTGCAGCATCACCGGACCTAATCTAACCCCTAAATCCGGACATATCTGCAATATCTACCCTAAATTCAGAGACTTTCTAAATACCCTAAGGTCCGCAACAACTGTCAGTCACTGAGCAATATAAGGACTGTTATATTAGACTGTTACTGTGCCTTCGTTGTACCGTAAACACTTAAGTAAAGTTGTTCAGGGCGTGGACGCCAAGTCGCTGTATCGCAGCCTAAAGGGAACTCAGAGATGCAGAAGTCGTTTCTGGAGGGACCGGAAGTCGGGGCTGCACAGATAGCGTCCTTCCTGTCCAGCGCCATTTTGGAGAAGCCCACTATAAAAGACGCAATGCAGAGCAACCTCTTTAATCTGCACGGAGAGCTGGAGAGTACAGACATGGCGGAGAGCAGCGTTCCACGTGGTGAAGTTGGCAAAATGGCGCCGGAAACACGGAAAGTCACAGCCCAACTCTTTCAAGGGCTTGCTGACCGTCTGCAGCGGTTGTCATTAGGCGAAGAGGGGGCCTGCAATCTTCCTCAACTGCCTGATGATGATGACGATTGGCCAGAGACACCTCCAGCGAACAGTGCAGGGACACCTGGAGGTGCATCACCGGTGAGATTGTCCCCTCACCACAGAACCTGGGGCTCGTGGGCTGAGATCCCGTCGGAGGAGTCTGCTTTGAGTACCCCGCCAGTGGCTGCCTATTCTTCCTCCTCCAGCCCTGAGGTCATTCCTCGATCAAGCTTGCCAAGTGCACGACCGTGCTCACCAAAATTGCCGCAATGGGTGTTCGGAGATGAGCCGGAGCTGATCGAGTACATGCACAGAGTACTTCAACCATTACCTGGGAAGCCACTCCCACCAATCCCAACTGCAGAAAGGGAAAGGGCCCGTTAAAAAGCCGAGCTGGCCGAATTGATGGAAAAGCTAAAGGCCCGATACAAAGAACTCTATGCTCCCAAGCACGTGCATTTGCCTTATGAAGAAAGAGTGCGGTATCAAGAAAATACCAAAGAAATGGAGGCAGGGGAGGAGCCATTAGAAAGAAGAAGAGCAACTGTGGCCAAGTTCGACAAGGTCAGAGGTTATGGGACACTCCTTTACTGCCACACTGGGCAGACCATCCTCGTTAACCGGCGAGCAGTGCAAAGGCCATATCTCCATAAGAAATTCTACACCTTGGAGGTGGGTGAAATTTTGGAGTACACCCCCGTCCAGAGCCTTCGTGGAGAATGGGCTGCAGCGGTCACCAGACCAACAGCCCCAACACAGCTTCCTTTCAAATATTTCCCGTCAACGGATTGGGAGTCCGATCCCTTCAACTTGAGGCCGACAAGGTCGGCTCCTAAAGCCTCCACCAGCGTACCCAAGGAGGAGGAGCTTAAAGAGTCAAGTCCACCATCTGCTATGTACAGTAAAGAGTCAAGTTCTTCATCTTCTTCATACCGTTGAGAGTCAAGTTCTGCACAGGGTGAAGAAAACAGGCCAAAGTTACGCCCACCCAAGTCGGTACCTAGACCCTCTTGGAACAGTGAGAGTTTGTCTAACCCTGGGGTACCCACAGATGTACCAAGGCCCTCTCGGTGCAGTGAGAGTTTGCCAGTTCCGGAGTTACCAACGAAAGGGTCATGGGTTGCTCCTAATTTGGAGACGGTGCACAAGCCCTATTGTCCCACTGTGATCCCAGCTAGTAAGCCTATAACCCCTTCTCAAGCTGCCTTCCACAACTTCATCCTCACCAATGTGGTGTGGCAAAGCTATGTTAAGTCTAATCCTGCCCCTGATGTTGGCAGATACAGAGGAACCAAAAGAGGCACTACAAGAGTAAAGAAGAACATCTTCTAAAGAGACTCTAAAGTAATGTCTTATTTTTTTTCTGTCTAACCATTTTGTTTTAAAGCAACCAAGTTCAAGAATAGTGCCTAGCAGGACTGTGCTAAGTTGTTCCAGTTCAAAGTTCAGCAACGTAACCACTAAGCTTGTGCCTCACTATTAAGTCAAGAGACTCCTAGCCTGTAGGAGATTTATTAAGGACTGTACCCGGATGAGTTGTGGTTAAGGTCGTGTTTACCTTTCCGTTCCTATGAACTCCTAGTGTAGGTGGACTGCTGATCCTAACACGCCATTTTGTATATTTTCTTTGGACTCTTAGTGTAGGTGGACCGCTGATCCTTACACGTTTGCTATTTGTATATACCAGCAGCTTCATAAGAACTCCTGAAACATGTTGGAGTGTTGATAAATGTATAGTAAATATGTATATGGTTCTGTACACAGGAAGGTATCCTTGTGTCTGTGTACATAAGTAGTAAGTAAAGGTTGTACATAGGAAAATAGTCTAATGTCTATGTACACAAAAAGTAAGTTAGAGCTGTACACAGAAAATATTGATGTACTGCACGTGTACACTCAACACTAAAAACATAACTAATTATTGTACATATAAATGTATAAAATGCTAAAGGTGTTTAGTAGGTAACTCAAAAGGGGACACCTCGGCTCCTCCGAGGGTAGTATTATTGCAGTCGCCCATCACTAGCACCTGTCTCAACAAAATTAGTAGGGAGGATTCCCCTTAAAATAGTACTTGTACACATAGTACCCTAGTTTACTAACTTAAAGGGGTTCTCCAGTGCTTAAACATCTTATCCCCTATCCAAAGGATAGGGGATAAGATGCCTGATCGCGGGAGTCCCGCCGCTGGGGACCCCTGGGATCATGCACGCGGCACCCCGTTTGTAATCAGTCCCCGGAGCGTGTTCGCTCCGGGTCTGATTACGGGCGACTACAGGGCGGGCGGCGTGTGATGTCACGCTGAGCCCCGCAATGCAAGCCTACTGGAGGGGGCGTGATAGGTATCACGCCCCCTCCCGTAGGCTTGCATTGAGGGGCGGAGCATGACGTCACACGCCGGCGCAGGCGTGACGTCACACGCCGCCCGCCCTGTAGTCGCCGGTAATAAGTCCCGGAGCGAACACGCTCCGGGGACTGATTACAAACGAGGTGCCACGTGCATGATCCCGGGGGTCCCCAGCGGTGGGACTCTGGCGATCAGGCATCTTATCCCCTATCCTTTGGATAGGGGATAAGATGTTTAAGCTCCGGAGAACCCCTTTAAATGTACTACCTCAAAATTTTCTAGTACATACATCAAAATAAATATCTCACTTAAGAAAACACTTAAGGAATTGTAGCATATTGATACCCAGTTCCTGCCACTGTTAGGTACACTTCTTCTTCTCCTACATTGCGTGTGTGAGATGCTCTGCCTGGCCAGTAGGTGCTCTTGCTAATATAGAATTAAACACGTTATTCTAAGAATAACCTAGATAGGTTGTTTTGAAAGTGCTCTAGGGGTAAGTAGCGTGTAGCCGATAGCCCGTAGCAGCCAATCTTACTGTGACCTAGCTTCAGGCTAGCCAGTATACCTGTTGTGTACTAACAAGTAACTATTGTTTGGCAAATAAAATGTGTGAGATAATACAAATGTTTAGTCAGCTTGAAACTAAATGTGTAGAGAGCTGTGCTAATGTTCAGTTTAGCCTCATAAAAATTGTATGGAGAGCTAGTAAAATGTCTTAGGAGCTAGCAACTACATGTCAGATAGCTGCCTAATTGTCTAGTAAACTTCAAAATGTATAATAGGTCTAATAAGGTTGTGTAGAAAGCTAGAAACTAAAGGATAAATAGCTTTGTTAATGTCTAGATAGTATTAAAATGTCTAGATAGCATTAAAATGTATAGATAGCACTGAAATGTCTAGATAGATTTCTTTTGTCTAATCCAGATACTAGGAAAGGTATCAAAAGACTGTAAATGTGTTTAGTTTAATTAGGATGTACACCAGATGTATAGATCATCCTGTTTTATAGCATCCTGTTCTAGTCCTAGTCCCTCTGTCTCAGGGGACAGACGTCGAGGTCGACTTATCTTAAGTAAGGGGGTTTGTGGTGTCCCGGTACCACATCTTATGCGGTCCCTTTATGTGTATGCGTCCCCATAGCCAGACTCCCTAGGACGTAGGGGTCCATGTTGTATAGTCTACCCCTTGTCACCTCTATTCCATCTAGTAAACCAGAAACGTATGCAAGGTTTATGTAAATATAGTTATATAAATGTAAATGAATAGTTAATTACCTGCGCGTAGCGTACCAGGACCTGTGGGTCACGTGACTAGGTGAACTCTATGGTATTTCTGCTTGAGGACCTGTGGAGGTCCCTATGACGTATGTAATCCCATCATTCTGTGTACGAGTGAATGACAGGTATTCCTGCACCTATCGTTACTGGGAAGGGCGGCGATAGGCCAGAGAATTACCTAAGCATACTAGCCCTCAGCCTGGCGTCACAAACTAGAGGGTTAACATTAACCCCTCATATACCGATACAACATCCCCACTACTATACACCCCCCAAGGGCTACCACACAGTCCTCCATTATATGTGTATCATCACACACTGTTCACACAGTCCTCCATTATATGTGTATCATCACACACTGTTCACACAGTCCTCCATTATATGTGTATCATTACACACTGTTCACACAGTCCTCCATTATACGTGTATCATCACACACTGTTCACACAGTCCTCCATTATACGTGTATCATCACACACTGTTCGTATCATCACACACTGTTCACACAGTCCTCCATTATATGTGTATCATCACACACTGTTCACACAGTCCTCCATTATATGTGTATCATCACACACTGTTCACACAGTCCTCCATTATATGTATCATCACACACTGTTCACAGTGTTGCATGCGCTGAAATCCTAGAAAAGTCTCTCCAAGGTGCACATAATCCATATCATATAACAGGGTTCACTCTTCATTGCATGTAGTAGTTCAGATATCTTTTAGTATTCTTTTAAGTGGTTAGTAAACTTAAAGTCTTGTATCTGTTATTGATATTTTTTGGATATCTGTTAATAAATGTTAGTTCACACTATGCATCCCAGATACCAAATCATGTTTCACTTGTGCAATGTTTAGTACATATTAGTCATTCCATTACATAGTCCCATTGTGGTTTATGTGCTTTATTAATGAGCAGACCATTTACATTCATTCCACCATGAACAGTTGGTAACTTAGAGATTAATCAGTCTGTGTCGCGGTATTAGTGGATTAATATCACATTCACAATAGACTTTCACAGCAGATAGTATTACTTGATCAGTCCATATGGCGGATGAATCATTGGTAAGTAGTTGTGTATCCTTTCAGATTCACATTTATCCTTTACTATATATTAACATGCAGATAAATCAATTCAGATGCATAGTGCTATAAGGACTCATTTCTAATTATTAGTGAACTGTAGCACATTCAATAGTTATCAAGGTGTCAGTGCACTATTTTATAACATATATCCATTATCCATGTGGTTAGATTCAAAGTAAACCTGTACTCCTGGCTTCGTGTCAAGGTGCCATCTACTTTCCATCCAGGTATAAAGTTCAATTCCGATTGAACATTGCACAAGTAGAACAGGATTGTGTATCGGAGATGCATGGTGTGAACTAACACTTACTAACAGATACCCAAAAAATTTTATACGTATTAAACATTGCACAACGGAACAGGATTGCTGGCTGCAGCGTTTTTTGGCCGAAAAAACACCATGCAGCAGAATTGGCGTTTTTCTTGGCGTTTTTTCCCCCCAAAAAAACTAGTGGAATTCCAGCCATAATGTCCAGTATTATAAGTTATAAATACTAAGCACATCGTTTCTTTCACTGTATTTTTTTCTATCAGTTTGATATAATATTTGAACTAATAAAAGCACATTTTAATGTCACTACTCGTCGGTGCAGTATCAATAGACATATAATCAGTCAAATTAGGCATCGAGCCAGGAATTGAAGCACACAGCTGCATGCTTCACCCAGCTATATCTAATGATTGGGGGGGGTCTAAGCACTGGGATTCCAAGTGATCTGAAAATGTAACATGTCTGTAGGACATGTCAATACTTTATTTATATAACAATAATAATTTAAGGTCACATAATGTTACCCACTGCAGTTTCCATCATGAATCTGCACAGACTCTGCCTCAAGGTCCACCCTGTATGAATTACAGCACAAATTCTTGCTGAATCAATGGTACACAGCTGTAGCATAAGACGTGATGGAAAATATGAGAAAATGTGACTATAAAGATGGATATACCTTTATATTCCCATGATATTGTACAGACAGTTATTTACATGTTTTCACAAACCATCTGTTCAGAAATGTTTTAGGATGAACCACTTCATCCTAAACTGAATAGTCTCATCCCCCTTTAGTACTCCAAAGTATCTTTTCAATAAGCAAGCTATAATAAACCTCTAGTAATATAATTCTTTTCCACTTGTATAGCTAAATTGTAAGGTATGGATTTGATGTAACTTTCTGTAAATGCTAGTTACATATTATATTTCTGTACACACTCAGTAATCTGTAACTACATATTTCTTCAAGATGGTAAAATACTGTAATCAGATACAACATCTACTCTCTGTAAGTGCTATCTTACCTCATTCATAAAAATACAAATAAAACATGTGCTTCCGCTGGACCTGGATTGTAAATGTATATCCAAGGCCAGCCTGTCCAAATTAGTTTAGTTTGTTCAATGCAGACATAACCTTCGGATTCATGTACTTCTGTTTATATAAGACACTTGCATTAGACAACTATAAGAGTTGCTTTGCACTTTTCTCATTTAAAGATTTTTAAAAGCACCAAACTGTATATTTACAGCCACAAGTCAATTTCATTGAAATATCAAAACATTTTAAAGGGGTACTCTGTCCCTAGACATCTTATCCCCTATCAAAAGGATAGAGGATAAGATGTCTGATCATTGGGGTCCTCAGCGACGATCTCTGCTGTGGCACCCCAGACATTCGGTGCACGGAGCGTACTTCTCTCTGTGCCGGATGACTGGCGATGCGGGGTGGAGGCTCATGACGTCACGATCACGCCCTGCTCGTGGCGTCATGGCCATGCCCCCTCAATGATGTCTCCTGTGTAAGTCTATGGAAAAGTGGTTGTCTGTGCACACAAGTGACATGTCACTTATTTACGTAACTATAAAAATGTGCCCACATTTTTTACATATTGTGTTCAAAGACAACCACTTTCCCATATACTTACATAGAGCTCATTAACCCCTTCCTGACTCCTGACATACCGGTACCATTGTGGGTTGGTAGAGGGTAAAATGGCGCGGGTCCTCTTGTCAGGTCCGCGTCATAACAGTCAGATGCCCACTGCTATCAGCAGCAGACATCTGCCAGCAATGATAAACATCAGAGTTGGCTTAGATGTTCATAATTTAAATGGTTTAAATGGGTACTCCGGTGGAAAACATATTTTTTTTTAAACCAACTGGTGCCAGAAAGTTAAAAAGATTTGTACTTTACTTCTATTCTATAAAAAAAAAATCTTTATCCTTCTAGTATTTTTAGCAGTTGTATGCTACAGAGGAAATTCTTTTCTTTTTGGATTTATTTTTGTCTTGTCCACAGCGCTCTCTGCTGACACCTGATGCCTGTATCAGGACCTGTCTAGAGCAGGAGAAAATCCCCATAGCAAACCTATCCTGCTCTGGACAGTCCTTGACACAGACATAGGTGTCAGCAGAGAACACTGTGGACAAGACAAAAAAGAAATTCAAAAAGCAAATAATTTCCTGTGTAGCATACAGCTGCTAAAAAGTACTGGAAGGATAAAGATTTTTTTAACAGAAGTAATTTACAAATCTGTTTAACTTTTTTATCCTTGGTGTCTAGGGGACCCATCGGCAGCTGGCTGCCAATCGGTTGCTGTGAAAGAACGGGGATTAAACCGTCATTCCCTGTGCTTGATTGATTGGCGATTGCTTAATACCTCCTGGGCACAGGGCGTATGCCCTGGCGCCCTGGGACTTTAGGTCCCAGGGCGTTCCTGTACGGCTTAAACATTCACCGACTTTAACCGGGTGGTGAACGGAACGGTATGCTTGCTGACCCCCCCCCATGTCGGCATTCAATTCAGACTGGCGATCTGCGGTAAATCCAGGTCAATCGGTGACCGGTGACCCAGAAAAAAAGGGTGATTGGGGGGCTGTCCGAGACAGTCCCAATCACCCTTACCCAGCAGGAGTGTCACCTCACAATCACGTGATTTGTCAGTCCGGACTACCGATCAATCCCCTAGCATGCTGGGCGGCGATCAGGGCAGTCGGAGGTCCCTTAACCAGTCCATCGGGGCAGGCGGAGGTCCCTGGCATCAGCATCGAGGGACCCTGGCATCGGCGGAGGCCCCCGGAGGTGGCAGCAGCAGCGTCTTCAGTGGCAGTGGATGGATACAGCAGGAGGTGAGTTGTTTGTCTCCTGCTGTTGCTTAATGTGCCTTGAACACTTTCTAGGCAGCATTAAGGTTCACCTGTGAGGCCAGCAACTATATCAGCCAACTTGGGTGGGGCTTATAGTCTACCTTCCTCCTCCCATTGTATGTGTGCCCAGCCACACTGGAGGTAACCTGGGAGGAGGCTGTGAGTCGGACCTAATGCTGCCATAATTGCCCACTGGCCCCTGGTTTTGCTTATCATGCACTGGTAGGTTAGTGTTAGGTCCTGTGCCACTTGAGAAACCTTGGCGTTGATTTGCAGGCTCAGGTATGTCCTATATACAAGGATATACTGGCTAATGTAACAATTTTAACATCAGTGTTGAGGGTTAGCCAATGACATTGTTTACATCTGCCACAGTAGTGCACCTGAATTCCTGTATTACTCCTGCTGTTGCTTAGCAACAACTCCCAGCATGCACTGCCAAAGAGCATGCTGGGAATCGTAGTTTTGCAACAGCTGGTGGCAAAACTACAACTCCCAGCATGCACTGCCAAAGAGCATGCTGGGAATCGTAGTTTTGCAACAGCTGGTGGCAAAACTACAACTCCCAGCATGCCCTTTGGCAGTTTGTACATGCTGGGACTTGTAGTTATACAACAGCTGGAGGCACATTTTTTCTATGAAAAAGTGTGCCTCCAGCTGTTGCATAACTGCAACTTCCAGCATGCATGGACAGCCAAAGGGCATGCTGGGAGTTGTAGTAGTGTGTTGCTATCTGTTGCATAACTACAACTCCCAGCATGCCCTTCGGCTGTCAGTGCATGCTGAGAGTTGTAGTTTTGCAACAGTTGAAGGCACACTGGTTGCGAAACACAGAGTTTGTTACCTAACTCAGTGTTTCGCAACCAGTGTCCTTCCAGCTGTTGCATAACTACAACTTCCAGCATGCACAGACAGCCAAAGGAAATGCTGGGAGTTGTAGTTTTGCAACAGCTGGAGGTACAGGGTACATTCACATGGGCAGGGGTTTACAGTAAGTTTCCTGCTGCAAGTTTGAGCTGTGGCAAATTTTCCACTGAAGCTCGAACTCCCAGTGGAGAACTCACTGTAAACCCCCACCTATGTGAATGCACCCTATAAACACTACACTAAATAAAGATTAAAACACTACATACACCCCCCCCCCCCCCAATAAAAATGAAAAACGGCTCGTATGGCATTGTTTCCAAAACAGAGCCTCCAGCTATTGCAAAACAACAACTCCCGGTATTGCCGGACAGACATTGACTGTCCAGGCATGCTAGGAGTTTTGCAACAGCTAGAGGCACCCTGTTTGAGAAACACTGTCAAAGATTTTTTGATATCTGAGGCAAGTGTAATGCTTGAATCCGAGTCCGTCCCTATGCAAATCCCTAATTTAAGCCTCAAATGCGCATGGAGCTCCCTCACTTTGGAGCCCTGTTGTATTTCAAGGCAACAGTTTCGTGCCACATATGGGGTATTTCTGTACTCGGAAGAAATTGCTTAAATTTTGAGGGGCTTTTTCTCTTTTTACCCCTTATGAAATGGAAAAGTTGGGGTCTACACCAACATGGTGGTGTTGTCCCATACTTTTCATTTTCACAAGAATTAAAAGGAAAAAAAAGACCCCCAAAATTTGTAACGTAATTTCTCCTAAATATGAAAATACCCCATATGTGGACGTAAAGTGCTCTGCGGGCACACCACAAGGCTCAGGAGTGAGAGTGCACTATGTACATTTGAGGTGATTTGCACAGGGGTGGCTGATCGATCTGACATAAACGCAAAAAAATAAATAAAAAAAACACCCACATGTGACCCCATTTTGGAGACTACACCCCTCATGGAACGTCCCAAAGGGTACAATGTACCTTAAAACCCCACAGGTAATTGACAAACTTTCATTTATTCACTAAAATGCTGGTGTTACCCCAAATTTATCATTTTAACAAGGGGTAATAGGTGAAAATGTCCCTCCAAATTTGTAACCCCATTTCTCTGAAGTAAGGAAATATCTCATATGTGGATGTAAAGTGTTCTGCGTGTGCACTAGAGTGTTCAGAAGGGAAGGAGAAGCATTGGGCATTTAGAAAGCAAATTTTGCTGAAATGATTTTTGGGGGGCATGTCTCATTTAGGAAGCCCCTATGGTGCCAAAAAAAAAAAAAAAAACACATGCACACTATTTGGGAAACTACACCCTTCAAGGAACGTAACAAGGGGTACAGGTCTTTGAGGAATTTTAACTAAAGTTGGATGTGAAAATGAAAAATGTAATTTTTTATCACAAAATTGCTGGTGTTACCCCAAATTTTTCATTTTTACAAGGGGTAATAGGAAAAAAAGCACCCCAAAATTTGTAACACTATTTCTTCTGAGTATGGAAATAATGCATAGGTGGATGTAAAGAGCTCTGTGGGCAAACTACAGGGCTCAGAAGAGAAGGAGCACTATTGGGTTTTTGGAGAGAGTATTTTGTTGTAATGGAAGTCGGGGGCCATGTGCGTTTACAAAGCCCCCATGATGCCAGAACAGTGGACCCCCCACATGTGACCCCATTTTGGAAACTACATCCCTCACAGAATGTAATAAAGGGTGCAGTGAGCATTTACACCACACTGGCGTTTGACAGATCTTTGGAACAGTGGGCTGTGCAAATGAAAAATTTAATTTTTCAATTTCACGGACCACTGTTCCAAAAATCTGTCAGATTCCTGTGTTGTGTAAATGCTCACTGCACCCCTTGAGGGGGGTAGTTACCGAAAAGGGGTCACATGTGGGGGGGTCCACTGTTCTGGCAGCATGGGGGCTCTGTAAACGAACATGGCCTTTAATTCCAGCCAAATACTCTCTCCAAAAGCCCAATGGCTTTCATTCTCTTCTGGGCCCTGTAGTGTGCCAGCAGATAATTTTACGTCCACATATGGGGTATTTCCATACTCAGAAGAAATGGTGTTACAAATTATGGGGGACTTTTTTCCTATTATCCCTTGGGAAAATGAAAACTTTGGGGTAGCCAGCATTTAAGTGAAAAAAAAAATTCATTTTCATGTCCTACTGTAACAAAAATTTGTCAAACACCTGTGGGGTGTTAAGGCTCATTATACCCCTTGTTACGTTCCATGAGGGGTTTAGTTTTCAAAATGGGCTCACATGTGGGTATCGAAGCTGACGAATCTGAATTCGTTATGAATTTCATGAAAAATTTGATTCTCAATTAATGCGATTATCACTTTTGATTCTATCGTGCAAATCACTTCATTAAACTCCATTTAAAGTGATCCAGGCTCCAGCGCATCTAAAATGCGGCATGGACATGTGAGAACGTGGGCAAGGAACTCTGGGAAGGCGGGAAGGCAAGGCAGGTAGGCAGGATGACCCTGAATCGCATGCAGCCTATCAGCAGACAATCATCCCTGTGATGTCACAGCCCTATATAATCTGCAGCCATATTCAGGATCTTCACTTCATCCTTTCACTGCAGAGAGATCAGAGGGACATTGCTCTGTGTTACACAGAAAAGCTTTTTCCAATAGTGTTTCACCTCCTAGTCACATCAATGTTCTGGTGGACAGAGAGCGGAACGTTTTTGCACAGAAAATATTTTTTACTGCAGCCATTACCCTCCCAGACACTTTCTACAGCATTGTATTATAGAGAGGGACAGAGAGCTGTGTGTTGCCTCATACATTTCAACAAGCAGGCTCATCTTGATGAACCTTAAGAGGATGGAGGAATAATTTGTCAGCACAATTCTGTGTCATTTTTTTTTTTTTTACAACAAATCGTCTGCTGGTTATACTAGTCTGTCGGTATAATATCCTGCAGTCCATTCCTAATAGTCTTTGAGAGAGGGATTTTGGGTGTACTGCTGGTGTTGTGCAAAAATATATATATTTTTAAAGCGTACTGTAACGCATTTTTCTGCCCTCATAAGTGCATACCACATATGTACATCTATGTAGTGTACTATTTTGTACCTGTTAATCTGTTAAGGGCCTACATTCTGTGAAAGTCCAGGCAAAAGTACTCATCGGTTGGAGTTTTACTCCAATAGTTTTTTCTTAAAGTGTACTGTAGCGCATTTTTTGCCCTCATAAGTTCATACCACATACGTACATCTAAGTAGTGTACAATTTTGTACCTGTTAATCTGTCAAGGGTCTACATACTGTGAAAGTCCAGGCAAAAGTAATCACCGGCTGGTGTTTTACTCCAATACATTTTTTTAAGGTGTACTGTAGGGCATTTTTCTGCCCTCATAGGTGCATGTCACATACCTACATCTACTGTAAGTAGTGAGCAATTTTGTACCTCTTAATCGGTCAAGGTCTTACATACTGTGAAAGTCCAGCAAAAGTAATCACCGGCTGGTGTTTTACTCCAATACTTTTTTTTTTAAGCGTACTGTAGCGCATTTTTCTGCCCTCATGAGTGCATACTGTCACGATGCCGGCTGGCAGGAGGTGGATCCTCTGTGCCAGAGAGGGATTGGCGAGGACCGCGCTAGTGGACCGGTTCTAAGCCACTACAGGTTTTCACCAGAGCCCGCCGCAAAGCGGGATGGTCTTGCTGCGGCGGTAGTGACCAGGTCGTATCCACTAGCAACGGCTCACCTCTCTGACTGCTGAAGATAGGCGAGGTACAAGGGAGTAGGCAGAAGCAAGGTCGGACGTAGCAGAAGGTCGAGGGCAGGCGGCAAGGATCGTAGTCAGGGGCAACGGCAGGAGGTCAGGAACACGGGCTAGGAACAGACAAGGGAACGCTTTCACTAGGCACAAGGGCATCAAGATCCGGCAAGGGAGTGCAGGGGAAGTGAGGTAATATAGGGAAGTGCACAGGTGATCACACTAATTGGTAATTGGGAAGATTGGGCCAGGCACCAACATTGGTGCACTGGCCCTTTAAATCGCAGAGACCCGGCGCGCGCGCGCCCTAGGGAGCGGAGCCGCGCGCGCCGGGACAGGACCGACGGAGAGCGAGTCAGGTACGGGGACCGGGGTGCGCATCGCGAGCGGGCGCCACCCGCATCGCGAATCGCATCCCGGCTGGAGGCGGTACCGCAGCGCACCCGGTCAGTGGATCTGACCGGGGCGCTGCAGCAACGAGAATGAGGCGAGCGCTCCGGGGAAGAACGGGGACCCGGAGCGCTCGGCGTAACAGTACCCCCCCCTTGGGTCTCCCCCTCTTCTTGGGGCCAAAGAACCTGAGGAAAAAAAACTTAATTTTTCCGAGATGAGGTCCGATGCACATTAGGAGGGGTTCTGTGCGGAAACGCACGAGACAGTCCAATCTTTTATTGTTAAAACAATAGATGTAGAGGGGTCTGGCGAGACTGGTCACAGGGACGTAGAACCTGTTGATAAGAGAGGCCAAAAAAATTTTTCCTGCAGATCCGGAATCCAAGAAGACCATGGTAGAGAAGGAGAAGGTAGAGGCAGATATCCGCACAGGCACAGTAAGGCGTGGAGAAGCAGAGTTGACATCAAGAACTGTGTCACCTTTGTGCGGAGTCAGCGTACGTCTTTCCAGGCGGGGAGGACGGGTAGGACAATCCTTCAGGAAGTGTTCGGTACCGGCATAGTACAGGCAAAGATTCTCCATGCGGCGTCGTGTCCTCTCTTGAGGTGTCAAGCGAGACCGGTCAACTTGCATAGCCTCCGCGGCGGGAAGCACAGGAACGGATTGCAGAGGACCAGAGGAGAGAGGAGCCGGGGAGAAAAAACGCTTCGTGCGAACAAAGTCCATATCCAGGCGGAGCTCCAGACGCCATCCGGAAGAACGCATGTCAATGCGAGTGGCAAGATGAATGAGTTCATGTAGGTCAGCAGGAGTCTCTCGTGCGGCCAGAACATCTTTAATGTTGCTGGATAGGCCTTTTTTAAAGGTCGCGCAGAGAACCTCACTATTCCAGGACAACTCGTAAGCAAGAGCACGGAACTGAATGGCGTACTCGCCAACGGAAGAAACACCCTGGGCCAGGTTCAGCAGGGCAATCTCGGCAGAAGAAGCTCGGGCAGGCTCCTCGAAGACACCACGGACCTCAGCGAAGAAGGACTGGACTGTGGCTGTGGCAGAATCATTGCGGTCCCCATCAAATTTGTCCGGCAGGGACAAGCAGGGGTTAAGAACGGCCGGTTGCTGCGGAGGAGTTGCAGGAGCCGGCGGAGGAGATAGTTGTTGCAGCTGTAGCTGTGACTGAAGTTGCTGTATCTGCGGCAGCAGCTGCTGTATCTGTGACTGATGACGCTGTGTCTCGGAGATCAAGTATGCCAGCTGTTGATCTCGTTGGGCGATCTTTACGCCAAATTTGTCCGGCAGGGACAAGCAGGGGTTAGGAACGGCCGGTTGCTGCGGAGGAGTTGCAGGAGCCGGCGGAGGAGATGGTAGTTGCAGCTGTAGCTGTGATTGAAGTTGCTGTATCTGCGGCTGCAGCTGCTGTATCTGTGACTGAAGACGCAGTGCCTCGGAGGTCAAGTATGCCAGCTGTTGATCTCGTTGGGCGATCTTTAGGGCTAGCTGGGCGACCAGTGTAGGATCTTCAGCGGGATCCATGGCCGGATCTACTGTCACGATGCCGGCTGGCAGGAGGTGGATCCTCTGTGCCAGAGAGGGATTGGCGAGGACCGCGCTAGTGGACCGGTTCTAAGCCACTACAGGTTTTCACCAGAGCCCGCCGCAAAGCGGGATGGTCTTGCTGCGGCGGTAGTGACCAGGTCGTATCCACTAGCAACGGCTCACCTCTCTGACTGCTGAAGATAGGCGAGGTACAAGGGAGTAGGCAGAAGCAAGGTCGGACGTAGCAGAAGGTCGAGGGCAGGCGGCAAGGATCGTAGTCAGGGGCAACGGCAGGAGGTCAGGAACACGGGCTAGGAACAGACAAGGGAACGCTTTCACTAGGCACAAGGGCATCAAGATCCGGCAAGGGAGTGCAGGGGAAGTGAGGTAATATAGGGAAGTGCACAGGTGATCACACTAATTGGTAATTGGGAAGATTGGGCCAGGCACCAACATTGGTGCACTGGCCCTTTAAATCGCAGAGACCCGGCGCGCGCGCGCCCTAGGGAGCGGAGCCGCGCGCGCCGGGACAGGACCGACGGAGAGCGAGTCAGGTACGGGGACCGGGGTGCGCATCGCGAGCGGGCGCCACCCGCATCGCGAATCGCATCCCGGCTGGAGGCGGTACCGCAGCGCACCCGGTCAGTGGATCTGACCGGGGCGCTGCAGCAACGAGAATGAGGCGAGCGCTCCGGGGAAGAACGGGGACCCGGAGCGCTCGGCGTAACACATACCACATACGTACATCTAAGTAGTGAAAAAATTTGTACCTGTTAATCTGTCAAGGGCCTGCATACTGTGAAAGTCCAGGCAAAAGTAATTGTCGGCCGGTGTTTTACTCCAGTACGTTTTTTTTAAGCGTACTGTAGCGCATATTTCTGCCCTCATAAGTGCACACCACATAAGTACCTCTAAGTAGAGTACAATTCTGTACCTGTTAATCTGTCAAGGGCCTACATACTGTGAAAGTCCAGGCAAAAGTAATCACCATCTGGTGTTTTACTCAAATACGTTTTTTTAAAGCGTACTGTTGCACATTTTTTCTGCCCTCAAAAGTGCATACCACATACCTACATCTAAGTAGTGTACTATTTTGTACCTGTTAATCTGTCAAGGGCCTACATACTGTGAAAGTCCAGGCAAAAGTACTCACCTGCTGCTGCTCTAGACAAATACTGTTTTAAGCGTAGTAAAGCATATTGTACTCCCCTCATATACGCACTAAGTATGTCAGGCATAGAAGTTCTGGGACGTGCTCAGAGGAGTGGCAGAGGCCTAAATTCATCAGGCGCAGGCAGAGTTCGTAGCAGACTAGGGGCGATTGGCAGCAGGAGTTGCAGCAAGAGGCCTGAGCTCCTGGTATCGGCCAGTGGTCGCATGTCGACCAGCTACTCATATGCCGTCATCAATTAGTTAACATGGTCATCCACTTCATCACAAGTGACATCTGATACCCCCGGTCAACAGTCAGTGGGTTCCTCAGACACAACCCTTAGTTGGCACGGCCCGGGAGCAGTTACTGTCCTCCCATTGCCTCTGTCCTAAGCTGTTCCCTCCCCTAAAGAAGTACCTTATGCTGTGGGTTCAGCTCCCCTATTCACTGAGGATGATCTAATAGAGGACAGTCAGCAGCTACTGCACAACCAAGAACTGGAGGAGACATACGCTGCTTCCTCCTCTAGGCGGGCAAGTAGTGAGGAGGAGAGTAACATAGTAACATAGTTCATGAGGTTGATAAAAGACCAGAGTCCATCAAGTTCAACCTATATCCTTACTGAGTCCCTACTGAGTTGATCCAGAGGAAGGCAAAAAACCCTACTAGAGGTAAAAATTCCTTCCAGACTCCAAATATGGCAGTCAGAATAAATCCCTGGATCAACGTTCTGTCCCTATAAATCTAATATACATAACCAGCAATGTTATTATTCTCCGAAAATGCATCAAGACCCGTTTTGAACTCTTTTACAGAGTTCAACATGACCACTTCCTCCGGGAGAGAATTCCTCAGTCTCACTGCTCTTACAGTAAAGAACCCCCGTGCTGGTGTAGAAAGCTTCTTTCCTCTAAACGTAGAGGATGCCCCCTTGTTATAGATACAGTCCTGGGTATGAATAAATCATGGGAGAGATCTCTGTACTGTCCCCTGATATATTTATACATAGTTATTAGGTCTCCGCTAAGCCTTCTTTTTTCTAAACTAAATAACCCTAATTCTGATAATCTTTCTGGGTACTGTAGTCCTCCCATTCCCCGTATTACCCTGGTTGTCCGTCTTTGAACCTTCTCCAGCTCCACTATATCTTTCTTGTACACTGGTGCCCAGTACTGTACACAGTATTCCATGTGTGGTCTGACTAGTGATTTGTACAGCAGTAGAATTATTTCCTTGTCGTGAGCATCTATGCCCCTATTGATGCACCCCATGGTTTTATTAGCCTTGGAAGCAGCTGCCCGACACTGGTCACTACATCTAGATTTACTGTTAACTAAGACTCCTAAGTCATTTTCTATGTCAGTCGTCCCAAGTGTACTCCCATTTAATACATAATCCCAGCCTGGATTTTTCCTCCCCATGTGCATTACCTTACATTTATCAGTGTTGAACCTCATTTGCCACTTCCCAGCCCAAACCTCTAACCTATCCAGATCCAGTTGTAACAGTGCACTGTCCTCTATTGTGTTTACCGCTTTACAGAGTTTAGTATCATCTGCAAAGTATAGTATCATCTGCAAAGTTTAGTATCATCTGCACTAGTGTTGAGCGGCATAGGCCATATTCGAATTTGTGATATTTCGCGAATATATGGATGAAAATTCATCATATATTCGCTAAATTCACATCTTCGTAATATTCGTGTTTTATTTAGCGCATGCGAAAATTAGCATATGCAAAAATTAGTATAAGCAAATTTTCACATATGCGAAATTCCGCACACCAGTCTCACACAGTAGTATTAGAGCCTTCTTTACACCACAAAAGCTGGAAGCAGAGAGGGGTGATCACTGTGATGTTTACTGTGAGAAAAAATAAACGAATATTCGTAATTACGAATATATAGTGCTATATTCACAAATTCGCGAATATGTGATATTCGCGAATAAAATTCGCAAGCAACACTAATCTGCACATCTGATGTGGGAGGCAGTGTTGCCAGCGTTCAGGGTCCTGAAGCGGACACTGTTGAGGAACCTGAGGAGGACATCAGTGACATGCAGACACTTGTTGATGATGATGAAGCCGATCACAATTGGGAGCCAGGTTGAGAAGGGGCTTCATCATCATCAGGAGAAGAGGGTTGCAGATTGCCCGTGAGGCAGCAGCTGAGCCAGCAAGGTGGCAGTCAGCATGGTGGCAGAAGTGGAAATTATGGAGTCAAACATGCCCGGGGCAGACTAACTGCTTTGCGGCAGCCTACATTCCTGGGAGGTAGTGGAACAGGGGTTCCTGGAGACTCCAGCAGTAGCAGTCAATTAGTGCGGACTGTTGGTGGGAAAATCAGCTATTGGGTGGTGTGGCAGTTTTTCATCAAGCATCAGGGGGAGGTTCAAATAGCTACATGCAAGATATGTTGGCAGAAGGTGATGCGTGGCCAGAGTCCCAATGTTGTCACCATGGCCCTGCATCAACATATGCTGTGCCATCATAAAGCGGCCTTTGAGGAACGTGGCTCTGATGTGGTGGTCCAGCCTGTTGCATCACCCAGTGGCACACCACTCCCTCTTTCAGCCAGCCAAGGCTCCACCACCTCAGCCGAAGGGAGCGGTGTGTCATTCTATCCTTCTGTCGCTCAAGATGCTCCTGCTCTTCCTACTGTTAGTCAGTCATTCAGCCAACAATCCATCGGCGAAGCAATGTCCAAAAGACAACAGTATGCGCCCACTCATCCAACGGTGCAGAAGATGAATGTGCTCCTGTCCAAGTTGCTGTTGTTGAAGTCTCTCCCTTTTCAAGTGGTAGACTCTGCACCTTTCAGAGAACTGATGGCTAGTGCCAAGCCGTCATTTCTTTACAAATAAGGCAGAACCTGCCTTGCACAATTTTGTGAAAGAGAAGGTGAGCCAGTCCCAGCCTGTCGGTGTGTACCAAAGTGCACGGCAGCGCCGACTTCTGAAGCTATAACTATGGTCAGGGACAATACATGCGGCTCACTGGGTGAATATGGTTTCCACACAGCCACAACACCAACTTGGACAGGTCACGCTGCTTCCTCCTCCATGCTCTCAGGTCGGTTGTCCTGTACAATGTACAACTTCCTCATCCTCCACTGTGTCCTCAGCCTCCACTGCCCAGACAAGTCTCAGTGGCCCTTCAGCAAACCATGTGTGCATGGCACAGCAGTGTCACGCTGCTCTTCACATGGTTTTCCTTGGCGAACGAAGTCACACTGGGGAAGAACTGCTAAAAGTCAGTCATAATGAAGGCAGGGAAGGCTGAGCAATGCGCCCTGCATATCACATGTGGTCAATCTACTTGTCAAGCTGTTCCTGAAGTGTTTCCCCCATTTGCAAGACATCCTAACAATGGGTAGGAAACTTTGTATGCACTTCAGCCACTCGTACACCGCAAAGCACACCCTCCTTGAGCTGCAGTGTCAGAATGGTACCCAACATAGTCTGATTTGTGACGCTACCACACGTTGGAATTCCACCCTCAATATGTTGGACCGACTATACGAACAATGAAAAGCCATCAACGATTTCTTGATGATGCTAGCGGATAGGGGTACTCCCCTGTGTAACTTCAATGTGAACCAGTGGCAGCTCATATGTGACACCTGCCGTTTGCTCAGGCCCTTTGAAGAAGCCACATTATCAGTAAGTCGCCAGGATTACAGAATGAACAACGTCATTCCACTGCTTAATTTCCTACAACACGTGTTGAAAACGATGGCTGGTAAGGGCAATGGAGACGTGGCACCTACATCTCAGGACCATGTGAGCCCTGTGGGGGCTGAACTGGAGAAGGCGGAGGAGGGGTAGGGGCACAGTGGAGCACAGTTTAGGTTTCGCCAAATGAGCAGTTTTTCTAGTCATCTGACAGGAGAAGAGAAGCAGGACAAGCCAGAGGAGATAGAGGGTTATGAGGAAGGCGAGACAGAGGACCCAGACACACCGTGGCAGCATGCAGTGGAGATGGAGGCAGGGTGTCCCTCTGAGTCACTTTCATAAACAGCACGATGCATGGTCACTTGCTTGCATAGTGATAGCCAAATTGTCACCATTCGGCAGTGGGAGGACTTCTGGCTCTCCACCATATTGAACACTCGTTACCGCCACATAATGAGGGCCATTTTTACACCCACTGAGAGGGAGGAAAGACTGGCCTTCTACAGAGACTTCCCACGTAGTTAGTTGGCCGATGCCTATCGGCGCCAACGTCCATTTTCTCGCAGGTCTTACTAGCTACGAAAAATATAACATTTACATTTTTAAATTCATCTTTTAATCTTAGGGATTGTGAAGCCCTTTTGTCTACTCATGCTTCTACCAGCTCCAGGCTGTGCCATTCAGCCACAATATGGTTTGCTGATGCTGCAGGGGCTGGGGCATTACCTAAAATATATGTTATGGTAGTACTAGCTACTAAAAATCTTCGATTAAAATTTTTAAATTCATCTTTTATTTTAGGGATTTTGAAGCCCTATTGTCTGCTCATGCTGCCGCCGGCTCCAAGCTGTGCCATTCAGCCACTATATGGTTTACTGATGCTGCACGGCATGGTACATTACCTAAAAATATGTTATGGTAGCACTAGCTACGAAAAATATTAAATTTTAAAATTTATCTTTTAATCTTAGGGATTGTGAAGCCCTATTGTCTACTCATGCTGCCGCCAGCTCCAGTCTGTGCCATTGAGCCACTTTATGGTTTACTGATGTTGCTGGGCCTGGGACATTACCTAAAAATATTTTATGTTTGCACTAGCTACCATAAATCTTTAATTACATTTTTCAGAAATATCTTTAATCTTCTCTATTGTGAGGTCCTATGGTCTTATCAGGCTGTTGCTGTAACGAAGCTGGATGGGGATCCTCTAACCTGTGTGGCAGATGGCTCGGACCGTATAGAGGAGCGGAGTCTAAGGTGCCACTGGTCTTCACCAGAGCCCACCACAAGGCAGGACGGGCTTCCTGCAGCATGCGACACCCAGGTCGCTACCTCCGCTTGACCACACAGGAAGCTGGGCAAGGCGAGGTACCATAGTATAAGGCAGTAGCATAGTCAAACATAGCAGAAGGTCAAGGCAGGTGGCAAAGGTGCGGAGTCTAATAACGTAGCAGAAGGTCTGGATACATGGGTAAGGCTAACAGGCTATAAGGGACGCTTAATCTCAGACTAGGGACACTGAAGATCCGGCAGGGAAGTGTGTGGGAGGTGCAACGACTTTACAATGTAGTGTCAGGTGCAAACATTAATTATGGGCATACTGACCCTTTAAATTTCAGAGCTCTGGCGCGCACATGCCCTGGGCGACGGGGACGCGCGCATCAGAGCTGAGACACAGGGGAGGAGGCGGCAGCAGAGCATGGTGAGTGGCGGGCCAGGATTTGCATGTGGGGGCGTCTTGCGATGCGAATCCCAGCCCCGCTGGCAGACGGGGACACAGGGACTCTGCTCTCACAGCTGATGCTTGCGGCCAGAGCGCAGAGTGTAACAGAACCCCCCCATTTGTCTCCCCCTCTTTTTTGAGGACAAGAACTTGTGGATAAGGTCATGGTCTAGAATGTGGTCCTGCGGCTCCCAAGATCTTTCTTCCTGGCCAAATCCTTCCCAACCTACAAGGAAAAAACATTTTCCTCTGACCAACTTGGAATCTAAAATTTCTTTGACGACATAAACATTTGAGGTACCAGAGATGGGAGTAGGAGTGTTGACTTTTTTAGAGAAGCGGTTATGGATAACAGGTTTTAAGAGGGATACATGAAAAGAATTTGAGATCTAGAGATAGGAAGGTAGATGGAGAGAATAAGCTACAGGGTTTAAAAAAATTTAGATTTTGTAAGGACCTAAATAGCGAGGACCCATTTTATAACATGGTACCTTAAAACGGATGAACTTGGAAGACAGCCACACTTCGTCCCCTGGAGAGAATTCGGGAGGAGGACGTTTTTTATTGTCCGCTTGCGATTTTACTGCCGCATACGAGTGGCGACATGTTGAAGAGAGTCACGAGTTCTTTTGCCAGATGGAGACGAAGTTCTGCACTTGATCATTGGCCATGGGAACACCGGAGGAAATGGACAAGGGTAAAGGAGGACGAGGATGAAGTCCATAGACCACAAAGAAAGGAAAAGACCCAGAGGATTCAGAATCCTTATGGTTGTAGGAAAACTCGGCCCAGGGTAGCAGATCGGCCCAGTCATCTTGGCGAGCGGACCTGGATTACCCTTTCGACCTGTCCATTGGATTGAGGGTGGTAACCCGAAGAAAAATCTAATTTAATTTCTACGCGTGAACAGAGGGCCCTCCAAAATTTAGAGACAAATTGGACTCCTCGGTCAGAGGCAGTATGGGAGGGCAATCCATGCAGATGGAAGATATGGCAGAGGAACAACTTGGCAAGCTGTGGTGCAGAGGGTAATTCCGGTAATGGCATTTTAGAGAATCGATCCACAACAACCCAAATGACTGCATTTCCACCAGAAGAGGGAAGATCAGTAATAAAATCCATTGCAATATCGGTCCAGGGTTGCTCTGGAACTGGCAAAGGATGTAGTAGACCAGCAGACTTGCAACGGGGGGGTCTTGTCCCGGGCACAAACTGCACAAGATCGGACAAAGTCAACGACATCCTGTTTTAGAGTGGACCACCAATGCTGTCGGGTGATGAGCTGTAAGGACTTATGAATTCAAGCATGACCAACCAATAGAGAGGAATGATCCCATTTCAGGACTCAGAGTCTTAAACGGAGAGGTACATGAGTCTTCCCTGGTGGCAAGTGCTGAAGACACGCTGGTGCTGCTGAGATGAGACGATCAGGGCACATAATATGTTCAGAATGGAATTCCAGGCTTTGAACATCGGAGGATCTGGACAGAATGTCAGCATGAAGATTCTTCTCTGCAGGATGGAAGTGGATTAAGAAGTTAAACCTGGAGAAAAACGGAGACCAATGAGCCTGTCCGGGGTTGAGACAATGGACAGACTGGAGATAGACCAAGTTCTTGTGATTCGGAATAGATCGTAAGTGGATGTACAGAGCCTTCCAAGAGGTGACGCCATTATTCTAATGCCAACTTAATGGCCAAGAGCTTGCGATCTCTGATTATATAATTTCTTTCCGCAGGGGAGAAGGTTTTGGAGAAAAATCTGCAGGTTAAAGTTCTCCCCTTAGAAGACTTCTGCGTCAACACTGCACTTGCTCCAACTAAAGAAGCATCCACTGTCAAGATGAATGGCTTGCTAGGATTGGGTCTAGATAGAACAGGAGCCAAAGCGAAGGCAGACTTTAACTGTTTGATAGCTTCTTCAGCCTCAGGAGTTCAAACTCTTGGATTAGCAGTCTTCTTGGTAAGCGAGACTATGCGGGCTACCAGAGTGGAGTAGTGAGGAATACATTGCCAATAGTAATTGGCAAAGCCGAGGAAGTGCTGAATTGCTTTCAAGCCCGAAGGTTGAGGCCAGTCCAGAACTGCGGACAGCTTGTTAGGATCCATTTGAAGACCTTGACTGGTAATAATATACCCCAGAAATGGAAGGTTGTTTTTTTCAAAAGTACATTTCTCTAGTTTAGTGTAGAGATGATTTTCACAGAGACACTGTAACATTTGGCGGAGGTGAGAGCGATGAGACTGGATATTGGGCGAGTAGATGAGTATGTCATCCAAATAAACAACAACATAGGAGTATAGGAGGTCACAAAAAAATATAAATGATGATCTCCTGGAAAACTGCTGGAGCATTGCAGAGTCTGAATGGCATCACTAGATACTCAAAATGACCATCACGAGTATTAAATGCGGTCTTCCATTTGTCCCCTTCTCATATACGAATAAAATTATAGGCCCCACAAAGATCCAATTTAGAGAAGATTTTGGCAGCTCGCAGATGATCAAACAACTCCAAGATTAAAGGAAGTGGGTAGCGGTTCTTTACTGTAATTTTATTCACACCTTGGTAGACGATGCAAGGTCGCCGAGACCCATCTTTTTTTCCCACGAAGAAGAAACCGGCTTCGGCAGGGGAAGAGGACTTCCTGATGAATCCCTTCTGAAGGTTCTCCTGGATGTAATTAGACATGGCCTGAGTTTCAGGAACAGACAAAGGGTAGATTCTACCCCTGGGTGGTGTCGTGCCAGGCAGCAAGTCAATTGGACAATCGTAGGGATGATTTGGTTTTAACACTTCGGCTTGCTTTTCACTGAATACATCAGCATGGTCCAAAAGAAAGGAAGACGAACCGGGCAGTGGACGAGATGATGGTTCCAATTTTGTGATACGTATGTGGAAACAGTTGTTGTTGCAATGTGGACCCCAGCGAAGAACTTCTTCAGTTTTCCAATCCAGCTGCGGAGCATGGAGTTGAAACCACGGTAGGCCAAGCAAAAGAGGAGAAGTACAATGAGGGAGAACATAGAAGGACAAGTTCTCCCTATGCGAGACTCCGACCTGCACAGACAATGGTTCTGTGCGATATAGCACAGTACAGTCCAGTCTTTCACCATTCACCAAAGAGATGTAGAGAGGCTTTAACAGGTGGGACACTGGCAGACGATGCCTATGTACTAGTGAAGCATCAATGAAATTTCCTGCGGACCAAGAGTCCAAAAAGGCAAGAACGGGGATGATCTCTTTGGAAGGTAGGAAAAGCTGGACCGTCATATTTAACCTCTTAAAGACAAGTGTAAAAAAAAAAAAACACATTTATTAAATAAATATAATAAAAAATAAAAATGTATAATGTTTAGGATCACACGGCGCACATCCGCAGCATATTACATGCTGCGGATGCCTGCCAACAGTCACAATAATGAGATCCCTGCTGCGGCTGGGTAGCTTTGTGTGTCCACTAATAGCGGCGGATTTCATGCCGCCAGTCATGAGCGGACACACTGAGCTACCCAGCCACAGCAGTGATCTCGCCCTTGTGACTGCTGGGGGGCATCCGCAGTGTGAAATATGCTGCAGATGAGCTCTATGTGACCCTACACTACGTCCCATTCATACTGCATTTCCGCAGGGTTAGAGGTATCCGTCAGCATCACGTCAAAAAGAGTGATACTGACGTATACTGTAGCAGCTCCATTCATTTCTGAATGAGACTGCTGCCATTTACATTGGCATCCCTTTTTTGACATTACAATGGACACCTATACTGCAGAAACACAGTATGAATGGGGACTATTCATATAATGATCCCCTGAAAGCCAAAGGGGACTCCTCTCCTTCTTGGTCCTACCAGGTGGTCAGGCAACCAGATATGGCCTAAGTAGGGGTACTGCCCAGCCCAGGACGAACAGGGTGATAAAATATGGGGCGTATTTCCTCCATTTCAAAAGCGACGTACCAAAATGATGTCCCACAAATAAAGAATTTGTGGAAAAAAAAGCTAATTTCTATTTTTTCCACTGACTTTGAAATTATTCTAACCACACAATAAGGACTCAACGTACTCACTTTTGCCCTAGGTGAATACTTTAGGGGTGTAGTTTCGAAAATGGGGTCACATCTGGGGGTGCGGTATTGTTCTGACAGTTAAAATGCTTTGCAAGCTGAAGTGCGGCCTATAATTTTATAATGATATCCTGAAAGCAAAATGGTGCTCCTCTCCTTTTGGGTCCCAGCATGTGGCCATGCAACTAAATATGGTCTAAGCGGGAGTATTACCAAACACAAGACGAACAGTGTAATAAAATATGGTAGAACTACAAACTCCTCGGCCAAAGTACGGAGTCACTGAACTCCCCTCTTAAAGATAACCCCCTAAAATGTAACTTTTATTAATTCTCTTTAAAAAGAATAATTAGTAGGATCCCCAAATGTAATGTTAAAATCAGTGCCACAACAGTGAAATGTAGCCGTAATCAATGTAACAGCATGAGCCTCATGCCCATACAATTGAAAAATAAAAGGTTCTGCAGTACACCTGTATCAGCACTGTTGTGGTGTGCAGTTTAAAATGTGAACTGTAAAGCCACCCTCTGAGGGTGGGGTACAAAATGGGGCCACTTGTGGGGGTTCTGTAAGGTTCTGGCAGCTAAAACCCTTTGCATGCATGAAGTGCGGCCTATAATCCATTCGGCCTAAAATGATGCCCTGAAAGCCAAATGGCGCTCATCTCCTTCTGGGTCCTACCACGTGGCCAAGGAACCAAATATGGCCTAAGCGGGGGTATTTCCAAACACGGGCCGAGCAGATTAATAAAATATAGGGTGCATTTCTTGAAATATCAGAAGTGATGTACAAAAAATATGCCCCACAAATGATGCATTTGTGAAAAAATGCAAATTTTTTTTTTTTAATACTGACTTTGTAATAATTCCTGCCAAAAAACTATGGTGTTAAAATATTCACTGTACCCCCTAGCGAATACCTTGAGGGGTCTAGTTTTTAAAATGGGGTAATTTGGGGGTAGTTCCTATGTTCTACCACTTTCAAATTTCTGCAAACCTTGCATAGCACATAAAAAATTTCACATTTTCAAAATTTTCTAAATTTCAAGTTAAATTGTTAGGCTTCTAATTCATTTAAAATGTTAATTAAAAACCAAAAAAAAAATGCCTGTCAAATAAAGTAGACATCTGAAAGTTTAAATTTCATAAACTATTTGGTCAGTATGTATAAATATATGCAACCGATTAGTGTTAAACAAACAAATCGTAATTTTTTTTTTAAATGTCATGATTTTTTGTGTTGTAAAAAAAAAAAAAAATACAAATGATATTGGCTTACTTTTACTATGTACATGAAGGACAACTTATGACAAAAAAACAATGTCAGAATTATCGTGATTGGCAAAAAGTTACCAGAGTTATTCTCTAATAAAGACAGACATCCCCGATTTGAAAAAACAGGCCTGGTCTTTCAGGGGCGCACAGGTTTATTTGGGTTGGTCCTTAAGGGGTTAAGCATGGAGAGGTGATATTCACACCTAGGGAGGCCTCTCCCACAAACCCTAGGTGCGAGCGTTTCCCTGTGTCTGAGGACGCAGAGAACAATCTTTTAGGAAGTGATCCGTACTGGCGTAGTATAGGCATAGATTCTCAGTTCGCCGGCGAGTCCTTTCCTGCGGGGTCAGGCAAGACCGATCCACCTGCATAGCCTCCACTGCGGGAGGCAAGGGAGAAGGTTGCGGTGGTTGCTGGAAGACTGGTGCAAGATGAGGAAAGTGCCGAGGTCGTGCAGACTCCCTTTCTTGGCGTAGTTCCTCACGTCTGAGAAACGGATATCAATCCAGCAGGCCAGCTGTATAAGGTCATTTAGATTAGATGGCAATTGCCGGGCAGCGAGGACATCCTTGATTTGACTTGATATTCCTCTCTTGAAATTGGCACAAAGCGCTTCATCATTCCATGCTAACTCCAATGCCAGGGTACGAAACTGAATGGCATACTCGCCCACAGAGGAGTTGCCCTGAGTAGGACTCAGCAATGCCTTCTCAGTGGAGGAAGCTCGTGCAGGTTCTTTGAAGACACCCCAAAATTCCTTCAGGAACACCTGGAGATTGGTGGTGAGAGCATTACTGTGATCCCAAAGCGGAGTTGCCCAGGCCAAAGCCCTTCCAGTTAAAAGACTGAGGATGAAGGCCACCTTTGCTCGTTCCGTAGGGAACTGATCAGCCATGAGTTCAATGTGCATAGAGCACTGAGTCAAAAAACTACGACAGAACTTGGGATCCCCTCATATTTCTCGGGAAGAGACAGGAAGAGTCTTGATCATGAGACAACGACTGCAGGAACGGGATGTACCACTGGAGCAGGAGGAAGCTGTGGTTGTGGCAATTGTTGCTGAGCAGTTAGCAACTGCTGCATCATGGCCAATAACTGGCTCAACTGCTGTGCCTGTGGGCCAACTGCTGTGACTGGAGCACCACGATTGAAACGAGATCCAGACTATCAGGCAGAGGAACCCCAGCGGGATCCATTGCCGGATCTTGCTGTAATGAAGCTGGATGTGGATCCTCTAACCTGTGTGGCAGATGGCTCGGACCGTATAGGGGAGCCGCTGGTCTTCACCAGAGCCCGCCATAAGGCAGGATGGGCTTGCTGCTGCAGGCGACACCCAGGCCGCTACCCCTGACATGGCTCGACCAAACAGGTAGCTGGGCAAGGAGAGGTAACTTAGGATAAGGCAGTAGCGAAGTCAAACGTAGCAGAAGGTCAAGGCAGGCGGCAAAGGTGCAGAGTCTAATAATGTAGCAGAAGGTCTGGATACACTGGTAAGGCTAACAGGCTATAAGGGATGCTTAATCTCAGGCTAGGGGCACTGAAGATCCGGCAGGGAAGTATGGGAGGTCCAGGGACTTTACAATGTAGTGTCAGGTGCAAACAGTAATTATGGACGTACTGGCCCTTTAAATTTTAGAGCTGAGACACAAGGGAGGAGGGGGCAGCAGAGCATGGTGAGTGACGGGCCAGGCGTGCGGGCGTGTCCCGTGATGTGAATCCCGGCCCTGCCGGCAGACAGGGACACAGAGAATCGGCACTCACGGCCGGTGCTTGCGGCTGGAGCGCAGAGTGTAACAGTTGTCACCTCCAGACTGGGTCGTTCTGCCACTATATGGTCTCCTCGTGCTACCGCCAATTCAAGGCTGTGTCATTCTGACAGATTAAGGTCTTCTCATGCTGCTGCCACCTCTAGGCTCTGTCATTGTGCAGCCATGTGACCCTTTGTTAGATTGGGTTTTGTGATTATACAGTATTAGTTCAAAGTAAACACCGGGACATTAAACTTGGAAATCTTATATAAATCTTAAATTTGAAGAAAACAATGTAATATTTTCAAGACTGAGGCTCTATGGTCGTCAATGTCCTATATTAGCTGTGGAATTATAACAAGAATCCAGTGAAACAGCTTGGAATGATAACAATGAACCATAACTGATTAAATGAAACATTTGCACTTTCATAGTCAATGGGGCGCTAAGAGGCAGGGGCTGGAACAGGTGGTATCTCGTCTGGTGGAGGACAGCCAGCTTGATGCTCACCACAGTGGATTTAATAAATTCAAATTAAATTAAATGAAAATTACAAAAAAAAATCTATTTTGACACCATGTGGTCTCCCTGCTGCCACATCGACACTCTGCAGCAGTGATTTTAATAGCAATGCCTGTAATCTGCATCCCACACTGAATAGCAGTATTATTTCACTAAGACAACACACTACCTATAAGTGTTAGAACATGGCAAAGTGCTCTACACCCCTATTGAGACTCTCAGTAGGCCATAAATAGCCATTTTTAATGGCGATTCGCCGTGGTGATCACGGAACGCAGCGCTGTAAATGTATGGCGCTGTGCACTAAGTGACGCTTAGCAGCGCTGTACATTTATGGTACTTGTCGTTAAGGGGTTAATGCTTAAAGTGACAGTGGTCAGTAGTGTTGAGCGGCATAGGCCATATTCGAATTTGCGATATTTCGCAAATATATGGACGAATATTTGTCATATATTCGCATATTCGTAATTTTCGCATTTTATTTTCGCATATGCAAAAATTTGCGGATGCGAAAAATAGCATATGCGAAAATTAGCATATACAAAAATTAGCATATACAAAAATTTGCATAAGCGAAAATTTGCATATGCGAAAATTCGCATGCCAGTCTCAAACAGTAGTATTGGAGCCTTATTTACACCACACAAGCTGGAAGCAGAGAGGGGTGATCACTGTGATGTGTACTGTGAAAAAAAAAAAAAAAAAAAACAATATTCGTAATTATGAATATATAGTGCTATATTCGCGAATGTTCGTGAATTCGCGAATGTGCGATATTCGCGAAGAAATTCGCATTGCGAATATTCGCAAGAACACTAGTGGTCAGATGTGAAAAAAAAATGCTCTGGCCTTTAAAGGGGTATTCCAGGAAAAAAAAAAATTATATATCAACTGGCTCCAGAAAGTTAAACAGATTTGTAAATTATTTCTATTAATAAATCTTAATCCTACCAATAATTATCAGCTGCTGAAGTTGAGTTGTTCTTTTCTGTCTGTCAACAGTGCTCTCTGCTGACACTGTCTCGGGAATTGCACAGAGTAGGATAGGTTTGCTATGGGGATTTGCTTTTACTCTGGACAGTTCCCAAGACAGGTGTCATCAGAGAGCACTTAGAAAAGAACAACTCAACTTCAGCAGCTCATAAGTACTGGTAGGAAAGTTAAACAGATTTGTAAATTACTTCTATTAAAAAATAGTGCACACTATTCTTGCCTACTCCCCTGTCCCTGCCTACTTATGTACCTAACTGACATCAGGCCCGTAACCACTATGACAGTCCCTCCCTAGACAAGTGAGGGACGTAAAATGTTAAAATAATAAAATACAATAATACAGACTCAGGTCAAGGGACAGTAGGGAACAGCAGACTAACAAAACAAAACTAACACACTCACACAATGAGTCAAGGTCCGCGATCTGCATCAAAAGCCAGGAGATGTCAAAGTACAAAATCGCTAATATCAGAGAGAAAAGTAAGAGAGCAGAGCCAAAGGGTCAAAATGCCAGATGTCACAGATACAGTATAAAGCTAGCTATGAGACCCAACAGAACTCTTTAGCAAGCAAAGACTGGGAGTAGACTGCCAGCTTAACCCCTTAAGAATAACAGTTTAGGTACGCCCTGATGTCCTGGTACCAAGGACGACCAAGGACGTACCTGTATGCCCATGAGAATTCCGGTTCCCGATGCTCGCTGGGCGGGGACTGGACCAGGATGCCTGCTGAAATCATTCAGCAGGCACCCCTTGCAAACCCCTGGGGGGTCCTGATACCAATTCAGATTGGCTATTCCCGGCTGATCGGGTCTGTGGGATAGTTGGTGGATGGCCACCCTGTTCCAAAAAGGCTGCAACGTCAGCAAGGCGGTGGTGGAATCATGTTTTGGGCCAGAATCATAAGAAGCTAGCTGGTCGGCCCCTTTTGGGTCCCTGAAGATGTAAAGATGACCTCTGCAAAGCATGTGGAGTTTCTGAATGACCACTTTCTTCCCTGGTACAGATGGAAGAACTATGCTTTCCGTAGTAAAATCATCCCCATGCTGCAAAGAATACCTCTGCCTCAATGGCTGCTATGGGGATAAAAGGAGAGAAAGTCATGGTGTGGCCTGCATCCTCCCCTGACCTCAATCCTATTGAGAACCTTTAGAGCATCCTCAAGCAAAAGCTCCATGAGGGTGGGAGGCAGTTTACATCCAAACAACAGCTCTGGAAGGCTATTCTGACATCTTGCAAACATATTAAAGCGGAAACTGTCCAAAAACTCACAAGTTCAATGGATGCAAGACTTGAAGCTGCTATCAAATAAGGGGTCAAATGTAACGTGATCTGGTAAAATCTTTAAAAAGTTAAAATGTTGTTAAACGTTTGATTGATATAGCTTTTGATTTCAGTAAATATGCTGCAAACACAACAAATGAAAATTTTTAGTTCTTAACAACCTATAAAGTGTTTTGAAACTGTTATCATTAGGAGGTTTGTTCAATAAAAGAAAATTAGAATTGTAGTTGATAACATGAGAATTATGCTGACCGTTATTTACATCAATTAATTAGCTAAATGAGAAAAATATAATTTGCATAATAATTTGGAACAGGGTGTAAATCAACTGATGCCAGAAAGTTAAGCACAGGAAATTCTTTTCTTTTTTTAATTTTCCTTTCTGTCTGACCACAGTACTCTCTGTTGACACCTCTGTCCATGCGAGGAACTGTCCGTAGCAGGATACGTTTGCTATGGGGATTTGTTCTTATTCTGGACAGTTACTGAAATGGAAAGAGGTGTCAGTAGAGAGCACTGTGTTCAGACAGAAAAGAAATTCAAAAAGAAAAGAACTTTCTCTGGCACATAAAGCAGCTGATAAGTACTGGAAGGATTACGCTTTTTAAATAGAAGTAATTTAAGCACCAGAACACAAGGACATACCTGTACACCCTTTGTCCTTAAGAGGTTAATCTTAAAACGAACCAAAAAGTCTTCAGATTTGGCATCACTGGAATCATACTGACCTATGGAATAAGGTTGGCATGTCAATTTTACCATATTGTGATCACCAAATAGATTATTGTCCCACAAAATTAAATTTTGCCTTACACACATTTTTTCTGCCTCCATAATACTTATGTGATAATACAATGTGCACCAATGAAAAGTAAAATTTGTCCCACAAAAAATAATCCCTAATACAATTTTGTCAGTGGAAAAATAAGAAGTAATGGGTCTTAGAATGTGAGGAGGAAGAAAACATAAGGTCATGAAGGGGTTAATATTAAAAATGCGGACACGATTTTGGGGATGCATTTTTTTTTACAAATGAAATACACCCAAAAATCACTGTGTGAAGCTAAGAATCACCTTAGAAGCTAAGTAAAATGAATACCACTTGCAGGCATGTTGACACGATGTACAATGTAAACAAAATATACTGCAGCATGACTGAGGAGCTTTTTGTCATTTGCATATAGTAATTTTCAAAGTAATAAAAGGATATTTTTCCTATAAGGTCAATATTTGTAGAGGTTGGGCTGAGCTTTAGCATGCACACCTCCTCCCTCCCCACCTTCTGCTTTACTTGACTCATGTACAGGGCTCAGTGCTGGAAGCCAAACCTGTACATCAATCTTGAAGGTCTTGGAGGGGTGGAGGAGGAGGCAATCTAAAAGGGGTACTCCCGTGGAAAACTTTTTCTTTAACCCCTTAAGGACACAGCCCATTTTCACCTCTAGGACGCAGCCCTTTTTTTGCACATCTGACCACTGTCGCTTTAAACATTAATAACTCTGGAATGCTTTTACTTATCATTCTGATTCCGAAATAGTTTTTTGTGACATATTCTACTTTAACATAGTGGTAAATTTTTGTGGTAACTTGCATCTTTTCTTGGTGAAAAATCCCAAAATTTGATGAAAAAATTGATAATTTTGCATTTTTCTAACTTTGAAGCTCTCTGCTTGTAAGGAAAATGGATATTCCAAATATTTTTTTTTTGATTCACATAAACAATATGTCCACTTTATATTTTCATCATAAAATTGACATGTTTTTAGTTTTGGAAGACACCAGAGGGCTTCAAAGCTCAGCAGCAATTTTACAATTTTTCACAAAATTTTCAAACTCGCTATTTTTCATGGACCAGTTCAGGTTTGAAGTGGATTTGAAGGGTCTTCATATTAGAAATACCCCATAAATGACCCCATTACAAAAACTGCAACCCCCCCCCCCCCAAAGTTCAGTAAGTGTTTTAACCCTTTAGGTGTTTCACAGGAAAAGCCTCAAAGTGAAGGAGAAAATTCTAAATCTTCATTTTTTTACACTTGCATGATCTTGTAGACCCAATTTTTGAATTTTTACAAGGGGTAAAAGGATAAAATTTATACTTGAATTTGTAGCCCAATTTCTCTCGAGTAAGCACATACCTCATATGTCTATGTAAATTGTTCGGCAGGCGTAGTAGAGGGCTCAGAAGCGAAGGAGCGACAAGGGGATTTTGGAGAGCATGTTTTTCTGAAATGGTTTTTGGGGGGCATGTTGCATTTAGGAAGCCCCTACGGTGCCAAAACAGCAAAAAAAAAAAAAAAAAACACATGGCATACCATTTTGGAAACTAGACCCCTTGAGGAGCGTAACAAGGAATTAAGTGAGCTTTAATACTTCACAGGTGTTTCATGACTTTTGCATATGTAAAAAAAAAAAAATTTTCACTAAAATGTGTATTTCCCCCCAAATTTCACATTTTTGCAAGGGTTAATAGCAGAAAATACCCCCCAAAATGTGTAACCCCATCTCTTCTGAGTATGGAGGTACCCCATAAGTTGACCTGAAGTGCACTACGGGCGAAGAGAAGGAGTCATATTTGACTTTTTGAGAGCAAATTTTGCTCGGGGGGCATGTCGCATTTAGGAAGCCCCTATGGTGCCAGGACAGCAAAAAAGAAAACACATGGCATACCATTTTGGAAACTAGACCCCTTGAGGAACGTAACAAGGGATAAAGTGAACATTAATACCCCACAGGTGTTTCTAACATGCTGGTGTAGACCCCAACTTTACCTTTTCATAAGGGGTAAAAGGAGAAAAAGCCCCCCAAAATTTGTTAGGCAATTTCTCATACGTGGCCCTAAACTGGCCCTAAACTACCCCATATGGGGCCCTAAACTGTTGCCTTGAAATACGACAGGGCTCCAAAGTGAGAGCGCCATGCGCATTTGAGGCCTAAATTAGGGATTTGCATAGGGGTGGACATAGGGGTATTCTACACCAGTGATTCCCAAACAGGGTGCCTCCAGCTGTTGCTAAACTCCCAGCATGCTTGGACAGTCAATGGCTGGGAGTTTTTGTTTTGCAACAGCTGGAGGTTCCGTTTTGGAAACACTGCTGTAGGATACGTTTTTCATTTTTATTGGGGGGGAAGGGGGGGTGGTAGGGGGGCAGTGTATGTGTGTATATGTAGTGTTTTACTCTTTATTTTATGTTAGTGTAGTGTAGTGTTTTTAGGTTACATTCACACTGACGGCGGATTACACTGAGTCTCCCGCTAGGAGTTTGAGCTGCGGCTGCAGCTCAAACTTGAAGCAGGGAACTCACTGTAATCCGCCACCAGTGTGAATGTAACCTGTACATTCACATTAGGGGGGGGGGGCAAATCTACAACTCCCAGCATGCACTGACAGAACGTGCATGCTGGGAGTTGTAGTTTTGCAACAGCTGGAGGCACATTGGTTGGAAAATACTGAGTTAGGTAATAGAACCTATTACCTAACTCGGTATTTCCCAACCAGTGTGCCTCCAGCTGTTGCAGAACTACAACTCTCAGCATGTACTGATTGCCAAAGGGAATGCTGGGAGATGTAGTTATGCAACAGCTGGAGGCACGCAAGTACAACTCCCAGCATGCCGAGACAGCCATTTGCTGTTCCTGAATGCTGGGAGTTGTAGTTTTGCAAGATTTAGAGGGGTTCAGGCTGGAGATCACTGACAGTGGTCTCTAAACTGTGGCCCTCCAGATGTTGCAAAACTACAAATCTCAGCATGCTAAGACAGCAAACTGCTGTCTGGGCATGCTGGGAGTTGTAGTTTTGTAACAGCTGTTCCTGAATGCTTGGAGTTGTAGTTTTGCAAGATTTAGAGGGGTTCAGGCTGGAGATCACTGACAGTGGTCTCTAAACTGTGGCCCTCCAGATGTTGCAAAACTACAAATCTCAGCATGCTAAGACAGCAAACTGCTGTCAAGACATGGTGGGAGTTGTAGTTTTGCAACATCTGGAGGGCCACAGTTTAGAGACCACTCTCCAAACTGTCACCCTGCAGATGTTGCTAGGCAACAGACTCCCGGACACGCGGCGCCATACTCACCTCCACCGACGCCATGATCACAGCCGCCGCCGTCATCTGGAGCTCCGCCGCCGGGTAAGTGACCGCCGCTGCCGCCGCCGCTACTACACGGTTCCCCCCTCTGTGCCCGGACACCGATGGGTGGGCATAGCGGGGGGGGAACCGAACTTTAACCCCCCCGCCCCCAGTCTGCTATTGGTCGGTCACTCCGCCGATCAATAGCAGGGATAGGAGGGGGTGGCACCCCTGCCACCTCACTCCTATCTCTTCAAGGGGGATCGAGGGTGTCTTGGACACCCTCGATCCCCCTTATTTTATCGCGGCGCCGCCGTTGGTGGGCAGGGGGAGAGCGCTCCCCCTGCAAACACCATAGATGCCGTGATCAGAACTGATCACGGCATCTATGGGGTTAATGCTGCCGGGACCGGCGCGATTGCGGCCCCGGCAGCTGCGGTGGGACTCCGGCTGTAATTGACAGCTGAGTCCCACCCACGATCTCCTGAGCTGCCCGCGGCAGAGCAGGAGATCGCTTGGACGTATGCATACGTCCATTTGCGCGAACATGTAGTTCGCCTGGACGTATGCATACGTCCAATAGCGGGAAGGGGTTAAATCAACTGGTGCCAGAAAGTTAAACAGATTTATAAATCACTTTTATTAAAAAATCTTAATCCTCCAGTACTTTTTAGGAGCTGTATACTAAAGAGAAATCCATAAAAGAAATGCATTTCCTCTGATGTCCTGACCACAGTGCTCTCTGCTGACCTCTGCTGTCCATTTTAGGAACTGTCCAGAGCAGGAGAAAATCCCCATAGCAAACATATGCTGCTCTGGACAATTCCTAAAATGGACAGCAGAGGTCAGCAGAGAGCACTGTGGTCAGGACATCAGAGGAAATGCATTTCTTTTTTGGATTTCTCTTTAGTATACAGCCATTAAAAAGTACTGGAAGGATTAAGATTTTTTAATTGAAGTGATTTACAAATCTGTTTAACTTTCTGGCACCAGTTGATTTAAAAAAAAAAGTTTTCCACGGGAGTACCCCTTTAACTGCTATGACTTTTGAGCTTATAAAAAAACATTTTATAACTTTGCAAACAGCCATGAGTAAAGAAATAGGTATAATTTGTTTCATCTCTTTATTGGCATGTCTGCATCACTAAGTATGAGATAAGGCTAAGAGATTCCTCTTAAAGGGGTATGCCGGTGGAAATTTATTAAAAACTAAATCAACTGGTGCCAGAAAGTTAAACAGATTTGTAAATTACTTCTATTTAAAAATCGTAATCCGTCCAGTACTTATCAACTGCTCTATGCTCCACAGGAGGTTCTTTTATTTTTGGATTTCTTTTCTGTCTGACCACAGTGCTCTTTGCTGACACCGCTGTCCATATCAGAAACTGTCCGGAGCAGGAGAACTGTCTGGAGCAGGAGAGGTTTGCTATGGCGATTTGCTCCTGCTCCGGACAGTTCTTGACATGGACAGAGGTGTCAGCATAGAGTACTGTGGTCAGAAATCCAAAAATAAAAGAGCTTCCTGTGGAGCATACAGCAGCTGATAAGTACTGGAAGGATTAAGATTTTTAATTAGAAGTAATTTACAAATCTGTTTAACTTTCTGGTGCCAGTTGATTTAAAAAACATTGTTTTCCACCGGAGTAACCCTTTAAGCTCTACATGTGTATCTATCATGATGAACTCAGGGTTAAGATGTCCATTTATTGCATTGATAAACATATGATGAAGCTAATATTTTATCAGTAAGACATAATGAATTGATAAAACATATTGTACTGTTATGTACATCTATTATGTATCTCATAAAAAGTGTAGTGTGACGTAACCATTGCTTTCACTGTACAGTACATGTTCAATCAATCATGTGATGTAGAAAATCATGCTTTAAACGTTAGTTATTCAGCTTGTTTTATTCACTCATGAATTTAACAGAATATGTAGCTTTTAATTTCTTTTAGAAGAAAGAGCTACTTATTTCACTTTATATAATCACTTAAAGGAACAGGAACATTTCTACAATGCACCGATTACTTAGAAGGGCTTCCTTTGTTCCCACAGACAATGAAAAGAATACATTAGAAATGCAAAACGACAATGACATTAACTTTTTTGTTCAACCAAATGATGTAAGACAAAACATGGTAGAATTATCCAGAGTAATACATTAATGCAGTAGAAGTAAAAGGCTATGTGGGCACTTAAATACTTGACATTTCCATCAGTTTTCCTACCAGTTAGTCTCTATTTTTAAGGTGTTTTTGCATTTTTACTTTTACTATGTTACTAATTTTTTTCTGACAATTTCCCATTAGTTTTTAGTCTAGCTTTTTTTTTGGGGGGGCTATAGTAAACACTCTATGTAAAACACTCTAGGCCCAAAAGTTTCCAAAAAGGATTTGTTTAAAGCTTACCTGTCATACCCCACCTTGGGATTACTCCCACTATTATATTTATCATTGTAGGGGTTTATTCTTTTGTACTTTTCTATTTGTTGGGATCCATTTAGTTAACCAATGACCACCTGTATGTGCTGGATTGCTTTTAATTAGAGATCAATAAAAATGATATTTTAGACAAAGTTCTATTTTTTCCTGTGTGAGAACATAGGCATGTACTCACTGGGGAAACATATTGGTCTGAGAAGCTATGACTGGTAGCACACTTTCAGGAGTGCTTCTAGCCTTTTTGCAGCCTCCCCTTTACCAATTTGAAGATCAGAATTCCTTACAGCATATAGCTACCAACTCCTAGTTATTTTTAAATCATAATAAGAGTGAACTTATTAAAAACAACATGTTATTGCCACGTTAATTTCCATTAAAGAAAGCAATGTACTGTGTTTTTTTCTTATTATCTTTTTGATACTTAATTATTTAATCCCTTGGCGACCAAGCCCATTTTGGTACTCCACCCATAGACATCTTATCCCCTATCGAAAGGATAGGGGATAAGATGTCTGATCGCGGGGGTCCCGCTGCTGGGGACCCCCGGGATCTTTGCTGCAAACTCGCTCTGTGCGTAATGACGGGCAATACAGGGGCCTGGAGCATTGTGATGTCACGGCTCCACCCCTTGTGATGTTACAGCCCGCCCCCTTAACCCCTTCCCGACCTATGACATATCTGTACGTCATGGGTGGCAAGGTGTTCCCGACCCATGACATACAGGTACGTCATGGATATTACTGCCGCTACTCGCGGCACCCCGCAGCGCCCGGTAAGATGGTGGCTATCACTGATAGCCAGCCATCTTACCGTGCGACCACGGGGGGTTTCGTCCCCCACCCCCCCCCCCAGCGATCGCTGCTATCAGCTGGTCAAATCTGACTAGCTGATAGCAGCGTTTCGCTATGAAAATACTTAGCAGCGCGGTGTGTGAGTCCCGATCACGGGGATCGGGACACACACCGCTCTGCTAAGTGTCCCTGACCCGTCCCCCGAAGTCACTTACCCGTCCGAGCGGTGTCCCGAGCGGTCCCGGCGGCGAGCGGCGTCCTCCAGGCGGTCCCGGCGGCGCTGCGTCCCGGAGGTGAGTTTCCGGCAGCAGGGCGGCATCTTCATTGGAAGCAGTGAGATCGCCGTAAAGCGATCTCACTGCTGCCTCAGAGTTTCAAAACTGCAACTCCCAGCATGCCCAGACAGCCTTTGGCTTTCTGGGCATGCTGGGAGTTGTAGTTTTGCAACATCTGGAGGTCCACAGTTTGGAGACCACTGTATAATGGTCTCCAATCTGTGCTCTTCCAGATGTTGCAAAACTATAAATCTCAGCATGCTCAGTCTGTCCAGGCATGCTGGGAGTTGTAGTTCTCTAACATCTGGAAGAGCACAGATTGGAGACCATTATACAGTGGTCTCCAAACTGTGGACCTCCAGATGTTGCAAAACTACAACTCCCAGCATGCCCAGACTGCCCAGGCATGCTGGAAGTTGTAGTTCAGCAACATCTGATCCTTCAGATATTGCCGAACTACAACTTCCAGCATGCCTTGGCAGTCTGGGCATGCTGGGAGTTGTAGTTTTGCAACATCTGGAGGCACACTAGTTAGGAAACATTGTCCGTTTCCTACCTCAGTGCCTCCAGCTGTTGCAATTGTTGCAAAACTATAACTCCCAGCATGCACTGACAGACCATGCATGCTGGGAGTTGTAGTTTTGCAACAGCTGGAGGCACACTGGTTTGGAAACACTAAGTTTGGTTGCAAAACACTTGAAAGTTTATTACTTAACTTAGTGTTTCCAAACCAGTGTTCCTCCAGCTGTTGCAAAACTACAACTCCCAGCATGCACGGACAGCCAAAGGGCATGCTCGGAGTTTGCAACAGCTGGATGTTCCCCCCCTCCCCCCAATGTGAATGTACAGGGTACACTCACATGGGCGGAGGTTTACAGTGAGTGCTGCAAGTTTGAGATGGCGCAAATTTTGCGCTGCAGCTCAAACTTCCAGCGGCAAACTTGCTGTGAACCTCTGCCCATGTGACTGTACCCTAAAAACACTACACTACACTGACACTAACCTAAAATAAAAAGTAAAAAACACTACATATACACATACCCCTACACAGCCCCCCTCCCCCCAAAAAATGAAAAACGTCTGGTACGCTACTGTTTCCAAAACGGAGCCTCCAGCTGTTGCAAAATAATAACTCCCAGTATTGCCGGACAGCCATTGACTGTCCAGGCATGCTGGGAGTTTTGCAACAGCTGGAGGCACCCTGTTTGGGAATCACTGGCGTAGAATACCCCTATGTCCACCCCTATGCAAATCCCTAATTCAGGCCTCAAATGCGCATGGCGCTCTCTCACTTTGGAGCCCTGTCGTATTTCAGGGCAACAGTTTTGGGACACATATGGGGTATCGCTGTACTCGGGAGAAATTGTGTTAGAAATTTTGGGGGGTATTTTCTGCTTTTTTTTTTTTTTTACATATGCAAAAGTCTTGAAACACCTGTGGGGTATAAATGTTCACATTACCCCTTGTTACGTTCCCCGAGGGGTCTAGTTTCCAAAATGGTATGCCATGTGGGCTTTTTTTTTACTCGGGAGAAATTGCCTTACAAATTTTGGGGGGCTTTTTCTTCTTTAACCCCTTATGAAAAGGTGAAGTTGGGGTCTACACCAGCATGTTAGTGTAAAAAAATTAATTTTTTACACTGACATGCTGGTGTTGCCCTATACTTTTCATTTTCACAAGAGGTAAAAGGGGAAAAAAAACCTCTAAATTTGTAACGCAATTTCTCCTGAGTACGGAGATACCCCATATGTGGACGCAAAGTGCTCTGGGGGCGCACAACAAGGCCCAGAAGGGAGAGTGCACCATGTACATTTGAGGCGATTTGCACAGGGGTGGCTGATTGTTACAGCAGTTCTGACAAACGCAAAACAATAAATATCCATATGTGACCCCATTTTGGAAACTACACCCCTCACGGAATGTAATAAGGGGTGCAGTGAGCATTTACACCCCACTGGTGTATGACAGATTTTTGGAACAGTGGTCTGTGAAAATGAAAAATAAAATTTTTGATTTGCACAGTCCACCGTTTCAAATATCTGTCAAACGCCAGTGGGGTGTAAATGCTCACTGCACCCCTTATTACATTCCATGAGGGGTATAGTTTCCAAAATGGGGTCACATGTGGGGGGGTCCACTGTTCTGGCACCATAGGGGCTTCCTAAATGGGACATGCCCCCCAAAAACCCTTTCAGAAAACCTCACTCTCCAAAATCCCATTGTCGCTCCTTCCCTTCTGAGCCCTCTACTGCGCCCACCGAACATTTTACATACGCATATGAGGTATTTCCTTACTCGAGAGAAATTGGGTTACAAATTTTAGGGTGATTTCTCTCCTTTTACCCCTTGTAAAAATTAAAAAATTGGGTCTACAAGAAAATGCGAGTGTAAAAAATGAAGATTTAGAATTTTCTCCTTCACTTTGCTGCTATTCCTGTGAAACACCTAAAGGGTTAAAACACTTACTGAATGTCATTTTGAATACTTTGGGGGGTGCAGTTTTTATAATGGGGTCATTTATGGGGTATTTCTAATATGAAGATCCTTAAAATCCACTTCCAACCTGAACTGTGCCCTGAAAAATTAAGATTTTGAAAATCTTGAGAAAAATTGGAAAATTGCTGCGGAACTTTGAAGCCCTCTGGTGTCTTCCAAAAGTAAAAACTTGTCAATTTTTTAATGCAAACACAAAGTAGACATATTGTATATGTGAATCAATATGTAATTTATTTGGAATATCCATTTTCCTTTCAAGCAGAGACTTTCAAAGTTAGAAAAATGCAAAATTTTCATGAAATTTTTAGATTTTTTACCAAGAAAGGATACAAATATCAGTGAAATTTTACCGATAAAATAAAGTAGAATATGTCACGAAAAAACAATCTCGGAATCAGAATGATAAGTAAAAGCATTCCAAAGTTATTAATGTTTAAAGTGACAGTGGTCAGATTTTCAAAAAATGCCCAGGTCATGAAGGTGAAAATGGGCTGGGTCATGAAGGGGTTAATGCAAGTTTATGGGAGGGGGCATGACGGCCACCACGCCCCTTCCCATAGACTTGTATTAAGAGGGCGGGCTGTGACATCATGAGGGGCGGAGCTGTGATGTATTACCCGTCATTACGCACAGTGCGAGTTCGCTCTTTGCAGTAATGACTGTGGCGGGACCCCCACGATCAGACATCTTATCCCCTATCCTTTGGATAGGGGATAAGATGTCTAGGGGCGGCGTACCCCTTTAAGGACCAGGCGATTTTTTGCAAATCTGACCTCTGTCACTTTATGTATTAACCCCTTAAGGACATAGCGTTTTTCCGTTTTTGCACTTTCGTTTTTTTCTCCTTAGCTTTTAAAATTCCTAAACAATTTTGCACCTAAAAATCCATATGATGGCTTATTTTTTGCGCCACCAATTCTACTTTGTAATGACATTAGTCATTTTACCCAAAGATCTACGGCGAAATGGAAGAAAAAAATCATTGTGTGACAAAATGAAAGAAAAAACACAATTTTGTAAATTTTGGGGGCTTCTGTAAAAATGACACCTTATCTTTATTCTACAGGTCCATACGATTAAAATGATACCCTACTTATATAGGTTTGATTTTGTATTACTTCTGAAAAAAATCATAACTACATGCAGGAAAATTTATACATTTAAAATTGTCTTCTTCTGACCCCTATAACTTTTTTTTATTTTTCTACGTACAGGGCGGTATTAGGGCTCATTTTTTGCATCGTCATCTGAAGTTTTCATCCTTACCATTGTTTTGACCTGACTTTTTGATCCCTTTTTATTTATTTTACATGGTATAAAAAGTAACCAAAAATATGCTATTTTGTACTTTTTAATTTTTTTGGGCATCCGCCATTGACCGTGCGGTTTAAATAAAGATATATTTTTATAGTTTGGACATTTATGTACGCGACGATTGCACATATGTTTATTTTTATTTGCACAGTTTTTTTTATGGGAAAAGGGGGGTGTTTGAAACTTTTATGAGGGAAGGGGTTAACCCCTTAAGGACTCATTGCATTTTCATTTTTTCCTCATCACCTTCTAAAAATCATAACGCTTTCAATTTTGTACCTAAAAATTTATATGATGGCTTATTTTTTGTGCCACCAATTCTAATTTTCAGTGACATTAGTCATTTTACCCAAAAGTCCATGGTGAAATGGAACAAAAAATCATTGTGCGACAAAATTGTAGAAAAAATTTCATTTTGTAATTTTTGGGGGTTTCCGTTTCTACTCAGTGCATTTTTCGGTAAAAATAACACCTTATCTTTATTCTGTAGGTCCATATGGTTAAAATGATACCCTAATCATAACTACATGCAGGGAAATTTATATGTTAAAAATTCTCATCTTCTAACCCCTATAACTTTTTTATTTTTCTGCATACGGGCCGGTATGAGAACTCATTTTTTGCGCCGTGCTCTGAAGTTTTTATCGGTACTACTTTGGTACTGATCGGACTTTTTGATCGCTTTTTATTCATTTTTTCATAATATAAAAAGTTACCAAAAATACACTATTTTGGACTTTGGATTTTTTTTTGCGTGCACGCCATTGACCGTGCAATTTAATTAATGATATATTTTTCTAGTTCGGACATTTTCGCACGTGGTGATACCACATATGTTTATTTTTATTTTTATTTACACAGTTTATGGGAAAAGGGGGATGATTCAAACTTTTAATAGGGAAGGGGTTAAATGACCTTTGTTAACTTTTTTTTTTCACTTTTTTTTTTGCAGTGTTATAGGTCCCATAGGGAGCTATAGCACTGCACACACTGATCTCCTATGCTGATCCCTGCAAAGCCATAGCTTTGCAGGGATCAGTCAAACAGGGGCTCGATTGCTCAAGCCTGTAGTTCAGGCTTGGAGCAATCAATCCCCGATCGGACACCGCGGATCGGAACATCGCGATTTTATCAGCCCGACTGAGCTGCCGAGAACCGTTTACTTTCGTTTTCAGACATGGCGGTCAACTTTGATCGCCGTGGCTGAAGGGTTAACAGCGCGCGGCACAACGATCGATGCCGCGTGCTGTTAGCCCAGGGTCCCGGCTATCGTTAGTAGCCGGGACCGACCTGGTGTGATGCGGGGTCACAGTGTGACCCCGTTTTTCACATCGGGACGGGCTTAGGGGGTACAGGTACGCCCTAAGTCCTTAAGAGGTTAAATTGTCTTTATTAACTTTTTTCACTTGTTTTTGCAATGTTATAGGGGACTGTAACATGCAGTACATTGAATCAATACACTGATAAATGCCTTTGCATTGCAATGCATTGATCAGTGTTATCGGCGGTTGATTGCTCAAGCCTGGACTTCAGGCTTGGAGCAATCAATCGCCGATCGGACGCGCAGGGGGCAGGCAGGGCATCCTTCTGCTGCGTCCTAGCTGATTGGGCCATCGTGATTTTACCACGATGGTCCCGATCAGCTGCTTTCACTTTAGACGCGGCAATCAACTTTGATCGCCGAATCTAAAGAGTTCATGCCGGACATCTGCCTGAACTGCAATGTCTGGCATTAGCCACGGGTCCTGGCTGCTGGTATGAAACGAGCTCAGCTCCTGAGCTCGCTTCATAACCCTCATGCTACAGCGCCGTTTAAATATGGCAATTTGCTGCAAGGGGTTAATAACTCTGGGATGCCTTTACTTATAAATTATATTTTGAGATATTTTTTTCGTGACATATTCTACTTGATGTAAGTGGTAATTTTGTTTGTCAATACTTTCATCATTTCTTGGTGAAAAAATCCCAAATTTCAAGAAAAAATAGCAAATTTGCTTTTCTCTAACTTTGAAACTCTCTGCTTGTAAGGAAAATGGACATGCCATATGAATTATACATTGATTCACATATACAATATGTCTAATTCATGCTTGCATCACAAAGTTGACATGTTCTTACTTTTTGAACCATTAGAGGACATCAAAATATAGCAGCAATTTTCCAAATTTTCACAAAAAATTCTAAATCTGAATTTTTCAGGGGCCAGTTAAGTTTTAAGTGGATTTGAGGGGCCTTTCTGTGGGAAATGCCCCATGAATTACCCCATTATAGAAACTGCACCCCTCAAAGTATTCAAAATGACATTCAGAAAGTTTGTTAACCCTTTAGGTGTTTCACAGGAATAGCAGAAAAATGGAGGCGAAAATATACAAGGGGTAAAAGGAGAAAAGCCCACCAAATTTTGTAGCCTGATTTCTCTTGAGTAAGGAAATATCTCATATGTGGATGTAAAGTGATCAGGGTGCAGTAGAGGGCTCAGAAGGGAAGGAGGGACAATGGGATTTTGGAGAGCAAATTTTGCTGAAATGGTTTTTGGGGGGCATGTCGCTTTTAGAAAGCCCCTATGGTGCCAGAACTAGAGTTGAGCAAACTCACAGTAAATTCGCTCAACTCTAGCCAAAACAACAAAAAACACCCACATGACACACTGTTTGGGAAACTACACCCCTCAAGGAACATAACAAGGGGTACAGTGAGGCTTAATGCCCCACAGCTGATTGACGTACTTTCATTAAAGTGGTACGAGTAAAGTGGTATGAGTAAAGAAATATCTCATAGGTGGATGTAAGGTGCTCTGCGGGTGCACTAGAGGGCTCAGAAGGGAAGGAGCGACATTGGGCTATTGTAAAGCGGATTTTGCTGAAATGGTTTTTGGGGGGCATGTCTCATTTAGGAAGCCCCCACGGTGCCAGAACAACAACAAAAAAACACACACATGGCACACCATTTGGGAAGCTACACCCCTCACGGAACACAACAAGAGGTACAGTGAGCTGGGAGTTCTAGTTATGGAACAGCTGGAGGCCCACTGGTTGGGAAAAACTGAGTTAGGTAACAGACAACCACCGTGTTTCCCCACCAGAGTACATCCAGCTGTTGCAAAACTACAACTCCCAGCATGCACTGACAGACCATGCATGCTGGGAGTTGTAGTTTTGCAACAGCTGGAGGCACATGGGTTGGGGCACAGGGGTTAGGAAACAGACAGTGTTTCCCAACCAGTGTGCCTCCAGTTTTTGCAAAACTACAACTCTCAGCATGCCCAGACAGCTGAAGGGCATGCTGGGAGTTATAGTTGTGCACCAACTGGAACTGTGACCTTCCAGATGTTGCAAAACTTCAACTGCAAGCATGCCCAGACTGCCAAGGCATGCTGGGAGTTGTAGTTCGGCAATATCTGAAGGGCCAGATGTTGAAGAACTACAACGCTCAGCATGCCTGACTGTCTAGGCATGGTTTGCATTGTAGTTTTGCAACATCTGGTAGGTTACAGTTTGGAGACCACTGTATAGTGGTCTCCAAACTGTGCCCTTCCGGATGTTGCAAAACTACAACTCCCAGCATGCCCAGACTGTCCAGGCATGCTGGGAGTTGGAGTTCTGCCACATCTAAAGGGCCTGATGTTACATTACTACAACTCCCAGCATAACTGGATTGTCTGAGCATGCTGAAAGTTGTAGTTTTTCAACATCTGGAAGGGCACAGTTTGGAGACCACTGCACAGTGGTCTCCAAACTTTGGCCCTCCAGATGTTGCAAAACTACAACTCCCAGCATGCCCAGACAGTCAAAAGCTGTCTGGGCATGCTGTGGGTTGTAGTTTTGCAACCCCAAGCATACTCACTGGCCACCAGACAGGAGCCTCCGCACAAGTTTGGCTCTGCAGTGCCGTACATTTATGGCGCTCATCCTTAAGGGGTTAATTATTTAAAGGCTGTTGACAATTTGAACTTTATTATGGTGCAAAAACATTTGCTCCACTATTTAAAAAATGCTTGCTCATGTTTCCACAGCCTCTGTAGCTTCCTGTGTAAGTTCTATTTTCTCTCTATACTTGTAGACAACCTCTAAAATTCTTCCCTACAAACTGCCTTGTATCTGCATTCCTCTCTTTCTCCAGCCTGTGCGAGCTGTCTTCCACGATGTAGTAGGACATTTTTAATGAAGAACATCTTGAAATTTGCTTCATTTTGTATTCTGGAAACAAATCAACAATAATAAAATATGAACAGCTGTCAGTGAAATTCTATAAAGTTAAGTAACTTTGAAAACAACAACAACTCAGCTCTATTGTTTTCACAATAAGATATTTGATGTCCGTCAAGACTGGCCCGCACCATATTGATTAGAAGGAAAAGAGAGGGGGGTTTGGCGATGCCTGACCCCCTCTCATATTACCTGGCTGCAGTCCTCTCCCGCGTACTAGATTGCTTTCACCATTATACAGACAAACAATGGGTACAATTTGAGGGCACTATATTGAATCAAAACCCCAAATTCTTACTTTGGTTCCCGCAATACATCTCTTCCACTAAAGATGTGGCCAGTCTCCCGGCTGTCCTTAACTCAATCGTTCGCACTCGCAATACATATCTTAGTCATCTTTCTCCCCAGAAGGCCCCCTTACCCCATTATTTGACAACCCGGCTTTTCCCCCGGCCTTATCTACGAGCCCCTTCCTCACCTTCCAAAGGGGAGATGGCATTTGTTTTTCCAAATTAATATCTCAGACATCGTTGAAGAGCCTACCTGATCTCTTACAGGAGACCGAGGTGACTACCCACTTACTCTTTCAATATGCACAACTCAGTCACTTTTACCTGTCTAACAAAAGGAAGCTATCACTTCATCGTCCACTCACCAACTTTGAAAACCTCTGTGTTTCCTCACATAAAATCAACCATAAAATCAGTGTCCTTTATTCTCTCCTCATACATGAATTTACAACCTATCCGCTCCCATTCCGGTTAGGCTGGGAAAAAGAAATAGGACATCAATTCACGGAGGAAGACTGGACCAGGGCACTGAATCAATGCCACCACACCTCCATCTCTTGTAAAGCACAAGAAATCAACTATAAAGTTCTAACGAGATGGTACAGAGTGCCATCCAAATTCGCCAAATTCTATCCCGATGTTCCAGATACGTGCTGGAGATGTGGAGGTGTAGGTGGCGCTATGCTTCATGTTTGGCTGACCTGCCCCCACTTATCTACATACTGGACTCAAGTTATAGATATAATACATCGTATCACATTGACCCAGCTCCCCCCCACACCAGAAGTCATCCTACTCACCATCCTTCCTGCTCACATACCCAAGCATACGGCCAAACTAATATTGTTTCTGTTGCTTCCGGCCAGAACGGTAATTCCAAGACTTTGGAAATCGCAACTTCCCCCCTCCATTACCTGTTGGCTCCAAGAATCCTCCCATCTACACAGGATGGAAGAATTGCTAGCCGACTCCAAAAATCAGATAGACAAATACAACACCGTCTGGCACCCTTGGACACATTTTACATCCTCTAGGGACTATACATCCATGCATCTTTCACTCGGAAACATATGTCCCCCAAGCCCTACAGCACGCCCGGTTTCCGGTGCTCCCTCTACCTAAACAGCCCATTTTTCACAAATAGCCACCATGCCTCGTTGATTTGCCATGTTGTTCTGAAGCCCTCCTGACCCGCTGGGTAAGTCTTACAACCTCTTTTTTACGAACCTAGTAGTCTTCCTCGTTCCCATTCCCTTCTGTCCCTTTGGAACCCTTTTCTGTCTCTTCTTCCTCCTTCTTTCTGTCCTCATCTCCTCTTCTTCCCATATGTTGCTTACACCAACCACATTGTTGTTGATTGTACCTACCCTGATCGCATAGAAGCTTGGACCATGTACCTTGAGTTGACTAATTGATGTTTGAATTGTCATGTCTTTAACTATTCACTTTAATGTATTCTTCATCCTGTCTTGTTACTGAATACCTGACTTTATATAGTGATGGTACGCATCATATGTGTGTACCCTATCGACAACCGCGTTTCTTACGATGCCTGTTTATTGATGGTGTTTTTGTACTTTACTTGAATTTTGTACTTTGAATAAAATTAATAAAACTTTAAAGAATTAAAAAAAAAAAGATATTTGATGTCCTGCTTTCTCTTTGTATATGTAGCTGCTTTAATTATTCGTTAATTCGGGCGGTGTGTTTGGGATCATTGTCATGCTGAAAGACCCAGCCACGTTTCATCTTCAATGCCCTTGCTGATGGAAGGAAGTTTTCACTCAAAATCTCATGATACATGGCCTCTTGTCTTGGTCCCTTTGCTGAAAAAAAGCCCCAAAGCATGATGTTTCCACCCCCATGTTTCACAGTAGGTATGGTGTTCTTTGGATGCAACTCACCATTCTTACTCCTCCAAGCACAAGTTGAGTTTTTACCAAAAAGTTCTACTTTGGTTTCATCTGACCATATGACATTCTCCCAATCCTCTTCTGGATCATTCAAATGCTCTCTAGCAAACTTCAAACAGGCCCGGACATGTACTGGCTTAACCCCTTAAGGATGCAGCCCTTTTTTGCAATTCTGACCACTGTCACTTTATGCATTAATAACTCTGGGATGCTTTTACCTTCCATTCTGATTCCGAGATAGTTTTTTTTGTGACATTCTACTTTAACATAGTGGTAAATTTTCGTTGTTACTTGCATCCATTCTTGGTGAAAAATCCCAAAATGTCATGAACATTTTTAAAATTAAGCATTTTTCTAACTTTGAAACTCTCTGCTTGTAAGGAAAATGGATATTCCAAATAAATTATATATTGATTCACAAATACAATGGCCCTCATTTACTATTCTAAACCCGACCTCTTTTGTCGGGTTTTTTTGTCGCATCTTTGTCTGCGCCATGTCGCAGACATCGTTCGCCAGTCTGCGACATGATGCAACATTTTTTCCCGACGGACCCGATGTGGATTCTCCCAAACCCGAAAAAGGGGCGTAACCCGACATTTCTGAGCTTACCCACGTATTTATAAAGGTTTCCAACCCGAATTTGTTGTATTGTTGTGGATTTTTTCCCGACAGCTCAGAGGAGTTGGAAACCAAAACCAACAAAACCCACGTGCGACAAACAGGATGCGACATAATAATAAATACCAGGGGAAAAAAGCAGTCGGGTAAGAAAGCAACATAGACTTACAACCCGATTTTCTTAGTAAATGAGGGCCAATATGTCTACTTTATGTACTTCAAAGTGTAGCAGCAATTTTCAAAGTGTTCAGGAAAAGTTCAAAATCTGAATATGTCTGTGTGTGGTTTATTCATCCCCTGGTGATCTATAAACTGCAGCTCTCCAGCTGCTTCAAAACTACTGTCAGCATTCTCTGGAGGATGGAGTTCCGCAACAGTTATGGGTTGTCTGAGCATACTGGGAGTTGTAGTTCTGCTACAGTTGGAGAGCCGCCTGTTTGAGACCATTGCCGTAGAGATAGTCACCTGACAGGCGTGATGTTATATCTCATGGGTAGGCCCATGCATGCATTACACAGGACTGATCCGTGGGCTATATCATTCTATTGAACAGACAAGGGTCAACTGCATTGATATAAGAGAGAAATTTTAAACTGTGAAGCTATTTATACTGTGAAGCTATATTAAGACTGTCTAATGTCATACTGTACAAACTAATAAAAATAAATAAAACTGGAATTTCCCTTTTCAAATAAACAAAATCCAGATATCTTAGTTTATTTACACTGGTCTCCATCATGAAAGAGTATGGTGATGTCATAATGGAATGTTGTGCGCTGATGACATCACAATGGGATCAGTGCCTGCAGGAGGCTGATGCACACTCACAGTCACTTTACTGTTTGGACTTCAAGCTTGAAGGACGAATTGAACAGTAATAAGGAATTTGCTTTGACACCACCATGAATGACAAACGTCAAAAAGGTGATCAGCGGCCGCAGGTCACCTCTATATCCTCGCGGACAGCATTTGGCTCCATCATTCTGACCCCATTCAGAAAGATTTATGAGAGATGCAAGAAAGTGAAGAAACCAAGCGCCATGAATGGTGTCCAATGGTTCTTCACCTCATTTTCTCTTAAGAAAGACCACGACAGAAGCCAAGGACCCGAGGAAAAGACTCTTACCTACAGAGATGACTACATGACTGGAGATGATGCTGCCCATCAGGGTGCTGATAATACTCATGAGGGGCTCTCAAGAGTTAAAAGACCTCGAGACATATGAGATGCGGAGACCTATCCTGGACCACCAACAACCACCTCCTAAAATTCAGAGAATTGATCAGGACACCACAGAAGGGCCCACTGCGAGCCTCAATAGAAAGGCTGTGGCCTCGGAGGAGCCTGACACCCCACCACCAGCCAAGAAACACATAACAGAAGCCAAGTGTGACCAAAGTGGTGAAGATGAAGGTCCATCCCAGGAGAAGCCCAATACCTGCACACCACAGAACACCAAGGGCCTGTCTCCCGGTCAAATGTCAGTGCTACAAAAGTCAGGGCTATGACGGCATGCTGGACAATGAGATCATCAACATGGTTCAAGATCTCCTCCAAAGGCAATTCCACAACTCCGATGGCCTCCAGCCTGTGGCCGCTGCCCTCGCGCCCGGGTACAAGGTAATGAAAGATGCTGTTTCAATCCATGACGATTGGGAAAGAATGCATTGGCTAACCACCGGCTATAGAGATGGAAAGATCATGGTGGCCAATAGCATAAGAACCCACAATCTGTCACCTTCCATACGTGATCAGATAACAAACCTATACAGTGGAGTGGTACACAAGCCCCTTAATCATCTGCACTTTCTGGACATAGACGAGGAGTCTTTGCCATCGCTTTTGCCTACGAGTTGCTGGTGGAGGATGGAGACCCAGAGGTGACATATGACCACACGGCAATAAGGGAAGATCTCATAAACTGTTTACAGAATGGAAGCATAACTAAATTCCACCACGCAATTACAGTGCTGACAGTCAATGGCCCAACTAAGTGCCAGTGTGTGCCTTATAATATATATGTATATATATATATATATATATACCTAAGAATGTTGTGCAATATTGTGTACTAAATATACATGCAAAAGGTAAAAGTGAAAATCATAGAATTAAAACATTCAACAACATTGATGACACGGTCATAATACATATAAGCCTAGAGTTCTATTAGCGGCTCTAGACTCGGCCTCGGGTCCCCGTTCACCAGGGGCGCACATAGGATTTTCTCACGGGTTGGGGTTTAAATACATAAAATAATACCTCCACACCAGGACAACATATTATTACTGTAAGAACTAATTCCATCATACTGTTACTAAATATAAAACACTATACAGAGACCAAAAACACTACTATGCAAGGCACAAATAATTGTACAGTGAAATCTCCCTTAGAAGACACCTCCCAATAGCGGACAGTTTTTAATTCCTCAGCAGAGTCCCATGAGACTTAATGTATTTGAACCTTCCAAATAGGGGAAACTCCCAAGAGTGGAGGCAGACACACCCAATTGGGGACAAAAAACTCCCAATAGGGGACAACCAGGCTTATGTGCCAGCCCTACCTTGTCCACAGGGCCACTGTCAGGGCAGTGCAGCCAATACCCCAGTAAGGGGTTTTTGCCCCTGCTGCACTCCCTGCAGCAGCCCCAGCACAGAAGCAGAAGACAGCTGTTTAAACAGTGGTCTCATGCTTACATACATCTGCCGGACACATCATTCACCCCCCGAACTTTGGAACTTCTGGAACTGCACTCACTGATATGCGGTGAGAAGTGGTGGCTGCGGGCACTGACGAGTGAAGCACCTAAAGTCACTTGTCAGTGTTAGTGTTGAGCATAAATATTCGCAATACCAATTTTTATCGCGAATATCGGCACGTCACGATTTTGCAAATATTTAGAATTGAGTCTATATATTTGTAATGATGAATATTCTTTTTTTTTCACATGCAAATTTCTATGCAAATTTTATGCAAATTTTTCATGCAAATTTTCACATTGAAAAAAAAGTGAATGAACATAGCAAATATGCGAATTTCACAAACACAGGACAAATAATCCTCAATATATATTTGTGAAATATCGTGAATTAAAATATGGCCCCTGCCGCTCATCACTAGGAGAAAGGACACAGGTGGTAGTGGGCCCGCTGGACCTGTGTGGCAGATGACATGGACTGTACCAGGGAGCGGAGTATAAGGTGCCACTGGTTTTCACCAGAGCCCACCGCAAAGTGGGATGGACTTGCTGCAGCAGGTGGCACCCAGGTGGGTACCCCTGGCATGGCTCGACCACACAGGTGGCTGAGGAAACTCGTGGTCAGGAAAGCAGGAAGGTCAAGGTAGGCGGCACAGTAGCAAAGTCAGGGACATAGCAGGTGGTCAGTAGGCAGGCGGCAAAGGAGCAAGGTGAGGTCACAGAATAAAGGTACGATACACGGCAAGGTAATACTCTGGACTGCTTTCTCTTAGGCACTAGGGCCACAAAGATCCGTCAAAGAAGTGTGGGAGGAGGAGGAATTTATTAAGTGAGCACAGGTGTTACTTAATTAATGGATACACTGGCCCTTTAAATTTCAGAGCTCCGGCGCATGCGTGCCCTAAAGGACGGGGACACGTGCGCCAGAGCACAGAAGCCAAGGAGAGTGTAGGAGGAGCAGGTGGTGAGTGACGGGCTGGGATTCGCATTCGGGTGAGTCCCACGATACGAATCCCAGCCCCGCCGGTGGCAGCAGGAGATGGGGCCATGTGCTCACGGCCAGTGTGTGCAGCCGGAACACTAAACATGAAAAGGCTATGCTCCTCAGTTGGTACAATGGGTTGTACAGGATTTAAAAAATTGAATATTGTATAAAGCCATTCAAGTGCAGTAGTATAAAATTGGAGCAGAAAAAAAACCCAATGATGAATAATGTAGGAGGGAAATAAGGCTATGTGCCTTTTAAGTAAGATATATAATACAGTCTCAGAGCAATTCAAAAAGTGGGGGAAGGGTACTCCAGCTCCACAGAGGGTAAAAATATATAACTTTATAGGTTTCACTATCGTCTCTGGACTTTGTTTATTTGTATGCAACTGCCTAGGTGTCCTTCCAGATGGAAGAAGTTCCGTTTGGGGAGGAGGAGAATCTGCATTCTGGTCAGTGCTTCAGTATATAAAGTAATTAGTAGTGAGCAGACCTTATGCGATGACCAAGAACTTTATAGTTTGAAATGCTTCGACGTATGTGGGTTTTAACCTATTTGATCACTTTATGTTTTCTTTTGTCTTTTTTGGATTTTAAGACATTGCCAAGCTATATTCTTGTATACCTCACGACAAGGAAATTGTTGTCATAGAATATCACCTAAAGAAATATAGCAAATATGATCAAACACTTTGTAATTTTTTGTTGGATTCACTGCGTTTTCTGCAAAAAAACTATTTTTTTCCGTGTCAATTGTGATTTTTACATGCAGGTTACAGGATGCACAGTCTTGCTAATCTCTACATGTCATATTGGGAGGAGAGTCATCTATATGTGGCCACTAATCCATTCGCTACAGCGATCAAATGGTATGGCCGTTATATAGATGACCTCTTTCTGGTATGGTCTAAATCCCAGGAGGAGGCCTTCAAATTCCTGGAATACATCAACAAAAATTATCTTAATTGAAGGTTCACCCTTGAGTGGGATGGTAACACCATTAATTTACTTTATGCGAATATTCGCAACTATAGCACTATATAGCGCGAATTTGAATATGGCCTATGCCGCTCAACACTAGTGAAAACCAAGTTATTTTGCTTGCCTACCTCAGGCAATTCACACAGAAAAATTGGATATTGGTCTACCAGTATGTACAAGAAATTTAATTTGTAGACTAAAATTTAACTTTTAATAGGTACAACTAAAACTGTCCTCGAAAAACTGGACAGAAAACCACCACATGTGCACAATATAATGAAATTAATGGAGATTCAGCTCCAAATTCAAAAACCAGCATAGTAGCTGCGTTCAGATGATTTAATTTATTAATTACCATATAGTACCTGCCTAGCTAATTCTGACCCTTTCCCCATGGTTCGGGAGAGGTCTCAGGGTGGGACCTGATTTTGCACAAATCTATTGTCAAGAAACATTTACCTGTTCTTTATGATGATGTTATACTCAGGGATATTCTTCATAATGGTGTTAATGTTGTTGCAAGACGAGGCCGATCTATACGTAATCGGTTGTCACCAGTGACTTTGCCAGCAAATCGGATAATAGTATGTGGTTACGTGTCAAGGGATGTTTAAAATGTGCTAGAAGTAGGGGCAACCTATAAAAGTTTATAGACACATATGCAAGAAAAAAAGATTGCTGCCAGGCACTGCTGAGCATATAAAATGGCCAAAGGAAATAAGTCAGTGGAACACCTGCTGCTATAGGTGGGGTGATAGGTGGTGCAGCTTCAGCACAACGTGTGCTAGTGAACACAGTGAAATACTTCAATGGCAATAGAAGTAAGAAAGAATCGCACTCACCACAACAGCAATCCCCGAAACAGACGCTCTTTATTCCAAGAGGCAGATGAAGCAGCAAAATATAGGAAAAAGTCAGTTCCTAGAAGCGGGGAATGAGAGCGGCCGCTCTCAAGACACAGAGGCACACAGAGGGAGTGGCAACTAGTTTCGCGTCAGCAGACACTTCTTCCGGCCAGGTGTGTGCCTATGTAAGTTTATTCCTAAATCTACTCTTTTTTTCATCTGCAGTTAATGGCAGAAAATACATTATAAAGTCATTTATCAATTGTGACACCAGATAGTAACATGTAAATAGTGTAATGTACAATACGTAGGTTGCACTACAAGGATATTAAAAAGACACATTTATGAACATTTTCACAGTTCAGACAGTGTGTTTTCAGTTTCACACTCTGGTCTATTTATGCACACTGCTGAAGTCCATGAAGGTGATACCTCTTGTTTGGAGGTATGCGGCATTGAACGAGTCCACTCACCATGAAGGGGTGGAGACTGGTCTCGGGCTCTGCTGAAAAGAGAAGCCTTTTGGATACTAGTGATTGACACAAGGTATCCGCTAGGAATGAATTATAAGAATGATCTAGCATACATATATATATTAATATATATATATATATATATATATATATATATATATATACACTAATCATTCTTTATACTCACCTGTCAGATTTGAAGTAATGATAAGAAGTTTAAAGGTTTCAGTATAGTCTCTGGACTTTGTTTATATTTGCATGCAACCGCCTAGGTGTCCTTCCGGATGGAAGAAGTTCCCTTCCGGGAGGCGGAGCAGTGTCTGAATTCTGGTCAGTGCTTCAGTTTATAAAGTCATTCATAGTGAGAAGACCATATGCCATGACCAACAACTTTATAGTTTGAAACGCATCGGCATAAGTGGGCTTTAACATGTAATGTAATGTAATGGAATAAAGTTAGATATTTTTACCCTCTGTGGAGCTGGAGTACCCTTCCCCCACTTGTTGGATTGCTCTGTGATTAACCAAGGATATGGCTTGGCGTTTCCTCCTGTGCTCCCTGCATAAGAAGCCTTCTCCATTTGAACACATGATTTGGTGAGCTGAAGTCTTTTTCCCTTTTTTCGTTCTGTGTATATATATATATATATATTACAGTCTACTGATGTATTTTCATTGCAACAACGAAGCCTTACAAATCTCTATTTAGAACCATGTATAGAATGCGTTACCAAAGGTACTTTCAAAACCTTAAGTAGCCTTAGATTGTGAAATACTGTAAAGTACAATTAGATCTACTTTTTCATATAAAGGAGCAATGCAGGTGCACAGATGTAGCTAGAAAAAGTCTTAGAATGTGTTCATACCTCGAGAATAGCTTGGTCCTTAAGAATTTAGTGTCGGAGCAGCTCAGTGTCATAGAGCAATCAAAACTGGCAAATTATCCATCCTCCATGCTAAAAGGTACAAGCCAGCGGGAACAAGTACACAGACAACATGATTGCAGGATAGCGATAACTCGCGGACCAGGAGAATAGTAATCAGGAACATTTGAATAATGCTAATAAATGACTCGCATGCAATTAGTCATCTATTCTGCAAGTTCTGAAGACTTATCCAAAGTGACCTGGAAACTTTGTATGCAAATAGAAGAACTTGCAGATAAGAAGTTGCTTCGAGCAGCATAAATTTCACTTTAATAAATCTGTGTTCTGCTTTAAATCTATGGAAACTCTTTGCAGATGAATAATGTAAAAGGAGAAAATTATATTAAAAAATGATCGTATTATTCTGATTGTAGACATTCATGTATTTTCAGCAATGATGCCGCAGGGCATAAAAATAAATTCTGTACTATTACAGTTGATAGTTTTCTTATGGAGTACAAAAATGAAGACACACCTGAGCTAATCGTTCCTTTCATAGATCATACTACAACCTCAGGATGGACCATCAGTATCAGATTAATCGGCTGCCAACACCCGAGACTCCCCGACGATCAGATGCTTGTCATAGTCGCAGCAGCAGCAAGATCTATACCTTGAAAAGAGTGGAAAGCAGATGGTTCAGTGCACTGTTTAGTGGCCATGCCAGATTATCGTATCTCAGCTCCCATTGATGTAGTAAAACTGTCCCCATAAACATTCGAATTTGATGAATCCTTTAAATTGGTTTCACATATGGAATTTTTGCAGAAAACGAAGCCTGAAAAATACCCTATTTGGGTTAAATAACGCTGAGGCCAGATGTTAACAAAAAAGTGATGGAGATACCTTTATTAATAAAATTTCCTAGGGTACCATTGAAAACTAAAAATAAAAAAGATACATTAGTGAAGGAAAAAAATTGTATCTAACGAAATTTTTCTTTTTTCATTACATTTTTATAAATTTATAATTTTTCCCTTTTTTTTTCTTTTTTTTTTCTTTTAGGTAGTACTACTACTCCCAGCACGGAACACACTGTTCCATTTTGGGAGTAGTAGTACCTGTACTAATTGACAGATCTCCCCGTTGCAATCCTCCTGCATAATGTATAGATACGGCCTGCGGCTCTTCTTTGGTCCTCTGCACTGACGTATATATACACCTATTCATATTTCCCACAGAGAGTTGTGATTGGCCAGATGGTTCCAGCCAATCACAGCTCTCTGTGGGAAATAGGAATATGTGTATATATATACGTCAGTGCAGGGGACCATGGAAGAGCGTCCGGCCTCATCTATACATTATACAGGAGGATCACAGCGACTGTGATCTTTCCTTAACTGCAGGTACTACTACTCCCATCATGGAGCACACTCTGCTCCATGCTGGGAGCTGTAGTACCTGCATTAATAGACAGATCGCAACAGGTTTCAGAAGTTACACATGCTGTGATCTGTCTATTAATGCAGGTACTACAGTTCCCAGCCTGGAGCAGAGTGTGCTCCATGTTGGGAGTAGTAGTACCTGCAGGTAAGAAAAGATCACAGTGAGTATCACTACTGACACCCGTTGCGATCGTTCTGTCTATAGCAGAGATGCAGAGCGGCTATCTCCTGCGCTCGCATCTCTGCACTATACTCCGGCCGGCTGCTCATTCATATTTCACTCTGAGAGCTGTGATTGGCTGCAACCATCCGGCCAATCACCTCTCTGGGCGGAAAATATAAATGATTGATGTTCTATTCACATCACTGACAGGAGTATAGTGCAGAGATGCAAGCTCTGTATAGAGCTGCTCCACATCTCTGCTATATTATGGGCGATCACATCGGGTGTCAAAAATAGAGAAAATAATTTGAAACACACACACTTTATAAAAAATTAATAAAAATGTAGTTCTAAAAATGTATATTTTGTTAAATACATTTTTTTCCATCACTACTGCATCCTTTTTTTTTTGGTACCCAACAAATTTTGGGTACCAAAAAAAAAAACGCCGAAGGTGCCAAAAATGCAATTTCCACACAAATGAAAAAACGACAGAAAAAACGCTAGAAAAAAGCACCAGACGCAGGAAATTGCACTGCCGTTTTTTCTTGCATTTTTTTTTTTCCAAAAAACGCAGGACAAAAAATGAAGTAGAAACTTAGCCTAAGGGTCTGTATTTTTCAAAGTGGTCTAGGAGTCTGTATTTTTTTTTAGGGTAGGGGTGGGGGGTCTGTATTTATTAACTGGTCTGGGGTCTGTATTATTTCTGGGGGTCTGTATTTTTTTTTACTCGTCTGGGGTTTGTATAATTTACTGTCTGGGTTCTATTATTTATGGAGGTCTGTATTTTTTTGAAGTGGTCAGGGGGTCTGTATTTTTTTAGGATGAGAGTGTCTATATTTATTACCTGGTCTGAGGTCTGTTTTATTTCTGGTGTCTGTATTTTTTAAGTTGTCTGGTGTCTGTATTTTTTAACCCCTTAATGACAATGTACGTCCTGATGCGGCGGTACTTCGCGCACATACATTTATGTCCTGTACATGACCGCAAACATCGGATCGATGCTCGGGTCATGTGCGGCAGGACCCAGCTGCTGATAGCAGCCAGGAACCCGCCGGTAATGGCCAACATCCGCGATCGCGCGGATGTCTTCCATTAACCCCTCAGATTCCGTGATCAATACAGATCATGGCATCTGCCACAGTGCAGCTACATTTTATGCCGATCTGATCGCCCGCGGCACGGCTGCAGGCATGAGATCAGCTAACATGGCGGAAGGAGGTCCCCTCAACTGCCTCCACCGCCTTCCCGGCCTCTTCTGCTCTGATCTGCCTTCCAGCATATGCCCTACTTATTGCACTGAACAGTATTAGCAATCAAGTTAATGCTATAAATAATCCCCTATGGGGGCATAAAAAGTGTAAAAAAAAAAAAATTTGGAAATTCCCCTCCCCAACAAAAGTGTATAATGTCCTTTTTACCGATTTAACCCCCAAAAAGTGTAAAAATCAATAACTTATAAACATATTTGGTATTGCCACATGGACAGAGATGTCAGCAGAGAGCACTGTGCTTGTGATGTCATCAGTGTTCCAAAAAGAAAGGAATTTCCTCTGTAGCATTCAGCAGCTTATAAGTACTGGAAGGATTAAGATTTTTTTAAATAGAAGTAATCTACAAATATGTTTAACTTTCTGCCACCAGTTGATTTAAAAGAAAAAAGGTTTTCACCGGCGTACCCCTTTAAGGTCAAAATGGGCTTGGTCCCTAAGGGGTTAAACTGGTGTGGGGGTCTATACTTGTTAGGGGGTCTGGTTTGGGTTTATTTTTAAAGTGGTCTTGGCTGATGTCTATTTTTGAAGAGTTCAAATGTGGGGGTCTGTATTTTGAAGGCGGCACACATTCCATTCATTAGTATGTGATAGGATAAAATATTTTCCACCGGGCAATCACTTTAATTGAATATAGGCAGATATGACCAACTTGGGTACAATTTGTTGTAGTAGGAGTTGCACAGTGGACAATATGGGGGGTGATGGTGGGGTTGTTGGGAGGCAACATTTTTTGTGGGCTGTTGGGACTTGAATGTCAGGGCTGCTTTTTAGTTCCAGTCCTGCTACCAGGTAAAGATACCAAAGTGTCTCTCCAAAATTGGACATTGAGTCATGCAGATTGGGCTTTCCTAAATTTTGTAATGTGCTTTCTTATAAGTTGTTATAAATGTACACAGCATTCTTATCATCTCTAGGACCTCAAAGCATTTGTGGATCTTTAATCACAAAAAATGAACAATCCAGCAAAATAACAATGCCAAACGCCTGCTGCTATAATGATGGCCACATGTTGGCACAGAAACATAGATTGCTACATTCATTCATCTGGGTGACAGGCATAATGCTCAGTGCTTGTTAAAGGGAAGTAAAATAAGAGACTGTCTGTACAAAAATGAATTCCTGCTGCGTATTAACTCTTTCAGTGCCAGGAATGTGTAGCTTTTTAGCACTTTTGATAGATCATTTTCAAACTTTTGACATGTATAAAGGATACCTAAATTACAAAAAAAAAAAAAAAACATTTAGATTTTCTGTAAGTAGACGCCTGGTACTTTGTAAAAATGTCACTAACACTGTATACACACCGACATTGCCACACATATGGTATATATATGGTCAAATCTGATGACAGGTTCCCTTTAGATATATCATTTTTCATCCCTTTAGACAAACAGTAGCCTAATAAGGCTAAGTTTCCACTTTTTTTTCCTGGCATATAAAAGGAATAGGACATATAAAGGAGGCACTTACACTTCTCCTCCCTAATGGATCCACTTCTGACTTTGGCTCAAAAACTGCAGTGGCAGTATTCCAAACACTGCCAGAAAAAAAAAAAGTGGAAACTTAGCCTTAACCTTTTGTCAATTGTTAACCTAAACCTAATAAGTCGGAATTGCCATGGACTTAACCCCTCTCTTACCACCCAAAGAAAATATATACCAGCTAGCAGTGAGCCAGTCTGCTTAGCGAATGATCGTGGTTATGGCTACTGTTCTGCTCTCTATGGAAGCCAATCAGAATCAGCCTAAGGCTATGTTCACACACCATTTTTGCCCATTAACTTAAAAAAACACAGATGATTTTTATACAAAAATTAAAAATGCTGTATGGTATGAGTATTAGTCAAAAGAGAAATTCATTAACGGAATGGGGAAAAAAAAACGCTGATGTGAACCTACCCTTAGCTCTATTTTTTAAGAAATCAACAGTTTTTCTAACCCTGGATAACTCCTTTAGGGAAGATTCCCACTATGTCAGTGCTCCCGTTAGTCAAAATCCGTCAGCATCCTGCCAAAAAGGGACGCCAATGTACACTGTTGACAATGACCAAAAGAAGTCACTTAGGGACTCTGTTTAGGACATTTGCACTATTTTTAACGGACTCAAAACCACAGGCTTCTGTGCTTTTTAAATGGCGCATGTGTCCTGAACAGAGTCTCTAGTTGACTCCATATGGCCATAGAAAGCAATGTAGTCCACTGCTCCCCTGAACATTATATGTCGGGATTCCACTGGATACTTTGGCATCCTGTTTGGCAAGATACCAATGAATTTGAATAACGGGAGCAGTAACATAGTGTAAACTTACATTTAATGAGAGCAACAGGTTATCTCTGTGGAATCAATAATGCCAACTCAGTGGGTAACTTCATGAGTGTTAATGCTCAGTGTATTGAGTGGTTACAAACATTTGCGTATCTATGGATTATAATGAGGGTTTTTAACGTTGCAGTATGGAGTCTAGACTCATTCCTGTCAGCCTTATAAGTCGTAATGTATTCTATAGGTCTATATGTCTAGTAATCCATATCAATGAACTCACATTTCTTATATATGAGGGAACATGTTTTGCTATTTTATAGCTGTCACTTGGTCTATAATCTTCTATATGCATGGATATGTCATGCACTTGTCATTTAGGGGAAACTATGTAATTTCCTCTTTTATATTTACTGGTCCCAAAATCCCAAAATCATAGTAGGTTTAACACAATACAAACCTATGTTACATCTTTAGAAAACATGAGCAGGCAAAGATGTTTTTTTACTAGATGTTTCTGTAGATTTACAAGTGTAATAAACAGTGCGCTCAGGACAAAGTGATTTTACACATCTGTGATATAGGGTGTGCGTAGGAGCAAATAGCTCTATATAGTTATATAAATAGTTCTATGCATATGCTTATATGTTTCCATTCAATAATGTTGTGTGTATACACACACACTGTGACACGTGCAGTATCTGAACATTCACTCACATACATACTGGGACATGTACATTAAAATCACACAGTTGAAATCATAAGTTTACATACACTTTAGTAAAATGTATGTATGTATAAAAAACATTTTTTGCCAAATAAAAAATGCCAGAAAAATGCCTGAAACACTTTTACAGCATTTCCCTGCATTTTTGCAGTTTTTCTGGTGTTTTTCCCTTTGTGTAGAAATTGCCTTTTTTCTTTGTAGGTAATTTTTCCTCTTTATTAAACTCTTAATAAAAAAATGTAAAAAATGTAAATGTCAATGCAAAAATCACATTGTGAGTATGCTTGTAAATAGATTCATTCCTAATGCGTCCCAGCGCACATTGGAGGTTGGGAGCAGTCTCCCACATTGGCCCTGCCCCCTTCATTATTATACTAATTAAGGTGGCCGTTAAGCGCACAGAGAGCAGAGCCTGCGTTTTGTATGCTATATGCTGCTTACATGAATAAAGAAGCCATTTGTTTGAAGATTCAGCCTTGGTGAGTGCTCCTTTCTTTTGTTCTTCTCGTATGATGTGTTTCGCTATCCATTTTTTTTTTTTACATAAAGCAGAGTTTCACAAACGCGGTCCTCAAGCACCCTCAACAGGTCATGTTTTCTGGATTTCCTTAGTCTTTCACAGGGGATAGAATTATGGTCAGTGAATCAGGCATCACCACAGTTATATCACCTGTGAAAGACTAAGGAAATCCAGAAAACATGACCTGTTGGGGGTGCTTGAGGACCGCGTTTGGGAAACATTGACATAAAGCAACATCAAATATCTTTGGGAAGGATTTGGCTATAATTATATGTGTCCAGATGCTTTGGTGTTGAGGAGATTACAAGCTATGCAGTGTCGGGGATTTTTTGTTTGAAGTGAGCCACGTATGTTGGATGGTCTATCAAAGTGACGTGCACCCCATGCTGTTTGTCTTGGTCTACCTCGAAGAGAATTCCATTTGAATAAGCGTGTATCTCAGTCAAGTAATATGCAGTTTTGTTTCCATTATTTTATTTGAAAAATAGGAAAAGGAGATGATTTAAATTTAATTAGGAGAGGGGCTTATTCACATTTATTAACTCTTTTTTTCTAAATTTTTTTGTCTCCATAGGGAACTTTGCATGCAATAATTTCATTGCAAACACTGTTCAATGTAATTCCATAGAAAAGCGTTGCTCAATGTTATTGGCACTCTTCTCATACAGGCTGCTGAGGCAGGTGAATGCCCACCGGCCTTCTTCTTAACTGATCAGGACTAGACCAAAAAAATTGTTTACCTCTCACAGTTTTTGCAGCAAGAATCTGTTTAACTTTGTAGACGTCAGATGAGCCAGAGACAGGTGTTGGGACAGGATTCTTCTGAGAGAACCAGTTTACGACAAGAGGCTTGAGGAGAGAGATGTGGAAGGAATTGGGAATACGTAACGTAGCACGTAGACGGAGTTTGTAGGAGACTGGATTGATCTTTTGTAGAATCTGGAAGGGACAAAGGTAGCGGGGACCGAGCTTGTAACAGGGGATCTTGAAGCGGATCTATTTGGATGAAAGCCGCACCATGTCACCAGGATAGAAGGACGGAGGAGGTCTTCTACTTTTATCCGCTTGCACCTTCATGCATGAAGAAGCTTGGGATAATGACTGTCGGCTCTGTTGCCAGATGGTGGAGAAGTCACGGACCAGCTCATCAACAGCAGGCACACCGGAGGAGACTGGGAGAGGAAGAGGAGGTCGGAGATGGAGTCCGTAGACAACAAAAAGGGAGACGACCTCGTGGACTCAGAATCCTTAAGATTATTTGAGAATTCAGCCCAGGGCAGAAGGTTGATCCAATCATCTTGGCGAGCTGAAACAAAATTCCAAAGATAAGTCTCAAGGATTTGATTAACCCTCTCCACCTGACCGTTGGACTGAGGGTAGTAGGCAGAAGAGAAGTCCAGATTGATGTCCAGATGGTTACAAAAGGCTCGCCCGAACTTAGAGACAAACTGCACCCCTCGATCGGAAACTATATGCTGTGGAAGACCATGTAAATGAAAGACATGCAACAAGAAGTACTTCACCAGCTGCGGAGCAGAAGGAAGACTTGGTAGAGGAATGAAATGAGCCATCTTGGAAAACCGATCTACCACGACCAAGATGACAGTGTTATTATGAGAAGGTGGCAAGTTGGTGATGAAATCCTTGGCGATATGGGACCAGGGAGTCTCTGGACTGGGTAAAGGCTGTAAGAGTCCTGCAGGTCTTTGCCGAGGAGTTTTGTCACGGGCACAAGTTACACAGGACCGAACAAAATCAGAAACATCACGTTCAAGATGGGGCCACCAGTAGTGCCGGGAAATAAGAAGTAGGGTCTTGCGTATTTCAGGATGTCCTGCTGTCAAGGAAGAATGTCCCCATTTCAGTACCTTGCGTCTCAATCTGGTGGGCACTAAGGATTTTCCCAGAGGAACTTGCTGAATCTCGGCAGGAGCGGCAGGAATCAAATGGTCAGGAGGAATAATATGCCTAGGCGTGGAGTCCAAACCAATGACGTCAGAGGATCTTAAGAGAGCATCAGCCCTGATATTCTTGTCTGTTGGACGGAAGTGAATGAAGAAGTTGAACCTAGAAAAGAACAGTGACCATCTTGCCTGGTGGGGATTCAAACGCTGAGCAGACTAAAGGTATAGAAGATTTTTATAATCGGAGTAGATGCTGACCGGATGAGAAGAACCTTCCAATAAATGTCGGCATTCCTCCAAAGCTAGCTTGATAGCAAGGAGTTCACGATTTCCAATGGAGTAATTCCTCTCAGCAGGAGAGAAAGTCTTGGAGAAGAACCCACAAGTTACACTCTTGCCCTTGGTGTTTTTCTGAGTGAGAACAGCAATAGATGATGCATCAACCTCCAAAGCAAAGGGCCTCTCTGGATCAGGTCTTGTAAGTGTGGTGTCCGGGTACCGTATGGTATACTGTACCTTGTGTGGTGGTCCCCAACGTCAGAGTTCCTAATAAGGGATGGCGTCCGCCTGCTGAGTACGTCCCCAGTCTCCTCTTTACCTTTAAATTTGATGTGTTATATGTATAAAATGTATATAAATGTTAATTACCTTTATGCGGTCACAGGACCTTCGGTCATGTGATTCATATTGATTCCTCTATGGTAAGTTGGAGGACCTTTGGAGGTCCTGGGGTCACATGTTTACCCATAACTCTTTGTACAGAAGATTGACAGTTGTTATGCACCAGTGAGCTTGAGTCCAGCCCCTGACCATATAAGGAACTTGATCGCTCTCTTGGGTTGCTGCTCTCGTGGATGCCGAACTATCAGGACGGATCTGCGCAACTTACAAAGACAAGCTAGGCCAAAAGCCTGCTGGCCTCAGCCTGAAACTAAACCGTGAGTTAAAATCTCAATCCCCGCTAAAGCTAGCGTGATTACTGGACCGAATCTAAACCCCTAAATCCAGTGGATCAGCGCAACAATTACCTTCCTAAGCTCACTAGACTCATGAGGTCCCAACCACTTGTCAAACTCAAATAGACTTTGTTATATGGACTGTTCCGGTTCATTATTGCATAAAATCTTCAGTAAAAGTTCCGACAAGTTTCTGCAAATCTCTGGTTGTGGACAATCAATTATTTCCTATCTCCCTATCTCTCTTGGGACGGGTGGCAGTAGGACAAGCAAACAGAGAATAGCCCTTAAACTGGCATCACAAATAGAAAGGCTTTAGCAAGCACCCTTTAGTAACCGTACAGCTGCACCCCATATACCCTACAACCCCAGGCTACTACATAAGCACGGGAGCAGAGGCAAATGCAGAATTTAAACGGGAGAAGGCCTCTTCAGCCTCTCGAGGCCAAGATTTAGGATTAGATGCCTTTTTAGTGAGTGCCACAACCAAGGATGAAAAATGTGGGATAAACTGACGATAATAGTGAGCGAATCCCAGAAAGCGTTGAATCGCACTTAGGCCCGAGGGACGAGGCTAATCCAATACTGCAGACAACTTATTTGGATCCATCTGCAGGCCCTGATGAAAGACAGTGGGGGATATTTATCAAAGGATTTAGACTGGTTTTTCATGTCTTAATTTGTCGCCCAGAGAGTCGCAGTCTAAATATGTGCAACTTTTTTGCGACTTTTGCTCTAGAGGATTTTTAGAACGTAATGCATTCTAGTCTATTTTACACAGAAATGCATTGGAAAATGCATTGGTGGTGAATTTATCAAAAGCAACTTTTCAGCGACAAGTCTCATCGGCTGAAAGTTCGCCGAAATGTCAGACCATGTTGTAGCAGGTTTAAATACAGTCTAAAGCATAGATCACAAAGTCTGTGCGCAGAATTTATCAAGAGTGTGCGCCTTTTGATAAATTAGGCGCACAATAGACCAGCCTAACACTCTGTAGTTTGGTCTATATTGATGCAGGACAAAGACAGCTTTGATAAATACCCCCAATGTAGCCAAGAAATGGAAGACTAGATTTCTTGAACAGGGCATTTCTTCAGTTTGGCGTAGAGATGATTGTTCCATAGTCGCTGAAGAACCAGACGAACATGAGTACGATGCTCCTCTAAGTTGGAAGAGAAGATCAGGATGTCATCTAGGTATATGACAACACAGGTATAGAGAAGATCACGGAAGATATCGTTGACGAACTCCTGGAAAACGGCTGGAGCATTGTAGAGAATGCCAAAAGGCATTACAAGATACTCAAAATGTCCGTCACGAGTATTGAAGGCCATTTTTCATTCATCCCCCTTGCGGACACGAATGAGATTATACGCACCGCATAAGTCCAACTTGGAGAAGACCTTGGCACCACGTAGGCGGTCAAAAAGTTCTGAGATAAGAGGTAGAGGGTAACAGTTCTTGACCGTGATTTTGTTAAGTCCCCTGTAGTCAATGCATGGACGGAGTGAGCCATCCTTCTTGACTACAAAGAAGAAACCTGCTCCAGCAGGAGAAGAGGACTTACGGATAAAACCCTTTTGGAGATTCTCCTGGATATACTCATTCATGGCTTTGGTCTCAGGAACTGAAAGAGGGTATATCCTCCCACGAGGAGGAGTGGTACCAAGCAGAAGATCAATAGGGCAGTCATAAGGACGATGTGGAGGCAGAGATTCAGCCTGTTTCTTGCAGAAGACGTTCGAGAAATCTTGGTAAGGTGGTGGCAGGCCACGTAAAGGTGAAAGACGAGAAACAACTTTGCGCAGAACAGGTTGGAGGCAAAAATTTTGACAGGATTGTCCCCAGCGAATTATTTCTCCAGTTCTCCAATACAGTTGCGGGGAATGGCATTGCAGCCAAGGAAGACCAAGATCTCAGAAGTACAGTGTGGCAGAACATAGAATTCAATCTTTTCTTTATGCAATACTCCCACTTGCATGACGAGAGACTCAGTACGGAAGTAAACCTTACAGTCCAGATTTTTTCCATTAACAGAGGAGATGAACAAGGGCTTGGCAAGTCGAGTAAGGAGAAGATGATACTTGTGGACTAAAGCCGCATCAATAAAGTCACCTGCTGATCCGGAATCCAAAAATGTTGTAGCGCTGAAGGAAGACTTGGCTGAAGCGAAGACTTGTACAGGAATAGTTAAGCGTGGAGAGGTAGTATTCACACACAGGAACGCCTCTCCCACGTACCCTAGGTGCGGGCGAACTGTACAGTCTTTGAGAAAGTGCTCCAGGCTAGCACAGTACAAACACAAATTCTCATTGCATCGTCGTGACCTGTCCTGTCGCGTAAGACGAGAACAATCTCCTTGTACAACCTCTTCGGCAAGAGGCGCAAGAAACAGAAGAGGTGGACGTTGGAACACAGGTGTCAAGTGGGCAGATTCCCTCTCAAAGCGTAATTCCTACTGTCTTTCGGCAAAACGCACATTAATGCGTGTGGCCAAGTGGATACGTTCAGTCAAAGAAGATGGAGGATGTCGTGCGGCAAGGGCATCTGTAATCCTGCTTGACAGTCCTTTTTTTAATGTGGCACACAAGGCCTCTTCATTCCAGGCAAGTTCAGAGTCTAGAATGCAGAATTGAACCACGTAGTCACCAACGGTAGAATTCCCTTGACAGAGGTTCAGCAACGCTGTCTCAGCTGAAGAGGCACGTGTGAGTTCCTCAAAGACACTGCAAAATTCTGCCAAGAATGCCGACAAATTGGAGTACACTGGATCCCCACGGTCCCAAAGGGGTGTAGCCCAAGCCAGGGCTTTTCCGGAAAGTAGACTAATGACAAAGGCTACCTTACTACGTTCCGTCGGAAACAGTTCAGATATGAGCTCCAGGTGCATGGAGCACTGAGTAACAAAGCCTCTGCATGACTTGGAGTCCCCATCATACTTGGAAGGCAAAGGCAGGTGCAGCTGGGAGCCAGGAGACACTGCAGGAGCTGGAGGTTGGAGTGGGCCAGATTGTGGTACCTGCTGCTGTTGCAAGGCCAAAAGCTGTTGCATCATGGCTGCAAGTTGAGAAAATTGCTGTGCCTGTCGGGCCAACTGCTGTGACTGATGAATCACAATGAAGGATAGATCTGCAACTTCAGGCAGGGGTACCTCAGCGGGATCCATGGCCGGATCTTACTGTAACATTCATGTTTCTGAAGACAGAACTCCGGTGTATGTGGATCCGCTGGATCTGTGTGGCAGATGACTCGGACCGTACCAGGGAGCGGAGTCTAAGGTGCAGCTGGTTTTCACCAGAGCCTGCCGCAAAGCAGGATGGGCTTGCAGCTGCAGGCGACACCCAGGTCGCTACCCCTGGCACGGCTTGACCACACAGGCGACTGAGGAGATGCGAGGCACAGAAGGGATGAGGCAACTCGTAGTGTGGAAAGCAGTAGGTCAGGGCAGGCGGCACAATAGCATAGTCAGGACGTAGCAGGAGTTCAGTAGGCAGGCGGCAGAGAAGCAAAGTCAAGTCACAAGAGCAGGAGATCTGGAACACGGCAAGGCAATCCAAAGGAACGCTTTCTCTAGGGCACAAAGCAACAAAGATCCAGAGAGTACGGTGTGGGACAGTATTATATTCAGAGGGTAAAGTATGTGGCAGATTTATATTCAGAGGTTAAAGTATGTGGCAGATTTATATTCAGTAGGTATGGTGTGTGGAAGGTTTATATTCAAAGAGTGCAGTGTATAGTAGTATTATATTTAGAGGATACAGTGTCTGGCAGGTTTATAATAATAATTGTTTTCATATAGAGGATCAGAATTTGTGCAGATTTGTTTCCAAGTCTACTCAGTTTTCATTAATGGTCAATGGTAAAATATTTTCTATTAAGTCTTTTATAGACCAGTTGTCCATTGTAATGCCATCACTCACTTTTCCATAAAATGTATGGTGCAACAAAAAAATACTATTTGTGTGTGGAAATTAAAAAGAAAACCGCAATTTAGCAAATTTTGGAAGGTTTAGTTTTCACGCTGTACAACTTATGGTAAAAATGACATGTGTTCTTTATTCTTTGGGTCAATATGATTAAAATGATACCCGTGATAGTATACTTTTCTGTTTCAATCTTTTTATTGAAAAATATAAACAACAATGCACCACCGTGTAAACAAAAAAAAGGATAAACAGTGGTATTACAAACCAAGGAGACTCAGTAAAGGTGAAGAGTCACATCACAAATAATACAACAGGGAATAAGATACTGGTGTCTAAGGTAGAATATCCACAGATCATATTAGTGTTACATTCAAAAAAATTAATAAATGAAAAACAACAAATGGCACGCATGACTGTTTGTAGGAAAGGGTCAAGAGATGCATCTCAGATGACACAGTAGGGTATAGCATGCTGAGGCCTCGAGTCATGCATCCGAAAGTCAGATCTAAGGCAGTTATCATATGCAATACCTAAACAGCTAATTTCAAACAAGAAGAATTGAACAAGAGTAGACAAAGAGAGGATAAGATGGAAAGAAAGATGGAAAAGGAAGAGGGGTATGGGGGGAGGGGGTAGAGGAACATAGCTTTAGAGGTGCGCTTGCTCCAGTTGGGAACCAGTATGGATCAATCCAGAAGTCCTCTGGCAATTGGGGATTGTAACCAATGATTCCACAAGGATTCTAAGTATGGTATTTTTTCCGTATTGTAAGCTACCGCTCTTTCACATCAATATGATTGGTTCATGAGGGAGGTCAGTTCCAGAATGGACGGGGCAGTTGTAGATTTCCAGTGTCTAGTAATTATCAGTTTGGCTAAAATAAGGATTTTGCACACAATCAGTCAGACCTTAGGGCGAAATTGATCTATGCCTATTAAAAGCAATGCTGTGGAGGGGACAATGTTATATTGGTGTGTGAAATTTTCTGAACAAGTAACTCAACCTCTCTCCAATAACTAAGCAAAAGTGGGCATATCCACAGGGTATGGATAAGAGTTCCTCTGCATCCACACCCACGCCAGCACAGGGAGAGGCTGTAGGGAATATGGAGTGAAGTCTAGACGGGGTGAGATACCATCTTAATCTCATTGTAATAGCTGCTTCTAGGTGGGAGACACATGGGAGTGCTTTCCAAGCCCATCTGAATGATTTCAGCCAGTCAGCATGAGAAATCGTGCATGCTAAATCAGATTCCCACACTTTATATTGAGGGTATGTGTGTAAAGAGATGAAGATTCCAGCAGACCATACATTGGTCGCAATCCTCCATTTCACAAGTGAATCGCTTGAAATGCTTCTATGCTGTATGACCACTGAGTGGTACAATAGAATTGGAGAAAATGTCGGATCTGCAGGAATTTATGAAAATACTTTCTGGGTATAGAAAACTTGGTGGAAAGTCTATCAAATGTACCTACCCCATCATGATCATAAAGTTGATGAACATATAGAAGACCACTGTCTGTCCACTTGGTAAGCTGGAGGTCCAGTATGGCTACTGAAAGAAGCTGCAATGGTTTGTTGTGTGGGCATTTCGTCCTATTAGACCCAGACGTGTGGTGTACCTTGGACCAACACATCAGTTCCGCCAATGTCAGTGGAGCTACATCTTTCGGTAATGATAGTTTCCATGTGTGAAGGAAAGGAAGCGTTGAGAGTGATATTAAGGTACAGTAAGACTGTTCTATTTGCAGCTACGGGCTGTCCATGTGAGGACTGAGGTAAGCTTTTATGTGGGAAGAAAGTGTTGCGATATAATACTTATGAAGGTCAGGAACTCCCAGGCCCTCCCCCCCCCCTCCCCGGTCTCTATGTTTAGTTTATAATTTAATGGAGACTCTACAGCGTGTGTTTTTCCATATAAAAGCTGAAAGAAGTGAGTGGGTATGTGGAATGTCTATAGGGAGTGTACGGAATAAGTATAATAGTTTTGGAAGCACCATCATCTTGAAGGAAGCAATGCGGCCCAACCACGAGTCCTCCCCTCGCCCCAACACCTCCAATTCCTTCTGAAGTTCACTTAGGAACAGGAGGCAGTTGTTATCATACAGTAGAGAATAAGAGAAAGGTATCTTTATTCCCAAATATGTGACATGAGTCGTTTGCCAGTCTAAGGGGAACTGAGATTTGAGAACCTCGACTAGTTGGGGTTCTAGAAAAATGGACAGTATTTGGGATTTGGACATATTTCGTTTGTAGTATGACACTTTACTGAACTGTTCCAAAACTCTCAATGCACTCTGCAGGGATTGCCGTGGACTGGTTAATGTCAGGAGTACATCATCTGCATACATAGAAATAAGATGATTTTGCGACCCCACCTGCACCCCCTTGACATCAGTTTGAGTTCACAGGGACTCTAGCAAGGGTTCCATGCAGAGTACAAAAATGAGAGGAGACAGTGGGCATCCCTGGCATGTGCCGTTAGAAATAGCGAATCTGGAAGAAAGTGCATCATTAGTATACCAAGTATAGTGCTTTAATCGCCTGCAGAACAGTGCCATCAAACCCCATTTTCTGTAGCACAGAGAAGGCAAAAGACCAGTGTATTCAGTGTTGAGCGACAAAAATACAGATGGAATCTTCCTCATCTCCACATAATGGAGTAGGTTCACCTCTCTCCTAGTGTTTTCACATGCTTGGCGGTTTCGTATGAAGCCTACTTGATCAGATGTTACCAGGTAATTCATCAAGGGAGCCAACCTATTCGCTAACAATTTTGCATAAATCTTGATATCAAGATTTATTAGAGAAATAGGTCTAAAATTGCTAGGCTTGTCAGGGTGTTTTCTCGGTTTTGGTAAAGTAACAATCAAGGCTTCTTGGTTTCCCCTAGGAAGTGAGCTGAGCCACATTGCCTCTCCAAAGAAGTTACATAAGTGGGGGACGAGTATGGTGGAAAAGGTGCGGTAGTAACCGTCAGTCAGTCCATCAGGTCCAGGGGCCTTGCCTGTGGGTAGATCCTTGATAGCCGAGGCTACCTCAGATAACGTAAAATGTTCATTAAGATTGGCCTGCTGTTGCAAGGTTAGTTTAGGTAAAGAGATGTGTTCCAAATATGAAGTGATATCATGTTGTGATGGTTGAAAAGTGTGAGGGTCATGTGAAAGAATGTATAGGGAGCTATAATATGTCACGAAGCCATTTGCTATATCTTGTGGATGGTATATCTTATGTGTCAGGGAGGGATGCCACAGAAACGGAGTTTTAGACTTGACATGTTTTGTCTTAAGTCCAGAAGCAAGGAGCTTCCCAGCTTTATTGTCGAAAGCATACTGTAAAATTGGGATTTCAGTTTGTGCATGCATTTGGCATATACATCAAAGAAATGTTCGTGAATTTGTTGTCTTATACATCGTAACTCACTAGCTAGCAATGAAGAGGGATTGGATTTGTTTTGGTCCTCCAACACATGTTGCTTGTCAAGTAAGTCTGTGAGCTTTTGGCTGCGCACTTTTTTAAGCATGTGGCCTAATTTAATAAATGTGCCTCGAATATATGCCTTGTGTGCGTTCCAAAGTGTTGTGCTACCTACTTCTCCATTGGCGTCAGCGTTAAAGTAAGGGAGGAGATCCGATTCAAGTTCAGATCTGTTTGTGAGATTTTTTAGGAGAAATTTGTTGCAGCGCCATAGAAAGGAACAAGAAGTATGTAAGTTCTCCTCAAGTTCCAAGGTTACTGTAATGTGGTCAGTCCATTTAAAGGGTTCGATAGTGGAGGACCGGACAACATCCAAAAGAGGCCTGTCTACTAGAATCAGATCAAGTCTGGAGTAACCATTCGTTACTGCCGAGTGGTATGTGTAGTCCCGTTCATTAGGGTGTAGTATGCGCCAGGCGTCATAGAGGTATTCTTGATGTAGAAGACTCGCCAGAGAGAAAGGTCGTGTTTTAGTATTATCAGAGATGTCTACAGCCAAATCTGGGACTGTTTTGAAATCACCTGTGAAAATGAGATGTCCTTGTTTGTGTTTATGGATGAGGTGGATAGTTTTCTTAATAAATCTAATTTGTTGTGCAATAGGAGCATAGAGTGATGCTATGGTGTAGGTGTCATTGTTAATGAGGCAAATTGATATAACATATCTACCATGGGGATCAATTATGCTTTTAGTCAGCTGGAATGCGACTGTATTTTTGATAGCTATCAATACTCCTCTAGATTTAGTGGTGTAATGAGATTGGAATATGTGGGGAAAGTCCTTGTGTTGGATGTGGAACGCATCCGATTGAACCAAGTGTGTTTCTTGTACACACAAGATATCACAAGCCAGTGTTTTGGCCTCAGACCAGATATAGGACCTTTTCTGTGGTATATTTAAGCCATTAGCATTAAGAGATATTACCTTCAAAACCATAGTACCATGAGAGGAAGCTAGTTAGTGAACGTAGGAGCATGTGCCATATATTGGAGTACGGTCTTGGTGTCTCAGATGTGGACATCGGAGCAAGCAAACACCTGAAAGAGAAAAAGGAAAAGAGGAAGAAAGAAAGAGTGGGAAGGAAATAAAAAAAAAATCATCAATATGAAAATCTGGCATAACAACGTAGAAGTATCAAAGTTCTGGAGTGTGCGTGTTACGCCGAGCGCTCCGGGTTCCCGCTCCTCCCCGGAGCGCTCGCTTCACCTCCTCCGCTGCAGCGCCCCGGTCACGTCCTCTGACCCGGGGCGCTGCGATCCTGCTGCTAGCCGGGATGCGATTCGCGATGCGGGTAGCGCCCGCTCGCGATGCGCACCCCGGCTCTCCTACCTGACTCGCTCCCCGTCTGTTCTGTCCCGGCGCGCGCGGCCCCGCTCCCTAGGGCGCGCGCGCGCCGGGTCTCTGCGATTTAAAGGGCCACTGCGCCGCTGATTGGCGCAGTGGTTCCAATTAGAGTTATCACCTGTGCACTCCCTATATTACCTCACTTCCCTTGCACTCCCTTGCCGGATCTTGTTGCCTTAGTGCCAGTGAAAGCGTTCCTTGTGTGTCCCTTGCCAGTGTTTCCAGACCTTCTGCCGTTGCCCCTGACTACGATCCTTGCTGCCTGCCCCGACCTTCTGCTACGTCCGACCTTGCTTCTGCCTACTCCCTTGTACCGCGCCTATCTTCAGCAGCCAGAGAGGTGAGCCGTTGCTAGTGGATACGACCTGGTCACTACCGCCGCAGCAAGACCATCCCGCTTTGCGGCGGGCTCTGGTGAAAACCAGTAGTGGCTTAGAACCGGTCCACTAGCACGGTCCACGCCAATCCCTCTCTGGCACAGAGGGTCCACTACCTGCCAGCCGGCATCGTGACAGTAGATCCGGCCATGGATCCCGCTGAAGTTCCTCTGCCAGTTGTCGCTGACCTCACCACGGTGGTCGCCCAGCAGTCACAACAGATTGCGCAACAAGGCCAACAGCTGTCTCAACTGACCGTTATGCTACAACAGTTGCTACCACAGCTTCAGCAGTCATCTCCTCCGCCAGCTCCTGCACCTCCTCCGCAGCGAGTGGCCGCTCCTGGGATACGCTTATCCTTGCCGGATAAGTTTGATGGGGACTCTAAGTTTTGCCGTGGCTTCCTTTCCCAATGTTCCCTGCATCTGGAGATGATGTCGGACCTGTTTCCCACTGAAAGGTCTAAGGTGGCTTTCGTAGTCAGTCTTCTGTCCGGAAAAGCCCTGTCATGGGCCACACCGCTCTGGGACCGCAATGACCCCGTCACTGCCTCAGTACACTCCTTCTTCTCGGAAATCCGAAGTGTCTTTGAGGAACCTGCCCGAGCCTCTTCTGCTGAGACTGCCCTGTTGAACCTGGTCCAGGGTAATTCTTCCGTTGGCGAGTATGCCGTACAATTCCGTACACTTGCTTCAGAATTGTCCTGGAATAATGAGGCCCTCTGCGCGACCTTCAAAAAAGGCCTATCCAGCAACATTAAAGATGTTCTGGCCGCACGAGAAATTCCTGCTAATCTACATGAACTTATTCACCTAGCCACTCGCATTGACATGCGTTTTTCTGAAAGGCGTCAGGAACTCCGCCAAGATATGGACTCTGTTCGCACGAGGCGTTTCGTCTCCTCGGCTCCTCTCTCCTCTGGTCCCCTGCAATCTGTTCCTGTGCCTCCCGCCGTGGAGGCTATGCAGGTCGACCGGTCTCGCCTGACACCTCAAGAGAGGACACGACGCCGTATGGAGAACCTCTGCCTGTACTGTGCTAGTACCGAACACTTCCTGAGGGATTGTCCTATCCGTCCTCCCCGCCTGGAAAGACGTACGCTGACTCCGCACAAAGCTGAGACAGTCCTTGATGTCTACTCTGCTTCTCCACGTCTTACTGTGCCTGTGCGGATGTCTGCTTCTGCCTTCTCCTTCTCTACAGTGGCCTTCTTGGACTCTGGTTCTGCAGGAAATTTTATTTTGGCCTCTCTCGTCAACAGGTTCAACATCCCAGTGACCAGTCTCGCCAGACCCCTCTACATCAATTGTGTAAATAATGAAAGATTGGACTGTACCATACGTTTCCGCACGGAGCCCCTTCTTATGAGCATCGGATCTCATCATGAGAGGATTGAACTTTTGGTCCTCCCCAATTGCACCTCGGAGATTCTCCTTGGACTTCCCTGGCTTCAACTTCATTCCCCAACCCTGGATTGGTCCACTGGGGAGATCAAGAGTTGGGGGTCCTCTTGTTCCAAGAACTGTCTAAAACCGGTTCCCAGTAACCCTTGCCGTAACTCTGTGGTTCCTCCAGTAACCGGTCTCCCCAAGGCCTATATGGACTTCGCGGATGTTTTCTGCAAAAAACAAGCTGAGACTCTACCTCCTCACAGGCCTTATGATTGCCCTATCGACCTCCTCCCGGGTACTACTCCACCCCGGGGCAGAATTTATCCTCTCTCTGCCCCAGAGACTCTTGCCATGTCCGAATACGTCCAGGAGAATCTAAAAAGGGGCTTTATCCGTAAATCCTCCTCTCCTGCCGGAGCCGGATTTTTCTTTGTCTCCAAAAAAGATGGCTCCCTACGTCCTTGCATTGACTACCGCGGTCTTAATAAAATCACGGTTAAGAACCGCTACCCCTTACCCCTCATCTCTGAACTCTTTGATCGCCTCCAAGGTGCCCACATCTTCACTAAATTGGACTTAAGAGGCGCCTATAACCTCATCCGCATCAGAGAGGGGGACGAGTGGAAAACGGCATTTAACACCAGAGATGGACACTTTGAGTATCTGGTCATGCCCTTTGGACTGTGCAATGCCCCTGCCGTCTTCCAAGACTTTGTCAATGAAATTTTTCGTGATCTATTATACTCCTGTGTTGTGGTATATCTGGACGATATCCTAATTTTTTCTGCCAATCTAGAGGAACACCGCCGGCATGTCCGTATGGTTCTTCAGAGACTTCGTGACAACCAACTCTATGCCAAAATTGAGAAATGTCTGTTTGAATGCCAATCTCTTCCTTTTCTAGGATATTTGGTCTCTGGCCAGGGACTACAGATGGATCCAGACAAACTCTCTGCCGTCTTAAATTGGCCACGCCCCTCCGGACTCCGTGCTATCCAACGCTTTTTGGGGTTCGCCAATTATTACAGGCAATTTATTCCACATTTTTCTACCATTGTGGCTCCTATCGTGGCTTTAACCAAGAAAAATGCTGATCCCAAGTCCTGGCCTCCTCAAGCAGAAGACTCCTTTAAACAACTCAAGTCTGCCTTTTCTTCGGCTCCCGTGCTCTCCAGACCTGACCCTTCCAAACCCTTCCTATTGGAGGTTGATGCCTCCTCAGTAGGAGCTGGAGCTGTTCTTCTACAAAAAAATCCTTCCGGGCATGCTGTCACTTGTGGTTTTTTCTCTAGGACCTTCTCTCCAGCGGAGAGGAACTACTCCATCGGGGATCGAGAACTTCTAGCCATTAAATTAGCACTTGAGGAATGGAGGCATCTGCTGGAGGGATCAAGATTTCCTGTTATTATCTACACCGACCACAAGAACCTCTCCTACCTCCAGTCGGCCCAACGGCTGAATCCTCGCCAGGCCCGGTGGTCTCTGTTCTTTGCCCGATTTAATTTTGAGATTCACTTTCGTCCTGCCGATAAGAACATTAGAGCCGATGCTCTCTCTCGTTCCTCGGATGCCTCAGAAGTTGATCTCCCTCCGCAACACATCATTCCACCTGACTGCCTGATCTCCACTTCTCCTGCCTCCATCAGACAGACTCCTCCAGGAAAGACCTTTGTTTCTCCACGCCAACGCCTCGGAATCCTCAAATGGGGTCACTCCTCCCATCTCGCAGGTCATGCGGGCATCAAGAAATCTGTGCAACTCATCTCCCGCTTCTATTGGTGGCCAACTCTGGAGACGGATGTTGGGGACTTTGTGCGAGCCTGCACTATCTGTGCCCGGGATAAGACTCCTCGCCAGAAGCCCGCTGGTTTTCTTCATCCTCTGCCTGTCCCCGAACAGCCTTGGTCTCTGATTGGTATGGATTTTATTACTGATTTACCCCCTTCCCGTGGCAACACCGTTATTTGGGTGGTCGTTGATCGATTCTCCAAAATGGCACATTTCATTCCTCTTCCTGGTCTTCCTTCTGCGCCTCAGTTGGCTAAACAATTTTTTGTACACATTTTTCGTCTTCACGGGTTGCCTACGCAGATTGTCTCGGATAGAGGGGTCCAATTCGTGTCTAAATTCTGGAGAGCTCTCTGTAAACAACTCAAGATTAAATTGAATTTTTCCTCTGCATATCATCCCCAGTCCAATGGACAAGTAGAAAGAATTAACCAGATCCTGGGTGATTATTTGCGACATTTTGTTTCCTCCCGCCAGGATGACTGGGCAGATCTCCTTCCATGGGCCGAATTCTCGTATAACTTCAGGGTCTCTGAATCTTCCTCCAAATCCCCATTTTTCGTGGTGTACGGCCGTCACCCTCTTCCCCCCCTCCCTACCCCCTTGCCCTCTGGTCTGCCCGCTGTGGATGAAATTTCCCGTGACCTTTCCATTATATGGAGAGAGACCCAAAATTCTCTCTTACAGGCTTCTTCACGCATGAAGAGGTTCGCGGATAAGAAAAGAAGAGCTCCCCCCGTTTTTTCCCCTGGAGACAAGGTATGGCTCTCCGCTAAATATGTCCGCTTCCGTGTCCCTAGCTACAAGTTGGGACCACGCTATCTTGGTCCTTTCAAAATTCTGTGTCAAATTAATCCTGTCTCTTATAAACTTCTTCTTCCCCCTTCTCTTCGTATCCCTAATGCCTTTCACGTCTCTCTTCTCAAACCACTCATCCTCAACCGTTTTTCTCCCAAATCTGTTCCTCCCACTCCTGTTTCCGGCTCCTCGGATGTCTTCTCGGTCAAGGAGATTTTGGCTGCCAAAAAGGTCAGAGGAAAAAATTTTTTTTTAGTAGACTGGGAGGGTTGTGGTCCTGAAGAGAGATCCTGGGAACCTGAGGACAACATCCTTGACAAAAGTCTGCTCCTCAGGTTCTCAGGCTCCAAGAAGAGGGGGAGACCCAAGGGGGGGGGTACTGTTACGCCGAGCGCTCCGGGTTCCCGCTCCTCCCCGGAGCGCTCGCTTCACCTCCTCCGCTGCAGCGCCCCGGTCACGTCCTCTGACCCGGGGCGCTGCGATCCTGCTGCTAGCCGGGATGCGATTCGCGATGCGGGTAGCGCCCGCTCGCGATGCGCACCCCGGCTCTCCTACCTGACTCGCTCCCCGTCTGTTCTGTCCCGGCGCGCGCGGCCCCGCTCCCTAGGGCGCGCGCGCGCCGGGTCTCTGCGATTTAAAGGGCCACTGCGCCGCTGATTGGCGCAGTGGTTCCAATTAGAGTTATCACCTGTGCACTCCCTATATTACCTCACTTCCCTTGCACTCCCTTGCCGGATCTTGTTGCCTTAGTGCCAGTGAAAGCGTTCCTTGTGTGTCCCTTGCCAGTGTTTCCAGACCTTCTGCCGTTGCCCCTGACTACGATCCTTGCTGCCTGCCCCGACCTTCTGCTACGTCCGACCTTGCTTCTGCCTACTCCCTTGTACCGCGCCTATCTTCAGCAGCCAGAGAGGTGAGCCGTTGCTAGTGGATACGACCTGGTCACTACCGCCGCAGCAAGACCATCCCGCTTTGCGGCGGGCTCTGGTGAAAACCAGTAGTGGCTTAGAACCGGTCCACTAGCACGGTCCACGCCAATCCCTCTCTGGCACAGAGGGTCCACTACCTGCCAGCCGGCATCGTGACAGTGCGATGATCTGGTGTCATCTCTGTCAATAATGGGGGTAGGATCCTTTGACCCTAAATGAACTAGAATCCAAGGCTAAATCCCAGTTCTGCGGTTGTTTCTGCATTGCTTTCCTGCTATGTTCCAACCGGTATCCACTCTGTTCAGGAAAGAGGTGGATGTATGGGAGCCAGGAAAGTCCACAGGGATTCCCCAAGTCTTAAGTAATTCCGAACCCTCAGCTACAGAACGGATAATGTGAACAGCATCACCTCTTTGGATAATAAGACGGGCTGGAAAGCCCCATTTATACAGGACCTTTTTGTTGCGTAGAGCCAGAGTGATGGGGGCCAAGCTTCTTCGTAGTTGCAACGTCGCTGCAGATAGGTCTGTATACTCAGAAATCGCCTGGAATCTTTGTTGCGAGCCCTTTGTATCAGCGCTTCTTTCACATGGAAGAAGTGTACTTGTGTGAGGACGTTTCGAGGGACACTGTTGTCTAGATGTTTTAGTAATGGCACTCTGGGAATTCTATCTAGTAAGAGATCCATAGAGGAGCAATTAGGCAAGAGGAAGCTCATAAAGTCGGTTACTTAGTCAGAGAGATCTTTTGTGGCAACTGACTCCGGGATCCCTCGCAGCTTTATGTTATTTTGCCTTGAGCAAAATAACAGATCCGCTATATTTGCTCTAATATTGGCCACATCCATTTCCAAATCGTAATGGGCATCAATCAGGTCATTGTGGGAGGTGGCGAATTCAGCCATTTTGGATTCTGCATGTTCCACTCGGTTTTCCACATCTGTCAGAGCCTGTAGGAGAGGTTGCAAGTTCTGGGCCATTTTAGCGGAAATGGAGGAATCCAGGATCAACAACATTTTCTTTAACATTACCTCCGTGACAGGGACTTCAGAGACTGTTATGGATGTAATAAGATCCATGTCAAGAGAAGGTCCCATTGAGTTAGATGGAGATGCAGACAGCTCTTTGTCACCGTTATCCAATCTCGGGGGTTGATTTAGAGGGCTGCTGGAAGCGGGAGAATTGGGAGTAGAGAAAGGTGTGGTACGAATATGATGTGGAGAATTTTGTTTGAGGGTAGCATCTTCTAAACGTGCCCCACTAGAGAAGAGATCGTCAGAAGGTCTGTCAGGAGAGGATGGTAGTGAGATGTGGTGGTGGTAGTGAGATACAAGAGGTGGAAAATCATCATCCATATCTATTTGTTGCAATAGTGGCGGAGCATGACATTGTGAAGAGGAGAGTCTGGTAGTATGTCCAGTCTATGTAGTTGAGTAAAAGTCAGTTAACTTCTTCGGTTTAGAGTTGTGTTTTGCTCGACGTCTTGAAGACATGATGGAATTATGGACTTGAAGGGTACAAGGCATACTTGACAAATGCGCAGGGCGGGTATAATTATGGAGAGACATTATGCTGGTCAGATTTGGTGTCTCCAAATAGCCGGTAAGTATATGTTTCTAATATGTCATTCAGCAGTAAGAGTCACCAGTGCCACCACTGCTCAACTGCAGCAAAGCAAAGTCCCAACACTGTGGATGTTGCAAGTATATGGTGTGGCAGAGTGTCTGCCAGGGAGGTTGCGGATTGTAGTAGTTCTATGAATATATTCCCGCAACAGAGAGTGAAGCAGGACAAGCAGGTAGACCTGGGATTCCCAGGTATGAGTGCAAAGTTCCCAAGTAGTCTGTTCCTGTCTCTTGCTGTGTGGCACAGGTAGCTGGCAGGCTTTGTGTGAGCAGGCTAATATAAGCAGTGTGCAAAGCACATAGAGTCCCAAAAATGGCGGCCACTCCGGCCCAGGAACAGTCCAGCCCAGATAGGAGTAGGCAATAATGAGGAGTGCTTCAGGTGTTTCCCGGAGCCACATGGGACCTCTTTTATGGGCAGAAAGCGGTCTTTCTACTTGCTGTGGCAGTAGGAAGCTTATCTGTAATGCACTTCGATGTGCAGGCACGGCGTGCTCCTGAGACCCGTCACAGTAAGTGGCTCTGAGTACGGAGGCTATCTCCCAGTCAGTTTCAGCCCGCACCTTCCCGGCAGCAACTCGACAAGCACCCACCTGGACAGTCCCGAGCAAGTGACCGGAGGCAGGCAAGGGGAGCAGGTTAGTGGAAAGCTGGGAGATACTGGGCCACACGGGTCCGGAGCTCCGGTCTGAAGATGGCGCCTGTTGTTCTGCTCTGCAGCCGGGTCCCCATTCCTCTCAGATAACTCCTGCTATATGTTACCAAACTTTATGAAAGTCGGTCCACAAGATCCCGGAAGGTTCCCCTGCAGAGTGGTGTAGGGGGTTTTGCAATAGGCAAAGTTGGGAAGTCGCTGTATGTCGATGAAAGTAGGATCACTGAGGAGAGATTCAATCAGACATCTCCTCCCCCTCAGCAGCAGGCCACGCCCCCATATACTTTTTTATTACTGTTCCACTTAGAAAAAATCAAAACTTTTTAACCAAATTAGTCAACCAAATACGTTTAATATCCCCCTATTTTGAAGACCTATAACTTTTTCATTTTTTCATATAAGTGGTATGAGGGCTCATTCTTTGTGCCGTGATCTGTACTTTTTATTGATGCCATATTTGCTTATATAAAACTTTTTAACATTTTTTATAAAAAAAAAATTTTAAACTAAATTCTCTCTTTTTTTTTTTTTTTTTTACACTTTTTGGGGGTGAAATGGGGAAAATGGGACAATTTACATTTTTATTGGGGGGGGGATTTTTCTTATTTTTTAAACTTTTTTTTACATTTTTATATATATATTTTTTTACACTTTAATAGTCCCCATAGGGGACTATTTATAGCAATCATTTGAATGCTAATACTGTTCAGTGCTATGCAGAGGGCATAGCACTGATCAGTGTTATTGGTCATCTTCTGCTCTGGTCTGCTCGATCTCAGACCAGAGCAGAATACCCATGGTAGGCAGTGAAAGCAGGTGAGGGGACCTCCGGCTGCCGTTCTGGATGATCGGATCACCACGGCAGTGGTGCGGGCAAACCGATCATCCATTTTAGTGACCGCAACGCTGCAGATGGGAATTAACGCTGCAGATGGGAATTAAGCAACAAAATAGAACTACATTTTTTTTATGGACTTAGACCATCTAATATAGGAGTTTAAAAACACCCGCCCACTATATATATATATATATATATATATATATATATATATATATATATATATATATATGAAGAAAATCTGCAGCACTACTTCTCCAATACAGCAGCGGGTGCCAGCGCCTCAGACCCGATCAAAGTCCATGTACTATAGATGTAGAAAAAGCGCAGCACTCCTCAAATATGTGAAAAAAATAGTGGTTTATTGGCTCACATAGCAGCAACGTTTCTGTCCTACCATAGGACAATTTTCAAGCTCCTTGAAAGGAGCTTGAAAATGGTCCTAAGGTAGGACAGAAACGTTACTGCTATGTGAGCCAATAAACCACAATTTTTTTCACGTATTTGAGGAGTGCTGCGCTTTTTCTACATCTATATATATATATATATATATATATATATATATATATTTCAAGGCATATTTTAAAGTTTAAAATGCATGGCATATTCTAAAAATCCTTGTGTAGAACGGTAAAACAATGAAAGAAAAAGAAAGAAAATAGTTTAAGCACTCCCCACCACGTTGAAGGAGTACTCTGGCGCGCACTTTTTTCCTTTTATCCCATCCGGGCTGCAAAATAAAAGAAAACACACTTTCTCTTACCTGCCAACGAGCCCCCGGAGCTCCGGTACAGGTGTTCGGTCCCCGGGCTGTAATCTTCTTACTTCCTGTTAGCCCGGCACGTCACACGGAGCTGCAGCCTATCACCGGCCGGTGATAGGCTGAAGCTCCGTGTGACGTGCCGGGCTAACAGGAAGTAAGAAGAATACAGCCCGGGAACCGAACACCTGTACCGGAGTGTATGGAGCTCCGGGGGCTCGTTAGCTTGCAGCCCGGACGGGATAAAAGTAAAAAAAAGTGCGCGCCGGAGAACTCCTTTAAACTGTGCCTTTGCAAAAATCACTCGCTTTTGGTAGTTTTTACACATCCTCTTGGCTGTCGGTTATTCTGTGAGCCAAACTCACGCTTTTTCAGTAGTGATGTTGGAAGTACTCCGAGTAATTTCTGTTTTTTGTCGGGAACACGCCCATTTTTTTGTTAACCATGCCCATTTTCTTGTAATAAAAAAACAGTGTTTTGAAAACGAGCGTTTTCAAAAATGTAGGTTGTGCGGTGTAAAATTTGGGCGCATAAACCGAGAAAAAAAGTCGGTTGGACTTAAGTAAATCAGGGCCATTGTGTATTTAGTTACATGTAAAGGTTGTAATGTGCAGTATGTGGGTTGCACCACAAGAAAATTCAAATTATGTCACAGTCTATGTCTGTATTGTCTAAGCACATAGCTGAAATACATCAAGGTGATTTGCCTTCCTTGGAAGTATGTGGTATCGTGTATACCCACCCCGTCGAGGTGGAGACTGGTCACAGATTTTGTTGAAGAGAGAGGCATATTGGATACTAGTACTTGACACAAGGTATCTGTTAGGCATGAATTACAGGGATGATTTGGCATACATTTAGTTACTATTTCATATTCTATATTTTCCGATCACTACCTTTGTTTGTTTTTTGGATACTGTATATATGAAATGTGTTTCTTCTGGGTAATTTCGCTACAAGTCTGTTGCAGGTGGGGCATTGCCTGTATGTGAGTGAACACCTAAGTACATATAAATCTTTCAGTGAGCAGCTCTTATGCCACGACTAAGAACACTATTGTTTGAAACCCGTTGGTGGACGTGGGTTTTTAACTCACCAGAGCACTCCATGTTTTGTTTTGTCTTTTTTGGATTTTAAGGCAACATGAATTCAAGATATATATATATATATATATATATATATATATATATATATATGTAGAATCAAGTAGAAGCGGCACACCAGTATACCAGTGAAAGCGTGGGTTTATTCACACATCTGTGCAGGAAAGCTACGTTTCGGCTCGACAATAGAGCCTTTCTCAAGCATATCTTTTCTTAATCATATGCTTGAGAAAGGCTCTATTGTCGAGCCGAAACGTAGCTTTCCTGCACAGATGTGTGAATAAACCCACGCTTTCACTGGTATACTGGTGTGCCGCTTCTACTTGATTCTACATATTACTTGGGAGTTGGTCGGTTCCCGAAGCTTGGCACCCGGGCGGATCTGGAATCCTGGTGCACGGTGCTCCCCTTGACTTATTATTTCTACTATATATATATATATATATATATATATATATATATATATATATATATACCAAAAACAGGCGCAGCACTCCAAAAAACAGTGTGATTTAATATCTCATGTCAGCATTACAACGTTTCAACTCCTCCTGGAGCCATTTTCAAGCATAGTGATATACAAACACCACAGGGCTTTTATGCCCCAAACAATTAATTAGTGTAAATCAATTCATAAAGTGCCAATCATATAAACATCATATAAAAGTATAAACAGTGCGTTACATAATTATATAGCACATAGTGCATCAGTGTGAATAAAGTGCTATTGTTACGCCTAGCGCTCCGGGTCCCCGCTCCTCCCCGGAGCGCTCACGGCGTCTTTCTCCCTGCAGCTCCCCGGTCAGTCCCGCTGACCGGGAGCGCTGCACTGTCATGGCCGTTGGGGACGCGATTCGCACAGCGGGACGCGCCCGCTCGCGAATCGCATCCCAGGTCACTTACCCGTTCCCGTCCCCTGCTGTCATGTGCTGGCGCGCGCGGCTCCGCTCTCTAGGGCGCGCGCGCGCCAGCTCCCTAAAACTTAAAGGGCCAGTGCACCAATGATTGGTGCCTGGCCCAATTTGCTTAATTGGCTTCCACCTGGTCCCTGACTATATCTAACCTCCTCCCATGCACTCCCTTGCCGGATCTTGTTGCCCTTGTGCCTAGTGAAAGCGTATTGTGTGTCTAAAGCCTGTGTACCAGAACTTCTGCTATCCACCCTGACTACGAACCTTGCCGCCTGCCCCCGACCTTCTGCTACGTCCGACCTTGCTTCTGTCTACTCCCTTGTACCTCGCCTATCATCAGCAGTCAGAGAGGTTGAGCCGTTGCTAGTGGATACGACCTGGTCACTACCGCCGCAGCAAGACCATCCCGCTTTGCGGCGGGCTCTGGTGAAAACCAGTAGTGACTTAGAACCGGTCCACTAGCGCGGTCCTCGCCAATCCCTCTCTGGCACAGAGGATCCACTACCTGCCAGCCGGCATCGTGACAGTAGATCCGGCCATGGATCCCGCTGACGTCCCTCTGCCTTATATCTCTGATATCACCACGGTGGTCGCCCAGCAATCCCGACAGATCGCCCATCTAACCCACCAGCTGTCGGAAGTATTCACCATTGTGCAGCAACTTCAGTCGCAACTTCAGCAGCAATCTTCTCCTCCGCCAGCTCCTGCACCCCTTCCGCAGCGAGTGGCCACTCCTAGCCTCCGCCTGTCCTTGCCGGACAAATTTAATGGGGACTCTAAGTTTTGCCGTGGCTTCCTTTCGCAATGTTCTCTGCACTTGGAGATGATGTCGGACCAGTTTCCTACTGAAAGGTCTAAGGTGGCTTTCGTAGTCAGCCTTCTGTCTGGAAAAGCTCTGTCATGGGCCACACCGCTCTGGGACCGCAATGACCCCGTCACTGCCTCTGTACACTCCTTCTTCTCGGAAATTCGAAGTGTCTTTGAGGAACCTGCCCGAGCCTCTTCTGCTGAGACTGCCCTGCTGAACCTGGTCCAGGGTAATTCTTCCGTTGGCGAGTACGCCATACAATTCCGTACTCTTGCTTCTGAACTATCCTGGAATAATGAGGCCCTCTGCGCGACCTTTAAAAAAGGCCTATCCAGCAACATTAAAGATGTTCTGGCCGCACGAGAAACTCCTGCTAATCTACATGAACTCATTCATCTAGCCACTCGCATTGACATGCGTTTTTCTGAGAGACATCAAGAGCTCCGCCAGGAAAAAGACTTAGATCTCTGGACACCTCTCCCACAGTCTCCACTGCAATCTGCGCCTAGGCCTCCCGCCGAGGAAGCCATGCAAGTGGATCGGTCTCGCCTGACCCTGGAAGAGAGGAATCGCCGTAAGGAAGAGAATCTTTGTCTGTACTGTGCCAGTACCGAACATTTTTTGGTGGATTGCCCTATCCGTCCTCCACGTCTGGGAAACGCACGCTCGCACCCAGCTCTCGTGGGTGTGGCGTCTCTGGATGCTAAGTCGGCTTCTCCACGTCTCACGGTGCCTGTACGGATTTCTACTTCAGCCAGCTCTTCCCTCTCAGCCGTGGCCTGCCTGGACTCTGGTGCTTCTGGGAATTTTATTCGGGAGTCCTTGGTGAATAAATTCCGCATTCCGGTGACCCGTCTTGTCAAGCCACTCCACATTTCCGCGGTCAACGGAGCCAGGTTGGATTGCACCGTGCGTTACCGCACGGAGCCCCTCCTAATGTGCATCGGACCTCATCACGAGAAAATTGAATTTTTTGTCCTTCCCAATTGCACTTCCGAAGTTCTCCTTGGACTACCCTGGCTTCTACACCATTCCCCAACCCTGGACTGGTCCACTGGGGGGATCAAGAGTTGGGGTCCCTCTTGTTCCAAGGACTGCCTTAAACCAGTTCCCAGTACTCCCTGCCGTGACCCTGTGGTTCCTCCTGTATCCGGTCCCCCTAAAGTCGTTAGGGACTCTGCCTGCCACAGAAAATGCCTCTCCCCCCCTCCCAGTCCCTTCAGGCAAGCCTCTGTGTCCCCTCATGGCTCCCGTCCTTGTGTCTCCCTGCCCCGTGCCAAGCTTCACCCTCTGCCCTCCCTCCCCATTCCTACTCCTGCTGTACTGCCTGCCATTGAGGAAACCATCCATTCCTTCCCGGTGTCCTCATCCCAGGGGAGGCAGTCACCGGACAAAAAAAAGGGGAGACCTAAGGGGGGGGGTACTGTTACGCCTAGCGCTCCGGGTCCCCGCTCCTCCCCGGAGCGCTCACGGCGTCTTTCTCCCTGCAGCTCCCCGGTCAGTCCCGCTGACCGGGAGCGCTGCACTGTCATGGCCGTTGGGGACGCGATTCGCACAGCGGGACGCGCCCGCTCGCGAATCGCATCCCAGGTCACTTACCCGTTCCCGTCCCCTGCTGTCATGTGCTGGCGCGCGCGGCTCCGCTCTCTAGGGCGCGCGCGCGCCAGCTCCCTGAGACTTAAAGGGCCAGTGCACCAATGATTGGTGCCTGGCCCAATTTGCTTAATTGGCTTCCACCTGGTCCCTGACTATATCTAACCTCCTCCCATGCACTCCCTTGCCGGATCTTGTTGCCCTTGTGCCTAGTGAAAGCGTATTGTGTGTCTAAAGCCTGTGTACCAGAACTTCTGCTATCCACCCTGACTACAAACCTTGCCGCCTGCCCCCGACCTTCTGCTACGTCCGACCTTGCTTCTGTCTACTCCCTTGTACCTCGCCTATCATCAGCAGTCAGAGAGGTTGAGCCGTTGCTAGTGGATACGACCTGGTCACTACCGCCGCAGCAAGACCATCCCGCTTTGCGGCGGGCTCTGGTGAAAACCAGTAGTGACTTAGAACCGGTCCACTAGCGCGGTCCTCGCCAATCCCTCTCTGGCACAGAGGATCCACTACCTGCCAGCCGGCATCGTGACAGCTATGGTGCATACAGCGCATAAAAATCATACATAAAGTTAAAATACAGCTTGAAAATACATCTCAAGATATGATTGCATATAATCGTACAATCATAAACACCTGCGCATATAATAAACATCATAAACTAGTACATACTGCATAGTGAGAAGGAAACATCTACCTGCTCCATACAATGGCGCCATAAGCGTGGGCTACTAGCTATTGCGCCTGCGCAAACAGGCTGTGGATACTTCCGCATACACGCTCGCGGTATTGGCACTTTATGAATTGATTTACACTAATTAATTGTTTGGGGCATAAAAGCCCTGTGGTGTTTGTATATCACTATGCTTGAAAATGGCTCCAGGAGGAGTTGAAACGTTGTAATGCTGACATGAGATATTAAATCACACTGTTTTTTGGAGTGCTGCGCCTGTTTTTGGTTTCTGTCTATGGAGGACTTTGATCGAGTCTTTTTTTTGGACGCTGGCACCACCATTGTTTGCTGGACTAGATAAGTAGTGCTGCATTAATTTGGGACTATATATATATATATATATATATATTATTTTTTTTTTATTTTTTTTTTATAAAAACTGAATTTGGGGGGGGGGGGGGGGGGAGTGTAGATATAGGGTGACACCATTTTCTACTGCAACAGGTGACGCCAACCCTAGCAATGCCACTGCTCATCAGTGCAAAAATACTAATCAATATATATATAAAACTCAAGGCCCTGATTTACTAACAGTGTTGTGTAGTTTTCTTTGTGGGTTTTAATTCCCTACAATTTTTTTCCACGGTATTTACTAAGGTTTCCCTACATTTTCCACTTTTCCCTACATTTTGCTTTTTTACATATGCTCTGATCTGTGGGGTTTTCTCTGTGGTAACCTTAGTAAATATGTAGTTTTTTTGTGAAAATGTGGGGGACACTCCCCTTTCTGTGGTCATGCCCCTTTGCAGGTTTTCCCCAATTTTGGTGCAAATTCTGGCACAGACAGAATTTCTGGAACAATATACAAAAATCTGTTGCACAAACCGATAAAGCATGTCGGGTTTACAATAGTAAATCAGGGCCAATGTGTGTGTATGTATATATGTTCCAGCATCACTTCCAAACAGCTAAAGATATTTCCATAAACTTGGTACACATATTAATAATATGTCAACTAAAAATATAGGATAGGTTAATTAACCCTTACCCACCCCCATTTGAGAGGTTCTGGGTTTTTGTTTAACCCCTTAAGGACCAATACAAATAAACCTGTACGCCCCTGAAAGACCAGGCCTGTTTTTTTAAATCGGGGATGTCTGTCTTTATTAGAGAATAACTCTGGTAATGTTTTGCCAATCACGATAATTCTGACATTGTTTTTTTGTCACAAGTTGTCCTTCATGTACATAGTAAAAGTAAGCCAATATCATTTGTAGTTTTTTTTTATAATGCAAAAAATCATGACATTTTTACAAAAAATTACGATTTTTTGCTATTTTAACACTAATAGAGTGCATATATTTATACATACTGACCAAATAGTTTATGAAACTTATACTTTCAGATGTCTACTTTATTTTGACGTCATTTTTTTTGTTTTTAATTAACATTTTAAATTAGTTAGAAGCCTAACAATTTAACTTGAAATTTTGAAAATTTTGAAAATTTGAAAAGTACATCTTTTTTTGTGTGCTATGCAAGGTTTGCAAAAATTAAAAGGTAGTAGAACATAGGAACGACCCCCCAAATGACCCCATTTTAAAAACTAGACCCCTTAAGGTATTCGCTAGGGGGTACAGTGAGTATTTTAACACCATCGTTTTTTGGCAGGAATTATTACAGTCAGTGTTAAAAATTCGAAATTTGCAATTTTTCACAAATGCATCATTTGGGGGGCATATTTTTTGTACATCACTTCTGATATTGAAAGGAATGCACCCTATATTTTATTTAGCTGCTTGTCCCATGTTCGGAAATACCCCCGCTTTGGCCATATATGGTTCCTTGGCCGCGTGGTAGGACTCAGAAGGAGAGGAGCGCCATTTGGCTTTCAGGGCAGAACAGTACCCCCACCCCCACAAGTGACCCCATTTATATACCGCACTCCTACAAGTTATTGGCTGCACCAGGGACCTCTCTGATTGGTCCTTGGTTGGCTGGCAGTATCACGCGTCTGTCTGTGACAGTTAAGGCTCCTGATGGATATATCCGCCATGTTGTGGGAATAAGCACCCGCTCATGGCGAATATATCCATCACTGCTGCGGCTGGGTAGCTCAGTGTGTCCGCTCATGACTGCTGGCGGGAAATCCGCCGCTATGAGTGGACACACAAAGCTACCCAGCCGCAGCAGGAAGCTCATTACCGTGACTGCTGCATAATGTGTAGGATCACATGGTGGACATCCGCAACATATTACATGCTCCACCATGTCTGCCAATGCGATCCTACACATTATGCATTTTTTTGATTAGATTCATTTAATAAATGTATTTTTAATATATATATATATATATATATATATATATAATTTTTTATTTTTTTTATTTATTTTTTTTACACTTTTATGACATTTTTATTTATTTTTACACTTTTATTTAATTTATTTATTTATTTTTACACTTTTTAATGCTTTGGAATACTTAGTATTCCAAAGCATTGCAGTTATATGCTGCCTGCCAGTTTTCACTAGCAGGCAGCATATTAGGACGTGCCACGTCCTTTCAGGCATTACCCAGGGCAGACCTGGGGGTCTTTGTAGGACCCCCGGCTGCCCAGGTATGCAGCAGCACCCCGCGATCGCGCTGCGGGGTGCTGCAGAGGAGACAGAGGGAGCCCCCTCCCTCTGTCAGAACTCCTTACAGCACGCGGTCACTTCTGACCGCGGCTGTAAGGGTTAAACTGCCGGGAGTGAAGTGAACTTCACTCCCGGCAGTGCGGCAGGTCCCGGCCAGCCGCGGACATACACAGCACCCCGCGATCGCGATGCGGGGTGCTGCAGGAGTGACAGAGGGAGCTCCCTCCCTCTGTCATAACACTTACAGCCCGCGGTCACTTCCGAACGCGGCTGTAAGGGTTAAAACTGCCGGGACCGAAGTTTACTTCGGTCCTGGCAGTGCAGCAGGGTCCCGGCTGTGTGATACAGCCGAGTCCCTGCCGCGATCTCGTGGGTGCACTGGGCAGCACCCACGAGAATAATGGACGAGTATAGACGTCCAGGTGCGGGAACGCCCGCCAACCTGGACGTCTATACTCGTCCGTGGTCGTTATCGGGTTAAAGTTTCAAACAAGTAAATAGGAAATATATCTTACTGCATAACTTCCAAACAGCTGGAGATATTTCAATAATACTTGGTACATATGTTACTTATATGTCCACTAAAATATAGGATTTTTAATTTAACCCTAACCTATCCCATTTGTGAGGGTCAGGGTTTTTGTTTAAAGTCCCATGCAAGTCTATGGGAAATGTATGTTCCAGCATACATGTTACGGCTTAAGGTATTTCGATAATACTTGGTACACATATTACTTTTATGTCATATAAAAATATAGGAGAGTTGAATTAACCCTAACCTGCCCCCTTACATGAAGGATGTTTTTTTTTTTTTCAAGTACCATGCAAGTCTATGGGACTTCCAGTACCTTACTCCACAAGCTCCACTCTGCATCTTCTGATGAGTGCATCAGTCCAGCTGGCAAGCCACACCTTCCCCTCATGCCATGGCCCATCTTGCAAAGACATGCCCACCCTTTAAGCCACATCTCTAAAAGGACAGGATATGAGGACGGGATATGAGGTCAGGATATAAGCATGGGATAAAAGGTTGGGATATGAGGTCCGGATATAAGGATTAGATATGATGTCCGGATATGAGGTCAGGATATAAAGTCAGGAAATGACGTCACCATATGAGGATGGGATATGAGATTGGCAGATGGGGTTGGGATATGAGGGTGGGATATGAGAATGGGATATAGGGACAAAACAAGGACAAAAACATACTCCTTTATTGCTTTTCCTCCCCAAAAAGGGATTATGTAGGAAAAACGGGCAACGCCGGCTTCTCAGCTAGTAAGAACTATATAGTATGGTACAAAAAATGAGCCCTCACATAATTTTGTAGATGGAAAAATTTTTAATGTTATAGGATTCATAATAGGGCAATTTTAGGCATATTAAAAAAAATATATAAAAATTGTTTTCCGTTGCAATCGTACTGATCCACAGAATGAAGGTTGCGTAATTTTTACTAAAAAGTGCACTGCATAAAAATGAAACGCCTTTAAAATTTCAAAATGTAAATTTTTCATTTTTTGTTTCACAAATTTTGGTTATAATGGAAAAATTGGGGCTTTAAATCTAAGTGTATGACACCTCATGACTTTGACTTCAACTGTATGTACATGCATATATGGGATAGGCATAAGGTTATCCTTTATATAAGATAGGGATAGGCAGAAGGCTATCCTTCATATATGATAGGACCAGGGAGTATTCATAGTATTAAAAATATTGGGCAGACTAATTGGGCCAAATGGTTCTTATCTGCCGACACATTCAATGTTTCTATACACACATGCACATTGCAACTCAAAAACACACTTTTTGTAAGGCTAGGTTTCCACGCAGGTTTTTTCTGGCATATTTTTGGAAAATTGCCACTGCAGTTTTGGAGCCAAAGCCAAAAGTGCATTCAAAGGGAATGGAAAATATAAAGAAAGGACTTCTACTTTTCCTTCCTACTTGATCCACTTCTGCCTTTGGCTCAAAAATTGCAGTGGCAGTTTTCCAAAAATGCCAAAAAAAACCCTGTGTGAAACCTAGCCTTATGGTTTTCTTTCATGAACAGGACAATAACCCTGAAACAGATGGACAGGGCTGATTCAGCCAACAGCGGCTTGGAGAGGCTAAACCTATGATTAGACTGCTGTTTGTAATGTTCTTCTTTTCAAATCAGATGGAAAACAGTTAAAGGGGTATTCCAGCTTTATACATCTTATCTTATCCTTTATATCCAAAGGATACGGTATAAGATGTATGATTGTAGGGATCCCACCGCAATCTCGGTGCAGCCCTCGGTATTCTCTGATGTGCGCTGCCTTCGCGTGATGACATGGCCACGCCCCCTAGTGACTTCACGCCATGCCCCCTCCATTCATGTCTACATATGACTATGATATCTCCCATGGATATTGTTTGATGTTAGGAACTGGTTTTCTAAGTTTCCCATCAGAATGGAAAGGCAATCACATGTATTCATTGCCACTTATTTTCTATGGGGCTTTAGCATAGAATGGAAGAAGGGTCAGTATGCCTATGGGATTCAGGAGACTCATGATCGCCTAAAATCATGCAATTTGTTCCTATCCTGTGGATAGTGGATATAAGTGGGTCACAGTAATCTATATATATAAAACTCAATGTGTGTGTGTGTGTGTGTGTGTGTGTGTATGTATGTGTGTATGTTCCAGCATCACGTCCAAACCGCTAAAGATATTAACATGAAACTTGGCACACATGTTACTTATATGTCAACAACAAACATAGGATAGGTGATTTAACCCTTACTCACCCCCATTTGCCAGGGGTGGGGTTTATGTTTAAAGTCCCATACAAGTCTATGGGAAATATATGTTACTGCATAACTTCCAAACAGCTGAAAATATTTCGATAATACTTGGTCATATGTTACTTATATGTCCACTTAAAATATAGGATAGTTAATTTAACCCTTAACTACCCCCATTTGAGAGGGTCAGGGTATTTGTTTAAAGTCCCATGCAAATCAATGGGAAATGTATGTTCCAGCATAACTTCCGTATGAGATATTTCAATACCTGGTACACATATTACGGGTCGGGATAGGAGGTCGGGATATGAGGACTGGATAGGAGGACGGGATAGGAGGACGGGATAGGAGGTCGGGATAGGAGGTCGGGATAGGAGGACGGGATAGGAGGACGGGATAGGAGGATGGGATAGGAGGAGGGGATAGGAGGTCGTAATAGGAGGTCGGGATAGGAGGACGGGATAGAAGGACGGGATAGGAGGTCAGGATAGGTCGAGATAGGAGGATGGGATATGAGGACGGGATAGGAGGTCGAGATAGGAGGTCGGGATAGATGGACTGGATAGGAGGACGGGATAGTAGGTCGGAATAGGAGGTCAAGATAGGAGGTCGGGATAGGAGGACTGGATAGGAGGTCGGGATAGGAGGTCGAGATAGGAGGATGGGATAGAAGGTCGGGATAGGAGGTCGAGATAGGAGGATGGGATAGGAGGTCGGGATAGGAGGACAGGATAGGAGGTCGGGATAAGAGGACGGGATATGAGGGCGGGATAGGAGGACAGGATAGGAGGTCGGGATAGGAGGTCTGGATATGAGGATGGGATGTGAGGAGGGGATATGAGGTCAAGATATGATGAAGGGATAGGAGGTCGGGATATGAGGATGGGATATGGGGTTGGGACATGACAACAATATATGAGGACGGGATATGAAGTCAAAAGCTTCCTCCTTTGTTTATTTTCCTCCCCAACAAGGATTAGGAAGGAAAAACCGGGCAACGCCGGGTACTCAGCTAGTGGTGTATAAAAAGTATGAGGTAGAGAAGAGCCAGGGGTATGAGCAAGGGAAGGAGTGAAGGTACAGGAAATGGGTTTAAAGGGGTACTCCGGTGGAAAACTTTTTTTTTTTAATCAACTGGTGCCCGTTATATGCAACGCATGCATACGTTCAATTGCAAAGTTACTCACCAATCTTAGGATGTTGGATATAGGTGAGGAAAATGTACCTTCCTGTAATGCTGGTCTTAATACTCTGTGCCGCCTCTCCTTGCAGGAGCGAGCGCTGATGGAGACTCGGCGGTCACACAGGATCGCAGTGCTGCGTACACTGGGCTCCGGCTCGGTGGACTGCAGCGCTTCAGTAGTAAAGGAAGCTGGTATGCTCGGCGGAGTCCTCGTGTATGTTACGTGCACCTGCCAATGCTTTGATTGACAGGCAAATAAAGTCAGGTAACAAAGTCAATAAGTGCCAAATAGGGCACAATGGGGTACTGGTGGTGGTCACAGATATCAGTATATCATAGGCTGGGCGCATTTCAGGACCCCTATAGGTCCTTTCCTCAGCAGCTTGATAAAGCCTATTTTTCAGACACCGTGGGTATAGGTGTCAGTCGGGCAGCTCGGGTCTTCATTGGGGAATAGCTGGACAAGAGCCTTTCCATATTAACTGTAATTTACAAATCTGTTTAACTTTCAGGCACCAGTTGATTAAAAAAAAAAAAATTACCCCTTTAAACTTAAAACCCTTTTGCATACCCCTGGTCAATAACCAATTTACTCAGTGTAAAGCCATACAATCGTAGCTATATTTCTAGTAAATAGACACATAACAGAGGTCATCATTTACTAAAACTTATCAGAACTTGGTCACTACTAGTACACACTATATTGATTATGTGACTCCGGAGAGATGTAGCAGAATGAATTCTTATGCACATAGAGCTATACTTTTTGCTAGAAAATGCTGTAGAAAAGATAGTACAACACTTCCCAGTATTGATGGCTGATGACCCAAAACATACCACAAAAGCAACCACAATCTTTTTCTTAAGACTAAGAAATCCAATATATCCAGTAATAGCCAGTCATTTGACCTCAACCTGATTGAGTATGGTTTGCACTTTCTTAGAACAAAATTGAAGGCAGAAAGACCAAAAAAAGAAAACAAAAAACAGAAATTGATTGTGGATTCAGTAAAGAACTGGAAAAGCATCTCAATAAAGGAAATTCAAAGTGTGTATGTACATGCAGGTATTAAAAATGATCTGTAGATTTATTATTATGTAAACTGGATTTATTTTGAGCCTGTTACATAGTGACATAGTTTATAAGGTTAAAAAAACGACAAGAGTCCATCAAGTTCAACCTACCGTATAAAAAATCTGGGGAAGGCAAAAAAAAAAAAAAAAAATACTTTGAGGCTGATGTCAATTCCCTCATACTAGGGGTAAAAATACATCCTGACTGCAATATGAAATCAGAAAGAATCCCTGCATAAACATTCTACTCCCATACATCTAATATTCATAAACTATAACATTATATTTTTCCAGAAAAACATCCAGGCCCATCTTGAACTTGTTTATTGAGTCAGCCATCCCAACATCACATGACAGAGAGTTTCATAGTCTCACTGCTCTTACAGTAAAGATTCAGTAACGAAATTAAATCTGTGCTTGTGTAGAAACCTCCTTTCCTCTAGACGTAGAGGATGCCCACTTGTCATGGTTACCGGCTTAGGTATCAAAAGATCACTGGAAAGATCTTTGTACTGTCTAGTTATATATTTGTACATTGTGATCAGATGGCCCCTAAGACGTCTTTTCTCTAAACTAAATAACCCCAAGATTGATAACCTGTCTTGGTACTGTAATTCTCTCACACCCTTGATTTTTTTTAGTTGCCCTCCTCTGTACCTGTTCTAGTTCAGCAATGTCCTTCTTACATACAAGTGCCCAAAATGGGACACAATAGCCCGTATGCTGTCTGACTAATGATTTATACAGATGCAAAATTATGTTCTTGTCACAAGCCTCTATGCCTCTCTTGATACATCCCATGACTTTGTCAGCTTTGGCAGGCGCTGCCTGGCACTGGTTGCTAAAGTTGAGCTTACTTGTCATGTCTCTGCCAAGTCCTCCAGCTTCCCCACATTATCTACACCTGGTTTGGTGTCATTTGCAAATATTGAAATTCTACTCCGTAATCCCACGTCAAGGTCATTTATAAACATATTGAAAAGAGGTGGACCCAGTACTGACCACTATGGTCTTGTAACTGTCAGCCAACCAAAGTAAGTCCCATCGATCCCCACCTTCTGCTTCATATTAGAGATGAGTGAACTTTAGAAAAATTTGATTCGGCCGATTCGCCAAATCTTTTGAAAAAATATTTTTTGATCCGAATTTATTTGCGGCTAACCTATATTAAAAGCGGCTATTTCTGGCCTACAGAGAGCCTCAATAGGGGTGTAGAATACTTTGCTGTGTTCTAACATGCATATGGAGTGTGCTGGGGTGGGGAAATAATACTGTTATTCAGAATTACATGCAGATTACCGGCATCGCTTTTAGAATCACTGCCGCATAGTGGCACAATGACAGAGCCTGGAGGTGGCATCAGTATGAGGAGACCATATAGTGGGTGAATGGCACAGCGTGAAGGTGTTGGCTGAAGCAAGAGGAGACCATATAGTGGCTGAATGACACAGCGTGGAGGTGTTGGCAGCATGAGGAGACCATATAGTGGCTGAATGACACAGCGTGAAGGTGTTGGCAACATGAGGAGACCATATAGTGGCTTAATGATACAGCGTGGAGGTGTTGGCAGCATGAGGAGACCATATAGTGGCTGAATGACACAGCGTGGAGGTGTTGGCAGCATGAGGAGACCATATAGTGACTGAATGACACAGCGTGGAGGTGTTGGCAACATGAGGAGACCATATAGTGGCTGAATGACACAGCGTGGAGGTGTTGGCAGCATGAGGAGACCATATAGTGGCTGAATGACACAGCGTGGAGGTGTTGGCAGCATGAGGAGACCATATAGTGGCTGAATGACACAGCGTGGAGGTGTTGGCAGCATGAGGAGACGATATAGTGGCTGAATGACACAGCGTGGAGGTGGTGGCAGCATGAGGAGGCCATATAGTGGCTGAATGAAACAGCTTGGATGAGGTTGAAGCATGAGGAGACCATATAGTGGCTCTAATGACACAGCATGGAGGTTTTGGCAGCATGAGGAGACCGTATAGTGGCTGAATGACCAGCGTGGAGGTGTTGGCAGCATGAGGAGACCATATAGTGGCTGAATGACACAGCGTGGGGGTGTTGGCAGCATGAGGAGACCATATAGTGGCTGAATGACACAGCGCGGTGGTTGCGACAGCATGAGGAGACCATATAGTGGCTGGATGACACAGCTTGGAAAAGGCTAAAGCATGAGGAGACCATATAGTGGCTGAATGGCACAGCGTGGAGGTGGCGGCAGCATGAGGAGACTATATAGTGGCTGGATGACACAGCATGGAGGTGTTGGCAGAAGCATGTGGAGACCATATAGCGATTGAATGACACAGCGTGGAGGTGTTGGCAGCATGAGGAGACCATATAGTGGCTGAATGACACAGTGTGGAGGTGTTGGCAGCATGAGAAGACCATATAGTGGCTGAATGACACAGTGTGGAGATGTTGGCAGCATGAATAGACCATATAGTGGCTGAATGGCACAGCCAGGAGTTGGCAGCAGCATGAGTAGACACTAGGCCTTCACAATTGCTAAGATTATAAGATGAATTCTGAAATGTAAACCAAAGATTTGGGGTATCTAGTGCTACCATAACAACATTTTTATTCCCAGACCCAGCCAAGCAGCATCAGTAAACCATATATTGCCTGAGTGGCACAGCCTGTAGAGACCATATAGAGTCTGAATGGCACAGCCAGGAGTTGGCAGCAGCATGAGTGGACACTAGGCCTTCACAATCCCTAAGATTATAAAATGAATTCTGAAATTTAAACTGAAGATTTGGGGTAGGTAGTGCTACCATAACAAAATTTCAATTCCCAGGCCCAGCAGCATCAGTAAACCATATATTGGCTGAATGACACAGCCTGGAGTTGGCTGAAGCATGAGGAGACCATATAGTGTCTGAAAGGCACAGCAGCAGCATGATGAGACCATTGAAATTTATGATTTTTAAATTGAAATTTAAGATTTTTAAATTGATATTATGAATGTTGTAATTAAAATTTCACTACTCTTCCTGACATACTTATTGCGTATATGAGTGGAGCTCGTATCAATATGAAAACGTAAATGGACCTTAGGTGTGCACATATAGGGTGGCTTCCCAATGTCTAACTCAGGGCTCCATCACCTGAGAATATTCAACCACAAACTTCATAAAGAAAGACATATAACGGGAATTGCACTTAAAAGTTCCTTTTTATCTCATTTTTCATTCGTACAAAAATGCAGTGAGAATTAAGAACATATTCACCCAGTGCATAAAAACTGATTCAGAGATCCTTCATACGGTGTCTTCAGAACTTTCCATCCGGAGCTTTCTGTCTGTAGGACGATATGTTCCTGGCTGCATGGACGCTGATTCTGAGGGGGTGAAGACAAGCTCTCTGGTGTGCGAGCCGCTGGAGAACGTTTCAGGAGTCTCCTCCCTTTCTCAACTCAATTTCCGTGAACCCATCACCACATAGAAATACAGGTATCTCTCTCGCAAGATTTCTCACTTCTATATACAAAATTACATAAAATCAATAAAAAATAGGTTCATAACCGGACAGTACTTACAAAATTAATCCCTTTTGGCGCCAGAGAATCAAGACAATGTATCCAAAATACCTCTCTTTGATCTAGTCTTTTCTTAATCTGTTCAATATTGGTGCCCTCTATTTCCTCCAGTATTAACCCCCTTAGTTCACTTATTTGATGTCCATTTTCAATGAAATGTCTAGCTAAGCTAGTTTTCCCAAATTTTTCTCTGGACACATTGTCTTGTTCCTCGACTTTCTTTTGATATGTCCTAATAGAACTCTTATGGTCATTCAATCTAATCTTTATTGCACGAACTGTCTGCCTGACATATGACATTCCACACGGACATTTTAACATATTAATGACCTGCTTTGAGTCACAAGTATGAAAACCTTTTAATCTAATTTTATTGCCTCGTGTGGGATGGACGACATTGTCGCCTTTAATTATACTACTACAATTTTGACACGATCTACATGGAAATGTCCCTACCTTTTGTGTTTTTAGGAAGGACTGTCTAGATTCTTTTTTCTCTGTAATATCTGCCCGAATCAAGTGATTGGCAAAAGACCTATTTTTCCGATAGATAAATCTCGGTTTCTGTTTAAAAAGTTTCCCATATTTTTCATCAGCTTTAAGTAAACCCCAGTATTCATTAACTACCTTTCTTATTAGTTTAGCATGACCATGATATGTAGATAGATATGTAAAACCTCTATCCTTCTTTCTCTTTTTCAATTTATTTTTCTTCTCTGGGAAATTGATCTACTTCTTCTGCCACATTTGTCAATTCTTTCTCATCATAACCCCTTTGAACAATTTTTTTAAATTATTTTCTCTTTATTTTTAATGTACTCTTCTTCCGAACTACAAATCCTCTTGGCTCTTATTAGCTGCCCTTTCGGTATTCCTCTGAATACTTGTGGGGCATGTCCACTATTTTTGTGAAACAGGTTATTCCTATCACTCTCTTTAGAATATAAAGTAGTTTCGAACCTCCCTTTTGTCATATCGTACTTTGACATCCAAATAATGGATTAGATCAGGACTGTGTTCACATGTGAACTCTATTAACGGATGACAGCTGTTAAGATATTGAATATATGTAATATATGTATTTAATTCTTCTGGGGTCCCCGTCAAGATGACAAAGCAGTCATCGACGTATCTCAGCCATTTTTTTTACATGTATTGATAGTGGATGTTAGGGAACGAATCTTTCTTCAAACTAAATCATAAATATATTTGCTAAACTGCGTGCGACAGGGGACCCCATCAAAATCCCCTGTTGTTGCAAAAAGAATTCTTGTCCAAACCTAAAGTAATTTTTATACAGAATTAGTTCCAGCAGATCCACTATAAATTGTATTTGGGCATTACTTAACATGACATCCTTAATCAATTCTTCTTTTATCGCTAATATTCCCTCATCTGTAGGGATATTAGTGTATAGACTTTTAATGTCCAATGTACATAATAGAATTGATCCTTCGATTTTACTTTCTTTGAAATGATCTAGGATCTCATTAGTGTCCTGCAGACAGTTCGGCAATTTTTTTACAATTTTTTGAAGAAATGTATCAACATATACCGCCAGAGGGTATAAGACTGAGTCGACCCCCGAAGGTATAATAACTAAAGATATCAAAGATCTGCTTATTAATGACCATCCACGTGTATCCCTAATGTATTTGCTACCAAAAATTCATAAAGACATGAGTCGACCCCCGGAACGACCTATCGTCTCGGGAGGTTGACTCAGTCTTATACCCTCTGGCAGTATATGTTGATACATTTCTTCAAAAAATTGTAAAAAAAATTGCCGAACTGTCTGCAGGACACTAATGAGATCCTAGATCATATCAAAGAAAGTAAAATCGAAGGATCAATTCTATTATGTACATTGGACATTAAAAGTCTATACACTAATATCCCTACAGATGAGGGAATATTAGCGATAAAAGAAGAATTGATTAAGGATGTCATGTTAAGTAATGCCCAAATACAATTTATAGTGGATCTGCTGGAACTAATTCTGTATAAAAATTACTTTAGGTTTGGACAAGAATTCTTTTTGCAAAAACAGGGGATTTTGATGTGGTCCCCTGTCGCACCCAGTTTAGCAAATATATTTATGAGTAAGTTTGAAGAAAGATTCGTTCCCGCACATCCACTATCAATATACAAAAATGGCTGAGATACTTCGATGACTGTTTTGTCATCTGGACGGAGACCCCAGAAGAATTAATTACATATATTCAATATCTTAACAGCTGTCATCCGTTAATTGAGTTCACGTATGAACACAGTCCTAATCTAATCCATTATTTGGATGTCGAAGTACGATATGAAAAAGGGAGGTTCGAAGCTACTTTATATTCTAAAGAGAGTGATAGGAATAACCTGTTGCACAAAAATTGTGGGCATGCCCCACAAGTATTCAGAGGAATACCGAAAGGGCAGATAATAAGAGCCAAAAGGATTTGTAGTTCGGAAGAAGAGTACATTAAAAATAAAGATAAAATAATTAAAACATTTGTTCAAAGGGGTTATGATGAGAAAGAATTGACAAATGTGGCAGAAGAAGTAGATCACATTCCCAGAGAAGAACTAAGAAAGAAAAATAAATTGAAAAAGAGAGAGAAGGATTGAGGTTTTACATATCTATCTACATATGATGGTCATGCTAAACTAATAAGAAAGATAGTTAATAAATACTGGGGTTTACTTAAAGCTAATGAAAAATATGGGAAACTATAAACAGAAACCAAGATTTATCTATCGGAAAAATAGGTCTATTGCCAATCACTTGATTCGGGCAGATATTACAGAGAAAAAAGAATCTAGACAGTCCTTCCTAAAAACACAAAAGGTAGGGACATTTTCATGTAGATCGTGTCAAAATTGTAGTAGTATAATTAATGTGACAATGTCGTCCATCCCACACGTGGCAATAAAATTAGATTAGAAGGGTTTCATACTTGTGACTCAAAGCAGGTCATTTATATGTTAAAATGTCCGTGTGGAATGTCATATGTCGGGCAGACAGTTCGTGCAATAAAGGTTAGATTGAATGAACATAGGAGTTCTATTAGGACATATAAAAAGAAAGTCAAGGAACAAGACAATGTGTCCATAGAAAAATTTGGGGAAACTAGCTTAGTTAGACATTTCATTGAAAATAGACATCAAATAAGTGAACTAAGGTGGTTAATACTGGAGGAAATAGAGGGCACCAATATTGAACAGATTAAGAAAAGACTAGATCAAAGAGAGGTATTTTGGATACATTGTCTTGAATCTCTGGCACCAAAAGGGATTAATGACAGTTGCAATTTTAATGTCTTTTTGTAAGTACTGTCCGGTCATGAACCTATTTTTTATTGATTTTATGTCATTTTGTATATAGAAGTGAGAAATCTCGCGAGAGAGATACCTGTATTTGTATGTGGTGATGGGTTCACGGAAATTGAGTTGAGAAAGGGAGGAGACTCCTGAAACATCCTCCAGCGGCTCGCACGCCAGCGAGCTTGTCTTCACCCCTTCAGAATCAGCGTCCATGCGGCCAGGAACATACCGTCCTACAGACAGCAAGCTCCGGATGTAAAGTTCTGAAGACACCGTATGAAGGATCTCTCAATCAGTTTTTATGCACTGGGTGAATATGTTCTTAATTCTCACTGCATTTTTGTATGAATGATAAATGAGATAAAAAGGAACTTTTAAGTGCAATTCCCGTTATATGTCTTTCTTTATGAAGTTTTTGGTTGTATATGAGGGGAGTACAATACGCTTCACTTCGCTTGAAACAGTATTTGTCTACAACAGCAGCAGGTGTGTACTATTGGCTGTCCTTTCACAGTATATTGACCCTTGACAGATTAACAGGTACGAAATAGTACACTACTTAGATGTAGGTATGTGCTATGCACTAATGAGGGCAGAAAAATGTGCTACAGTACGCTTAAAAATACTTATTTTTAACTGTGTCCCAGATTACAAAATTCCTTTATAATCAGAAATTGTCAGAATACCACCTGACATTCAAAATAATAAAATGACACATATGTTCTCTGAAGAAAAGGATCCTTCATTAGATGACAATATGAGTATTGTGTGTTTCAGGGACATTAGCTCATAGGAGGAACAGGAAAACATCATACAACTTAATTCTGCAGCTGAAGAACCACACCAAAGAATGAATGACTTAAAGCCTACTGGAACTGAGGAACTTTAAAATGGTAAATCTAACACCTGGGATAGTCAGTCAATTTCAATAGCTGGTGGTAAGTATCCACAGTTCCCTGTTTCTGCTAGTCCTTTGCAATATTCCTTTTATTACTGGTCTGGTATCAACATGGCAATAATGCTGGGAGAGTAACTCAAGGATAGCCACATGTTTCCTACAATACACAGTCAATATATGGAGACCAAATAGTGGCTCAATGACACAGCCTGGAGGTGGCAGATGAATAAGAAGACCATGTAGTGTCTGAATGGCACAGCCTGGAGTTGGTAGATGAGGAGACAATAGGGCCTCACAATCTCTAATAATAAAAGATTCATTTTGACATTTCAATTGAAAATCTATGGTACCTAGTGCTACCATAAACATATATAGGTAATGTCCTAGACCCAGCAGCATCACTTAACCATGTAGTTGCTATATGACTCAAACAGGAGCAGGCAGCAGCATGAGTGCATAAGAGGGGTTCACAACCCCAAACATTAAAAGGTGAATGTTGAAATCTCTATTGAAGATGCATGTTAGCTAGTGCTACCATTCAAAAATGTAAGGCTCAAGCCCAGCAGCATTACTAAACCATTTAGTTGCTGAATGACACAGACAGGAGCAGTAAGCAGCAGGAGTACACAAGAGGGTTTCATAACCCCTAAGATTGAAAGATCAATGTTGAAATCTCTATTAAGCATGTATGTAAGCTAGTGCTAACATCCAAAAATGTAAGGCCCAAGCCCAGCAGCATCACTAAGCACAGTAGTTCCTGAAACACACAGTCAGGAGCAGGCAGCAGCAGCACTCAAGAGGGTTTCATAACCCCTAAGATTGAAAGGTCAATGTTGAAATCTCTATTAAAGAGGTATGTTACCTTGTGCTATCATCAAAGAATTTAGGGCCCAAGCCCAGCAGCATCACTAAGCACAGTAGTTCCTGAAACACACAGCCTGGAGAAGGCATCAGCATGAGTTTACAAGAGAGCTTCACAAACCCTAACATTAAATTGTTAATGTTGAAATCTGTATAGAAGATGTATGTTAGCTAGTGCTAACATCAAAAAATTTTAGGCACAGCCCCAGCAGCATCACTAAACCATATGGTTGCTGAAACATACAGCCTGGATCAGGCAGCAGCAGAAGTACACAAGGGGCTTAATAACCCCTAACATTAAAAGGTGAATATTGAAATCTGTATAGAAGATGTATGTTAGCTAGTGCTAACATCAAAAAAAAATTAGGTACAGGCCCAGCAGCATCAGTGAGCCAAGTAGTTCCTAAAACGCACAGCCTGGATAAGGCGGCAGGATGCGTACATAAAAGGGCTTCACAACCTCTCAAATTAAAAGATCAATGTTGAAATCACTATTGAACATGTATGTTTGCTAGTGCTACCATAAAAAATTGTAGGTAGTATCCAAGACAGTCCCAGCAGCATCAGAAAACAATATATTGGCTGAATGACACAGCCTGGGGGTGGGGAAAGCATAAGGAGCCCATATAGTGTCTGAATGGTACAGCCTGGAGGTGGCCGAAGCATGAGGAGACCATATAGTGGCTGAATGGCAAAACCTGGAGTTGGCAGAAACATAAGTAGACAAAATAGTGGCTGAACGAAACAGCCTGGAGGTGGAAGCAGCAGCATCAGGAGTCCTGAAAGTGACCCAGTGACAGAGTGGTGCGGTGGGTGGCAATACCAGTACATGGTGATGAAAGTGGCTGGAATGTTTGTAAATGGGGAGCAGTGCCTTAAATCTGTTTGGCACTATCCATATTTGTGAAGTGTTGGTGTAGCACCATGGTCAATCTACTCTGATGCATTTGGCCTTGGTGGGTGGAAATACTGGCTGATCCATGCCTGATTCATCTTCAAAAAGGTCAGTCTCCCCACATTTTTCGTGGACCGACAAGTTCTCCTTGGGGTGACTGAGGCCCCCGCCGCACTAAACACCCGCTCTGATGGCACACTACTGGCCGGGCAGGACAGCTTTTCCAGGGCAAACTCTGCTAGTTACGGCCATAAATAAAGTTTAGCTGCCCAGAAGTCCAGCGGATCTTCAAAGTTTGTTGGCATGGCCATGTCAAGGGATGCAACCACCTGCTGGTTCAGGTCCTGCTCCATGTCTACCTGCTGCTGAGGAGTTGCTTCACTATGCTGGTGAAGAAAGGTACTCATCAGCGACTGTAGACTCAGGCTGCTGCTGATGGAGCTGGTACTGCTCCTGCCACCCCACCCCTCCACAGCAGCCATGGCAGTGGAAGGTGAGCGCAGAGGGCCCCCCCGAGTAAGACCTGCTAGTGGATGGACCATGGTGCCGATAGGCATCGGCCAACTGACTAGGTAAGATCTCTCTGTAGTAGGTCAGTTTGTCCTCCCTCTCAGTTGGTGTACATAAGGCCCCCATTTTGTGCCGGTAGCGAGGGTCCAATAAGGTAGAGAGCCAGAAGTCATCCCACTGCTGAATGTTGACAATTCGGTCACTATGCAAGCAACTGAGCATGCATCGTGCCATTTTGCAAGTGAGTTGGAGGGACTCCCTGCCTCCATCTCCACTGCATACTGCCATGGTGTGTCTGGGTCCTCTGTCTCGCCTTCCTCATAACCCTCTAGCTCCTCTAGATGATCATGCTCCTTCTCTCTTTTCAGATGACTAGAAACAACGCCCATCTCATCAAACCTAAACTGTACTCCCCTGTGCCCCTCCTCCAGTTCAGCTCCCACAGGGCTCATGTGGCCGTGAGATGTAGGCGCAATGTCTCCATTGCCCTGACCAGCCATCGTTTCCAACACTTGTTGTAGGAAATGAAGTAGTTGAATGATGTCGTTCATCTCGTAATCCTGGCGACTTACTAATAATGTAGCTTCCTCAAAGGGCCTAAGCAAACGGCAGGTGTCACATGTGAGCTGCCACTGGATCACATTGAAGTTACACAGGAGAGTACCCCTATCCGCTTGTATCATCAAGAAATTGGTGATGGTTTTTCTCTGTTTGTACAGTTGGTCCAACATATGGAGGGTGGAATTCCAACGTGTGGCAACATCACAAATCAGACTATGTTGGGGGATACCATTCTGACGCTGCAGCTCAAGGAGGGTGTGCTTTGCGATGTACGAGTGGCTGAAGTGCATGCAAAGTTTCCTTCCCATTGTTATGATGTCTTGCAAATGGGGGGAACACTTCAGGAACTGCTTGACAACCAGATTTAACACATGTGCCATGCATTGCGCATGGCTCACCCTTCCTTGTCACAACGCGGCCAAGATGTTCTTCCCGTTGTCGGTCACCATGGTTCCCATTTCCAGTTTTTGTGGAGTAAACCATGCTCCGATTTTTTACAAATGACTTTTAGCAGTTCTTTCCCTCTGTGACTCTTTTCGCCAAGGCAAACCATGTGAAGAAAAGCGTGACACCGCCGCACCCTGCACACATGGTATGCTAAAGGGACACTGAGACTTGTCTGGGCAGTGGAGACTGAGGACACGGCGGAGGATGAGGAGGCGGAGTCGTACACTGTCACAGGGCCAACAGGCTGACAGCGTGGAGAAGGAAGCGGTGTGACCTGTCCAAATTGGGGTTTTGGCTGTGCAGGGACCACATTCACCCATTGAGCCGTAGAGGACATGTATTGTCCTTGACTGTAGTTACAGCTCCAGATGTCAGCGCTGCCGTGCATTTTGGTACTCACCGACAGGCTCAAGGACTGGACCACCTTCTCTTCCAAAAAATTGCGCAGGGCTGATACTGCCTTCTTCGCAAAGAAATGACTGCTTGGCACTCTCCACCTCGGTTCGGCACAAGCCATCAGTTCTCTGAAAGGTGCAGAGTCCACCACTTGAAAAGGGAGGGACTGCCACAACAGCAACTTAGACAGGAGCACATTCAGCTTCTGCGCCGTTGGATGAGTGGAAGCATACTGTTGTCTCTTGGATATGGCTTCGCCGATGGATTGTTGGCAGAATGGCTGACTAAAAGTGGGAGGAGCAGAAGCATCTGGAGCGACAGAAGGAGGGTATGACACACAGCTACCTTCGAGTGAGGTGGTGGAGCCTTGGCTGGCTGAAAGAGGGAGCGGCGTACCACTGGGTGATGCAGCAGGCTGGACCACTACATTGGAGCCATGGTTCTCCCAGGCCGCTTTATGGTGGCGAAGCATGTGTTGATGCAGGGACGTGGTGCCAATATTGGGACCTTGGCCACGCTTCACCTTCTGCCGACACATCTTGCATGTGGCTATGTGAACCTCCTCCTGATGCTTGATGAAAAATAGTGTTGCTCGCGAATATTCGCAATACAAATTTTATTCGCGAATATCGCATATTCGCAAATTCACGAATATTCGCGAATATAGCGCTATATATTCGTAATTACGAATATTCTTTTTTTTTTTTTCACAGTACACATCACAGTGATCACCCCTCTCTGCTTCCAGCTTGTGTGGTGTAAAGAAGGCTCTAATACTACTGTGTGAGACTGGTGTGCAAATTTTTGCATATACGAAAATTAGCATATGCAAATTTTCGCATATGCGAGTTTTTGCTTATGCTAATTTTGTATATGCTAATTTTTGCATATGTTATTTTCGCATACGCGACTTTTCGCATATGCGAAAATAAAACGAGAATATTACGAATATGCGAATATTCGCGAATTCGAATATGGCCTATGCCGCTCAACACTAATGAAAAACTGCCACACCGCCGAGTAGCTGATTTTCACACCAACAGTCCGCACTAATTGACTGCTACTGCAGCCGTCTCCAGGAACCCCTGTTCCACTACCTCCCAGGAAGGTAGGCTGCCGCAAAGCAGGTGGTCTCCCCCGGGCACTTTTGGCTCCAGAATTTCAACTGCTGCCACCACACTGACTACCATCCATGCTACCACAAGACTCAGCTGCTGCCTCACGGGCAACCTGCAACTCTCCTCTCCTGATGATGATGAAGCCCCTTCTGCACCCGACTCCCAATTGCGATTGGCTTTATCATCATCAACAAGTGTCTGCACGTCACTGATGTCCTACTCAACAGTGTCTGCTTCAGGACCCTGAACCCTTCCACTTCACTCTGCTCATCACTACTTGCCTGCCTAGCGGAGGAAGCGGCGGATGTCTCCTCCACTTCTTGGCTAGGCAGCAGCTGCTGATTGTCCTCTATTAGATCGTCCTCAGTGAATAGTGGAGCTGAACCCACAGCATAGGATTCTTCTGTAGGAGAGGGAACAACATAGGACAGAGGAAATGGGAGGACAGGGATTGCTCCCGGGCCATGCCAACTGAGGGTTGTGTCTGAGGAAACCACCGACTGTTGACTGGGGGTGTCAGATGTTACTTGTGATGAAGTGGATGACTGTGTTAACCAATTGACAACGGCAGATGGGTTGCATGTCGAGACACGACCGCTAGCTGATAACGGGAGCTCAGGCCTCTCGCTGCGACTCCTGCTGCCACTTGCCCCTAGTCTGCTGCGACCTCTGCCTGAAGGATTTAGGCCTCTGCCACTCCTCTGTGCACGTCCTGGAACTTCTCTGCCTGACATACTGTTACAGCGAGCGCTCCGATCCCCGCCTCCGGATCGGAGCGCCCGCTGCCTACCTCCGTTGCCCCCGGTCCCCGGCGTCTCCCGGTCAGAGACACCGACCGGGAGCGCGGTCCTACTGTCCAGGGGACGCGGCTCGCGTGGCGGCTGGCCACTGCTCACGCGACGCGTCCCCCTCCTTCTCACCTGCGCTCCGGCGCGCTGCGGCCCCGTCCTCTGCATTCCGGCTTGCGAGGCCCCGCTCCCCAGGGCGCGCGCGCGCGCCGTCTATGGTAAATTTAAAGGGCCAGCGCACCAATAATTGATGCGCTGGTTCCTAATTCCCCCACTGTGTCCCTGGCTATTTAAGAGCTCTTCCCCTTCCTGCCCTTGCCGGATCTTTGTGCCTAGTGCCATTTTGAAAGCATTCCCTACAGTTGTGTATTGCCTTGCCCGTTGCCGTACCCTTGCTATTGTCCGCTCGCCTGTGAACCTTTGCCGCCTGCCCTGACCTTTGCTACGTCCGACCACGATTCTGCCTTCTCCTTTGTACTTCGCCTGTCTCAGCAGTCAGTGAGGTTGAGCCGCTACCGGAGGACACGACTTGGTTGCTACCACCGCAGCAAGACCATCCCGCTTTGCGGCAGGCTCTCGTGAAAACCAGTAGCAACTTAGAACCGATCCTGGTGAGAGACTTTCTGCCACGGTTCAGTACCGTACCCAGCCTCTTCGGATGGACATTGGGATATTTCATACAGAGGCTTTGGAGTTTTTTGTCCTTCCTTTTTGTTCCTCAGAGCTCCTGCTGGGTCTTCCGTGGTTGCAACGCCATTGTCCTGTCCTTAATTGGACCACCGGGGAGATTCTTTGTTGGGGTTCTTCCTGCTCTGACCGATGTCTCAAGCCTGCTCCTATTAAACGAGTCCCGCCAGTACTTCCGCCACCGGGTCTTCCCAAGTCTTACCACGGTTTTGCAGATGTCTTCTGTAAGAAGCAAGCAGAGATTCTTCCACCTCACAGGCCTTATGATTGTCCTATTGACCTGCTACCTGGTTCTTCTCCACCTCGAGGCAGAATCTATCCTCTCTCTCCTCCTGAGACTCAAGCCATGTCTGACTATGTACGAGAAAACCTTCAAAGAGGGTTTATTAGGAAGTCTTCCTCTCCTGCCGGAGGCGTTTTTTTTCTTTGTCTCTAAAAAAGATGGTTCTCTCCGCCCCTGCATTGACTACAGAGGACTTAATAAGATCACCATCAAGAACCGCTATCCTCTGCCCCTGATCTCAGAACTGTTTGATCGTCTCAGAGGTGCTAAGATCTTTACCAAATTGGATCTTCGTGGGGCTTATAACCTGATCCGCATCCGAGAGGGAGATGAATGGAAGACCTCCTTTAACACTAGGGATGGACACTTCGAGTATCTGGTTATGCCCTTCGGTCTCTGTAATGCTCCTGCGGTCTTCCAGGAATTTGTTAACGATATCTTCCGGGATTTGCTTTATACCTGTGTGGTAGTATATTTGGATGATATCCTTATATTCTCCTCTAACCTGAACCAGCACCGGGCTCATGTTCGTCAAGTCCTCACTCGTCTTAGAAGAAACCGCCTGTATGCCAAGATCGAAAAATGTCTCTTTGAACGTTCCTCCTTGCCTTTTCTCGGGTACATCATCTCTGCTCAGGGACTGCAAATGGATCCTGCTAAGCTTTCCTCAGTTCTGGATTGGCCACGCCCCATTGGACTTCGGGCCATACAAAGATTCTTAGGTTTTGCCAACTACTACGGGCAATTTATTCCACATTATTCTACCCTGGTGGCTCCCATAGTGGTATTAACCAGAAAAGGAGCTAATCCCAAGACCTGGCCTCCTGAGGCTGAAGAGGCCTACCAGTCCCTGAAATCCGCCTTTGCTTCTGCTCCGGTTCTGTCCAGGCCTGACCCCTCCAAACCATTCCTTCTTGAGGTGGACGCATCCTCGGTGGGAGCCGGAGCTGTTCTGACCCAGAAGTCGTCCAAGGGTAAGACCATAACCTGCGGCTTCTTTTCTAAAACTTTTTCCTCCGCTGAAAGGAACTACTCCATAGGGGACAGAGAACTGTTGGCTATTAAACTGGCCCTAGAGGAATGGAGACATCTTCTTGAGGGTGCTCCTCACCCAGTGAACATTTTCACAGACCATAAGAACTTAGCCTACCTCCAGTCTGCCCAGAGACTGAACCCCCGTCAAGCCCGTTGGTCCCTGTTTTTCGCCCGCTTCAACTTTGAGATTCATTTCCGTCCTGGTGCCAAGAGCATTAGGGCTGATGCTCTTTCTCGCTCTTCTGATGTTGTGGGGGACCTACCTTCTCCCTAACACATTATCCCACCTGAACGTCTCATCTCTGTGGCCCCCACGGACTTGCGCCTACTACCTCCTGGCAAGATCTACATTCCTCCTCGTAAACAGTTACAGATTCTCAAGTGGGGCCATGCTTCCCTTTTTGCTGGTCATCCTGGGGTCAAGAAGACTCTTCACCTAATTTCTCAAAGGTACTGGGGGCCCTCTCTGGAGAAAGACGTCACCGAATTTGTTCAATCCTGCATGGTCTGTGCTCGTGACAAGGTTTCTGGTCAGAGACTAGCGGGCCTTCTTCTGCCCCTTCCTGTGCCTGAGACCCCCTGGTCTCACATAGCTATGGACTTTATTACTGATCTTCCTTCCTCACGTGGTATGACAGTCATTTGGGTTGTGGTGGACCGGTTCTCAAAGATGACTCACTTTGTGCCCCTGCCTGATCTTCCGTCTGCGCCTGAACTAGCCAAACAGTTTTTTCTTCACATCTTCCGCCTCCACGGTCTTCCCAAACACATCGTCTCGGACCGTGGAGTGCAGTTGTTTCCAAATTCTGGAGGGCTCTCTGTGGTCAACTCAGAGTCAAATTGGACTTTTCCTCCTCGTACCATCCACAGTCCAATGGTCTAGTGGAGCGAATCAACCAAATCCTGGGAGACTATCTCCGTCATTTTGTGTCTTGCCGTCATGACGATTGGTCGAATCTACTCCCGTGGGCGGAGTTTTCTTATAATTTCAAGCCATCCTCCGCCTCCAACAAATCTCCGTTTTTTGTGGTGTATGGTCGTCATCCCCTGCCACCTCTGCTTCTAACCACCACTTCCTCTTCTGTACCTGCTGTCGAAGATCTTCTTCAAGACTTCTCTTCCATTTGGCAAGAGACCCACTCAGCTCTCCTCAAGGCTTCGACCCGTATGAAGATCCAGGCCGATAAGAGTCGCAGATCTCCTCCAGAATTCCGTCCTGGGGACAAGGTGTGGCTTTCTTCTAAGTATGTCAGATTCAAGGTACCAAGTTACAAGCTGGGCCCTCGTTTCTTGGGTCCCTTCAAGGTCAAAAGCCACATTAATCAGGTTTCCTACCAGCTCCATCTTCCTCCCTTCCTTCGTATCCATAACTCTTTTCATGTCTCCCTCCTTAAACCCGCTGTCTTTAACCGCTTCTCTCCCAAACTTCTTTCTCCCACCCCTGTTGCTGGTACCTCTGACATCTTCACGGTCAAAGAAATTCTAGCTTCTAAGATCTCCCGGGGGAAAAGATTTTTTTTGGTTGATTGGGAGGGCTGCGGTCCTGAGGAAAGGTCGTGGGAGCCTGAGAGTAACATCTTGGACCGCAGCCTCGTTCTCAACTTTCTTGGTACCAAGAAGAGGGGGAGACCTAAGGGGGGGTACTGTTACAGCTAGCGCTCCGATCCCTGCCTCCGGATCGGAGCGCCCGCTGCCTACCTCCATTGCCACCGGTCCCTGGCGTCTCCCGGTCAGAGACACCGACCAGGAGCGCGGTCCTACTGTCCAGGAGACGCGGCTCGCGTGGCGGCTGGCCACCGCTCACGCGCCGCGTCCCCCTCCTTCTCACCTGCGCTCTGGCGCGCTGCGGCCCCGTCCTCGGCATTCCGGCTTGCGAGGCCCCACTCCCCAGGGTGCGCGCGCGCCGTCTATGGTAACTTTAAAGGACCAGCGCACCAATAATTGATGCGCTGGTTCCTGATTCCCCCACTGTGTCCCTGCCTATTTAAGAGCTCTTCCCCTTCCTGCCCTTTCCGAATCTTTGTGCCTAGTGCCATTTTGAAAGCATTCCCTACAGTTGTGTATTGCCTTGCCCGTTGCCGTACCCGTTGCTATTGTCCTCTCGCCTGTGAACCTTTGCTACGTCCGACCACGCTTCTGCCGTCTCCTTCGTACTTCTCCTGTCTCAGCAGTCAGTGAGGTTGAGCTGCTGCCGGAGGACACGACCTGGTTGCTACCGCCGCAGCAAGACCATCCCGCTTTGCAGCGGGCTCTGGTGAAAACCAGTAGCAACTTAGAACCGATCCTCCAGTACGGTCCACGCCAACCCCTCACTGACACAGAGAATCCACCACCAGCCTGCCGAATCCTGACACATACTTAGTGCGTATATGAGGGGAGTATAATATGCTTCACTATGCTTAAAACAGTATTTGTCTAGAAAAGCAGCATGTGTGCACTTTTGGCTGTCCTTTCACTGTATGTAGGCCCTTGACAGATTAACAGGAACAAAATAGTACACTACTTATATGTGATATGTGGTATGCACTGATGAGGGCAGAAAAATGCACTACAGTACACTTAAAAAAGTATCTGAGTACAAAACCAGCCGATGAGTACTTTTGCCTGGACTTTCACAGTATGTAGGCCCTTGACAGATTAACACGTACAAAATAGTACACTACTTAGATGTACATATGCGGTATGCACTTATGAGGGCAGAAAAATGCGCTACAATGCGCCTAAAAATTCTGTAATTTTTTTTAAAACACCAATCGTTTATTACTTTTGGCTGTCCTTTCACAGTATGTAGGCCCTTGACAGATTGACAGGTACAAAATAGTACACTATTTAGATGTATGTATGCGGTATGCCCTGATGAGAGCAGAGCAGAAAAATGTACTACAGTAACCTTATAAAAATATATTTTTGTAAAACACCAGCAGTACACAACAGTGCTGCAGCCAAAAAAAACTGTGTGCTAAACACAAAATTGCACTCTGTCACAGACTATTAGGAATGGACTGCTGGATATTATACCATCTACAGACTAGTATAACCAGTAGATGATTTTTTGTGGAACAAAGACACTGAATTGCGCTGAAAAATGATTCCTGCCTCCTCTGCCAAGGTTTATGAAGTTGATGCAGCTTGTTGAAATGTATGAGGTAACACACAGCTATATTCCCCTCTCTGTAATACTATGCCGAAGAAAGTGACTGGGAGGTGAATGCCTGCAGCTGCAGTAAAAATCCTTTTCAGTTAAAAAAAATTATGCTCTCCGTCCACGAGAACGCTGATGTGACTAGGAGGATGTTAAACACTGCTGGAATGCGCTTTTCTCTGCTGTAACACACACACAGACCGTCCTATCTCTCTGCAGTGTAATGAATGAAGTGGCTGGGCGCAAGATGGCTGCCGATTGTATACGGCTGTGACATCACAGGGGTGGCTGGGTGCTGATAGGCGGCATCCTGCATGTGATTCAGGGTCATCCCGCCTACCTCCCTTCCCGCCTTGGTTTCCCGCCTTCCCAGCATCCCTTGCCCAATGCACTGACATGTGGGTCCGCCATTTTAGATGCCCTGGAGCCTGGAATGTTGTAAAATGGAGTTTAATTAAGCAATTCGCGCAATAGATTCGCAGCGATATTCGCTTTCATTGCGAATAGAATATTTCCTGAAATTCAAAATGAATTTGGGTTCGTCAGCTTTGATTCACTCATCTCTACTTCCTATCATTGAACCAGTTGCTAACCCATTTACATAAATACTCCCCTAGTCCCATCATTCTCATTATAGGAACTAACTTTGTGTGGCACAGTATCAAATGCCTTAGAAAAGTCCAGATACACATCCACAACTTCATCCCGGTCCAATCTATAGCTGACCTCCTCATAGAAGCTGATCAGATAAGTCTGACAGGACCCATCCCGCATAAACCCATGTTGGTGCAGTGTTAGAAGGTTATTTTCATTAAAATACTACAAAACAGCATCTTTCTGGAAACCCTCAACATTTTTACTCACAACAGATGTTAAACTTACAGGCCTATAGTTCCCAGGATCCCCTGCTGCTCATCTCTTCAGCATGCTTCCAAGATGTCTGATCGGCGCAGTACCTGCCCGCTCAGCCAATCACTTACTGTCGTAGTGTTGTCTTTGCCAGTGATTGACTGAGCAGGCAATTCCAGCTGCAAGCACTAATTTCAGAAGCAAGGTGAATAGATGAGCGGTAGGGAACCAGAAGAAGAAGAATGGATGCTGCAGTGAGACTAGCTTGGCAGCTCATGAAGATTAGCATAGTGTTTTTTTTTTTTTTTACCATGGCCCTTGCATTATATTAAATTTTTTATTGAGACAGGATACTCCTTTACAACTGAAGGTCTACACTTCAATCCCACATAAAGTACTTTATTTAACCTTTATTGTGGTGTTATATAGGGCCTTAACTATAAAAATGGTGTAGCTGTTTAAATTCATCTGTAGCCAACAATACTTTATTTAATTTTCTAATAATCTTCTTAAACCTGTTTGCAACCAGCACCTCAAGTTCCTATTCGCATAACCACAACCATTATTTTCATACTTACAAGTACTGTGCAAACCGAACTGCTCCACTGCTTAGTACATCTTTAAAGGGGTACTCCTGTGGAAAACTTTATTTTTAAATCAACTGGTGCCAGAAAGTTAAACAGATTTGTAAACTACTTCTATTAAAAAATCGTAATCCTTCCAATACATTTTATGGGCTGTATACTACAGAGGAAATGCTTTTCTTTTTGGATTTCTCTGATGTCACGACCACAGTACTCTCTGTTGACCTCTGCTGTCCATTTTCGGAACTGTCCAGAGCAGGAGAAAATCCCCATAGCAAACATATGCTGCTCTGGACAGTTCCTAAAATGAATGGCAGAGGTCAGCAGAGAGCACTGGGGTCGTGACATCAGAGAAATCCAAAAAGAAAAGCATTTCCTCTGCAGTATACAGCCCATAAAATATGTATGACTAAGGCTGTGTACTGATAGCGGAAACGCGTCACTTTCATGTACCTACAAGTTTTGATATGAATAAAGTCCTCTTAATTTAACCGACTATACAACGCTGGACAATCTTGTTCTTTCTATGTCTATGGAATTGGTCAATTCCAGTCCGGGACGTTGTGAGGCCACAAAAGGGTGAGCTGGAATCTGTTGCACATTTATTCCAGCCCATAAAATGTATTGGAAGGATTAAGATTTTTTAATAGAAGTCATTTACAAATCTGTTTAACTTTCTGGCACCAGTTGATTTAAAAAAAAAAAAGTTTTCCACGGGAGTACCCCTTTAAGCATTAAATCATTTTTCTATTAAAGGAAAACTGCCATGAGTGTTACCCACACTAACCAGTTGGTACCGGTTTGAAGTGCGGGTGACACTAATGTCAACCATAATTATCTGTCCCTGTTTCACGGTGCCATTATTCTGCTATCTTCATATGTTCCTTTCGTTCCGGTGGTGAGCTTGGGGCACGGGCAGAGCTTCCTGTTACTTCTGCTGTTTTTCTGCTGGACCCACTGCAAGCAGGCCTGGAGAAACAGCAGTGGTGACAGCAGGAAGCTCCACCTATGCCCCAAGCCTGCTACCAGAATGAAATATAGGAGCAAGATAGCAGGACAGCATGACCATGGAATGGGGGACAGGTAAGTATGGCTGTCATTAATGTTACCCGCACTACTTACCTGTACCAACAGGTTTGTGTGGGTAACACTGATGACAGTTTTTCTTTAACATGTACCTTTTTTCCTTTCAATAGTATAAAATGTGTATATTAAAGGGAAGCAAAAATGCAGCGTAAACCCACCCTTACCTTAAATAACAATGTACCTGTGTTAATAAATGGATGCAAAAAAACATCATTTGGTTATTGAAAGTGTCTGTTAATTGTCAGTATTAATTAACCACAATGGACATTAAATATCTGCGTATATATTCAATAGGTTCAGCCCCAAAGGAATGTGTATCAGTATATGCCCTCTTTACCAACAAAACAGCGTACATTTCTGAAGGGAGCAGCAATATTCTGCTGTGCTGCAGTGTTCTATAATGAAGTTCATGTCACAGGTCTATTTAATTTAATGGTTCTTTCCTGCCTCTGTATTATAAAGCCCCCAGGAGATGGAAAGCTGTACTGCCCCTCTTAGCTTGTGTCATACAATTGTTTAGACAGGTGCCGTATATATTTATACATTCACTGGACTGCACACAAAAAAGGAAAATTGGAGTGAAATAAAAATTGAGTAGCAAGACTTAATGATTTTCCTATGCAGATGTTAACTTATTTTCCATAAAAGTGATTCAGAATGTATTTCCTTTAGAATTAATAATGAGAAACCTTATCTACACAGTAAAAGTCAATAATACAATGCATTGAGAAAGTTTTACTTTTTTTTTTTTTTTTGCATTTCCCCTCCTTTGTAGGTAGCAGTCCTTTGTAGGTGGCAGCCCCCTGTAGGTTGTATCTCTCTGTAGGTAGTAGCCCACTGTAGCTATCAGCCCTCTGTAGGTAACAGCACCCTGTAGTCAGCAGGCCTCTTAAGGTAGCAGCCCTTGGGTAGGTAGATCATTCTCTATAGGTAGCAGCCCCCTGTAAATAGGAGCCCCCTGTAGGTATTAGCACCTCTGTTGGCAGCAGCCCTCTGTAGGTAGCAGCCTTGTAGGTTGTAGCCTTTTGTAGATAGTAGTCTCCATGTAGGTAGCCGCCCTCTGTGGGTAGCTGCCAGTCCTGGACTGGGGATAAAAGCCAGCCCCACATCATTGTGTCATTGTGCCGGCCAATGTCCGCCGAGCGCAGTTGTGTCACTTTACATGGTGCTATATATCTTTATCAATGTGTATATATATATATATATATATATTTTTTTTTATCTTATCAATATACTAAACTACCACTTAGTTTGATAATTTGTCCCCATATTGGCTAGGCAGGAACATAGTAGATAGTCCCCCACATTCGGTAAGCAGCAGAAGTCCCCCACATTAGCTAGGCAGCAGAAGTCCCCTGGAATAGGTGTAGCAGCAGAGTTCCCCCACATTAGGTGTAGGCAGCAGAGTTTCACAACATTAGGTTTAGGCAACAGAGTTCCCCCACAGCAGAGTTCCCCCACAGTAGGTATAGACAGAGAGTTCCCCCACAGTAGATGTAGGCAGCAGAGTTCCCCCACAGTGGGTGTATGAAGCAGAGTTCCCTCACAGTTGGTGTAGGCATCAGAGTTCCCCCACAATTGGTGTAGGAAGCAGAGTTCCCCCACATTAGGTATAGGCAGCAGAGTCCCCCCATAATAGGTGTAGGCAGAAGAAGAATTCCCCCACAGTAGGTGTAAGTGTAAGGCTGAAACCGGTTTATTTATTTATCTATTTTTTTTGCACCATTTATTTAGTTTTTATTTGTACCCTTTATGTTTTGATGGTAGTTTTAAAGGGGTATTCCAGGATGCTGTAGGGGCTGTAAAGTTAGTGTAGTTCATAATATAGTGTCTGTACCTGTGCGTGACAGTTTTCTCACAATTCTTATGAGATTTTCACCCCAATATTTATTTTTAACAGCATACAAAATGACTGTTGTCTCAGATTTTTCCCTGGCTCCACCCATTGAAGTAGCCAGGCTCCATGTCATCAGCTGTCACTAGTCAGCTGATGACAGGGAGCCTGGCTACTTCAATGGGTGGAGCGATCCTATAATCCTATACAGCTCCCGTAAGTGCCAATATCCTAGCACATTCCTTCACATACTACATATTCTACTTTTATCAGTTCAAGGCATTTCATTCATTTCAGGTCAAGGAAGCAGGGATGTTCTACAGCACTTGGCTTGTTTGGATTGTGTTCTCCAAATATTATTTTCATGGCCATCTAATTATTCCTTGCTTCTCTACTATCATCAAGTGTTGCTCGAAGGGATGTTCAGTCCCCACAACTTATTATTTGGTCTCAGCAAGTGGCTAAATTAATTGCCCCCGCTGACTTACAGTATTAGTCTGTGTGTGTGTGTGTGTGTGTGCGAATTACTGGTAGCGCTGAATTAACTTGACAGTCATTGATAATTAACATGAACTAAAATGATTGTTTAATAACCAGGAGTCTTCTCCAAATTGGCCATTCAATGATTCTTCAAGTACACTGCTATCCTGTCACCCCTCGCGCAAGAAAGGATCATCCACAGACAACATTTCTTCCTAGCTGTCTGCAAGTCTTATTTTAACTGCTTACACCCTTCTTTTGCTTTCAGGCAGATTATAAAATTTATAGTGTTTGTTGCCTGTAAATCTCACTGCAAATGCTTTCATTGAAATGCTGAGAGAGTCAATTGCTAATTAGATATCTCATATATCTTGAAATAATCTATTCTTATCATCTGCTGGCTGCTCTTCCCTTCACTGCCATCAATTCCATGTGATTATTTTGATTGATGAATTCATTAGAGTTGTAATAGTACACTAAGAGCCCAGAAACTTCTGTATGAAGCTTCCAATATGTGGGAGTCTCTGTATAAAGCTTCCAATATGAGGGAGGCTCTGTATAAAGCTCCCAATATGAGGGAGGCTCTGTATGAAGTTTCCAATATGAGGGAGGCTCTCTATGAAGCTTCCAATATGAGGGAGGCTCTGTATGAAGTTTCCAATATGAGGGAGGCTCTGTATGAAGCCTCTAATATGGAGGAGGCTCTGTATAAAGCTTCCAATATGAGGGAGGCTCTGTATGAAGTTCGCAATATGAGGGAGGCTCTGTGTGATGCTTACAATAAGAGGGAGGCTCTGTATGATGCTTTCAATATGATGGAAGCTCTGAATGAAGTTTACAATATGAGGGAGGCTCTGTGTAAAGCTTTCTAGTTTCCAATATGAGGAGGCTCTGCATGAAGCTTTCAATATGAGTAAAGCTCTTTGTAAAGCTTCCAAAATGAGGGAGGCTCTGTCTGAAGCTTCTAATTGTGGGTGGTTCTGTATGACATTTTCAATATGAGGGAGTCTCTGTATGAAGTTTACAATATATGGGAGGTTCTGCATGAAGCCTCCAATATGAGGGAGGCTCTGTATGAAGCTTCCAATATGAGGGAGGCTCTGTATGAAGTTTCCATTCTGAGGGAGGCTCTGTATAAAGCTTCCAATATGAGGGAGGCTCTGTATGAAGCCTTTAATATGGAGGAGGCTCTGTATAAAGCTTCTAATATAAGGGTGGTTCTGTATGACATTTTCAATATGAGGGAGTCTCTGTATGAAGTTTACACTATATGGGAGGTTCTGCATGAAGCCTCCAATATGAGGGAGGCTCTGTATGAAGCTTCCAATATGAGGGAGGCTCTGTATGAAGTTTCCATTCTGAGGGAGGCTCTGTATAAAGCTTCCAATATGAGGGAGTCTCTGTATAAATTTTCCAATATCAGGGAGGCTCTGTATACATTTTTCATTATGAGGAAGGCTCTGTATGAAGTTTCCAATATGGGTGAGGCTCTGTATGAAGTTTCCAATATGCGGGAGGCTGTGTATAACGTTTTTTTGAAATCAAACAAAAGGAAAGGTGTGCAAAAAACACCATGTGCCACCTACACCAAGTATTGATGTGATGCAAAAAATTCTAAAAGGTGGAAGGGAACAACGTATGGTCCATTTTAACAGGTGGGGGTAAAAACTGACCCTGTAAGGCCCTACTCTCGCCCTATTAATTCCCTTTTTGGCAAGTGTCACTCACCCTAAAAAGGGTGGCCCCACACAGGAACCTCTCCTTATTTCCACCTAAAAACCCTGGGAAATAGCAAGGTTTTTAGGTGGAAATAGGGAGAGGTTCCTGTGTGGGGCTGCCCTTTTTAGGGCGAGTAACACTTGCCTCTAAAAGGTGGAGGGGAACAATGTATGGTCCATTGTAAAAAAATGGGGGTAAAAATGGACCGTGTAAAAGACCCTACTCTTGCCCTATTAATTCCCTTCTTGGCAAGTGTTACTCGCCCTAAAAAGGGTGGCCCCACACAGGAACCTCTCCCTATTTCCACCTAAGAACCCTGGGAAATAGCAAGGTTTTTAGGTGGAAATAGGGAGAGGTTCCTGTGTGGGGCCACCCTTTTTAGGGCGAGTAACACTTGCCTCTAAAAGGTGGAAGGGAACAATGTATGGTCCATTGTAAAAGATGGGGGAAAAAACTGACCGTGTAAGGCCCTACTCTTGCCCTATTAATTCCCTCCTTGGCAAGTGTTACTTGCCTTAAAAAGGGCGGACCCACACAGGAACCTCTCCCTACCTAAGAACCCTGGGAAATAAAAGGGTTTTTAGGTGGAAATAGGGAAAGGTACCTGTGTGGGGACGCCCTTTTTAGGGCGAGTAAAACTTGCCAATAGGGAATTAATAGGGTGAGAGTAGGGCCTTACAGGGTCAGTTTTTACTCCCACCTGTTACAATGGACCATACGTTGTTCCCTTCCACCTTTAAGAGGTTTTTGCATCACATGGTGGTGTAGGTGGCACACCCGCCACCTGCAGTACTTGGTGTTGTAGGTGGCACACCCGCTCTGATGGCACACTACTGGCCGGGCAGGACAGCTTTTCCAGGGCAAACTCTGCTAGTTGCGGCCACAAATCCAGTTTGGCTTCCCAGAAGTCCAGCAGATCTTCAATGGGGGTTGGTGGTGTCATGTCAAAGTATGCCATGACCTGCTGGTTCATGTCCTGTTCAAGGTCTACCTGCTGCTGATGAGTTGCTTCACTATGTGGGTGAAGAAAGCTACTCATCAGCGACTGTAGACTCAGGCTGCTGCTGATGGAGCTGGTACTGCTCCTGCCACCCCACCCCTCCCTAGCAGCCATGGCAGTGGAACGTGAGCACAGAGGGCCCCCCGAGTCAGACCTGCGAGAGGATGGATGATGGCGTAGATAGGCATTGGCCAACTGACTACGCAGGATGTCTCTTTAGTAGGTCAGTTTTTCCTCCCTCTCAGTGGGTATAAAAAAAGGCCCCATTTTGTGCCGGTAGCGAGGGTCCAACAAGGTGGAAAGTCAGAAGTCATCCCGCTGCCGAATGGTGACAGTTGGGCAGTCACTACGCAAGCAAGTGAGCATGCATCATGACATGTGTCTCTGAGGGACTCCCTACCTCCACCTCCACTGCATACTGCCACAGTGTGTCTGGGTCCTCTGCCTCATCTTCCTCATCAACTTGTAGCTCCTTGGGTTGCTCCTGCTCCTCCTTCTATCCTGTCAGATGACTATAAAAACCATCCATTTTGCTACACATTGCCTGTGCTCCACTGTCCCCCTCCCCCTCCTCCTCCTCTTCCAGTTCAGCCCCCACAGGGCTCATGTGGCCATGAGATATAGACGTCACATTTCCAGTACCCTAGCAATCAATCATTTCCACCATCTGTTGTAGGAAATGAAGCAGTGGAATTACGTAGTTCATCTCGTATTCCTGGCGACTGACTAATAATGTGGCTTCCTCAAAGGGCCTGAGCAAATGGCAGGTGTCATGTATGAGCTGCCACTGGTTGATATTGAAGTTACACAGGGGAGTCCCCCTATCCGCTTGGATCATCAAGAAATCATTGATGGCCTTTCTCTGTTTGTATAGTCGGTCCAAGATATGGTGGGTGGAATTCCAACAAGTGGAAACGTCGCATATCAGACTATGTTGGGGGATGCCGTTCTGACGCAGCAGCTCAATGAGGGTGTGCTTTGTGGTGTATGAGTGGCTGAAGTGCATGCAAAGTTTCCTTTCCATTGTTGGGATGTGTTGCAATTGGGTGGAAGACTTTAGGAAATGCTTGAAAATCAGATTGAACACGTGTGCCATGCAGGGCGCATGGCTCAGCCTTCCTTGACTCAGCGCAGACAAGATGTTCTTCCCGTTGTCGGTCACCATGGTTCCCATTTCCAGTTGTCGCGGAGAAATCCATGATTCGATTTCTTCACGAATCACTTTCAGCAGTTCCTCCCCTGTGTGACTCTGTTCGTCAAGGCAAACCAGGTGAAGAACAGTGTGACACCTCAGTGCCCTGCACACATGGTATGCTGGAGGGGCACTGAGTCCATGCAGTGGAGACTGAGGATGAGGAGCCAGGACATTGTTGCAGTACCAACGGCGTGAGAGCTTGGAGGCGGGAGAGGCATAACCTGGCCAAGTTTCTGGTATGGCTGTGAAGGAACCACATTCAGCCAGTGGGCCGTAAAGGACATATATTGTCCCTGTCCGTAGTTATAGCTCTACACGTCGACGCTGCCATGCACTTTGGTACACACTGACTGGCTCAAGGACTTTCCCACCTTCTGTTCTACATGTTTGTGCAGGGCTGGTACTACCTTTTTTGAAAAGAAATGACGGCTTGAGACTCTCCACCTCAACTCGGCACAAGCCATCAGATCTCTGAAAGGTGCAGAGTCCATCACTTGGAAATGAAGGGACTGCAGCACCAGCAACTTGGACAGATGCACATTCAGCTTCGGCACCATTGGATGGGTGGGCGCATGGACATCTCTTGGACATCACTTCTGTGATGGATTGCTGCCAGAATGACTGATGAGAAGTAGGAGGAGCAGGAGTATCTGGACCAAAAGAGGATGGAAATGACAGACAGCTCCCTTTTGGCTGAGGTGGTGGAGGCTTGGATGGCTGAAACAGGGAGCGGCGTGCCACTGGGTGATGCAGCGGTTGCTGCAGCAGGCTGGACCACCGCATTGGAGCCACGGCTCTCCCAGGCCACTTGATGGTGACGCTGCATATGTTGACGCAGGGCTGTGGAGCCAACATTGGTACCTTGGCCGGGCTTCACCCTCTGCCGACACATCTTGCATATAGCCATGTTAACATCCTCCGGATGGTTGATAAATAAAACTGCCACACCGCCAAGTAGCTGATGTTCCCCCCAACAGTCCGCACTGACTGACTGCTACTGCTGCCGACTCCAAGAACCCCTGCTCCAATACCTCCCGGGCAGGTAGGCTGCCGCGAAGCAGGTGGTCTACCCCGGGCATGTTTGGCTCCAGGCTTTCCAGTTCTGCCACCATGCTCACTCCCAACCTTGCTACCACCTTGCTGGCTCAGATGCTGCCTAACGGAAAACCTGCCTTCTCTTCTCCTCTTGATGATGAAGCCCCTTCTGCACCCGGCTCCCAAGTGCTATCGGCTTCATCACTATCGAGTTGTGTCTGCACGTCACTGATGTCATCCTCAAGTTCCTGAATGGTGTCTGTTTCAGGAGCCTGAATGCTCGCAACAAAACCTCCCACGCCACTTTGCTCATCACTACTTGCCCGCCTAGCAGAGGAAGCGGCTGATGTCTCCTTCAATTTTTGGCCGCTAGCTGACACTGGGAGCTCAGACCTCTCACTGAAACTCCTGCTGCCACGTGCCCCTATTCTGCTGTGACCTCTGCCGGCGCCTGATAGATTTAGGCCTCTGCCACTCCTCTGTGCATGTTCTGACACTTCTCTTCCTGAGATACTTGTACAACAGCTGAGTGCATATATATTACACTTTGAGAAAATACGCCCCAGTACGGTTACACCTGAATTAGGCATTAAAAGCAGGTGTGTAGATATTTCTGGCCTTTAACAATAACTGGCCCCTATGTGTTTAACAGGAAAATACATAAAAGCGCTGAGTGTGTACATATTATGTTAAGGAGTTGATCAGGTTGTATCGCTCCTCGTTGGTTGGCTCTGGTTAGACCTCTAAATGTGAGTAACTGCCGCTGTCCAAATTAAAGCTAAAAAGCTGAGTGCTGGCAAGAGGAACTGACACCAGACACAGAGTTGGTATAAACTCCTCACTCAGCAGAGGTTGGAGCGCACATTGTCTTGCTTTATTTTGAGGAGACAACTGTTTTAAATGGTTATTCAAGTGGAGGTTGTTTTCTCACATTAAAAATCATCGTGTTATACTTTGATTGGTTGTTTAAATATATCCATACATAATTTTTTTATTAATCATGATTATATGCAGCCATATAATTCAGGTGCTTCCTGTTTATGCCAAAGATTACTTCTGTCTCCGTCATTTTCCATCATCTGACTACTCCTTCATATTCTTTAGTTGGGTGTTACTTCCCCTTTCGGAACACTGCAAATCTTTGTCTTGCTTCTTGAGTGCTTTCTTGGATACAAGCAATAGCTAGCTGATATATTTGATAAGGGTAACAATGTTTTTTTTGCAGCAATTTATTAGCAATAGTGTATATTATGGATTAATATATTGATCAACAATCATAATCATCATAATCATCCTTAACAATTACACTTAAGATACAAAAATACGCCTCAGTACGGTTACACCTGAATTAGGTGTAAAAAGCAGGTGTGTAGGGATTTCTGGCCTTTAACAATAAATGACCCCTATGAGTTTAACAAGAAAAAACGTAAAAACGCTCAGTGCGTATATATATATATATATATATATATATATATATATATATAGACACTTAGGATAGGAAAATACAGCCCAGTACAGTTACACCTGAATTAGGCTTTAAATGCAGGTGTGTATGTATTTCTGGCATTTTAACAGGAAAAAAAGCAGGTGACTAGGTTTTTAAGTGCTCACACTAACTGTCCCCTGTTAACTTTAGAGCAATACACCCCAGTACACTTGCAACATAAAGTATACTCTCTCTCTCTCTCTCTCTCTCTCTCTTTTTATCGAATCGAGTCGATGTTTGAATTTGCTACGAATCAAATGTTTCAGGAAACTTGTAAGGAATTTGGATTTGTCTGATTCGATTCGATCATCTCTATTTTCAATATGAGGGAGGCTCTGTATGAAGTTTCCAATATGAGGGAGTCTCTGTATGAAGTTTCCAATATTAAGGGAGGCTCTGTATGAAGTTTGTAATATGAGGGAGTCTCTGTATGAAGTTTCCAATATGAGGGAGGCGAACGAGAAGGTGATCAATTCTTTCCACGGGAGCAGCATTTCAGTTATGAGACTGTGAATGTGGAACACGAAGAGGGGATAGAATTGCCTAGAGGATGTTGGCCGGCTTTCAAAGTAGCTTGTTCTAACACTGAGATCACAGAATGGACTTTTCCTTGGAGAGCAGATGTGAAGAGGGTAATTGCATATAATACCAGAGTAATCATTACATCCCTGAGCAACTGCAGGAGTGCATTAGATGTATACTTTAGACAGAGAAGAGCATGGATAAGACAGATTACAAAATGAGTTACTCCTGTGAACCTATATGCTTGTATGGAAAAGAAGAATTCTTCTAATTTAGTTAAACAGATTGACAATGTCTTGTATCGATGGTCATATTACACAGAGTCTTTTCATTTGACAGTGTTATGCATTTCAGGGTATACTGCAAAATGGACAACAGCTTTGGAAAAAAAAATATGGCATAAGAAGAAACCTGTCACGAGAGAAGCCTGCTAAATTATAAATTAGGGAAAAGATGAAAGCATTTAATAAAATGTAATATGGCAAGACCTGAAAGAATATATGGGCTCAGGGTAAGCTACTGTCTCGCTGGGAGGAATCTTTACTCATGAAAACCCATCCCTTCCCCCCCCCCCAATAAGGAGAAGAGGGTTACGCTGGGATGAAATCTATAGATAAGATGAATTTCCACCATAAATATTCATCAATGAGAAGCAGAGAATAAGATGCTGCTCAACAACTCTTATTACCCTGGAAACAAAGGGTGTGTTGACATCCAACATGTTCAGTCCTTTCCTTCCTCTACATCTGCCATCTTGGAAGACCAATACATGGGCAAATAAATTTTTTTCACATATTACACTAGGTTAAAAAACCTGAAAATAGACGCTGAGTTTCATTTCCGATGAATAAATGAAAAGATCCCGCAATTATAATTTTAATATTTCAATGCACCTAACAGGTTCATCAGAGACATAAACAAACACAATTTTAAGCTATTTCAGGTAGTTCCGCAATAAATACAAAGAAAATTTGGTGCATTTGCTGATTAATCACAAGTTTTTTTTGGCGCTAACAAGAATCATTTTTTTCTTGTTCTCATAAAGAGGCAGAGCAGCTTGTAATTGAGGCTGTGGTCCCAAGTAGGGCTTACGCAGCGTATTTTACTCTGTTCAAAAACTGCTGCACATCGGGAAATATGCATACACAGAAGGCTACCCGGCGGCAGTGAGGTTTGGCAGGGCGGGGGAGGGGCTGCGCGTCACAGTCACGCTGGCATGCGGCCCCGCCTCCAGACCTCACTGAACACACAGGGATGCCAACCGGGTTGCCCTGTGTTTTTTACTCAACAGAGAATTAAGCAGCATATTTCCTGCTGTGTAAGTGCTATTATGTGGGACAGTACCCTTAATTAGTAAAATATAATTGCTGATTTCATTCACATGTGGTGGGTAAATACAGAATACCCATTCAGCTTTGTTTTCTTTAGTGGTTGCATATCAGGGCCTGAAAGGATGTGCTATACCATAAATCCTCCAATCCATATGGCTCAATATGGCTGAGGGCTCTTGCCTGAACTATCAGTTATACTATGGATTTCTAGCAGTCGACTCACTATGACATTTATTTGCCTATATGTATGTCCTTTTTAGGCTAGGTTGTTTTTCTTTTTTTTTTTCACTAATATTTTGTGACAGCAGTTCTATTTTGGGCTCAGTGGCAGTTTTACCAAATCAAAGCATGTTGAGACTATGGTATTTTTTTTTTTTTTTAACACCGCAAGAAATGCGTCTTGTGAGTCCAAAATAGGAGTTTTTTTTTGTGAAAAAAAAAACTAGAATAAAGTTAAGTTGCGCTCTAAAGATGATGTCACTAGAGGCGGAGCTACAGACAAGAGCTCCAAAAAATGAGTAAACCCTCACTTCTTTTAAATGTATTTATTTATTTTTGGTTTAAAAAAAAACATGTTGGGCTCCCTTTTCTTTCATTCTCAGCCAGATACCAACCAAATAATAACAGCCTGACATTGCCCGGGGTGAGGACTAGGGCTGCACGATATATGCAATCGAATCATGATTTTTTCTTTTTGCGATATAGCGATACGGCCCCCCGGGAAAACTTGCGATTATCTGCTCGGGCCGGCTCCCGTGTGCTGCTGCAGGCGGGGGCCGGCCAGAGCAGGTAAAAACTAATTTAAATACTTTTAAGTCAGTGTTTCCCAACCAGGGTGCCTCCAGTTGTTGCAAAACTACAACTCCCAGCATGCCCGGACCGGCAAAGGCTGTCCGGACATGCTGGTAGTCGTAGTTTCCCAACAGATGAAAGCACCCTGGTAGATACTAAGCTAAGTAAAAGGGCACAGGGAGAAAAATAAAAGAAACTACTTCTCACCTACTCCCGGTCGCTGCAGATGCCATTTCCCACAGTGCGGTCCAGTGTCTCTTCTCTTCACTATTCAACTAGTAGGACCTTTCCCTTTTCAGCCACTCACTGGCTGCAGTGGTGTCACGTGTCAAGCCAGTGATTGGCTGTTGGTTTCAGCAGCAAACACACTGGGATTCCCGGATCCAGTGGGAGATTTGAAAACCACACGGGAAACCCAGTGTATTGCTGCAGTATAAAATGTGACAGGGAGGGGGGGGGGGGGGATGTGACAAGGAGGAGGGAGAATGTGACAGGGGGGAGAATGTGAAGGGGGGAAGAATGTGACAGGGGGGGGAGAATGTGACATGGGGGAATGTGACGAGGGGGGGAGAATGTGACGAGGGGGGGGAGAATGTGATGAGGGGGGGGAGAATGTGACAAGGGGGGGAGAATGTGACAAGGGGGGGAATGTGACATGGGAGGAAGATTGTGAGAGGGGGATATGTGACGGGGATATGTGACGGGGGAATGGGACATGGAAGGAAGATTGTGATGGGGAGGGGAGAATTTGACATGGGGAGAATGTGACAGGGGAGAATGTGACAGGGGGAGAATGTGACAGGGGGAGAATGTGAGGGGGAGGGGGGAATCTGACAGGGGGGAATGTGACAGGGGGTGAGATGTGATATGGGGGAAGAATGTGACAAAGGGGGGAATGTGATTGGGGGAGAGTGTGACAAGGGGGGGAGAATGTGAAAAGGGGGTAATGTGGCAGGGGAGGGGGATGTGACGGGGGAGAATGTGGCAGGAGGAGGGGGGAATGAGGTATGGGGGGAGAATGTGGGGAATGTGACAGGGGGGGTGAGATGCGATATGGGGGAAAATGTGGCAGGGGGAGGGGAGAATGTGATATGGGGGGAATGTGACAGAAGGTGGGGGAGAATGTGACAGGGGGATGGGGGAATGTGACATAGGGGAAAATGTGATGGGAGAAGATGTGACCTTGAGGGGAAAATGTGACAGGGTAGAGATAGAAATTAAATGAGGAAGGAATCAACTGGTTTAATCTTACCTGGATGAATGTAACTTGCAAAAACTTACATTAGATGACTTACAATTGCTAAACGCCCAAATTACAGCAGAGGAATTACAGGATACAATAAAAAGTTTACCTAATGGTAAATCCCCAGGGCCTGACGGTCTTACATACTTGTATTATAAAGTGTTCCTAGACACTCTTACCCCCCCCCCCCACATGTTGACTCTATTTAACTCATTCATATCAGGCGACCCCATTCCTTCCTATATGCTCACCTCCTACATTATAGTCCTTCCCAAACCAGATAAGGACCCATCTCAGTGTAAGAGTTATCGTCCAATCTCCCTACTAAACTCAGATAAAACATTTTTCCAAAATACTAGCTAATAGGCTAGATGAAGTACTACCTAGATTGGTACACACAGATCAAGTTGGGTTTGTGCAATGTAGGCAGGCTGAGACAGCACGAGAAGGAACATAAACATCATAGATATTCTCTCAAAAATGAAACAACCAGGCCTATTACTCAGCTGTGATGCTGAAAAAGCATTCGACAGATTGAGCTGGCCATTTCTCATGCACACCCTTAAATCATATGGCATTAGGGGTGTGTTCCTCTCGGCTGTCTACGGCCTTTACACCACCCCATCTGCCCAAGTTCACTTAACCCATGCTTTGTCTCAACTATTTAAGATCTCTAATGGGATGAGACAAGGGTGTCCTCTATCCCCCCTACTATTTGTGTTGAGTATTGAACCCCTAGCGACTAGTATTAGAAACAACTATGACATTAAGGGAGTTAGTTTGAATTCTTCGGAGTTCAACATTTCTTTATTTGAGGACGATGTACTCCTCACATTCACATTGACTAGCCCCCACACTTTGCTACCTAACCTCCTTTCCACTATTGAAACATACTCAAAAATGTCAGGCTACAAAATCTATTCTGCTAAGATGGAAGCGCAACCCATAATCATTGCAGGATAAGATACTCAGATCCTAAAATGTAATTACAATTTTTGATGGCGAGAAATACCTTGGGATCAAACTCCTTATTTAAACATAATTTTCCCCCGCTCATCCAGGAGATCTATTCCTTACTGTCTAAATGGTTTCCCCTACCCCTATTGTTATTGGGCAGGATTGCAGCAGTCAAGATGACTGTGTTACCTAAGGTCCTCTACCTTTCCGGGACCCTACCTATTCCTGTTCCCAAAAAAAACTTACAAAACCTTATCACTAGTAAAATTAGTTTGGAAACGGGGAACGTCACAGAATCCCTTTTTCAGTTTTGGCTTCACCAAAAGACTCTGGAGGCCTGGCATTCCCTGACCTCTACAAGTATTTTGTAGCCACCCACTTACGTAGACTACACGCTTGGTCATCTTACTCAGTCTTTCAAAGGCGGTGCGAAATTGAACAAAAGGGGATTACACCCACCCCTCTCAGTTCTCAAATATGGTCCTGGAACCCAACCACGCCTTCCAAAAAACCTACTAGGCTCCATTAAACCTACCAATAATATATGGGAGAAATCCTCGCCCACATTTCTCTTGAAATCACCTAAATCCCTGTTAACCCCTTTACTCTTTAACCCTCTTATTCCCTTGAGTACAAATACTGTGGTGCTCTCTCCTTGGATGAAGGCAAGATTATTTAAATTAATTGACATAATTGATCCACTTAGACGTACCATATTCCCTTTGAGTCCCTCCAAGAAAAATATGGTCTCCTGGAATCCTCCATTCCCTTTTATAAGGAAATTGTCAATACATTTTTCCCCTCTTCCACAAACACACCACTTCCCCCTTTAACGCTATTTGAAGCTATCTGTAGAAAGTCAGCAACAACTAGAGGCCTTATTTCCCAAATTTACAACATCCTGCTACACCCACTGATCTGGACTTACATCCTCACTCCTATATGCCCAAGTGGGAATCTTATTTAGGTAAATCCATTACATCACAGTGCTGGCAAAAAATTTGGTCTAATGCCAAAAATATATTAAAAATTATCATGTTGTGGTACCATACACCAGATGTATTGTACTGTTTTTTCCCCCAAGTTTCCGAAACATGTTGGAGATGTAGGAAAGATAAGGGAACTCTCCCACATATATTTAGGGAATGTCCCTCACTGATGTCGTTCTGGTTAAGGGTATGTAATATTATAAACAAAATTCTTGGATTTCTGGTTCCAATGAATCCTTCGATATTCCTCCTTAATCTCCTACCAAACTACCTTAACAAGATCCAAGTCAAACTATGTCTTCACATAGTAACTGCGTCTAAATGCCTCTTAGCCCAGTGGTGGCAACACACTGAAACGCCACCTTTCTCTGCATTTTTAGACAGAATTAGGGAGGTGAGACGGATGGAATATCTTTCTGCCCTTAAAGACCATAACATGTCTCAATTTTACTCGACATGGCGGGAGGAAACACCATAGGAAGCTTAGCTAATATTTCCCTCCTTCCAGATAAAGAGGCCATGCGGATATAACTCTTATACTCTCTTCTCTATCCCTTTGTTTTCTTTTATCTAGCCCAGCCTTTGTCATACATTCTCTATGTACTCTCGGGGTATATTTCTTCTCTCATCAAAGGGTATAAATGGTGTAATGTTCTTGGCCTATTTAGATAGAATATAACTTTGGCATACCGTATATACTCGAGTATAAGCCGACCCGAGTATAAGCCGAGACCCCTAATTTCAACACAAAATCCCAGGAAAAGTTATTGACTCGAGAATAAGCCTAGGGTGGGAAATACATCATCCTCCCCTGTCATCATCCAGACCCGTCATTAACATCCTCATCATCATCACCGCCTGTCATCATCCAGACCCTCATCATCATCACCTGTTATCATCCCCTTGTCATCATCCCACACATCCCCCCTTCATCATCCCCTTGTCATCATCCCACACATCCCCCTTCATCATCCCCTTGTCATCATCCCACACATCCCCCCTTCATCATCCCCTTGTCATCATCCCCACCCCCCTTCATCATCCCCTTGTAATCATCCCACACACCCCCTTCATCATCCCACACCCCCCCCTTCATATTCCTCTTCTCATCATCCGCCCTCAGTGGTCTTCAACCTGCGGACCTCCAGAGGTTTCAAAACTACAACTCCCAGCAAGCCCGGGCAGCCATCGGCTGTCCGGGCTTGCTGGGAGTTGTAGTTTTGAAACCTCCGGAGGTCCGCAGGTTGAAGACCACTGCGGCCTTCAACATCATCCAGCCCCCTCTCACCCCCTTTAGTTCTGAGTACTCACCTCCGCTCGGCGCTAGTCCGGTCCTGCAGGGCTGTCCGGAGAGGAGGTGGTCCGGTGGGATAGTGGTTCCGGGCTGCTATCTTCACCGGGGGCGCCTCTTCTCCGCGCTTTCGGCCCGGAATAGAGGCGTTGCCTTGACAATGACGCAGAAGTACGTTGGCAATGAACGCACCTCTGCGTCGTTGTCAAGGCAACGTGACTATTCTGAGGCCGGGCCCGAAGCGCTTAGAAGAGGCCTCCCCGGTGAAGATAGCAGCCCGGAACCACTATCCCACCGGACGACCTCCTCACCGGACAGCCCTGCAGCACCGGACCAGCGCCGAGCGGAGGTGAGTACTGTACAGAACTAAAGGGGGGTGAGAGGGGGCTGGATGATAACGAAGGCCGCAGTGGTCTTCAACCTGCGGACCTCCGGAGGTTTCAAAACTACAACTCCCAGCAAGCCCGGGCAGCCATCGGTTGTAGTTTTGAAACCTCTGGAGGTCCGCAGGTTGAAGACCACTGCGGGTGGAGAGTTCACTCGAGTATAAGCCGAGGGGGGTGTTTTCAGCACGAAAAATCGTGCTGAAAAACTCGGCTTATACTCGAGTATATACGGTACATTGAGCCATGGTATCTTTCTGCAATTTAGGTTTTCATATTTCAAAACTCCAGCAAATTATTTGTTGCTTTGCCTCAACACAGTTAATTAGACATATACTGCCTTCAACTTATAACATATACATTACTGTATTGAATATATGACTCTGTTGTCTGTTCTTCTTTAACTTCATTACATGAAGTACTTTTTATTTTCTATACATTGTATGTTTTATGAAATTTGAAAACTTCTTTAAAATAAACATTTATTTAAAAAAATTTAATTAAATGGGGAGAAGTGAAATTGACGGTGGGCATAAAATGGGTGGATAGTTGTAAAACGGAGGGGATTGGACATGAAATTGCAGGATTTCACCATTTATTTATTATATTGCATCGCATATCAAAATCACAATATTTAGGCCCAAAATCGCAATTGTACATTTTCCTCATATCGTGCAGCCCTAGTGAGGACCATTGTTATTAGCACTTCCCAGCATAAATAATTTCAACCTGTTACCGCCTAGGCTCAGAAGTACCATTTTTGAGGCTCTGAGCTTGGTAGTACTATTACCCCTGTGGCGGTGGGTATTGAGGTTAGTGCTAGCTACTTGGGGGGCGATATAGGTGTATTCCAGGATTTTTTTTCATTTGACTATGCTACAGAGGCTGTAAAGTTAGTGTAGTTAATAGTATAGTGTCGGCACCTGTGTGTGACGGTTTTCCACAATTCTTCTGTGATTTTTACTCCAATATTTATTTTTAAGAGCATACAAAATGACTGTTGTCTCAGATTTTTCCCAGCTTGCAATGCGGCTGAGAACTGACTCACTAGTCAGCTGATGACAGGGAGCCTCTCTGCTTCAATGGGTGGAGTGATTGCTTGGTGGGAGAGAGATCAATCTGCAACAGCTGTAGACACCCTGATTGAAAACCACAGTTCTTTTGAATGGATGCAGCTCATTTATGTTTCAGTGGGTGGAGTGGCTGATGTGTGTGAGGGAGGAAGATGGAATTGCAGCATTTGTAGTAAAAAAAAAAGAAGAGTCAAACAGGAAATACGAGTTCACAAACAGCTAGCCACAGTGTTAAGGTAATCTCCCAACATAGCCAACATAGCCATTTAGTCCCAAGACAAGCGCAGATCCTTCCTAAGCATGTCCACCTTATGGTGGATAACCCCTTTAATGCTAAGCCCCAGGTTCGTAATGGACACCATCTATGAAATGGCTTCTGCTACTAATCTGTAAAGTATATTTAAAAATACACAACACACATAAAAAATAAAATAAACGCTAGTCATCTATGTAGTCCAATGAATCTAACATAGTCCACCACATACATATATTTGAATGGAGAAGAAACAATACACCCATAAAAAGGAGATATTGGTGTTTCCCAAACAAGGATTCTCCAGCTGTTGCTAAACTAAAACCACTAGCATTCCCGGACATGCCTTTTTTTTTATTTTTTTTACTAAAAATACTCAAAATGCACAATGTGAACAAAGCCTCACTTAGCACTACCATTCTTGTCTGTAGCTCTGCCTCTAGTTACGCCATCACTAGAGAGAGGGCTACACTGGAACAGGCTGAATCAAGGACAGAGGGGTGGGTAAGTAATCTTCTGCTCACTTTACACAGTTTACAGCCATCTACAATATATAGATCGTTGTTTACCCCTGTGGTGTCCCGGTACAGAACCTGGTTCTGTACAGTCCTAAAGTCCCCTCAGGTAGAGTCCCTTAAGTCCACAGGGCTCTCTTGCAGGGTCCCCCCCTAAGTTATTGTATGGTGTTGTCTTGTATATTAAGTATGTACATCTATTATATGTATTGCACAGTGAATATTAGTACTACATGAAGATTGTTAGGATATTTACCTTCCTAAGGTCATGTGATATGTCATGTGATATGTGATCACATGATACCCAGAGTTCCAGAGGCACAGGTAACCACAGGCAACTGGATACCAATGGGCTTTAGTCCAGCTACCTGATATATAAAGGGCTGTAGTCTCCACATGCTCTTATCTCTTGGTTCCTGCTCTTACTTCCTGGAACTTAAAGGAAGCACAAGTCCTGTACAAGTCAGTCCAGTACAGCTGGGCCAAAGCCTAAAAGTCTACAGCAACATCAAATCTGTAATTATAAGTCAAGTTTCTACTGTCTTTACCAAAGTCATAACAGTAGTACAGTGGCCGGCATCATTATTAGTCCAAGCAAGCCTGAGAGGTTCCCTGTGTCCCGGTCACCTCTGTGGAAGTTGGCTATTTGTAAAGACTGTTATACTGCCTTCTTCAGTAAAGTTCCAGTTGCATCAAAACCCTGCTTTGGACTCTCATTTACTATATGTGACATTTTGGGTTGTTGTCGGCGGTACCCTACAACATACAACCACATCGTGGCGTCATACCTACACCGCTACACCCCGCGGTCCCGCCATAACACCGGTGGCTCACCCCCCCCAAAGGGGTTAACTCTTTTCTTGCTGGGCCTTATTAAATCAAGTGGTTACAGTACTTACCCCAGCAAGAGGTTACATTAAACCAGCGATCTATATAGATCTATACAGATCACTGGTTTACTGTACATTCTTGCTGTGCAGAAGATACACAAGGTATATATACCCAGCCTGAGCTGTACCCACGGCTGTATACCTGCGGGCACAGCAGGGACATTATATTGTGCTGTGCTATGCAACGCTGTATACTGTCCAGCCTACATCCCTCTGTGAATGCTGAAATTATAGAGTTTTTGCCAGAAAAAAATGCCAGTCTCAGTATGCTGTGATTTTGGAAAACTGCCACTGAGCCCAAAACCGCACAAAAACTGACAAGATGGGGGGAAAAATGTCAAAGGAAAAAAACATCCAGTGAGTTTGGTGTTTCATAAATCTCTATTCCCTTTCTGCTAACATCTGCAGCGTTTATGGTGTGAAAAAATGCTATGTGGCAGTTTGGGCGGTTTAGCGCCCAATATAATAGTGCTGTAGATGTGTAGCATTGTACAGTTTACAGAGTTCAGTTTCCACCTCTGCAGAGGTATGAGAGAATTATAACCACTTTACCCTCAGGCGTCCTAGTTATAATGATTTATTTGTGAATTATTCTGTCTGCTATTTTCTCACCCTCATTCATCATAAATGTATGTATTATCCATACCTCAATATGTGCTTTTTATGTGTAAATTATTTATTAATAATAAATGAAAAATCACACACAATCCAAGATTTTTTTAATTATATCTTAAAAATGTTTGCTTATTGCCTATGGATTGTAGGCAGCCATAATTTTTATCACACTTTTCTGCTCATTCAGCTTCATAAAATAAATGCAGATTGAAATTACACTTCCATCTGTATTTTTATATAACCTTTATATAGAGAATAAGCAGCACTTCTAGGCTGCACTTTGTATAAATGGCCATCCTGACTGCAGAAGAATATGGAAATTCTGCTTATTAAAATGCTGATATGGAGATCTTACATATTGTAACATTACTTTCTGCAGTTTTGTTTATGATCATTGACAAGAAACTGCATTAAATATAAATGTTTTCCTTAAAGAATAAGCGGCACAGGAATATTATGGATTCATAAAAAGTGGTACAAATACATGTACAATATTTAGAATGTGACTGACCATCTGGTCACACACGTTTCAGTTTGATGGTATGGTCCTATTCAACACAAACGGGCCAGATTTATAGCGTGTACAACATATTGTTCACCAAATCCTCATACAGTACATCTATCTGTATGGCATTCCTTATAAGGTGAACAAGTCATGATCATATTGCAATATTGTTTTATCGCAAAAAGACATATTGCAATAAATTTGCTCCAATATTTTTCATACCTTGTTAATACTTCTATATTGCTTCCTAATTTGCAAGCCATTTGTAATAAAAAAATATTGGAAGCACAGAGGTTTAGTGGTTGACACTAAGTAATGTATGAATTCTGATCAAGGCAACGTTGGTCAGGATGTTCTTCCTGTATTTGGAACACAGAGCAGACAAGTTGCACGTAGACTGGCACTTGGGCTACAGCACCTGAAACAGGGTTCTCTATAGCTGGCACTGGGAAAACTGCAGCTGGTGTTGGGGGCATTTTAGAAGGAACTGAGGCTTACTCGGGGACTAACATTGTTTGTGGCTCTGGGGTAGCTGTATATTACTTTGGTATGGGCTGTGACTGACTCAGGGTGCCCTGTGCTAGACAATTGGAGTACTTTGACTGACACTAGAGGCAATGTGATCATTACTAGTTGAAAATGTGGCTGACATATGCTAAAAGTTTTAAAAATGTTCTTAATATATCTTAAAATGTATTGCCTGCACTTACAGTTGAGTTAAGCAGAGTTTCTAAAGCAGAGACTGGTGTTACCATAGAAAGGCTTGTGCAAGTTATGATCACTTCTGTCACAATTGAATCCCTGGCAGCACCGCACCAACAATTGGGATATACATTTTAGTGAGGCACCTTACATTCTGATAAACATCGGTGTACCTACATGTGTGAACATACAGTGTAAGAGAACTCTCACGCTACAGATTTTTCCATCCCAAAAATATGCTTTGGAATCTGAGAAATACCAGCCTAATTGCTTGATTTACAATATGCAGATTCATCCAAAGCTCTGGGCACAAGTTATGCACATTTAATTCAGAGTCATCACAGATTAAACGTCAAAGAAAGTGATGTCACTTTTTTTTAATCTACTTTTAACAAAATCTGTACCATAGTTTATAGGATATAGGAAAGCAGAAACAAGTATTTACACAGTCTTAGGGATCTGGTAGGCTTTAAAGCGGTACTCCACCCCTAGACATCTTATCCCCTATCCAAAGGATCTCCGAGCCAGCACCGCAGTGTTTTAAACACGGAAGTCAGTGGCTTCTGTGTTCGGGACGTCACTCCATGCCCCCTCCATTCATGTCTATGGAAAAGGGCGTGACAGCTAGTACCCCTTTAAGTTAGTTTGTACCAAAATATCTTTACATGGTGGTTACATGCAGGGGGTGGCAGGAAGGCCTCTGAAGCAGTGGTGAAGCTTGATCAGTGGTGAGCCAAGGTGGCAAGTAGGGGGGAAGCCACTGTATTATTATTATTTTTTCATTGGGATAATCTAGGAGGGATTATGCACTATGGCATCGTGGCATGGAATGGAACTGTGAAAAGTTAGTATAAGAGACAGTAATGCTTTAAAGGGGTACTCTGCCCCTAGACATCTTATCCCCTATCCAAAGGATAGGGGATAAGTTGACTGATCGCAGGGGGCCCGCCGCTGGGGACTCCCGCGATCTTGGCTGCGGCACCCCGCTGTTATCACTTTACAGAGCAAACTCATTCTGTGCGTAATGACGGGCGATACAGGGGCTGGAGCATCGAGACGTCACAGCTCCACCTCCTCATGACGTCATGGCCAGCCCCCTTAATCCGAGTCTACGCCACGCCCCCTCCCATAGACTTATATTGAGGGGAGGAACATGACGTCATGAGGGGGTCGAGCTGTGATGCTCTGGCTCCTGTATCCCCGTCATTACGCACAGAGAGAGTTTTTTCTGTGCAGTGATGACAGTGGGGTGCTGCAGCTGAGGTCACGGGGGTCCCCAGCAGCGGGCCCCCCGTGATCAGACATCTTATCCCCTATCTTTTGGATAGGGGATAAGATGTCTAGGGGCGGAGTACCCTTTTAAGCTGATTAAAATGTTTGCGATTAGAATGTTTTCTGTGGTTATTGAGTGGGGGGCATTGGAAATGCTATAACACAGACAAGCTAGGTTCTGACTAAATACAGAGGAATGCACACAATGTAATTCAAGAAGATAAGATCTGACAGAGAACAGTTTCGTATCACATGGAACATACAGATTACAAGGGAAAATTGATCTAGCCCGGTGCTTCATGTCATCCAAATGGACACTGTGACATGCAGTAACTATTCAATTACCTTTTTTATTTTATACAAAAGTTTATGCCACTTTTTTATTCAACACAACCAGAGCGCAAACCTATCTAAGGTAACAAGTCCTGCAGATTATTATATAGATTTTTGTGTAAAACACCTTACCGATCTGCAGTTGGAATGGCAGAGAAATGTTCATAATACATCATCTTCTTCTCCCTACTGCTGGCAAAGGTTTATCCTGATTTACAGCATCATTTTTGGCATTTAAAATAGGAACCACAGGGGAGAATGACTCCTCCCCCTTGTTTAAAATTCAGGGTCGTAGTTTTGAGTCAGTAAATTTATTGACTGCAGCACTACTTCTACCAAGGATACATTGCAGTGCAGAAAAGTCTGCAGTATTCTGTCTCAAGCACTAGCAGCAGGGCCAAAATTCTTTCCTCATTTCTCCTTGAGTGTCTTCTTTGTAGCTCTTAGTGATTCAACACTGTCTTACAATAGGGGGCAAGTATAATGATATAATCCACAAACATGTTGGTATTTAAACATTTAACACTAATTACATTAAAAAAACAGATGAAATGTAATCATCAGTTCCTTTGTCCTTATGTTTAATCTCTACTTGGTTGACCATCTTTGACTCAGCACAGATGGCTCTTGTAGACTAAAGCTGAAACCCTATTGCAGACCAAGCTTCTTTTTCCCTGATTTTACTGTAACACTGTCCCAGACACGTTCTTATGAAACACTGCTGTGACTTAGATACTGTTGGTTGCGTTAAATATTTAATCATCAAAGATTGATTCCCCCTAGGAGTCCAAACAATACCAGTGAATAAAAACCCTAGAGGTGTTCTATCAAGTAACATAGAAATTTCATCCCAAAATCCATTCTGGCACATTTTAATGTTCTGTTCCTAGGAAAGCTTAGTAAGGGTAGGGTCACACAGGAAAAATGCAGCATGTTTTGCGATAAGAAGACACACAGGGCTTCTCTGCGGCAGCCCTGTGTGAACAGTGAGGTTTAGAGGCGGGCCTGCACATCACAGTCATTTTGGCCCGCCTCCAAACCTTACTGCACACACAGAGCTGCAGCTTAGAAGCCCTGTATGTCTGCCTGTGGCAAGATATGCTGCATATTTCCCACTTCCTGACAGATTTTATGTAGCGTTAAATACACAGCGTAGATGCTACATGTGACCCTACTGTCACAGCATTTGGATACCATTTCTGAGAATCTGTGTAGTGCATCTGTGATATCCCAGTACAGGACATGGTCCTGCACTATATTTAGGCCCTGTCAGATTGAGTCCCTCAGTGACCTGGCGGCTCTCCTGCAGTATCTCCCCTGCTGTTACTATAATGTCATTTATTGTAATAGGATTGTAGTCTGTGAATTAATGTATAGTTAGTAGTAAGGACCTGTGAGAGGTCATCTAAAGGACCTGTGAGATGTCACATGTTATGTTTCTGTTATCACATGTTACCCAGAGGGCATCAGGTTAACACATGACCCGCAGTTCGACCAATGGGCTTTGGCTCAGCCCTACAATTCTCTCTCTTCCATCACTTTACTGAGACCAGCAAACACCAGAGATCTCAGTGCTAGTGTCCAGCACCTGGAAGGCCTCAAATCTACAGTCATTCCAGTAAGTCAAGTCTATGTGGCTGTCACTACTATCTACTGTACAATCTAGCAAAGTCTAAAGTCAAGCATCTAAAGTCAATTACAAGTATAATTGGTCCAAGCAAGCTGCGAGGTCCTTCTGTTTTCCTGGCCACCTCTCTGGGATTCTGGCCGAGCTGTGAAGATAATAACACCTGTCTTTACTTAGTAAAGTCTGTTGTGGACTCTCCTTTCACTGCCTAGGCATTGGGATAGCGGAGATACCGTTCATGTGGTCCCGGTACCCAAAAACCACTATGGCATCATGAACATTAGGGGTTAACAACACCTTGTCCCTGGGCTTAATACCATCTTGCCCCAACCACCTACACCACTACACACCATGGTCCCGCCATCACCGTGGGTCACCACACATTCAATGTTCCCATAAACCTGAGTATACTCTAAAGTTTTTAGGGGAAATAAAAAAGTGAAAAAAATTTATGATAATGCTAAAAAATGATTGGTACTCCAAAATGCTACAAATTGAAGCAAAAAACACCACTGTCTGAATCACATGCATTCTAAGCTACATACAAAAAAAAATCTATACCTCATTTATTTATCTTTAAATAACTTAATGGGGTACTCTGCTCACGGACATCGTATCGTCTCGAGCCATCGGCGCTGCACCCGACCCTCTAAACAAATGCAGCAGAGAGACCACAGGGGTCCCCTGGATAGGGGATAAGATGTCTTTTCAAAAGTCCTCCACAGACCGGCAATGAAACAAGCCTCAAAACACGTGTATGCCTAAGTGCTCTAACGTTCCATTTAACACTGCTAGGGTCACCTAGGAATGTATTCAAGTAGTTTTGAAGGGGTTTTACACCTAAATTACGGCAACAGGCCGTAACCTATCGTAACTAACAGCTTATTTAACCGGTTGGGGATGAAGGGCGTATGCATACGCTCTTGCATTCTGGTACTTCAGGACGAAGGGCGTTTCCCTGTCCTGCCCACCCACAATAGGCGGGGCAGGACGGGGGGACCGGCGTCGAAGATCCACTTACCGATACGGAGGCTGCGATGACGTGCGGCAGAAGAGGATGGCTCCCTGGATCCTACGGAAGCCGATAAGTTGCCTAGCAACATCTGGAGGGCTACAGTCTGAGACAATTATACAGTGGTCTCTAACTTGTAGCCCTCCAGATGTTGCAAAACTACAACTCCCAGCATGCCCAGACAGCTGTTTGGGCATGTCGGAATATGTAGTTTTGGAACAGCTGGAGAGCTACAGTTTGAGACCATTATACAGTGGTCTCTAAACTGTAACCCTCCAGATCTTGCAAAACGAGAACTCCTAGCCTGCCCAAAAAGCTGTTTGCTGTCTGGGCATGCTGGGATTTGTAGTTTTGCACCATCTGAAGGGTCACAGTTTGGAGCAGTGGTCTATAAACTGTAGCCCTCCAGATGTTGCAAAATTGCAAATCCCAGCATGCCCAAACAGCTGTCTTAGCATGCTGGGAGTTGTAGTTAAGTACCTCCAGCTGTTGCATAACTACATCTCGCCCTTTTGGCGATCAGTACATGCTGGGAGTTGTAGTTTTGCAATAGCTGGAGGCACACTGGTTGGAAAATACTGAGTTAGGTAACAGAACCTAACTAAAGGTTTTCCAACCAGTGTGCCTCCAGCTGTTGCAAAAGTACAACTCCCAGCATGCACGGTCTGTCAGTACATGCTGGGAGTTGTAGTTTAGCAACAGTTGGAGGCACAATGGTTGGAAAATACTGAGTTAGGTAACAGAACCTAACTGAAGGTTTTCCAACCAGTGTGCCTCTAGCTGTTGCAGAAGTACAACTCCCAGCATGCACGGTCTGTCAGTGCATGCGGGGAGTTGTAATTTTAAAACAGCTGGAGGTTTCCCACCCCCATGTGAATGTACAGGGTACATTCACACAGGCAGGTTTACAGTAAGTTTCCTGCTTCAAGTTTGGTCTGCGGCAAATTTTTCGCCGCAGCGCAAACTCCTAGCAGGAAACTCACCGTAACACGCCAGTGCGAATGTACCCTAAAAACACTACACTACACTAACACAAAATAAAGGGTAAAACACTACATAAACACCCCCTTATACTGCCCCCCCCCCCAATAAAAATGAAAAACGTATTGTGCGACAGTGTTTCCAAAATGGAGCCTCCAGCTGTTGCAAAACAACAACTCCCAGCATTTCTGGACAGCCACTGACTATCCAGGCATGCTGTGAGTTTAGCAACAGCTGGAGGCACCCTGTTTGGGAATGACTGGCATAGAATACCCCTATGTCCACCCCTATGCAATCCCTAATTTAGTCCTCAAATGCGCATGGTGCTCTCTCATTTTGGAGCCCTGTCGTATTTCAAGGAAACAGTTTAGGGCCACATATGGGGTATTTCCGTACTCGGGAGAAATTGCACTACAAATTTTGGGGGGATTTTTCTCCTTTTACCCCTTATGAAAAGGAAAGTGTAAAATAAAAAATAATTTTTACACTAACATGCTGGTGTTACCCCATATTTTTTATTTTCACAAGCAGTAAAAGGAAAATAATACCCAAATTTGTAACGCAATTTCTCCTGAGTACGCAAATATCCATTATGTGGGCGTAAAATGCTCTGCGGATGCACAACAAGGCTCAGGATTGAGAGCGCACCATGTACATTTGAGGCCTAAATTGGTGATTTGCACAGGGGTGACTGATTTTACAGCGGTTCTGACATAAACGCAAAAAATAAATACCCACATGTGACCCCATTTTGGAAACTACACCCCTCACGGAACGTGACAAGGGGTATAGTGAGCCTTAACGCCCCACAGGTGTTTGACGAATTTTCATTAAAATTGGATGGGAAAATGAAAAAAAATTATTTTTTTTCACTAAAATGCTGGTGTTACCCTACACACAAGGGAAAATAGGAAAAAAGCCCCCCAAAATTTGTAACCCCATTTCTCCTGAGTAAGAAAATACCCCATATGTGGATGTAAAGTGCTCTGCTGGTGAACTACAATGCTCAGAAGAGGAGCGCCATTGAGATTTTGAAGAGAAAATTTGTCCAGAATTGAAGGCCATGTGTGTTTACAAAGCCCCCCGTGGTGCCAGAACAATGGACCCCCCATCATGTGACCCCATTTTGGAAACTACATACCTCACGTAATGTATTAAGGGGTGCAGTGAGCATTTATGCCCCACAGGTGTCTGACAGATTTTTGGAACAGTGGCTTGTGAAAATGAAAAATGTTATTTTTCATTTGCACAGCCCACTGTTCCAACGATATGTCAAATGCCAGTGGGGTGTAAATACTCACTGCACCCCTTATTAAATTCTATGAGGGGTGTAGTTTCTAAAATGGGGTAACATGTGGGCACCACGGGGGGCTTTGTAAACGCACACTGCCCCTGACTACCATTCCAAACTAATTCTCTTTCCAAAAGCTCAATGGTGCTGTCACGATTCGGCTTACAGGTTGTGGATCCGCTGTGTCAGCGAGGTATTGGCGTGGACCGTGCTAGTGGACCGGTTCTAAGAGGCTACTGGTTTTCACCAGAGCCCGCCGCAAAGCGGGATGGTCTTGCTGCGGCAGTAGCAACCAGGTCGTATCCACTAGCAACGGCTCAACCTCGCTGACTGCTGAGAAGGCGTGGGACAGAAGGACTAGGCAGAGGCAAGGTCAGACGTAGCAGAAGGTCGGGGGCAGGCGGCAAGGTTCGTAGTCAGGATGGATAGCAGAAGTTCAGGTACACAGGCTTTGGACACACTAAACGCTTTCACTGGCACAAGGCAACAAGATCCGCCAAGGGAGTGCAAGGGAGGAGATCAGATATAGCCAGGGAGCAGGTGGGAGCCAATTAAGCTAATTGGGCCAGGCACCAATCATTGGTGCGCTGGCCCTTTAAGTCGCAGAGAGCTGGCGCGCGCGCGCCCTAGAGAGCGGAGCCGCGCGCGCCAGCACAAGACAGCAGGGGACCGGGACGGGTAAGTGACCTGGGATGCGATTCGCGAGCGGGCGCGTCCCGCTGTGCGAATCGCATCCCCGACGGCCATGACAGTGCAGCGCTCCCGGTCAGCGGGACCGACCGGGGCGCTGCGGGGAGAGAGACGCCGTGAGCGCTCCGGGGAGGAGCGGGGACCCGGAGCGCTAGGCGTAACAGTACCCCCCCCCTTAGGTCTCCCCTTTTCTTTGACCAGTAACTGCCTCCCCTGGGATGAGGACACCGGGAAAGAATGGAGGGTTTCCTCAACGGCAGGCAGTACAGCAGGAGTGGGAATGGGGAGGGAGGGCAGAGGGCAAAGCCTGGCACGGGGCAGTGTGACACCAGGACGGGGGCCATGAGGAGGCACTGAGGTTTGCCTGATGGGACTGGGAGGGGGGGAGAGGCACTTCCTATGGCAGGCAGAGTCCCAGTTCTTGATCTCCCCGGTGGTCCAATCAAGGGTGGGGGAATGAAGCCGGAGCCATGGCAGACCGAGGAGGACCTCAGAGGTACAGTTGGGTAGGACGAAGAGCTCAATCCTTTCGTGGTGGGGTCCAATACACATCAGGAGGGGTTCTGTGCGGAAACGCACGGTGCAATCCAGTCTGACTCCATTGACCGCGGAAATGTAGAGCGGCTTGACGAGACGGGTCACCGGGATGCGGAATTTATTAACAAACGACTCCAAAATAAAATTTCCAGAGGCACCGGAGTCCAAGCAGGCCACGGCTGAGAGGGAGGAGTTGGCTGAAGGAGAAATCCGCACGGGCACCGTGAGACGTGGAGAAGCAGACTTGGAACCAAGAGACGCCACACCCACGTGAGCTGGGTGCGTGCGTGCGTTTCCCAGACGTGGAGGACGGATAGGGCAATCCACCAAGAAATGCTCGGTACTGGCACAGTAAAGACAGAGATTTTCTTCCCTACGGCGATTCCTCTCTTCCTGGGTCAGGCGAGACCGATCCACTTGCATGGCCTCCTCGGCGGGAGGCCCAGGCGTAGACTGCAAAGGATGCTGTGGGAGAGGTGCCCAGAGATCTAAGTCTTTTTCCTGGCGGAGCTCTTGGTGTCGCTCAGAAAAACGCATGTCAATGCGGGTAGCCAAATGGATGAGTTCTTGGAGGTTGGCAGGAATCTCTCGTGCGGCCAGCACATCCTTGATGCGACTGGATAGGCCTTTTTTAAAGGTCGCGCAGAGAGCCTCGTTATTCCATGATAACTCGGAAGCAAGAGTACGAAATTGGATGGCGTACTCGCCCACTGAAGAATTACCCTGGACCAGGTTCAACAGGGCAGTCTCGGCAGAAGAAGCTCGGGCTGGCTCCTCGAAGACACTCCGGACTTCAGCGAAGAAGGCCTGGACTGTGGCTGTGGCAGGATCATTGCGGTCCCAGAGCGGTGTGGCCCAAGACAAGGCCTTTCCTGAAAGAAGGCTTACTACAAACGCCACCTTAGACCGTTCTGTAGGAAACAAGTCCGACAACATCTCCATATGCAGGGAACACTGAGACAAAAATCCACGGCAGAGTTTAGAGTCCCCATCAAATTTGTCCGGCAGGGACAAGCGGAGGCTAGGAGCGGCCACTCGCTGCGGAGGAGGTGCAGGAGCTGGCGGAGGAGATGGTTGCTGCTGTAGCAGAGGCAGAAGTTGCTGTAACGTGGCGGTCAACTGCGACAGCTGCTGTCCTTGTTGGGCAATTTGCTGCGATTGCTGAGCGACCACCGTGGTAAGGTCAGCGAGACTTGGCAGCGGCACCTCAGCGGGATCCATGGCCGGATCTACTGTCACGATTCGGCTTACAGGTTGTGGATCCGCTGTGTCAGCGAGGTATTGGCGTGGACCGTGCTAGTGGACCGGTTCTAAGAGGCTACTGGTTTTCACCAGAGCCCGCCGCAAAGCGGGATGGTCTTGCTGCGGCAGTAGCAACCAGGTCGTATCCACTAGCAACGGCTCAACCTCGCTGACTGCTGAGAAGGCGTGGGACAGAAGGACTAGGCAGAGGCAAGGTCAGACGTAGCAGAAGGTCGGGGGCAGGCGGCAAGGTTCGTAGTCAGGATGGATAGCAGAAGTTCAGGTACACAGGCTTTGGACACACTAAACGCTTTCACTGGCACAAGGCAACAAGATCCGCCAAGGGAGTGCAAGGGAGGAGATCAGATATAGCCAGGGAGCAGGTGGGAGCCAATTAAGCTAATTGGGCCAGGCACCAATCATTGGTGCGCTGGCCCTTTAAGTCGCAGAGAGCTGGCGCGCGCGCGCCCTAGAGAGCGGAGCCGCGCGCGCCAGCACAAGACAGCAGGGGACCGGGACGGGTAAGTGACCTGGGATGCGATTCGCGAGCGGGCGCGTCCCGCTGTGCGAATCGCATCCCCGACGGCCATGACAGTGCAGCGCTCCCGGTCAGCGGGACCGACCGGGGCGCTGCGGGGAGAGAGACGCCGTGAGCGCTCCGGGGAGGAGCGGGGACCCGGAGCGCTAGGCGTAACAGGTGCTCCTTCTCTTCTGAGCATTGTAGTTCGCCTGCAGAGCATTTTACGTCCTAACATGGGGGATTTCCATATTCAGAAGAGATGGGGTTACAAATTTTTGGGGGCATTTTCCTTCATTACATTTTGTAAAAATGGTAAATTTGGGGAAAAAACTGCACTTTAGTGAAATTTTTTTTTTCATTTACACATCCAATTTTAACGAAAAGTCGTCAAACACCTGTGGGGTGTTAAGGCTAACTGGACCCCTTGTTACGTGCCTTGAGGGGTGTAGTTTCCAAAATGGTATGCCATGTGGGGTTTTCTGCTGTTCTGGCACCATAGGGGCTTTCTAAATGTGACATGCCCCCCAAAAACGATTTCAGCAAAATTCACTTTCCAAAATCCCATTGTGGCTCCTTCCCTTCTGAGCCCTCTACTGCGCCGGCTGAACACTTGACATACACATATGAGGTATTTCCTTACTCGAGAGAAATTGGGTTACACATTTTGGGGGGCTTTTTCTCCTATTACCACTTGTAAAAATTCAAAAACTAAGTCTACAAGAACATGCGAGTGTAAAAAATGAAGATTTTGAATTTTCTCCTTCACTTTGCTGCTATTCCTGTGAAACACCTAAAGGGTTAACACACTTACTGAATGTCATTTTGGATACTTTGAGGGGTGCAGTTTTTATAATTGGGTAATTTATGGGGTATTTCTAATATGAAGGCCTTTCAAATCCACTTCAAAACTGAACTGGTCCCTGAAAAATTCCGATTTAGAAAATTTTGTGAAAAATTGGAAAATTGCTGCTGAACTTTGAAGCCCTCTGATGTCTTCCAAAAACATGTCAACTTTATGATGCAAATATTAAGTAGACATATTGTATATGTGAATCAATATATAATAATTTTGGAATGTCTATTTTCCTTACAAGCAGAGAGCTTCTAAGTTAGAAAAATGCTAAATTTTAAAATTTTTCATCACATTTTTGAGTTTTTCACCAAGAAATGATGCAAGTATCGACGGAAATTTACCACTACCATAAAGTAGAATATGTCACGAAAAATAAATCTCGGAAACAAATTTATAAGTAAAAGCATCCCAGAGTTATTAATGCTTAAAGTGACAGTGGTCAGATTTGCAAAAAATGCTCCCATCCTTAGGATCATAATGGGCTCCGTCCCCAAGGGGTTAAAAACACACTGCACTAGCGGATTTTGTATGCTTTTTAACAATAAAATAAAGTGCATGAAGTATCCTTTTCGTTTGCAGATGCCTACCAATGTTAAAATGTATACGGAGGTATCGGAAGAAATATATTTTGTATGAAAAGCAAAACATAAACTATCCCCATTTTGGTTTGTCTATGTGTTAGGCCTGGCTTTAAATAGAAATAGCAGGGGTGGTGGGCTGGTGGTAGTCGTAGTAGCCATCAAAAAGTAGGCAATGGTGGACTAGTGCAAGAAGTAGCCAGTGAACAGCAGCTATTGGTGGACTACTAATACTAGCCAGGCCTTGTGATGCCATTCCATATGCTTATATAGAGCTGTAATTCCTAAGCTTGGACCCTGGCTATGTCTTACTTTGTTTTTGCACTGTGTCTGGTTTTCTGCATCTGGCAAGTTAGAAAAGAACTTCCACATGGCAGTATACTGTCAAAATAGAGGTACACCACCACCCGACTTTGCCTTTCCTGCGAAAGGCTTTGTTCTCAAGCCAGAAGATGCAGCTACATCACCTTCACTTAATCCTCAGCTGATCAGACCAACAGGTCTGTTGACATCATCATCATCATCTTAAAACTTCTCCTCATCGTTCCCACCACTCATCTTAATTTGAACTACTCATGTCTGATCATGGTCTCCTTGCTTCCCCATCATGATGTGTTACAATCTCACCACCATGCCTACCACCACTAGCGTTACTTGTGCTATGCTCAGCCACTGCTTTTACCTCCATCACCTCTACAACACACTCCAAAGGTTGGCTGTCCTCACACAAGTCCTCCTTGTGGCTAATGCTTTTCTTCTGCTAAGTACTTTGTGTGTCGGGGGGGGGGGGGGGGGGGGGAGCAAAGACAGCGATGATGAAACAGATCGTCAAGGACAGACATTTTCACCTTTGCCATATAACTGTAGACAATGAGGAGTCCACTGACACCTGACTCAATGTCATATTTTCAGACTCTTCTTCCTGCTCTCGAGAAGACCTCAAATGAGTGAGGGGCTATACACAAACCCTGGAAGACAGTGACAACTTAACTTGCTGATAATGATGCTGCTGCTGATGCTGCGGTTCATATTTTGCGGAATACTATTGAAGTCAATGGGTTCTGAGAACACAGAAATTCCACCGCAATTCTTATGGAATTCTAGTGGAATTCCTCAATTCCATTCAGCAAGCTTTGCTGAATGGAATTTCTGAAAAATTGCGGAAAATCCGCTGTATGAACATACCCTTTGGTGGAGTAACAGTGTGTGTATGAGACTACTTGAGCCACCCGTAGACAGGAAAGGGTGTGAGTCACTGAGACTTTTTAATTATTTTTACTAACTTGTCAATTTTATTTTTGGTAAAATACCACTGCAATTTTGGAAAGTCATCAGAACAAAAATACTTATTTCCATTACACTAGCAAAAGATTTGCCAGTTACTCATGTTTTGATTTTAGTAAATGTTTACAATTTTACGTTATGTAGGTTGTAACACGCTTAGTTGTCTGCAAACACTGATGAATGGCAATGTATGATACAGCAACTGTAACAGCCGAGAGCATTCCTTGTTACTAATCAGGTCTCTGGCTGCCTCTCTAGCTATGGTTAAGCTGTTGAATCATTGCCCGGGCAGCTGGCTTTAATTATCTAGACCGGGCACACAGCTGTTGGAATTAAACTTGCACAGGCTATTTACCACACCGTGCCATCAACCCAGCTTTGAAAGGGAAACCAAAATGTATTTAACCCTGCATACCTTGATATGTGATATTTACAATTGGAAGAGTTTGTTCATGTCTTGTTTATTCCCAGGGGTCAGTATGGAGGAATCTTTTTTCTGCCTAACTGCAATGTCCCTCAGCTGACCTCTGGTAACAGTTCACACGCCTTCTGACTGACCGGGCATATGTTCGCTGAAGCTGAAAATTTTATTTTAGAAATTGCTTGCACTGAGCTTTCTGTAACATTTAACAGAAAACAATCTTTCTATGCAAAAAAATGATATTTAATGACACAAATTAGTAGTGATGAGCAGCAGGGGCCATATTTGAATTTGCGATTTTTCACGAATATATTGACGATTATTTGTCCTTTGTTTGCGAAATTCGCATATTCGCTACGTTCATTCACTTTTTTTTCATGCGGAAATTTGCATGTAACATTTGCATACAAATTTGGATACACATTTGCATATGGAAAAAAACAAAAAAATGAAAATATTGCATGGAATATTCTCATAAAAATTTGTATGTGGAAAAAAAAAATATTCGTCATTATGAATATATAGCACTATATTCTAAATATTTGCATAATTGAGAAGTGGCGATACTCGCAATAAAAATTTGAATTACGAATATTTGTGCTCAACACTACAAATTAGCACCACTAAAACGTTGGTTCATTGATCTGGAACATAATGGTCTAGAATTCTGATCATTTGCAAAGAAACTGTCCATTTTGTGCCATATTCATGGGTGGGGCTATTCGTGGGTGGGGCTATGTAAATAAAGGGTGAAATAAGGCAAATTGGTACTTTATCAAGGTATGACAGCATTTGAGCCAACAGGGTTATTCTGAAAAAAAATTAGGGAATTGAGGTGCTGGTTGTGTTGAAATTGATTATAATGACTCTGATTGTTGATCAATATATTAATATATATATATATATATATTTATATATATATATATATGACATTGCCAATGCTGCAGAAATATATTTGTTACTCTTAACCTATATATCAGCTTGCTATTTGCTTGTAACTAAGATGAAGACCTTGGGACGAGAGACAAAACATCTGAAGAAATATAGACTGTGCAGAAGGACAGATACATCCAGAATTTTCTGGTAGAACAGGGAAATGGCAACATAAGTGACCTATGGTTAAGAAACAAATGAATGCTAAAAATGCTAATATATACAGACGCAATACTCAAATAACCAATCAAAATATAACATGATGATTTTGACGTGATAACTAACCTCCCCTTTTTTTCAACTGTAAAAAACAATTTATTTCCGTATAATAAACAGATCTCCTTTGGACAGCTCCTTAGCCAGTATGCTGAGAAGGAGATATATACCAACATTTTGTTTGGTATTTATTTTTTGTGTCGACACTCAGCAGTATACAGCGGCAATCACTCACATTTTAAGGCCTAACCAGCAGCCAACCTTAACATTTGGTGTTAGAAGTGGGATCTGATCCCTGGACCACAATCGATGGAAGAGCCAGGTCTGGTGGACCGCCACCCCCGTCCACCCAGGGTGACCCAGAACTGTCCAAAACTAGGAGGCTGATTAGCTCCACAAGACCAAGGTAAGTCTGCTGATTTCTTTATGAATCTGTATGTTATCTGTGTCCTTTGAGCAGTTTTGTGGGAGCCTGGGAGATGACTTTTGTCAACCCTCTAGGACTAGCCCTTAGCGACAAGGAAACCGTGTGGTCTCAATTTCACAGAGGAGTTTTAGTCGCAGGTGACTGACGGCCTGCTGCTTAAATCTAAGTCCACAGTTTTGCAAATCGGGAGTTGTGAGAGAACCGTAAAATGTTCTTTTTGCCTTGATTTTTTATTTTGATTTTTTTTATCTACTCAGTGGATACAGTCAAGGGAGTGAAAAGTGCCGTATGTGCCGTAATGTTTTGTATCTCTGTTATCTTTTGTGTGGTTTGTATCCCCGATATCTTTTGTGTTTCTGTACTTCTGATATCTTTTGTGCTGTATCAGAGTTAAAGCTATATTTTGTGTTGTATCAGTAAAGTATCTTGTGTGTTTATCATACTGCTGGTAGCTTTTGTGTTGTATAAGAGTTATCTGTTATCCTTTGTATTGTAATTGTCCGGTATCTTTTGTATCAGAGGATATCTTTTGTGTTTATCGTACTGCTAGTATCTTTTGTGCTGTATCAAAGTTATCTGATATCTTTTGTATTGTACCAGTCCAGTATCTTTTTGTACCAGGAGATAACTTTGATTAGTATCAGGAGACAAATTTTGGTTGAACCTATATACACCCTTTTTGTTTGTTGCTGAGTACCAATTTTTGTACGGCTGATCCTCTGAGAGATCTTGTTAATAGGGTAATTACACGGTCTTCACTACTCCCCAAAAATGTTTTCTACTTTGAAATTGTTAAACTTTGATAGATGTGAACGGTTTGCAATCATTATTTAAAAGCCAGACTTAGATTAAAAGGTAGAACTGTATTTAAATGTATCAATTAATTGAGCCCTACTGTTTTATCTCCGAAGAAATGGAAGACTGAGCTGTGTCAAGGGAAGGATGTATGAGTGTGCAAAGATGGGAAGAGTATGGAAGTTGCAAAACTGTGTCTGTGTTGTAAACTAAGTTGTTAAGTAGGATTGATTGTCTCATTATCTCCTAAAGAATGTTCCTTGGTGGCTTTGGATATGGTAGTTTGAGTGGACAAATTGCTCTGTGCATTATGTTGAGGAAGTTGGTGTGTTTGGTCCAGGAGTTGATGGTGTGTGCAAGAGGTAAGGTAGGAGTGGATTGTTGTAAGTAGCTTGATAGGATTAGAGAGAGAAACAAAATAGAGACTCAACGTTTTGATGGAAAAGCATGTGGATATCAAGGTGGTTGAAAGTTTGAAATATACTGATGGTTGATAGACAAAAGTATTCATATACATCAGTGTTATATACAGTATTCATATACAGTTATAAGCTAAAAGGCAAAGGGAAATGTAAAGGTGACTGCATGTTTAAGAGGATGGGAAACAGTATGTTACAGAAGGCGCAGAGGAAGGTAGGATTAGAAAAGCTGAGAGTGTTTATGTAAGTGATACTATGGTACAAGAATGTGGAAGAGTCCAAAAAGTTTGTTGGAACTGTAAAAAGTGTTAATACTTTGTTCAGGAATGTACTAAATGTGTTGGGGGGGGGGGACCACAGGGGTCTCCTGGATCAATGAATGGAGATGAATGGATAAAGTGATTTTTCCCATTGGTAGGGGTAAAAAGTGAAGATGATGATGAGGATGAGTGTTTAGTGCTATGGAATGAAGAGGATGTGGTAGGTCTCCCGGAAAGCTGTGTGTATGTAGTCATGTGATGACATTCATAGGATGGTTCTTATGATATAACATATGTTGTATATGTGTGATGTGTATTAATGAATCAGAAATATATGGAATATGACCAGTGAATGCTTTCTCTGTGAAGCTGTTTATCGTGGATTATTTTTTAGATTGGTGTAGACAAAAGAAAATCCACGTGGTATTAATTGAACCTATTTGATGATATTTCATTAATTAACTAATACGTTTTGTTTTTACAGTTGCACAGGATGGATGCCAAAAAATGAAGTGTATCAGGAAATGTGATTAATTTTTTATATTACAGGAGTAATAAGAGAAGAAGTTTGGCCAAGAAAAATAAAATAAGATATAAAAAAAGGTGATCACTATTTAATTGATAAATATTACTCAAGTAATGGTTTATTGGATTTTAAACAATGCGCATTGAAGGTGATTTTTTTTCCCCCAATTTTTTTTTTTTTTTAAAGAGCTCTGTATATTTTTTATTCTTTTAAATTTTTGGTGAGAATGTGGAGTTGTAAATGTTGGTATTGTTACATGTTACATGTGTCTTGTATGTCTCTGTAACACAGAAATCCAGTCAGATACTAGACGTTCAATTTGTTGAAGACTGACCAAAGTTGAGGGAAAATAAAAAGGCAGACTCAAAGGGGCGGTGACTGGTGACATAAAGGAATGGGGGAGAAAGGTGGGGCCTATAGGGAGAATGACAGCCTTCTCTCCTGAAGCACAAAAATCACATTAGACTTGAAGGAAATAAATATATATATATATATATATATATATATATATATATATATATTATTTTTTTTTTTTTACTGTTTAAAGTTGAGTATGTTTATAGTACCTGCATACACAATGCGATATACCTATGCATACTACATTGGATTTATTTGAATAATCTCAATTTTGAGTGGATAACTTTATAATGATAATTTAGTGTACTCTAAAGATGCTGGGGAAAAAGAATTCAAGAGCCATGATAACATATCAGAGAATCCATGGTTAATGCTGAGTTAGAAATGTAAGCTTTTTCCAAGTGACGCAAAGATGTAATACATAAGACAGGAAATATGGTGACCCCACGCAGAATGAAGTTCTACTGCAATTAACCACTCGATCTGAGTTGGTGGTTCAGAAAGTAGAGTTGAAGATATTGACTGAGATGTGTAAGATATCTGAAGGTATGACACAATGAGTATGGGTACACTTTTATTACCGCCCACAAGTATGGACCTATTGGAGTAAAGTTTTTCTTGAATCCTTGGGAAACCAATATGTAGTTTGTAATTCAAGTGTTTAAAGTCCTAGAGGCTGCAGTGCTCCTGTCCTCCCACAGTTCTGGTACAGAGTATACAGGTGGATGGGGAGTGTGGATTTGTCTGGTTAGGCTTTTTGCAGGAACCAGCAATGCATGCTGAGAGAGACCAGTGGAAGAAGAAAGAGGTGGTACAGGGCAAAGATGGCATTTGGAGAGTTGGTAAGAAACTGTGCGTGCCAGCAGTCTTGTACCCCATGGTCACATACATGGCCTTATAAGCTAAACAGAAGGTAGCTATGTGTGTAGTAATGTCTGTTCATTGGGTGGCCTCAGGATTCAACAATGCAATAAGAGGGTTTGTACAGACTTCAATATTTGTATCTGTTATGACCTAGGTAAAACAATAAAGTTACCTGACCAACACACTCCATAATCATCTTACTTGTTTCAGAGACTATGAGTAGACTTCATCTAACTGCCTAAGGTGGGCCAATATAAGTATGTCCTTGTCTGACTGTACTAATTCCGCAACCATAGATATAATGAATATAAGAGTGTAAGGCAGGATAATAGAGGAACATTTTAATAAATAAATATATATATATATATATATATATATATATATATATATATCAACAGAAGAATACAGCAGCACACTGCTAGCACAAAGATATAGATAAAACATGAGTATAAAGATACAACATGAAAAGCTATTCAGCTATGGTGCACTAAATGGAAATATAAAATTATGAAGTTATGGAATAGTGAGGTACTTAGCTTGCAATTTGACAGCCAAATATATATATATATATATATATATATATATATATATATATATATATATTCTTTCTAAATAATTCCTGAAAAAGTAAAAAATCTCCAATAGCAAGATAATCTTCAAGTTGGTTACTAATTTGCTATCCAATGCTAGTGTAATCTCATGTTCTTGCAAAGTTTCTAATTTTTGTGCATGATTTAAAGTTGCGTGTAGAAGATATGCTTACTCTCAGAAGGGGACAAGTGTTTCCAATTTTGTCTATGTTTCAGAACCAAGTCCAAAGTAGGTTCACCCCTTTTAAGAACTCTCAAGAAGGTACCTGAGACTAGCCCGATAGTGTAAACAAGTGGCAGAGCTGTATACTGTAACACCTATATAATCTAGGAAGCAAAGGAGGGGGGGCGTAGACACAGAGCAAGGGAGAACTTGTCACATCTTTGCAGCTTCATGTAAACATTTTCTTCTTCAGCTCACTGTGAACATCTTATCAGCATCACAGAGCAGTGTCCGCCAAGTTAAGGTCAAATGCACTTCTTAATAATAATTAGAATTGTAACTGAAGTGAAAAGTAGAAGCTTTCTTAAAATTAAACAGAGCTAAATCATACTAATAATGAGCTTATTAAATACCCCAAAAAATGTTCCAGAGACATGTTTCTTTAAAATCAATAATCGAGACGTTTTTCCTACTGTGGTCATTTAAATAATTGTTGCTATTAGAGATGAGCAAAGTTACAGTGATTCGATTCGTCACGAACCTCGTGGCTCGGCATTTGCTGACTTTAGCCTGCATAAGAGAGTCTCTCCTAGGACTGTATCCACCTTTTCCAGCCCTCCGGAGAACCTGAAAGCTGAACTAATTTATGCAGGCTAAAGTCAGCAACCACCGAGCCGAGAAGTTTGTGACAAATCGAATTACTGTAACTTTGCTCATCTCTAGTTGCTACCATTAGAACACATATTCACTAATGGTCTACAACTAATATCCATATTAATGCACTGAAAGTGAAGTTGCATAACTATATTTGCACATTGGGTATGTGTTGTAAATGTACACACGATTTGTGGTCCATTTATTTTAAATTAAACTTTCTTAATTTCAGTTGAGTCAACTTCCTGTTAACTCATGTCATGCATTCCGATTGGATCAGAATGAAGAGGAGAGACATGAGTCTCCATTTTGATCCTGGCAGCCATGTTTAAGCAGATGCATTAAAAACTTAACCTTAAATACCAAAATGATAAATGTTATTCAATTGTATATGAAATGGTGCATTACACAAACATATATTTTATATTCACACTCTGTATATAATCATCTGTACACTGAATCACCTATAACACATGTGATTCTATCATTTAATAGAGTTTTAGAGTTGCACATAGTTTATTCTATCGTTCCTCATAAATATTCCACTTTGTCAGGCCTAACATGGCGTATTCTTAAGTTAACATAACAGCAGTCATTTTAATGGACCTGCAATGGTGCACACACTAACCTCTATTCTCATAAACATTTCTTCATAACAACTAAATTTTCTCAAACACCATATCAGCTTTGTTTGGGGTATCTCTTAAGGTCCTAGCTACAATGCCCTTCACAGTCAGACGTTAGCTATAAACAATATGGTGTTGTTAGTTGTAACGAGGTCAAATTATCCTCTTATTTTTCTTATATTTTGTTAAAACAAAATGTAACCACTTGATTGTCATATTATGGTCACAGGCATGATTTGTGGTGTTAAAGCACCACCATAAAAAATTAATTTGTCACTACCCGAAGGGAGGCTTTCTATGTGCATATTGGTCAAGAGTCTTCATACCCAGGGGCATTTGTCATAGCTTTTCTTTCCCATTACTTAAAGTTAGAGGCCTCACATATATCTGGTAATGTACTAGTTCTTATTTGATTGTGATCATTTAACAATGTAGATGAAAATTATACCAGTTAGTACGTATGGTAAAACATCCTTTCTAAACACCTAATAGAAGTAATGGGTATGACCCCCAGTCAGCAGGGTTTGTAGAAAGACATAATTGTATACTAAAAAAGCAAACTGAGAGAAGCTATGGAAGAGACAAGGAAAAGTTGAATGTACTGTTTACCATGAGCTGTTCCGAGTATGCATATTACACCCACATCAGTGAAGCTGGAAGGAAAATCAACATGGATACACGCCTCGCACTGCAAGAGGGTTCCTACACCATGTTCCTGATATATATCCTTTTGTTTGTAAAATAAATAATGGTTTAATAAGTGACAAAATAGATAATTTCATGGGATAAAGGGTAATCAATATTTGCAGTAATACATTTAGTAATGTGTAATTTGCAATAATACATTTACTTTTTCTCTTTCTTTCTTTTTCTTTCTCTCTCTCTCTATTCTCTCTATTCTCTCTCTCCATTCTATCTCTCTCTTTCTCTCTCTCTCTCTCTCTCTCTCTCTCTCTCTCTGTTTTTCTCTGTTAAGAGCGACATTTCCTAATTTTTTTTCTTTATTTTTTCTTGTGTTTGTTTTTTTTCCCCTCTCCTCAGTATAGCTTATCTCTTTGGCTCACAGATACTGTTAAGTCACCTTTCTGTTTTGCGTAATTTTGCCTTAACTACTTGTCAGGCCCCGTAGAACATACTGTACTGTTTAAAATGCTGCTTTTAAACCATTGCTGTCCCTTTGGATTAAATGTAGATTGCATTCACTGACATGTAGTAGTGTTGGTACTTATTAGTAGCACCAGCATAGTAGGGCTAATATAGGAATCCCAGGTGAAGGATCAGTCTGGGTACAAAGGAGGGGGGGGGGGGTTTCATAAGCAGCCACTCGTCTCAAACCAGTGAAGCATCCCATACCCCTTTTTTCCACCTGAACCTGAGACTATTAGGCGGAATATATTATAGGGAAATATGTCGTTTAACAAATATCTTTAGGGGGGAATTGTTGACATTGATTATAATGATTCTGATTGTTGATCAATAAAATAGTACTTATAAACTATTGCCAATGCTGCAGAAAGATATTTGTTACCCTTAACCTAGATATCAGCTTGCTATTTGCTTGTAATTAAGATGAAGACCTTGAGGCGAGGCCAAAAGATGCAAGATAAAGAAGAAGATGGAAGTTAGAGTCAAAACATCTGAAGAAATATAGACTGTGCAGAAGGACAGATACATCTGAAATTTTCTGGTAGAATAGGGAAATTGCAACATACGTGACCTATGGTTAAGAAACAAATGAATGCTTAAAATGAATGAATGAATGAATAAAATGAACAGAGGCAATACTCAAATAACCAATCAAAATATAATATGATGATTTTGATGCGATAACTAAACTCCCCTTTTTGTCAACTGTAAAAAACAATGTACTTCCATATAATAAACATAACTCATTGGGACAGCTCCTTAGCCAGTGTGCTGAGAAGGAGATATATACCAACATTTTGTCTGGTGTTTATTTCTTTGTGTTGACACTCAGCAGTATACAGCAGCAGTCACTCACATTTTAAGGCCTAACCAGCAGCCAACCTTAACAGTTGCACACATGCTTAAACGTCTGTACAGACTCACATCTGCAGGCAGAGGATTCCACATCCTTGTTGTTCTTAGTGTAAAAAACCCTTTCCTTTGCCTTAGACAAAATCTCCTTTCTTCCAGTCTAAATGTGTGACCACGGGGGGAGATTTATCAAATCCCGTCCAGAGGAAAAGTTGCCCAGTTGCCCATAGCAACCAATCAGATTGTTTCTTTCATTTTGCAGAGGCCTTGTTAAAAATGAAAAAAGTGATTGGTTGCTATGGCCTATGTATAGTCCTGTTTATGTAAACATTCTAATATATTATACATAAACTGCTTAAAAGGTCTTATGATCTTTGTTATATCTGTTTAAACATATCCTATCTGTTTGTAATGTAAGGCCATGTTCACACTACTGAATGTCCGCACGGTGTCTGCAGAAAGAATGGACGTGTTCATTCTTTCTGCGGATACAGAAACGGAATTTCCATGCTGGAAACATCTGGCATGGATATTCTGTTGTGTGCAAAGAGCAGCAGGACCCTGTTGAATTCAACGGGTCTCTGCTGCAGCGGAATTTCCGTGCCGAATTCCGCATTGGAAATTCTGACATATGTACATGGCCTATGAATCTTAAACAAGGTTAGGACTGTATGATACACTTAATAATATTGGAAGTTCCTTAAGCAACACCTTATTTTCTGTCTGCCAACACAAAATACTCTAATAGTGCAGTGATGTCACACCTGCTGGGTAACACCCAATCTCTCCTGCCAGGAGCTCACACAATGTGAGTAAGGGGAAAGGTATGATAGAGAGCTTTTTAAAGCTTAGAAAACATTTTAAGGCAGGAGAGGTGTTAAGAGTAGTTAGGGAATATAATCTGTGTTAGGTTAGAAAGGGTTTGGTCTGCCCTGGAAATTGCACCTAAGTACATCCTGACCTGGCTCCCTGTTGCTGATATGCCTCCATTACCTTCGCTCCCGAGACAGTAAGATTGGAATCAGGTTTCCAGGCAGAAGTCCAACAAGATGAAGAAGACACCCGTTAAGGGCCAGTTGTCGCCCCGCTGAGAGACACTAGCTGCAAGCCGGATTCGGGCTAGGTTACCAGGTTAAAATGTGCTGTTCTGTCTGTTCTTACATATATTAGTCCAATATCTCTGATTTCTTATTGATATGACTCAATATTTTCCTTCATCCTCCTAGTGACCGGTCTGTGGTCCATAGAGATTGGTAGTTAGCTGCCACTAATGATGATAGGAACATGTTATTCTTATACTGTCATGTCGCACTATAGTTCTGTTTTCTCACATTGTTGCATCTAAGGTATATAGTATTTAAACTATGATATCATTGTTCATGCATATTTTTGGTTCACCGTACCCTGGGTTCTAGTTACTTCAGGCAGAGTGGGAATAACCAGATTTTGTGCATCCCCCCACCCCACCCCACCTACTTTCTCTCCCCTACTGCAACCCCACTCATTTTAATATTTTGTTCCTCAGTAAAATCTCTTTTGCCACTTTATCTTGTATCTTTCTCTACTTGCTTTTTCTCATTTCTTCCACTCGTTCTCTCACTTTATTCTTATTCCTTTCTCCCTGCTCCTATCTTATTTCTCTCTTCGCCTTCCCTCCCCCCTTCCTATTTTCCGCACCCCCCTTCCCCTTCCTTAATTCCTCTTCCCTCCTCTGCTTTGTTCTTCACCCCACGCTCTGCCTAAATCCCTGCCCAAGTTGCTAAGTATTGGGCCCATGTCTAACAGGCTGCGATTTTGGTTAGTGAATTAACCGTACTCCTTTACCCGACATATACCCTCACAATATTGTGCAGACATTATACTTGAATTGAGGGATCCCTTGAATGCCATACACCCTTTTTATCTCCCCTTCCTTATTACCATATCCTTTTTTTTTCTGTTTCCTTTGTTACTGACCTTCCCTTTACCTCCCTTCCCTCACCCTTTTCTTCAGACTCGCTACAATTCTCACATTTTTCCCTGAGTTTCAAAGTTTCTATCTTTTAATGTGCGGGGCTTTAACACCCTGAATAAGCGCCACCATGTACTTGAGGTTATCAGAAAACATGGATTCTCTGTATTGCTCTCACAAGAAACCTACTTCAAGAAGAGCACCCTTGAGACATTTTGATAGATGGTTCCACTCATGTAATGGGTCTTCGGGCCCTAAGAGAGTGTCTATTGCATTACACCGCTCACTGCCTTTACGAATCATAGACACTTTTGGGGACACTGAGGGTAGAACAAGGGAGAACATGGGAAGAACATGGGAACAAGGGAGGCAAGCTAATGTCCTCTTTACTTAAAAAAGTGAAATCTAAGAATCACATACACGATATCAGATCAACCAGGGGTCTTACCCACACAACATCACTAGAAATGGCCCAATCTTTGAGGGACTTTTACTATTCTCTTTATAATTTAAGAGAGGAGGATTACCTGCAACAGAGAGAGGAACGTTTACGTCTCATGGACAGGTTCCTTGATGATCTTCATCTTCCGAACCTGACTCCTCCTATGGGGCAGTATTTAATGTCAGCAGTTGAAGCAGGAGAGGTGGTCAAGGTCCGTTCCTCGTTCCCACCTGGTAAAATCCCAGGCCCAAATGGTCTTCCTCTCTCTTATTATCAAAACCGCAAGACCGGGGAGTCAGGAGTTTGTCTGGCGCAGAGAGGAACCATCAGGCAGCCAAGTAAAATCAATGGATTTATTAGATGCAACACGTTTCGCTGCGCATGCGCAGCTTCATCAGGCATCATTTTACTCTCACCCAGGAGGGCTGCAGTGGACCTTCTTCTTTACTTCTTCTGCACTTTACCTTGTTGTGTGTGGGCGCACAACCAACTTTGGTAAGCGGCTTGGGAATTACCGTCCCCTACCCCCACCAACAAGATCTACTGATCCCGCACATGAGGCGCCTTCCTCCCTCTCTCTCTCTTATTATGGGACGTTTGGGGAAATACTCCTCCCTAAGTGACTGAGTTTTGTGCTGCACTCTTTCTGGGGGACTTGATACCCAAACAGACTCAGGAGGCTCACGTTACTCTCTTAATGAAAGGGAAAGATCCGGTGGAATGCGGTAGCTATAGAATGATCTCCCTCCTCAATTTAGACCTTAAGGTCTGGGTGAAACTGCTCTCCCTACGCATTAAAAACATTTTTTACCACACCTGATTGGCACCGGAAGAGAAGGTCGCACAAATACATTGAGATTGCTGACAGGCATACATGGAGCGCATGCTAACAAAACTCCCGTAGCTCTTCTCGGTGTAGATGCTGAGAAAGCTTTTGATAAGGTCAGTTGGCCCTTCATGAAAGCACTGCTACTAAACTTTAATCTCCCTATGGCCTTCCTGAATTCCATTTTCTCACTCTACGCATGCCCATCAGCAGCTTTATTAGTGAATTAAGTAATTTCTCCTCCTTTCACCATCAGCAATGGAACCAGGCAAGGCTGTCCTTTATCACTGACCCTTTTTGTATTAGTAATGGAAACCTTACTCCAAAAAGTCCGTCAAGCGACGGCGATCAAAGGTTTATCCAACCCTGAGGGTGAACTTAAAGTCCTTGCAGTTGTGAACAATTTGCTTTTTCTACTGAGTGATCCCATGGGAAGGCTGCCCGGCCTGGTTCAGCTGTTTGAGGAATTCAGATTAACTTCAAATTTTAAGGTTAACGTCACCAAGTCAGAATTACTGAATATCTCCATACCCACCATTCACATAGCTAAAATTAAACATCTAGCTCCATTTCTGTGGGCCACCTCTTCATTGAAATACTCGGGGGTCAATGTAGCTACCTCGGTCACTAGAGTGTATGACTTACAAGCCTTTATTAAAAGTTAGCAGTCAGTTGCTAGCTGACTATGATCTCCCTATTATTACATGGTTTGGACGGAAAAATGTCATCAAATGTTATGTTCTCCCCAAGCTTCTTTACATGATGCGGATGCTTCCCATAGCCCTTCCATTAACGTTTTTCAGACAAATCAAAGCCATATTCTCCAGATATGTCTGGAAAACGAGCAGACCTAGGTTTGCCCACAGATTCCTAGCTAGACACCATACGAAAGGGGGGATAGGTCTCCCCGATGTTAGAAATATCTAAAAAGCAGTTCAATTACAAAGATGGTTGGATATGGTAGCCCCCCTCTCTCCCCATCATGGACATACACAATCCATAAAAGGGATACAATCTACTAACCTTTTACAAGACACTTGGTTGCCACCACACACGAGATACAGGGCAGACTCTAAGTATCTTCTATATCAGGGCATCTTAGCAACCTGGTTGGAACTCTCTTCCTTTCTTGCCCCCTCTATTTCCCTCTGCTTCCTGCTAGTTTGATACCTGCGGCTGTGGGTAGACTCGCTCCCACCTTTCAATCAATGTGCGACAGATTACACAAAGTTTCTGTCGCTCAATTGTTCCGCCATGGAGTGACGCCAACCTCGGTGACCTTAAGGTCGCTGCTGCCCTCACAACGATATTCCTTCTTACACATAAACCATTTTGTGAACTGCTGCTCTACGTTTATGGCCCAATATGGACCAATGAGAAAACTGACTAAGTTTGAGGAACTTGTCACCACACAGCCCAACAAGAGGAAATTGTCTACTTGCCTATCATTTATATCTTCTGCTCAAAGTCAAACTCCTCCACCTTCCACCGCTTCTTGGGCGAAAGAATTAGAGTTAAACTTTTCTGATACAGACGTTGCACTAGTACTCCGACACTCCCATGGGTTCTCCCGCTGTGTCAGACTTCAGGAATCACACTACAAAGTCATTTCTTGCTTGCATAAAACACCAGAATTTTTATATACTTCTGGAAGGAAGTTCATATCAAAATTGATTCTATCATGAAATTGAGGATTTCCTTCACCCCCGACTGCAGTGTTACTAGGTCTACCATCTCTGGGATATACCCCAGGTAAACATTCACTAGTGGTCCATTTGTTGGTGACTGCAATATCCTTAATTTCGCTTTATTGGCTCCAAATTGACCCGCCCTCCATAGGAGAATGGTTTTCCAAGGTTCACCAGATGTGCAGATTTGAGGAGATGTACCACAGGGCGATGAGCTCCCACAATAAATTTCTGAAAATATGGAGGCCCTGGATGCACTCTGAATATGGCAAAAGATAGTTGGTAATGCTGACACGTGCTGCTGACTAATTGTTTGTTTGACATTAATTGAATTAGTTCCCTGCTCCAATCCTTCCTCCCCCCTCCCCTTCCTCCTTTCTTTTGAAGTTTTATTTAGATAATAGCATGTACTTTTGGATGTTTCACTGATGTAATATGCTTATTCATACATGCTTTCAGTTCGGCAGCTGCAACTGCCATTGTTGCCTGTCATGTATATTATTTGTAAAACAAATAAAAAAAACATATTTGATAAAAAAAAAGAAGAAAATATTGGTTTGATGACAGGTACTCTTTAAAGAGGGATGTCCTAAGATAATCAACAAGAAGAGATGTCCAGCGCAGTATGTAGGATGAAAAAGGAACTCTTTATTATGGATCACATACAGTAGATATACACAGGAACAATAGTCAACGCGTTTTGGATCAAACTTGACTTCTAATCATGCTATGATTAAGGGTCCAGTTTGATCCGAAACGTGTTGGCTATTGTTCCTGTGTATATCCATGTGATCATTAATAAAGAGTTCCTGTTTCATCCTATACAGTATACTGGGCTGGACTTCTCTTCTTGTCGTGCTACTCTGTGAACCTGGAAGCGCTGCCGGCCAGTCTGTGCGCAGGTGATTGTATTTAACAGTGGAGAGCTGTTGGCATCTTTCCTTATCCTAATATAATGTTGCAGACCACTCCCTTGTATTAATACATTTTTGTAGCTTTATTTTAACCCCTTAATGACGCAGGACATAAATGTACTTCCTGGTGCGTTGGTATTTAACGCACCAGGACGTATATTTACATCCTGTACATGATCGTAAGCATCAGAGTGCTGCTTGCGTCATGCACGGCAGGTCCTGGCTGCTATCAGCAGCCATGGACCCGACAATAATGATGGACAAGAGCTATCACGCTTATGTACGCCATTAACCTCTCAGATGCCGTGATCAATACAGATCACGGCATCTGTGACAGTGCGGTCAGAAAAATGGATGATTGGATGGCCCTCAGCGCTGCCACAGGGATCCAATCATCCATAATGGCGGACGGAGGTCCCTTCACCTTGGGGTCTTCTGCTCTGGTCTAAGATCGAGCAGACCAGAGCAGAAGATCGCTGATAACACTTATCAGTGCTATGCCCTATGCATAGCACTGAACAGTATTAGCAATCAAGGGATTGCTAATAATCCCCTTTGGGGACATAAAAAATAATCCTCTCTGGGGACATAAAAAGTGTAAAAAAAAAAAAAAAGGAAAATTTTAAAGTAAAAAAAAATTGAAAAATCCCTCCCCTAATAAAAATGTAAATTGTCCCTTTTCCCCATTTTACCCCCATAAAGTGTAAAAAAAATAATTAATAAACATGTTTGATAAATGTCCGAACTATCAAAATATAATGTTAATGATCCCGTACGGATATATGTGGCATCAATAAAAAGTGAAGAACACAGCTCAAAAAATGTACCCTTATATGGAAACATGTAAAAGTTGTAGGTCGTCTAAATAGAAGGATTTTAAATGTACTAAAAAGTTTTTTGTTTTTTTTATATGGTACAATAATAGACAAGTATGTAATCATGGGTATCATTTTAATCATATTGACCCAAAGAATAAAGACAACATTAAATTTTTACTGTAAAATGTACAGAATGAAAACAAAATCTTCCAAAAAAAAAATGCCAAATTGTGGTTTTCTTTTCAATTTCCCCACACAAACAGTATTTTTTTGTTTGCGCCATACATTTTATGGTAAAATGAGTGATGTCATTACAAAGGACAACTGGTCGTGCAAAAAACAAGCCCTCATACTAGTCTGTGAATAATGGGCTGAGTCCTTAAGGCGTTAAATCACCAACCAAATACAACGTGTTTCTAGGCTTTAAAGCCCTCTTCATCAGATAAAAGATTGGTAGTATCAACCTTTAATCCCTTAATATTTCGGCAGTATATGCAATTGTATGGGAAATGTATGACAGTGTTATACGGCATCATTATTTGGATACCAAAAATGTATAGTATGGTGGTATTATTTGGCATTGCTGAATGGCAGCATTGAGTAGGCATTACAGCCATCACTCCCCCTCCCATAGATATGATAGGAGGGGCGTGACATCACAAACACGACCGCGCGGAGCCAGGGGTACGAGCAGCCAGATCCCCGTATTCAGACATCTTATCCCCTATCCTTTGTATAGGGGAAAAGATGTCTAGGGCCGGAGTACCCCTTTAACCCCTTAAGGACTCAGCCCATTTTGGCCTTAAGGACTCAGACAATTTAATTTTTACGTTTTCATTTTTTCCTCCTCGCCTTCTAGAAATCATAACTTTTATATTTTCATCCACAGACTAGTATAAGGGCTTGTTTTTTGCGCGACCAGTTGTCCTTTGTAATGACATCACTCATTATATCATAAAATGTATGGCACAACCAAAAAACACTATTTTTGTGGGGAAATTAAAACAAAAAACGCAATTTTGCTAATTTTGGAAGGTTTCATTTTCACGCCGTACAATTTATGGTAAAAATGATGTGTGTTCTTTATTCTGAGGGTCAATACGATTAAAATGGTACCCATTATTACACACTTTTCTATTATTGTTGCGCTTAAAAAAAATCACAAACTTTTTAACCAAATTAGTACGTTTATAATCCCTTTATTTTGATGACCTCTAACTTTTTTATTTTTCTGTATAAGCAGCGGTATGGGGGCTCACTTTTTGCGCCATGATCTGTACTTTTTTTTTTATACCACATTTGCATATAAAAAACTTTTAATACATTTTTTTATAATTTTTTTTTCATAAAATGTATTAAAAAAGTAGCAATTTTGGACTTTTTTTTTCGTTCACGCCGTTCACCGTACGGGATCATTAACATTTTATTTTAATAGCTCGGACATTTACGCACGCGGCGATACCAAACATGTCTATAAAATTTATTTTTTACGCTTTTTGGGGGTAAAATAGGAAAAAACTGACGTTTTACTTTTTTATTGGGGGAGGGGATTTTTAACTTTTTTTTTACTTTTCCTTTTACATTTTTTAAAATTTTTTTTTACACTTGAAGAGTCCCCATAGGGGACTATTCATAGCAATACCATGATTGCTAATACTGATCTGTTCTATGTATAGGACATAGAACAGATCAGTGTTATCGGCTATCTTCTGTTCTGGTCTGCTCGATCACAGACCAGAGCAGGAGACGCCGGGAGCCGGACGGAGGAAGGTGAGGGGACCTCCGTGCGGCGTTCTGAATGATCGGATCCCCGCAGCAGCGCTGCGGGCGATCCGATCATTCATTCAAATCGCGCACTGCCGCAGATGCCGGGATCTGTATTGATCCCGGCACCTGAGGGGTTAATGGCGGACGCCCGTGAGATCGCGGGCGTCGGCCATTGCCGGCGGGTCCCTGGCTGCGATCAGCAGCCGGGATCAGCCGCGCATGACACGGGCATCGCGATGCCCGCGGTTATGCACATGACGTAAATGTACGTCCTGGTGCGTTAAGTACCACCGCACCAGGACGTACATTTACGTCCTGCATCCTTAAGGGGTTAATCTTCAGTAGAAATTCAGAACCGTATCAAAAGTTCTGTCACAGAAATTATGCCATGTCCACTGATTACGGCAAAACCCATTAAAATAAATGTAAGTGTGCTGCAAGGCCAAATCCACATGGAGATCCTTGTAGATATTTTTTGCAGACTCTCCATAGTGTGAATGGGTACTTATTAATCTGCTACCAAAATCATTACATAAATATTTATTGGGACAAATAAATACTATACTAAAAGCTTTGCAAGAAATATAACCAAAAGGATATATAACAAAATAATGATAAGCAGTTTTTAAGAAAGAAAGGCTCATTGGAAATCTATATTTATACATTGCTCCAATAATGATTTTTGTGCTGAAATCTATATTTAATAAGAGCTATGTATTACAGTCACTGGAGCAAATGACATAGGCATAGCTTATATTTTCAGATTGTTTTCCCTTATTTCCACTTCTCCTTTACTGCCTTTACTGGCTGAAATAGAAGAATATATTGTGTTCAGCAATGATCTACTTTGTTTCATATTCACAATTGCAATCATTAGTTGTATTTGGTACTATGTTATACTGCACCTATTCAAGTCAGTTCATAATAATGCCCATCAAGCTCCAAAAATGGGAAGAAAATCTCCAGAGGGGAGGGAATGACTGTCAGAGACAGTGTGTCATCCTGTCACCTCGCACAGGGGAACATGCTGAAATATTTATGACTCCTTTGATCAGTCTTTGGAAGTGTATTTCTGATTTCTGATTATCTATTCTAATGTGCCCATTAGAAAGTGTGTGAGAGATTTACATACTAATTATAATAAGACTATTATCAATCTGCTGTGAGGTTCATGGTAGTCTAAATAATGACAATTTTAAAGGATTTGGCCACCTTTACCACAACTTTTAATACAACCATGCTATGAATATTATATATTACTTACACACACTCCACAGCTTCCATACTGCCCGCTTCTGTCACATCACTTGGCTCCTCTCCCGTTTGGTCTTTTGTCCCTGCACGCAGCTTATCGGTCATACCTACGGCTGCCTATAGAGGAGCGTGTGACAATTTACATTATTATGCCTCCTCCACTGTTCCTCCACTCACTGTATCACCAAGTGCTCCTCCATAGACAACCATGCATTGACAATAAGCCATTTGGCTGTGGGTAGGGACAGAAGACCAAGTATGAGAGGAGCCGAACGATGTGACAGAACATGGCCACATAAAAGCCTCGGAGTATGTGTAAGTACAGCAGGGTTGAATCAAAAATATTAGTAAAACCCTTTTGCCTGGCAAGCTTTTTCTTCTGTGAAACACTAAAAAGAGACAATGGGGTGAATTTGTTAAGACCAGCATTTTAAATGTGCTAGAGTAAGATGCACCAAAAATTATTACGAGGTGCATTTATGATTGTCTCTGCACCAGAGATTGGAGCAGGCATACAGTGGGGATCAAAAGTTTGGGCACGCCAGGTAAAAATTTGTATTAATGTGCATAAAGAAGCCAAGGAAAGATGGAAAAATCTCCAAAAGGCATCAAATTACAAATTAGACATTCTTTTTATATGTCAACAAAAGTTAGATTTTATTTCCATCATTTACACTTAAAAAATAACAGAAAAACAAAAAAATGGCATCTGCAAAAGTTTTGGCACCCTGCAGAATTTATAGCATGCACTGCCCTCTTTGCAAAGCTGAGACCTGCCAGTGTCATGGATTGTTCTCAATCATCATCTGGGAAGACAAGGTGATGTCAATCTCAAAGGTTTTAAATGCCCAGACTCATCTGACCTTGCCCCAACAATCAGCACCATGGGTTCTTCTAAGCAGTTGTCTAGAAATCTGAAACTGAAAATAGTTGATGCTAACAAAACTGGAGAAGGCTATAAGAAGATAAAAAAAACGTTTTCAGATGTCAATATCCTCTGTTCGGAATGTAATTAAGAAATGACAGTCATCAGGAACAGTGGAAGTTAAAGCAAGATGTGGAAGACCAAGAAAAATATCAGACAGAAAAGCTCGCAGGATTTTGAGAAAAACAATTCAAAACCCACGTTTGACTGCATAAACGCTCCAGAAAGATGGCAGACATTGGAGGTGTGGTACACTATTCCACTATAAAGAGATACTTGTACAAATATGGTCTTCATGGAAGAGTCATCAGAAGAAAACCTCTTCTACGTCCTCACCACAAAAATCTGTGTTTGAACTTTGCAAATGAACATATAGACAAGTCTGATGCATTTTGGAAACAAGTTCTGTGGACCGATTAGGTTAAATATTAACTTTTTGGCCGGAATGAGCAAAGGTACGTTTGGAGAAGAAGGGGAACAGAATTTAATGAAAAGAACCTCTGTCCAACTGTTAAGCATGGGGGTGGATCAATCATGATTTGGGGTTGTATTGCAGCCAGTGGCACAGGGAACATATCATGAGTAGAGGGAAAAATGGATTCAATAAAATTTCAGCAACTTTTGGATGCTAACTTGATGCCATCTGTGAAAAAGCTGAAGTTAATGAGAGGATGACTTCTACAAATGAAAAATGATCCTAAACACACCTCAAAATCCACAGGGGATTACATCAAGAGGCATAAACTGAAGGTTTTGCTAAGGCCTTCATAATCTCCTGACCTCAACATAATTGAAAATCTATGGATAGACCTTAAAAGAGAAATGCGTGGCAGACAGCCCAGAAATCTCAAAGAACTGGAAGACTTCTGTAAGGAAGAATGGGCAAAGATACCTCAAACAAGAATTGAAAGACTCTTGGCTGGCTACAGAAAGCGTTTACAAGCTGTGATACTTGCCAAAGGGGACAGTACAAGATATTAACTCTGCAGGGTGCCCAAACTTTTGCAGACACCATTTTTTTGTTTTCTGTTATTTTGAAAGTGTAAATGATGATAAAGATTAGATAAAATCTAACTTTTGTTGACATATTATAAGAATGTCTAATCTGTAATTTGATGCCTTTTGGAGATTTTCCCATCTGTCCTTGACTTCTTTATGCACATTACTACAAATTTTGATCCCCACTGTAGACTTCAGCAATAATTTATATCAATTTTGTGGTCCAAATTATAGTACATTGGTCAGACCACCAACCTTTATTGTCACTTGTTTTTAAAGTATCAAGACACACAGACACAAAAAGTTACAAACTGTTGTGAAAATAAAGCTTGTCCTAAATTTTGCATACATGCCTTAACCCGTAGAGGACGCAGGGCATACCTGTATGCCCGGGACATCTGGGGCTTGGTGCACCAAGATGTACATGTACATCCTGGCCTCTACTGATCACCGGCTGTAACAGTTATCGAACAGCTACCATCCTAGCACAATGCCTGTGACCTTTTTTATTTTTTTTTAAGAGCCGAGGCAAGTGCTCTCTATCACCCAAAGGGCAAGAAAAAGTTAAAACGTGTCACACTAAAGAAAACGTGCACAAAGGAATGCCAGTGACCTGGTGGCCCAGGAGACTGTTGCTGTCCTGATTGTCGGTCGGTAAGCAGGTAATCCACCAGGGAAAACCCACTGCGGCTCTAACTCACAGCAGGAAACTCACGAAACACTTGAAATAAAGAGTAAAACACTACATTTACACACACCCTGACAAAGTTATATAATGAGTTTTGGTACTTTGTATTTAGTAAAGATCTGGCTATTTTCGGTCTGCTAGATTTACTAAGAGGCACACCTCTTAGTAAATCCTTCGCCATTGTGGCTGCCCCTGTGCATTGTGGCTGCGGAAAATCCGCCGCAAGCCCCATTGAAGTCAGTAGAGTCTGCGGCGGATTTTCCGCATCGGAAATTACGCAGCAGAAAATTTACTGCGGACAGCCGAGAAGAGCCCAACCCCTTTCAAATACGCAGCGGGACTGCTGTGTGCTGCCTTTACAGGTGCCTGCTCGCAGCGGCAATACACCGCTATGAGCAGACACACTGCGATGTGTGATTTGCCATGCGCAGTATACTCGCACATGGCGGCAGCTCTTGGCCTAGCTCATAGAGAAGGGGGAGCGACCGCGATGCGTGCGAAAACATGGCGCAGCGACTTGCACATTGCTTCAGTGTGTTTGCTTGTAGCGGCGTATTGCCACTCCAAGCAGGCAACTGTAAAGGCAGCATACAGCGGTCCTTCAATAGCGGATTTGCAGTGTAATACTCGCTGGGGATCCGTTTGTGTGAATGTACCCTTAAGCCTCAAATCTGCATAGAGTGCTGTCACTCCTCAGCCCTGTTGTGGGCAACATATGGGGAATTATCGTAGTCAGGAGAAATTATGTTACAAATTTTGAGGGGGCTAGACCAGCATGTTAGTGTAAAAAATATTTTTGTTCACTAACATGAACGTATTTCTCCATATGAACATAAAAAATTGAATTATTCGTATCCACAGTCGACTGTTCCAAAATTCTGTCAAACACCTGTAGGGTCTAAATGTTAACTGCACCAATTGTTACTTTTTCTTTTCATTAGGGGTATAGTTACCAAAATGGGTTCAAATGTGGGGGATTTCCACTGTTCTGGCACCATGGGGGCTTTATAAACCTGACATGGCCCCCAACATCTGTGACTTTAGTTCTCAGACTTGCTGTGTGCCTGCAGAGCACTTTACGTCCTCGTATGGTGTATTTTCATAAGAAATTGCGTTTCAAATTTTGGGGGCTTTTCTTCATTTTAACCCTTGTGGGTAGCGTCACACATACAGCATCCGCTGCTGATGCACGCCGCTGTGAGATCCAAGAGCCAAACTCTACTGCACACACAGGACTACAGCTGGGTAGCCCCATGTGTCTGCTTGTTGCAGATCCACAGAGTATTTCTGCTGTGGATGCGATATGTGTGAACCTACCATGTAAAAATAAAGTTCGGAGCTATAGCAACATGTTGGTGTTAAAAAATGAAATTTTTCATTTTTAAACTGCCCTATGTTTCAAAACATTGTCGGCTGTGGTGTCCAAATGCTCACTGCACCCCTTATTACATTCCTTGAGGGGTGTAATTTCTGAAATGGGGTTACTAGTGGGGTTTTCACTGTCCCGGCACTATGGGGGCTTTTGTAAACACAACTTGGTGCCCAACTTCCATTTCAGCCAAATCCTCACTCTGAAAGCCCAGTGTTGCTCCTTTTTGTGTGGAGGAATGAATGTAGGGGTGGACCGGTGTTGTATTTTATGTTATGGTGTTGGTGGTTTTATGATTGGTCTTATGATTCATTCTAGCTACAGTATGTTTATTTTTGTAATATTTATTGTTATGTTTAAATTTTAATAAAAGATTTAAAGGTAATGCTGATGTATTAAGTAGCGGAAAACATTCTTATGCTACCTACTGAATCTCTGCTGAAAGCTTTGAACAGAACAAGCTGCTTAAATTTTTTTGCTAACCACACATGACTTCTGTTTATAATTAACAGTGCACTAATTCCATCAATGTCAGTGGCCTGCACAGCACCCCTCAACACCATCACTAAAGGCAGCCTGTGTTGCAATTCCCCTCTGGTCAGTGATTCAACTCTGGTGTCAATGGAATATAGAAGTCTAGCAGACAGGGGGAGAGGGGTCTGGAGACAGAGGTCTGGAGAAAAGGGGCCTAAAAGAGAGAAATCTGGAGGAGCAGGGTCTGGAGAAGATTGGTCTGGGAGGAAAAGGATCTAGAGGACAGGGGTCTGGTGGAGAGGTGTCTGAGTGACTGAACGATCTGGGGACAGAGGTCTGGGGGACAGAGGTCTGAAAGACAGGGGTTTGGAGGACAGGGTCTTGGGGATTGAGCCATCTGGGGGACGGGGTCAGGAGGAGAAGGGTCTGGGGACAGGGGTCTGGAGGAGAAGAGTATGGGTGACAGGAGTCTGAAGGATAGGGGTCCAGGGGAGAGGTGTCTAGAGGAAATGGGTCTTGAGGAGAGTTTGGAGGACAGGGGTCTGGAGGAGAGGAGACTGAGGACAGGGCTCTGGAGGAGAGGTGTCTGAGTGACAGAGACATTTGGGGATGGGGTCCAGGGGCAGAGCCGGTGCCGTCTGCCCACCTCTGGCACTGCAGCTGCTAGCCCCTGCTGCCAAATGGCCAGTCTTCGTTCATGCCTGGGAAGGACTGAAGCCTGGAAAGTCTGCACAGCCTAACTGTGAGCGTAGCCCCCGATGCTATATCCCCAGGACGCTGATCTCTACTCATGGCAGCTGAAGGTGAGGAGGCTGAAGACTGGGGTGTGTGTGTGTGGGGGGGGGTGATGGGGTGTATGTATGATGTGTATGTATGGTGTGTGTGTGTGTGTGTGTGTATGATGTGTATGTATGTATGAGGTGTGTATGTATGATGTGTGTAGGTATGATGTGTATGTATGATATGTATGTATGGTGTGTGTATGTATCATATGTATGTATGATGTGTGTGTATGTATGATGTATATGTATGTATGATGTGTGTATGTATGATGTGTATTTGTATGATGTGCATGTGTGTATGATGTGTATGTATGTATGATGTGTGTGTGTATGAAATGTATGATGTGGGCGGACAGCGGCTGGTGTAGATATGATGTTTGTGTATGATGTGTGTGCATGTATGTGTATGTATGATGTGTGTAAGCTTTATAGATGTATGTACGATGTATGTGTGTATGTATGATGTGTGTATGTATAATGTGTTTATGTATTACGGGGGGAATTTATCATTGGTTTTTCCCTGGTTTTGTGGTTTACATTGGTCTCACAGTTTGTCTGTTTTGAGACTTTTCATTGCGACTTTTGCTTTAGAAGGTTTTTCTAAAAGAACATATCAAGTCATGATTCCAGTTGATATCATACAGTGCTGAGGAATTTATCATATGCGACTTTTCAGTTTGTTGCATCTTTGGTCGCTTAATTATTCGCAAATCCACAGCTGCCCTGACTTGGCTTACAAAACTGACTGTTGACAGCATTTAAAAAAGTCGCACATTTTGTCTCACGGGATAAAAAGTCGCAGAGGAATCACCATACAAAGTGGTGTACTGAAGTAAGAAATGTGATCAGCACCAGATTTCTCACTTGTCCTGCACCATGTAATAAATCTGGTGCAGGTACACAGTTTCCGCTACATGAATTAATGGGGTAAAAAGACGTTCACCTACACCACTCTTGATGAATTTCCCCCTATGTGTGTATGAATGTGTGATCTATGTATGTGTGATGTGTCTATGCATGATGTTTGTATGTATCATAGATGTGTGTATGTGTGTCATATAGGTAATTTCAAGTGTCACCACTGTAGTGTTTGCTGACATAATCTGGCTAAACCCACATATCGGTTGGGAGACACCCAGATTATGGTCAGACAGTTAATAACTTGCCAGACTAGTTTTGTAGTTTACTGTTTAATTTGGCTGTGTGGGCACTATTACATTTGCAAAACGATAAGCAAGTTGCAGGTACGTGTAAAAGAAAAAAATAGCGAAAATTGTCGTCCAGCACTGCTATCCAACAATAACAGATCCCAGCAAACGATGTGCAAACAAGTCACACAGTTCATGTGGTACCGGGGTGCAATCCACTAGGTGGTAGCAACAAATGTTCATCAAGAAGACAGAAATGAAAGGATGCACTCTCCCGGGGCTCTTGATAGCAAAAGACTTTATTACATCAACGGTATGACACTCAGGCGGGTAGGTGCAGAGGAGCAACCTCGCTTGTCGTTGCGAGGTTGCTCCTCTGTGCCTACCCGCCTGCGTGTCATACCGTTGATGTAATAAAGCCTTCTGCTATCAAGACCCCCGGGTGAGTGCATCCTTTCATTTATGTCTTCTTGATGAACATGTATAAAAGAACATTTGCGGTCTATTCACACTGGTGTGGGAGCAACACGTTTTCTTGCTCATATTCGAGCTGTTCATGACGCAGACCCCACCAGTGTGATGTTCGCCGGAATAGAACGAGTTGAAGTCCCGCCTAATGGAGGAGATAGGCACCAAGCATTATTGAAAAAAGAAGCCCGGTGGATAATCCACCTTAATGCATTGGGCCCACTGGGATTCAATGAAAAAAACGAAATGGGTGCTTTTCTCCTCTAATTCCCTCAATACAGGCTGTTCAATAGAGGTTATGTTTTTATGGAATTGTTTTAAACATTTTGTATTTTGTTTCACTCACCTGTTGTGGTTGTCATGGCTACGTTGGTTTCCCAATCCATAAGAAGCCTCTCCAGACGCCCTGAGCATCAGTGCGAGCCAGAGGAAGCGTCAACGTACGTGAAACTAGTTGCCGCCCCTGCACGCCCCCTGCCTGTGTCCACCTACAGCTCCTGTCTCCTAAGCATGTACACCATGCTCTGAATAAAGAAATCGTTCATCTCAGCAAGTTTCCTGTTGAGTGTATTTTCCATCTAATCTCTTTCTACTATTGTATATGCTGCTTTGTTCTTATGGACCACTGCTCCACCTTATGAGGAACACTACAGAGTTATTACAGGTGTATTCAGTGTTTGCCGATACCGAGTCCATCATTTCACTACCTTCTAAACTAGCGGTGCCGGATATACAAGTTTCCCTCTCCTTCTTGTTGTGGATAATAGTCTGTGTAAAGTGTTTTTTATTTAATAACAGTATGATGGTATTAGTCACCACAGTAGTAATATGTCGTCCTGGTTTGGAGGCATTATGTTATGTGTAAATCCTGCGTGTTCCCCCTATATGCATCACCATTGTCTTACAATCACAGGTCGTGTTGCCCGGTGCTTCCATCCAACCCACGATACGTCAATCAGTTATGGGGGGTCTGGGTGAGCTGGCAATCTGGGGGAAATGGATCTGAAGGAGAGGAGTTTGGAAGACAGGGGTCTAGGGAATGGAGTGATCTGAGTTACTAGTTTGGAGGACAGTAGTCCTGAGGTATGAGAGGTCTGGAGGACAGTGTTCTTGGGGCCATAGTGGTAGATGTATCAAAACCTGTGGAGAGGAAAAGTTGATCAGTTGACCACAGCAACCAATCAGATTCCTTCTTTCATTTCTAACAGGGCCTCTAAAAAATAAAAAATAAAGCAATCTGATTGGTTGCTATGGGCAACTGGTCAACTTTTTCTCAGCACAGGTTATAATAAATCTCCCCCATAGTGTTCTGGGGGTCTGGAGGCATGAGTGATCTGAAAGACAGAGTGATGTGGGGAACTCTGGATCCACCCCTGGTCCTGTGGAAAGACAGGAGCAGCATCCATCTGTATTAACGTTGTGCTGTTAACTAGAGATGAGCGAACTTTTCAAAAATTCGATTCGGCCGATTCGCCAAATTTTCCGAAAAAGTTTGTTTCGATCTGAATTTTTTCGCGGCAAATCTATATTAAAAAAGGCTATTTTTAGCCTACATACAGCCTCTATAGGGGTATAGAATAGTGTTGAGCGGCATAGGCCATATTCGAATTCGCGAATATTCGCGAATATATGGACGAATATTCGTCATATATTCGCGAATATTCGCATATTCGTTATACCCTCGTTTTATTTTCGCATATGCGAATATTCGCGTATGTGAAAATTAACATATACAAATTAACACATGCGGAAATTCGCATATGCGAAAATCAGCATATGCTAATTTTCGCATATGTGAATTTCCGCACGTCAGTCTCACACAGTAGTATTACAGCCTTCTTTACACCACACAAGCTGGAAGCAGAGAGGGATGATCACTGTGATGTGTACTGTGAAGAAAAAAAAAAAAAAAAAAACGAATATTCGTAATTACGAATATATAGCGCTATATTCGCGAAATTCGCGAATTCGCGAATATGCGATATTCGCGAATAATATTCGAATTGCGAATATTCGCGAGCAACACTAGTATAGAACACTTTGCTGTGTTCTAAAATGCTTATGGAGTGTGCTGGGGTAGTGAAATAATACTGTTATTCAGAATAACATGAAGATTACCGACATCGCTTTTAGAATCACTGCCGCACAGCAGCACAAAGACAGAGCCTGGTGGTGGCATCAGTGTCAGGAGACTATAGTGACTGAATGACATAGCATGGAGGTGTTGGCAGCATGAGGAGACCATTTAGTGGCTGAGTGGCACAACGTGTAGGTGTTGGCAGCATGAGGACACCATATAGTGGCTGAATGACACAGCGTGGAGGTATTGGCAGCATGAGGACACCATATAGTGGCTGAATGACACAGCATGGACATGTTGGCAGCATGAGGACACCATATAGTGGCTGAATGACACAGCATGGAGGTGTTGGCAGCATGAGGAGACCATATAGTGGCTGAATGGCACAGCATGGAGGTGTTGACAGCATGAGGAGACCATATAGTGGATGAATGGCACAGCCCGGAGTTGCCAGCATCATGAGTAGGTACTAGGCCTTCACAATCCCTAAGATTAAAAGATGAATTAAGAAATTTAAACTGAAGATTTTGGATAGCGGGTGCTACCTATGAGAAAATGTAAAATTTCCAGACCAAGGCCCCACAGCGGCATTAGTAAACCATATATTGCCTGAATGACACAGCCTGGATGTCAGGATCCAGATGGGTATACTGTGAGGATACTGGTTGTGGATCCTCTGTGTCAGTGGGGTGATGACGTGGGCCGTACCAGGGGATCGGAGTCTAAGGGGTTACTGGTTTTCACCAGAGCCCGCCGCAAAGCGGGATGGACTTGCAGCGGCAGGTAACCCCCAGGTCGTTCCACCCGATAGCGACTCAACCCCAACTGACGGCTGAGACAGGCGCGGTACAAGGGATTAGGCAAGAGCAAGGTCGGACGTAGCAGAAGGTCAGGGCAGGCAGCAAGGATCGTAGTCAGGGGCAACGGCAGAGGGTCTGGAACACTGGCTTGGAACATACACAAGAAACGCTTTCACTGACACTGAGGCAACAAGATCCGGCAATGCTAGGAAGGGGAAGTGGGTTTTTATAATGAGGTCACAGGTGTGAGTACTGATTGGGCCATGCGCCAATCAATGGTGCACTGGCCCTTTAAATCTCAGAGAGCCGGCGCGCGCGCGCCCTAGGGAGCGGGGCCGCCCACGCCGGGACTGAGCCGATGGAGGATGGGACAGGTGAGGGGATTGGGATACGAGCCGCGAGCGGGCGCGTCCCGCAACGCGGGTCACATCCCCGCCGGTGAGACTAATGCAATGCTCCCGGTGAGCGGGTCTGACCGGGGCGCTGCATGGAGGTGAACGCAGCGAGGGCTCCGGGGAGGAGCAGGGACCCGGAGCGCTCGGTGTAACAGTACCCCCCCCCTTGGGTCTCCCCCTCTTTTTGGACCCCAGGAACCTGTGAATGAGCTCCTTGTCGAGGATATTATCCTCGGGTTCCCAAGACCTCTCTTCGGGGCCACAATTCTCCCAATCTACGAGAATTTCTTTTTTACCTCTGACCACTTTAGAAGCAAGGATTTCCTTTGCAGCGAAGACATCAGAGGAGCCAGAGACTGGAGCTGGAGCGACAACCTTGGGGGAGAGACGGTTAAGAACGAGAGGTTTGAGAAGTGAAACATGAAAGGAGTTAGGAATACGGAGAGAAGGGGGAAGAAGAAGTTTGTAGGAGACAGGATTGATTTGATTCTTGATTTTAAATGGTCCAAGGTAACGTAGCTGGGAACGCGGAAGCGAATATACTTGGCAAAGAGCCACACTTTGTCCCCAGGAGCGAAGACAGGAGGAGTTCTTCTCTTCTTATCGGCATGTCTCTTCATACGAGACGAGGCCAGTAGGAGAGACTTTTGAGTCTCCTTCCAGATAATAGAGAAGTCCCGGGTAACTTCATCTACAGCAGGCCATCCAGAAGAAGTGGGAATGGGGAGGGGGGGCAGAGGGTGACGGCTGTACACCACAAAGAACGGGGATTTGGCGGAGGATTCAGAGTTTTTGAAATTGTACGAGAATTCAGCCCAGGGTAGAAGGTCGACCCAATCGTCTTGGCGGGAAGAGACAAAAGGTCGCAAATAGTCACCAAGAATCTGGTTAACTCTCTCTACTTGCCCATTGGATTGGGGGTGATAGGAGGACGAGAAATTTAATTTGATTTTTAATTGATTACAGAGAGCTCTCCAAAATTTCGACACAAATTGAACGCCTCTATCCGAGACGATATGCGTGGGTAGCCCGTGAAGGCAAAAAATATGCATAAAAAATTGCTTCGCCAATTGTGGCACAGAAGGAAGACCTGGAAGCGGAATGAAATATGCCATTTTGGAGAAACGATCAACGACCACCCAGATGATGGTGTTGCCATGAGATACAGGCAGATCCGTAATAAAAATCCATGGCAATTTGGGACCACGGCTGCTCAGGAACGGGCAAAGGATGGAGGAGTCCAGCAGGCTTCTGGCGAGGGGTCTTATCCCGGGCGCAAACTGTACAGGCCCGAATGAAATCAGTGACGTCACCCTCCAGCATAGGCCACCAATATAAACGAGAAATAAGCTGGATGGACTTCTTGATGCCAGCATGGCCAGCGAGGTGAGAGGAATGTCCCCATTTGAGGATCTTAAGGCACTGGCGTGGAGGGACAAAGGTCTTCCCAGGAGGAGTTTGACCAATAGAAGCTGGAGCAGAGGAGACCAGGCACCCAGGAGGTACAATATGCTGTAGAGGGACTTCAGATTCGGTGGCATCAGAGGAATGTGAAAGGGCGTCAGCCCTGACGTTTTTGTCAGCAGGGCTAAAGTGAATCTCAAAGTTAAAGCGGGCAAAAAACAACGACCACCTAGCCTGGCAAGGGTTCAGACGCTGGGCAGACTGGAGGTACGAGAGATTTTTGTGGTCAGTGTAAATGACAATGGGGTGTTTGGAACCCTCCAATAGATGCCTCCATTCTTCGAGTGCTAACTTGATGGCTAGAAGTTCACGATCACCAATGGAGTAATTTTTTTCTGCCGGAGAGAAGGTTTTAGAAAAGAAACCGCAAGCAATATCACGTCCGGTAGAGTTTTTTTGGAGAAGTAAGGCTCCTGCTCCGACTGAGGAGGCGTCCACTTCCAGCAAGAAAGGTTTCGATGGATCAGGTCTGGACAGCACTGGAGCAGAAGCGAAGGCAGTTTTGAGGCGGTTGAAGGCCTCATCCGCTTGAGGAGGCAATGATTTAGGGTTGGCATTCTTCCTAGTCAGGGCCACAATAGGGGACACAATGGTGGAAAAATGGTAAATAAACTGTCGGTAGTAGTTGGCAAATCCTAGGAAGCGTTGGATAGCACGGAGTCCAGAAGGGCGTGGCCAATCTAAAACCACTGACAGTTTGTCTGGGTCCATTTGAAGTCCCTGGCCAGAGACTAGGTAACCTAGGAAAGGAAGAAATTCACATTCAAAGAGACATTTCTCCCTTTTGGCATACAGGTGATTTTCGCGGAGTCTCTGGAGCACTAGGCGGACATGACGACGGTGTTCCTCTAGACTAGAGGAGAAAATCAGGATGTCGTCCAGGTAAACCACAACACAGGTATATAACAAGTCCCGAAATATTTCATTAACGAAGTCCTGGAAGACTGCAGGAGCGTTGCAGAGCCCAAAGGGCATAACAAGATATTCGAAATGTCCGTCTCTGGTATTGAATGCGGTCTTCCACTCATCCCCTTTCCTGATGCGAATAAGATTATATGCGCCTCTTAAGTCCAATTTGGGGAAAATATTGGCGCCACGAAGACGTCAAAGAGTTCAGAGATCAAAGGCAGGGGATAGCGGTTTTTGATGGTGATTTCATTTAAACCGCGATAGTCGATGCATGGCCGTAGGGAACCGTCTTTTTTAGAAACAAAGAAGAACCCCGCTCCAGCAGGGGATGAGGACTTTCGAATGAATCCCCTCTTTAGATTTTCCTGGATATAGTCAGACATGGCTTGAGTCTCTGGGGCGGACAGAGGGTAGATCCTGCCCCGGGGTGGAGTAGTACCAGGAAGGAGGTCAATAGGGCAGTGATAAGGCCTATGAGGTGGCAAAGTCTCTGCTTGTTTTTTACAGAAAACATCGGTAAAGTCCTGGTAGGCCTTGGGAAGACCTGGTATAGGTGGAGCCACAGAGGTTTGACTAATGGGAGAAGACATGAGGCATTGTTTGAGACAAGATGAACCCCAACTCTTGATCTCCCCGGTGGTCCAGTCAAGGGTAGGAGAAGGACGTTGGAGCCATGGCAGACCAAGGAGGATTTCAGAGGTGCAGTTGGGTAGGACAAGAAATTAAATTTTTTCGTGATGCAGTCCAATGCACATTAGCAGGGGTTCTGTGCGGTAACGCACAGTGCAGTCCAATTTTTCTCCGTTGACTGAAGAGATGTAGAGTGGTCTGACGAGACTGGTCACTGGGATGTTGATCCTATTAACAAAAGAGGCCAAAATAAAATTTCCTGCAGAACCGGAGTCCAAGAAGGCCACAGCAGAGAAGGAGGAATTAGCAGAAGGAGAAATCCGCACAGGCACAGTGAGACGTGGAGAAGCAGAATTCACACCTAGAGCTGTCTTACCTTTGTGAGGAATCGGAGTGCGTTTCTCCTGACGCGGAGGGCGGATAGGGCAGTCTTTTAGGAAGTGTTCGGTACTAGCACAGTACAGGCATAGATTCTCGTTACAGTGGCGAGTCCTCTCTTGTAGGGTCAGGCGGGGCCGATCCACTTGCATAGCCTCCTCGGTAGAAGGCACAGGAACAGATAGTGGACTTGAGAAGAGAGGAGCCGGGGAGAGAAATCGCCTGGTGCGAACAAGATCCTTCTCCTGTCGTAGCAACTGGCATCTTTCAGAGAAACGCATGTCCATGCGGGTGGCCAAATGGATAAGTTCAGACAGGTTAGCAGGAATTTCTTGTGCGGCCAGTACATCCTTGATGTTGCTGGATAAGCCTTTCTTGAAGGTCGCGCAGAGGGCCTCATTGTTCCAGGATAATTTAGAGGCGAGGGTACGAAACTGAATGGCGTATTCACCTACGGAAGAACTTCCTTGGACTAGGTTCAGCAAAGCAGTCTCGGCAGAGGAGGCCCGGGCTGGTTCCTCGAAGATACTATGAACTTCAGCAAAGAAGGACTGGACAGTGGCAGTGAAAGGATCATTGCGGTCCCAGAGCGGTGTGGCCCATGACAAGGCCTTTCCAGACAGGAGACTAACCATGAAAGCCACCTTAGACCGACATCATCTCCAAGTGTAGGGAACATTGAGACAGGAAACCACGGCATAGTTTAGAGTCCCCATCAAATTTGTCCAGCAGGGACAGGCAGAGGCTGGGAGCGGCCACTCGCTGCAGAGGAGGTGCAGGAGCTGGCGGAGGAGATGGTTGCTGAAGCTGTGGCAGAAGTTGTTGCAGCATGACGGTCAGTTGGGTCAGCTGTTGTCCTTGTTGCGCTATCTGTTGAGATTGCTGGGCGACCACCGTGGTAAGGTCAGCGACAACTGGCAGCGGGACCTCAGCGGGAGCCATGGCCGGATCTAATGTCAGGATCCGGATGGGTATACTGTGAGGATACTGGTTGTGGATCCTCTGTGTCAGTGGGGTGATGACGTGGGCCGTACCAGGGGAACGGAGTCTAAGGGGTTACTGGTTTTCACCAGAGCCCGCCGCAAAGCGGGATGGACTTGCAGCGGCAGGTAACCCCCAGGTCGTTCCACCCGATAACGACTCAACCCCAACTGACGGCTGAGACAGGCGCAGTACAAGGGATTAGGCAAGAGCAAGGTCGGACGTAGCAGAAGGTCAGGGCAGGCAGCAAGGATCGTAGTCAGGGGCAACGGCAGAGGGTCTGGAACACTGGCTTGGAACATACACAAGAAACGCTTTCACTGGCACTGAGGCAACAAGATCCGGCAATGCTAGGAAGGGGAAGTGGGTTTTTATAATGAGGTCACAGGTGTGAGTACTGATTGGGCCAGGCGCCTTTAAATCTCAGAGAGCCGGCGCGTGCGCGCCCTAGGGAGCGGGGCCACCTGCGCCGGGACTGAGCCGACGGAGGATGGGACAGGTGAGGGGATTGGGATGCGAGCCGCGAGCGGGCGCGTCCCGCTACGCGGGTCGCATCCCCGCTGGTGAGACTAATGCAGCGCTCCCGGTCAGCGGGTCTGACCGGGGCGCTGCATGGAGGTGAACGCCGCGAGCGCTCCGGGGAGGAGCAGGGACCCGGAGCGCTCGGCGTAACACTGGAGTTGGCTGATGCACGAGTACACAGCAGGGCTTCACAATTCCCCCCCAAAAACACCACAATTTTATAAATTTTTGAAAAAGATTTTGGATAGCGGGTGCTACCTATGAGAAAATTTTAAATTCCCAGACCTAGGCCCCACAGCGGCATCAGTAAACCATATATTGCCTGAATGACACAGCCTGGAGTTGGCTGATGCACGAGTACACACCAGGGCTTCACAATCCCCCCCCCCCCCAAAAAAAAAAGAAAACACAATTTTTTTGAAATTTTTGAAAAAGATTTTGGATAGCGGGTGCTACCTATGAGAAAATTTGAAATTACCAGACCCAGGCCCAGCAGCGCATTCATTTTTTTATTTGAAATTTAAAACAACCTTTGCGAGTCCCGGACCCCATCGTGTGGGTACGAATGACCAAATCAAACAAGCCCCCACAGCAACATCAGTAAAGCATATATTGCCTGAATGAAACAGCCTGGAGTTGGCTGATTCTCGAGTACACAGCAGGGCTTCACAATTCCCACCCAAAAAACACCACAATTTTAGACATTTTTGAAAAAGATTTTGGATAGCGGGTGCTACCTTTGAGAAAATTTTAAATTACCAGACCCAGGCCCAGCAGCGCCATCATTTTTTTATTTGGAATTTAAAACAACCTTTGCGTGTCCCAGACCCCATTGTGTGGGTACAAAGGACCAAATCCAACAAGCCCCCACAGCAACATCAGTAAAGCATATATTGCTTGAATGACACAGCCTGGAGTTGGCTGATTCCCGAGTACACAGCAGGGCTTCGCAATTCCCCCCAAAAAACAGCACAATTTTAGAAATTTTTTTAAAAGATTTTGGATAGCGGGTGCTACCTATGAGAAAATTTGATATTCCCAGACCCAGGCCCCACAGCGGCATCAGTAAACCATTTATTGCCTGAATGACACAGCCTGGAGTTGGCTGATACACGAGTACACACCAGGGCTTCACAATCCCCCCCAAAAAACAACAAAAGTTTTTAAAAAGATTTTGGATAGCGGGTGCTACCTATGAGAAAATTTGAAATTACCAGACCCAGGCCCAGCAGCGCCATCATTTTTTTGTTTGGAATTTAAAACAACCTTTGCGTGTCCCAGACCCCATTGTGTGGGTACGAAGGACCAAATCCAACAAGCCCCCAGAGCAACATCAATAAAGCATATGTTGCCTGAATGACACAGCCTGGAGTTGGCTGATTCACGAGTACACAGCAGGGCTTCACAATTCCCCCCCAAAAACACCACAATTTTAGACATTTTTGAAAAAGGTTTTGGATAGCGGGTGCTACCTATGAGAAAATTTGAAATTACCAGACCCAGGCCCAGCAGCGCCATAATTTTTTTATTTGAAATTTAAAACAACCTTTGCGTGTCCCGGACCCCAACGTGTGGATACGAAGGACCAAATCAAACAAGCCCCCACAGCAACATCAGTAAAGCATATATTGCCTGAATGACACAGCCTGGAGTTGTCTGATTCTCGAGTACACAGCAGGGCTTCGCAATTCCCCCCCAAAAAACACCACAATTTTAGACATTTTTGAAAAAGATTTTGGATAGCGGGTGCTACCTATGAGAAAATTTGAAATTACCAGACCCAGGTCCAGCAGCACCATCATTTTTTTATTTGGAATTTAAAACAACCTTTGCGTGTCCCAGACCCCATTGTGTGGGTACAAAGGACCAAATCCAACAAGCCCCCACAGCAACATCAGTAAAGCATATATTGCTTGAATGACACAGCCTGGAGTTGGCTGACTCCCGAGTACACAGCAGGGCTTCGCAATTCCCCCCAAAAAACACCACAATTTTAGAAATTTTTTAAAAAGATTTTGGATAGCGGGTGCTACTTATGAGAAAATTTGAAATTCCCAGACCCAGGCCCCACAGCGGCATCAGTAAACCATTTATTGCCTGAATGACACAGCCTGGAGTTGGCTGATACACGAGTACACACCAGGGCTTCACAATCCCCCCCAAAAAACAACACAAGTTTTTAAAAAGATTTTGGATAGCGGGTGCTACCTATGAGAAAATTTGAAATTACCAGACCCTGGCCCAGCAGCGCCATCATTTTTTTATTTGGAATTTTGCGTGTCCCAGACCCCATTGTGTGGGTACGAAGGACCAAATCCAACAAGCCCCCAGAGCAACATCAATAAAGCATATGTTGCCTGAATGACACAGCCTGGAGTTGGCTGATTCACAAGTACACAGCAGGGCTTCACAATTCCCCCCCAAAAACACCACAATTTTAGAAATTTTTGAAAAAGGTTTTGGATAGCGGGTGCTACCTATGAGAAAATTTGAAATTACCAAACCCAGGCCCAGCAGCGCCATCATTTTTTATTTGAAATTTAAAACAACCTTTGCGTGTCCCGGACCCCAGCGTGTGGGTACGAAGGACCAAATCCAACAAGCCCTCACAGGGCTCATGTGGCCGTGAGATGTAGGCGCAACATCTCCATTGCCCTGACCGGCCATTCTTTCCAAGACTTTTCGCCAAGGCAAACCATGTGAAGAACAGCGTGACACCGCCGTGACCTGCACACATGGTATGCTGAAGGGCCACTGAGACTTGTCCGGTCAGTGGAGGTTTAAGACACAGTGGAGGATGTGGAGGCGGAGTAGCACACTGTCAAAGGTCCAACGGGCTAACAGAGTGTAGCAGGAAGCAGCATTGAGTACACACCAGGGCATCAGAATCCCAAAGAAAAAACAACCATTTAAAAAAAAAATTAAGAATATTTAGGACAGCGGGTGCTACCTATAAATTGCCTGAATGACACAGCCTGGAGTTGGCTGATGCATGAGTACACACTAGGGCTTCACAATCCCCTCCAAAAAAAACACAACAATTGTAGAAATTTATGAAGAAGACTTTTGGATAGCGGGTGATAGCTGCTGGGCCTGGGTTTGGAAATTTCCAGACCCAGGCCCAGCAGCGCCATCAGTAAACCATATATTGCCTGAATGACACAGGCTGGAGTTGGCTGATGCATGAGTACGCACCAAAGCTTCACAGTCCCTAATAAAAAAGATAAACATTTTTGACGAAAAATTTTTACGAAAATTTAGGACAGCAAGTGCTCTCTATATATTACCACAATGACGCAGCCTGGAGTTGGCTGCAGTATGAGGAGACCATTGAAATGTGTGATTTTTTTTATTTGAAATTTAAATCAAAATTTGTGTCCCTGACCCCGCTGTGTGGCTACAAAGGACCTAATCTCACAAGCACCCACAGGGCTCATGTGGCCGTAAGATGTAGGCGCAACGTCTCCATAGCCCTGACCGGCCATTTTTGTTTTTTGTACCTTTATTTAAGAACAAGCGCATATCCAAGAGTCCAGAAGACTCTATAATGCAGAACGGTGGACCACCAAAAGACATTCTTCTATAAAATAATTTTTTATGAAATAAAGAAGCAGAGTTCATCCCTCTCCGTATTTTTTTTTAAAATTTTACTTAAAAAATCACACGCAACAAGCATTCAATGGTGTAATGGTTATTATTGTGGAAAATTCAAGTTTATTACTGTGATAATATCAGAAAATTTGAAAAAAGCACTTCCCAAGAGTGTTTAATAACCCCATACATTGCATGTATGTATGTATTTATTTCAAAAATCCTAAAATTAAAGGCCCAAGCCCAGAAGCATCATGAAGTCAAGTAGTTCCTGAAAGACACATGAGCAGTCAGGAGTAGGCATCCGCAGTACCCAAGAGGCTTTAATAACCCCTTACATTGCACGGTCACTTGCGAGATCGAGCAATAACAGGTGTGCTATGCCCTCAGATGTCCGGGGCTGCACATGCGCTACACTCAAAGGACCTGCGTGTGTCTATCTTTCAACCACAGGTGCGGGTAACCCGTTGAACCCCGTTCGCGATAGGGATCAGGGGTTGCAATTATTTGCCAGGAAAGAAGAATCACAACTAAGCACGGGTCATAAGCTCGGGTTCATTAAGTCCCTGCCCTTTGTACACACCGCATGTCTCTACTACCGATTGGATGGTTTAGTGAGGTCCTCAGATCGGCCCCAGCGGGGTAGGAAAAGGCCCTGGCAGAGTGCCGAGAATTTAAAGATCATTGTTGAAATTTGCATTAAGCATGTATTAGCTACTGCTAAACTTCCAAAAATTGAAGGCCCGAGGCCTGAGGCATCAGAGAGGCAATTATTTCCTGAAAGACACAGAATTAGTCAGGAGCAGTCATTCGCAGTACCCAAGAGGGTTTCATAACCAACCCCTTACATTTAAAGATCAATGTTGAATTTTGCCTTAAGCATGTATTTAGCTACTGCTAAACATCCAAAAATTGAAGGCCCAAGGCCTGAGGCATCAGGGAGGCAAGTAGTTCCTGAAAGACACAGAATGAGTCAGGAGCAGGCATTCGCAGTAGCCAAGAGGGTTTCATAACCCCTTACATTTAAAGATCAATGTTGACATTTGCATTAAGCAAGTATTTAGCTACTGCTAAACATTCAAAAATGAAGGGCCCAATGCCAGAAGCATCAGTGAGGCAAGTAGTTCCTGAAAGACACAGGATGAGCCAGGAGCAGGCAATGGCAGTACCAAAGAGGGTTTCATAACCCTAATTGATAACCCAAGAGGGTTTCATAACCAACCATAATTGGGAAATGTTGGTGTAGCAGCATGCTCAATCTACTCTGAGGCATCTGGCATTGGTGGCTGGAAATCCTGGCTGATCCATCCCTGATTCATCTTCACAAACGTCAGTCTCTCAACATTTTTAGTGGACAGACGAGTTTGCCTTGGGGTGACTATGGCCCCGTCCGCACTAAACACCCGCCCTGATGGCACACTGCTGGCTGGGCAGGACAGCTTTTCCAGGGCAAACTCTGCTAGTTGCTGCCATAAATCAAGTTTGGCTGCCCAGAAATCCAGCGGATCGTCAATGGTTGTTGGCATGGCCATTTCAAGGTATGCCACCACCTGCTGGTTCAGGTCCTGCTCCATGTCTACCTGCTGCTGATGAGTTGCTTCACTATGCGGGTGAAGAAAGCTACTCATCAGCGACTGTAGACTCAGGCTGCTGCTGATTGAGCTGGTACTACTCCTGCCACCCCTCCCCAGCAGCCATGGCAGTGGAAGGTGAGCGCAGTGGGCCCCCCCAAGTCAGACCTGCGAGTGGATGGACCATGTGGCCGATAGGCATCAGCCAACTGACTACGTAGAATCTCTCTGTAGTAGGTCAGTTTGTCCTCCCTCTCAGTGGGTGTAAAAAAGGCCCCCATTTTGGGACGGTAGCGAGGGTCTAAAAAGGTGGAGATCCAGAAGTCATCCCGCTGACGAATTTTGACAATTCGGGGGTCACTTCGCAAGCAACTGAGCATGCATCGTGCCATTTGTGCCTGTGACTCAGAGGGACTACCTGCCTCCATCTCCACTGCATACTGCCACAGTGTGTCTGGGTCCTCTGTCTCAACTTCCTCATAACCCTCCAGCTCCTCTGGCTGCTCCTGCTCCTCCTCTCCTGTCCGATGACTAGAAACACCGGCCATCTCATCCAACCTAAACTGTTCTCCGCTCTGCCCCTCATCATCCTCCTCCTACAGTTCAGCCCCCACAGGGCTCATGTAGCCTTGAGATGTAGGCGCAACGTCTCCATTGCCTTGACAAGCCATGGTTTCAATCATTTGTTGTAGGAACTGGAGGAGTGGAATTACGTAGTTCATGGCGTAATCCAGGCGACTCACAAATAATGAGGCTTCCTCAAAGGACCTCAGCAAAGGTAGGTGTCACATATGAGCTGCTACTGGTTCACATTGAAGTTACACAGGGGAGTACTCCTATCTGCTTGGATCATCAAGAAATCGGTGATGGCTTTTCTTTGTTCGTATAGTCTGTCCAACATATGGAGGGTGGAATTCCAACGTGTGGCAATGTCACAAATAAGACTATGTTGTGGGATACCATTCTGACGCTGCAGCTCAAGGAAGGTGTGCTTGGCGGTGTACGAGTGGCTGAAGTGCATGCACAGTTTCCTTGCCATTTTCAGGATGTTTTGCAAAGGGGGTGAAGACTTGAGGAAGTGCTTGACAACCAGATTCAACACGTGTGCCATGCAGGGCCCATGTTTCACACTTCCTTGTCGCAGCGCGGACACAATGTTCTTCCCGTTGTCGGTCACAATGGTTCCCATTTCCAGATTTCGTGGAGTAAGCCATACTTGGATTTCTTTACGAATGAAATTTAGCAGTTCCTCCCCTGTGTGACTCCGTTCGCCAAGGCAAACCATGTGAAGAACAGCTTGACACCGCCGTGCCCTACACACATGGTACGATGAAGGGCCACCGAGATTTGGACGTGCAGTGGAGGCCGAGGACACGGTGGAGGATGAGGAGGCGGCGTTGCACACTGTAAAAGGACCAACTGCCTGGGAGCGAGAGTGTGGAGGAGGAAGCGGTGTGACCTGTCCAAGTTGCTGTTGTGGCTGTGCAGGAACCACATTTACCCAGTGGGCCGTAAAAGACAAGTATTGTCCCTGCCAGTAGATACAGCTCCACACGTCGGCGCTGCCGTGCACTTTTGAACACGCCGACAGGCTCAAGGACTGACCCACCTTCTCTTTTAAATCTTATGCAGGGCTGATATTGCCTTCTTCGCAAAGAAATGACGGCTTGGGACTCTCCACCTCGGCTCGTCACAAGCCATCAATTCTCTGAAAGGTGCAGAGTCCACCACTTGAAAAGGGAGGGACTGCAACACCAGCAACTTGGACAGGAGCACATTCAACTTCTGCGCCGTTGGATGAGTGGGCGCATACTGTTGTCTCTTGGACATGGCTTCGCCGATGGATTGTTGGTGGAATGGCTGACTAAAATCGGGAGAAGCAGGAGCGACAGAAGGAGGGTTTGACACACAGCTCCCTTCGGCTGAGGTGGTGGAGCCTTGGCTGGATGAAGGAGGGAGCGGATGGCCACTGGGTGATGCAGCAGGCTGGACCACTACATTGGAGCCACAGTTCTCCCAGGCCACTTTATGCTGGCGAAGCATGTGTTTACACAGGGCCATGGTGCCGACATTGGGACCCTGGCCACGCTTCACCTTCTGCCGACAGATATTGCATGTGGCTACATGAACCTCCTCCGGATGCCTTATGAAAAGCTTCCACACCGCTGAGTAGCTCATTTTCCCACCCGCAGTCCACACTAATTGACTGCTACTGGCACCGTCTCCAGGAACTCCTGTTCCACTACCTACCGGAAAGGTAGGCTGCCGCGAAGCAGGTGGTCTTCCCCGGGCACGTTTGGCTCCTAAATTTGCACTACTGCCACCACCACGCTGACTGCCAACCGTGCTACCGCCTTGCTGCCTCAAGGGCAACCTGCAACTCTCTTCTCCTGATGATGATGATGATGATGAAGCCCCTTCTGCACCCGGCTCCCAATTGCGATCGGCTTCATCATCATCAACAGGTGTGTGCACGTCACTGATGTCCTCCTCAGGTTCCCCAACAGTGTCTGCTTCAGGACCCTGAACACTTGCAACACCGCCTCCCACGTTACTTTCCGCATCACTACTTGGCCGCCTAGCGGAGCAAGCGGCGCATGTCTCCTCCCCTTCTTGGCTGTCCAGTAGCTGCTGACTGTCCTTTATTAGATTGTCCTCAGTAAATAGTGGAGCTGAATCCACAGCATAAGATACTTCTTTAGGAGAGGGAACAGCATAGGACAAAGGCAATGGGAGGACAGGGACTGCTCCCGGGCCATGCCAACTGAGGGTTGTGTCTGAGGAACCCACTGACTGTTGACTGGGGGTGTCAGATGTCACTTGTGATGAAGTGGATGAGCGTGTTAACCAATCGACGATGGCAGATGGGTTGCTGGTGGAGACACGACCGCTGGCTGATAACGGGAGCTCAAGCCTCTCGCTGCGACTCCTGCTGCCACTCGCCCCAAGTCTGCAGCCAACTCTGCCTGAAATATTTAGGCATCTGCCACTCCTCTGTGCACGTCCTGGCACTTCTCTGCCTGACAATATGGAGAAAAAACTCTGTATTTTTGTAAAACACCAACTGGTGAATACTATTGTTTGGACTTTGACGGTATGGAGCACCTTGACAGCTTAACAGGTACTAAATGGTACAATACTTGGATGTACGTATGCGGTATGCACTGATGAGGGCAGTAATATGCGTAACTATACGCAGAAAAAACTCTGTATTTATGTAAAACACCAGCCGGTGAATGCTATTGTTTGGACTTTGACGGTTTGGAGCACCTTGACAGCTACTAAATGGTACAATACTTGGATGTACCTATGCGGTATGTACTGATGAGGGCAGTAATATGCCTAACTATACGCAGAAAAAAATCTGTATTTTTGTAAAACAGCAGCTGATGGATACTATTGTTTGGACTTTGACGGTATGGAGAACCTTGACAGCTTAACAGGTACTAAATGGTACAATACTTGGATGTACGTATGCGGTATGCACTGATGAGGGCAGTAATATGCGTAACTATACGCAGAAAAAACTCTGTATTTATGTAAAACACCAGCCGGTGAATGCTATTGTTTGGACTTTGACGGTTTGGAGCACCTTGACAGCTACTAAATGGTACAATACTTGGATGTACCTATGCGGTATGTACTGATGAGGGCAGTAATATGCCTAACTATACGCAGAAAAAAATCTGTATTTTTGTAAAACAGCAGCTGATGGATACTATTGTTTGGACTTTGACGGTATGGAGAACCTTGACAGCTTAACAGGTACTAAATGGTACAATACTTGGATGTACCTATGCGGTATGCACTGATGAGGGCAGTAATATGCGTAACTATATGCAGAAAAAACTCTGTATTTATGTAAAACACCAGCCGGTGAATGCTATTGTTTGGACTTTGACAGTATGGAGCACCTTGACAGCTTTACAGGTACTAAATGGTACAATACTTGGATGTACGTATGCAGTATGCACTGATGAGGGCAGTAATATGCGTAACTATACGCAGAAAAAACTCTGTATTTTTGTAAAACACCAGCCGGTGAATGCTATTGTTTGGACTTTGACGGTATGGAGCACCTTGACAGCTTAACAGGTACTTAATGGTACAATACTTGGATGTACCTATGCGGTATGCACTGATGAGAGCAGTAATATGCGTAACTATACGCAGAAAAAACTCTGTATTTTTGTTAAACACCAGCCGGTGAATGCTATTTTTTGGACTTTGACGGTATGGAGCACCTTGACAGCTTAACAGGTACTAAATGGTACAATACTTGGATGTATGTATGTGGTATGCACTGATTAGGGCAGTAATATGCGTAACTATACGCAGAAAAAACTCTGTATTTATGTAAAGCACCAGCCGGTGAATGCTATTGTTTGGACTTGCACAGTATGTAGCCCCTTGACAGATTAACATGTACAAAATTGTACAAATGCACTACAGTCCACTGAACAATCACGTATTTCTGAACAGCAGCAGGACCCATCATTGCAGCACAGAAAAAAAATCCAGGGATTAAACCCTAAATTGCACTCTGTCACACAATTCTGAGCAGCAGAAGATTTGTGGAGCAAAAAAAATGAACTCAATTGGGCTGAAAAATGAGATGAGATGCTTCAGAAAGTTCAGGCAGCTTGGAGATCTGTATGAGGCAGCTGACAGCTATCTGCCCCTCTCTGCTGCAATGCTCAATAACGTGAATTGGAGGTTTAGCTATCAATGATCCTTCTCAGTGTGAACGGCAAAGCACTCTGCACTCCTGTATTTCCCTAATGCTGATGTGACTAGCAGTTGCAGTGTAACGATGTGGTATGAGCTATTCACACACACGCAGTCCCGTCCTCTCCATCTGAGTGCATAGATGAAATGAAGAGAGGCAAAATGGCGGCCGATTATATAGGGGCTGTGACATCACAGGGGTCAGTGAACACTGATAGGCTGCATCTCACATGTGATTCAGGGTCAGCCCGCCTACCTTCATTCCCGCCGCTGTTTTCCGCCCTCCCATAATCCCCTGCCCCATGTACTCACATGTGGATCTGCCATCTTAGGTCTCCAATAGCTTGGAACGCTGTAAAATGGAGTTTAATGAAGCGATTCGCGCGATCGAATCGCGGTAAAATTCGCATTCATGGCATTCATTCGCATTCATAATTTGAATTTTTCATGAAATTCGTAACGAATTTGGGTTTGTCAACTTCGATTCGCTCATCTCTACTGTTAACCCTTTAGATCACAGCTGTCAAAGCTGCCAGGGCCATCTAAAAGAACCTTTAAACCATCCCTGGTGGTCTAATGGGGTGGATCGCTCCCCGCAGCGCAAATTCAGAGGAACAATCTACTGTAGAGGTAGCCAGAGGGCATACCTATTCTTCTGTGGCTCTTCATTTTACAAAGATAAATGCATTTCAATAGAAGTCCATTGGTCTGTTGAATCTAATGATTCCTCCTAAAAGCCCCCTAAGGGGACTAATAAAGTGTAAAAAAAAAAAAAGAAAAAAAGTTGAATAAAGGTTTATAAAACATACATTAACCTCTTCTAAAACAATAATATAATAGAAATTAACATATTAGGTTTTGTTGCGTGCGTAATTGTCCAAAATATTAAATTTTAGATAAGTTGTCCTGTACAGTAAATTGCATAAATGTGAAAAAAAATACCAAACTCCAGATTATGTCACATCCCAGAAAAAATTTGGTAAAAAGCAATCAAAAAGTCTGATCAATACCACAATGGTACCGATATAAAACAACAGATTACGGCGCATAGAATGAGCCCTCATATAGCCTGGTATACAGAAAAATGTAAAAATTATAGGGGTCAGAAGACAATTTTATGCATACTAATTTTAGTTAAAAAAAAAGTTGTTTTTGAAAAGTTGTCAAATAAAACAAAATCTATATAAGTTGGTTATAGTTTTGATTGTATGGACCTACATAATAAAGATGTAATTTTTACCAAAAAGTGCACTTCGTAGAAACGGAAGCCCCCAAAAGTTTTGCCCCAGAAATATTTTTGTCTTGTTTTACTGTAGATTTGGTAGCAAAATGAGTGATCTGATCAAAGACTACACCGAATATGGATGGGAGTAGGATACTTACCAGGCTATCTGGTTAAATCCATATCAGATTTGGCACCCAACGTGGGGCACTGGATTTTGGCTCATATGCTAGTCGCAATATACAGAGCAGACAGATTGGACAAATAGGCCGGACGCAGACGGAATTTGATCAACTCCAGGTGTACGGTAGGACATTCTTGTACCTAGCCAAAGTACCACTGTCTCCCCCTTTGTTTTATCTTGCTGCTCTAGTCGACTTGCTCATGACCAACTAGAGGCAGGTAACTACTCGTCCAGTGTTATTAACCTGTGCCTGTTATTAAGTAACTATCTACTACCCGTGTGTGTATGACATGTGAATGAGTGAATAAGTTGAACTGGGACTGTTCCTTGGGGAACTGAATTGGGGAGTACATTGTCTTAAGTAGGCATCAGGGTGTCTAGGACAGAGATTGTTGTAAGTAGGCATCGGGGTGTCTAGGACAGAGTCATAAATAGATAGTGTGTCTAGGACAGGGTGGTGCAGGACACCAGTTATACTGTTATAGGTAGACATTACGTGTTTAGGACTGGGTGTACACCGTACACGAGATTCAACCAGCAATAACAGATTCCCGGAACTTGTCCCATTGCAACTAATTGAATATGTGGTATATGTGTCATGTCTTGTCTTAATGTGTCCATGGATTAATGTTAAGCTAGCTAATGTAATACTAGACCTAGATAAAAAAAAAAAGAGCAGAACTGCATTTAAATGTGTTTGTTGATTGAACCCTAATGTGTTAGTGTTTTAAAGATATATTATAAAGTACAGGAGGGGTTGAGAGGGTTTAGTTGTGCAACAGCTGGAGGTCCACAACTAGGTCCCACCAGGAAGAGCAGGAGGAAGGGGGGCTGTAGGCTCTAGATGAGACAGAGAGAAACAAAGGGCAGAGGTTACAGAGCTGCAGTTTTAAATTGACTTCACAGACCTTGCTGTGTTGAAAGAGGAAGGGGGGCCTCGAGGGGGATAGTATGTGGGGCACATAGCCATAGACTGGGGTCCCTGCCACGGCAGCTGGAGACAGTGAAAGTTGAGAAGAAGAATAGAGTGAAGGATTTGGATCTCAAATTGTTGTAACAGCAGAGAGAGAGATGGGGCAGAATTGTTAGGCCAGAGAAAGGTTTCTTGGCATGTGACTTGGTGGCAGAAAGAGAAGGGGAGGGGAATGTGAGGAGAATAGATACATTGCTAAAAGTTTGTGGGATTACATACACGGTAGGAGGCCGCTTACAACCTGAGGTATGGAGGACAGTACTGAGAACTAAAAAAGGAGTTTTAATGGATAAGAAGTTACGAAAGTCAGCAGAAGCATGATTTAATACTGCAAAATTGGTACATAAGGAAAGACGTAAGAGCAAGAAATAGAAAAAGGGGACCAAATTATGTATGTCTATCATAAATGTGAAAATACAGATGAAATACCTTCTGTACCATCTGTATCCAATGTTGGAGGGAGTATCCAGCCACAGCCATATCCTTATTTGTGAAGTTTCCATTGTGGTGCTCAAAATCCCTTATGGAGTGATACTTGCTATTGCTATGGCGCGCACCAACCGCACCCTAAAATCACTATCCCCATCACTCAGAAGGATGAGAAAACCCCTATCACTACCCCAATCACTCAGAAGGATGAGAAAACCAAATCCGATGTAGCCAGTGGAGGCATAGATCTGGCATAAGTGGCCCCAACTCAGCAATCCCAATCTCACACATATACTGCTGAGGTCATCTTCCCTGTGGACCCTTTTGGGCCTGGACCCCGGTCCAAAGGACGAGGGACCCAACTGGCACCTACTTGGCTACAACCAACCACCATGCCTTTTCCACCCAAACCCGTCAACATGTCAGCTTATGACCTAAGGAGCCAGTCTGAGACCCCTTTTGAAAGCACCCCATAAACTCCAAGGTGGCCCAAGGATTATACATGGGGCAATGCCCCTCATGATGCCCCCACTATGTATGTTACCTTTAACCCATCTCAAGCAGCTACTCTTGTAGCTCAGCTCCCAGACCCAGAGAAGCAACCTATGCCCTTTTACTGTAGGATCCGGGAAATCCAACAAACCTACTCTGCTTCCTTCAAGGATCTACAGAGCTTATGTCAGATTAAGGCTGGGGATGCTTACTGGCCATGGACACCACCTGCACACTACCCTGAAGATACCACTTACCAGTTGGGCACCTACTTCTGCGAGCGCCTGTTGAAGTGGGCCCAGGACAGATTAGCAGACCAAGCGACCAGTGTCCATGATGTTAGTCAAGATAAAAGTGGATCTGTTGAAAAATTCTACACCCGACTCAAGCAACTCTTCTATGACCTTGGATTTGACTTATCCAACAAATCACATTCACAGATGTTGTCCTCTGCTTTTGTCAGTGGCCTGAAGGATCCCATAAAAAAGGGCCTTGTACTATCATGGCCGGAATACAGAGTGTTGACACTTGATGCCCTACTCCTAGTGGCAAAAGGTTTAGAGTCCAGCCAAGCTCTCACCAAGAAGCCAACCCCTCTTATGATGACTGAGGACCTCCCTGACGCCCACCCACCACCTGGACGACGCCAACCTCCAGTCTGTTTCAACTGCCACAACCCTGGGCATTTCCGACGTGACTGCCTGAGAAGATCAGGACCCTCTAAGGGCCAGTAATCAGGCAATTTCCAACACCAGCAATGTAATGGACTCCCTGGTGCTTCAGACCCTAGGTACTTCCCAAGCCAAAGACAAAGACCAGCGCAGGACCATCTGGATCTGCTCCAATAGGATTTGGGAAAGCTCACTCACCAGCTATGGCAGTATCTGCAAACAACAAAGATGGCCCTATGGCTAGAATTACTCTATCCATCAAGGGACACCCCACCACTTTCCTGATAGACACAGGTGCAGCCAGAAGTGTCATTAATGCCCAAGATCTACCTGATCCCTCTTTCCTGCCCACAATTAACGTCTCCTGTGTGGATGTTGATAGTGTCTCCAGGAGCAGCCCACTCAGGAAGCCTCTGCAGATTGCTAACTTTCCTCACTTGCTGGCTAGATTTGTTGTTCCCCCACCTGCTCAATCAACCTGCTGGGTGCAGACGTCCTGTCAAGACTGTATGCCACTATCCAGTTTGGAGAAGATGGTACCATCTCTGTGTCCTCTCCATTAGAGACAAAGGATATCTCCGCTTGGTGCTCAATCCCTCTACTTCTGGCCCTGGAACAAGGTTCCCCAACCACAATACCGCCTGAAGTGTTGGCCCGTATACCGGAATATCTGTGATCAACCGGACCTGAAGACATAGGCCGGCTAAGAGTGCCCCCCAGTAATGGTGGTCCTTAAACCAGGAGCACCCCTTCTAAGGAAGCTGCAGTACCCACTGAAGAGTGCCCAGTACGAAGCAATCTCTAAACAAGTTCAGACCTTAGTCAACAATGGGGCTCTTACACTTTGCACAGATCCGTGTAAGACGCATCTGTTCCTGATTAAAAAGAAGACTACAAAGGGAGAGCCAGAAAAATACAGGATGGTTCAAGACCTAAGGGCTGTCAACGAGGCCACAGTATTGGACACCCCTATTGTTCCCAACCCCCATACGCTGTTATCAGGAGTGCCTCCTACTGCCAAGTATTTAACAGTCATGGATTTGTCTAATGCTTTCTTCATTATACCCCTAGATCCGAGATGCTGGTACCTCTTTGCTTTCAATGATGAGGGACAACAATACACCTGGACTGTGATGCCTCAAGGAGCTCAGAACTCCCCTAGCCAGTTTTCTAAGGCCATGGCTCTAATCCTGTCCACCTGGCAAGCACAGAACCCATCTATAGTGCATCTTTCATATGTGGATGATCTCCTTCTGTGTGCTGATGACCTTTCATCTGCTGAAAGACACCCGGAAAGCCTGCTCTGTTACCTAGCTGATCAGGGTTGCAAAGCCTCCAAACAAAAACTTCAGTGGTGTTCCACCTCATTTGTGTTCCTTGGCCACTGCCTTTCACAGCCAACCAGACACCTTACTCAGCACAGAGTGCAAGCCATACACAACCTTCCAATACCAGCAGGACCCAAGGCTCTACATGCTTTCCTCAGTTTGATCTCTTACTGTCGGTTGTGGATCCCAGAAGCCTCACTATTGAGACAACCTCTCTATGACGCTTTGAAGAAGGACCCCTTCGACCTTCCTGAGGAGGCTATTACCAACTTCTTCAAACTCAGGACTGCCATCACCTCAGCACCTGCCCTGGGCCTACCAGACTATGATAAGCTTTTTAAACTGTATGTGTCAGAGCGACAGGGACATGCTACTGGAGTCCTCTCTCAGTCTCATGGCAACAGAATGTGACATATTGGCTACTACACCTGCAGACTTGAAGCAGTGGCCAGAGGAGGCCCATCCTGCCTTAGAGATGTGTTTGCTGCACAAGCACTTCTGGACAAAACTGCTGACGTAGTTCTGGGATACCACCTCATTCTTCTAGCTCCACACATCATCTCTGCTATACTGAACCAGACTCAACCCAAACATCTCTCCACAGAACGGCATCTCAGGCTCCAATGCTTCCTTTTGATACCTGACAACGTCACTCTTCTATGATGCAACATACTGAATCCTTCCACTCTGCTTCCATTTCCTGAAGGGGAGACGAAGGGATCGATGATGATGATGATGTTGATGATAAAAACGCCCAATCACTGCCCAATCCAGACTTCACTATATTTGTGGATGGTTCAAGATTTGCAGACGAACATGGAAGATACCACATAGGGTATGCCGTCACGACAGAAGACGCAGTACTAAAAGCTGAGGCCCTACCTCCTACCATGTCGGCACAAGAAGCTGAACTCCAATCCCTGACCATGGCATGCCGCCTGGCAGAAGGAAAAACAGCAAAAATACACACAGATTCGAGATATGGTTTTGGCATCACACATGATTTTGGATTAATCTGGAGAACCAGAGGCTTCCTGACAGCAGTGGGGACACCAGTGAAACATAACATGGCCATCAGGGATCTGGTGGATGCTTTACTCCTCCCAACTCAAGTGTCGATTCTGAAAGTGAGGGCCTACGGATGATTGAACTCTAGGGAAGCAAAGGGAAACTACCTAGCAGATTCTGCAGCCAAACAAGCAGCCAGAAACTCACAGGAAGTGAAAAGCAAAGTGGAAATCACTCAGATGCTGGCTCTTCAAACCCTACCCAGCTGAAAGAACTTCAAGAGGCAGCAAGTGCTGAAGAAAAAGAAATATGGAAACAGAAAGGGGCCGTGTTGAATAGGAATGGCTTATTTGAAAATAACAGGAAGCCCTCTTACCAAGAAGTATGTATCCAGCGGAGGTGCAGTGGGCACATGGTGCCGTTCATGAATGCTCTTATCCAGAAATATTATACCGCACCAGGGATCATGCCACTAACAGACAATTACTGCAAGTCCTATGCTGTTTGTGCAAAATGTAATCCAGGCCGTACAGAGAAGTAACCCCAGAAACACGTGCAAAACCACTATATCCATTCCATAGGATACAGATCAACCACATCCAGATGCCAAAGAGCGGAAGATTTGAATATGCCCTTGTGGTGGTGGACATGGTCTCCGGATGGCCAGTGGCCTATGCGGTAGTCAATATGACAGCCAAAACCACAGGCAAGAAACTCCTCAATGAAATAGTGTGTCGGTATGGAGTACCAGAAGTAATAGAAAGTGACCAAGGACCAGCATTCACAGCCACATTGACTAAAGAAATCTGGTCTGCGCTGGGAGTTACTTTGCCTTTCCACACCCCTTATCATCCCTAGAGCAGTGGGAAGGTTGAAAGGAGGAATGGTAACCTTACAACTCGAATGTACAATGAAATTAAATTAAATGAAAATGTACAAAGAAACTGGTTTGCCCTGGCCTGATAGTTTACCCATTGCCCTCTATAGTGTCAGGTACACCCCTAGAGGAGAACATTCCCTATCCCCCTATGAGATCTTGTTCGGCACTGCCCCTAGATTAGGGTGTTACTTTCCTCAGCAGTTACAAATGCAATCCAACGCCCTAACTAATTATGTGACCGCAATGTCAAGAGAGTTGACTAAGATACATGCCCGAGTGTTTTCTTCTATTCCAGATCCTGAAGCAGATACTGGAACTCGCAAACTATTGCCTGGTGATTGGGTACTAATAAAAAAATAACCCTCTCGAGCCCATTATTTGATGGACCATTCCAAGTCTTACTGACCACAGCCACTTCAGTTAAAGTGGGAGGGAAGAACACTTGGATCCACACCTCCCACTGTAAGAAGGCATCAGCACCAGAAGACGAAGAAGCTACGCTGTCCAGACCATGACGATTAAACATATCTTTTTTCTAGTATCTGTGGCACTAGGCCAAGAAGTAGCCATTACTCAAAAAGGTGACCTAACCACATTATGGTATAATTCCTCAAACACCCATGTGGTATAATTTTCCTTTGATTACTGTGACATAATTGGCTGCCCAAACCAGCGCTGCCAATGTAGTATGTATCACCCATCTCAGTCAATCTATATTTGTGTCACCGATGAGTATTGGGGGGATAAGTGTGCCTATTGAGGAGTGGTAGGGTGGAACACAGGGGAGGACTGGAGATATAAACCAGAAAGTGCCTTAAAGAGAAAGGATTTAAATGGGCAATCCTTACTCACCCGAATGACCCTGATCAAAACAGGGACATGCCATAACACTGGGAAAACAGGAATCAATATGCCATTTACACAAACCATTGAAAACCCTGGGCTCCAGGATGCTGGGTTATACATAATGGGACCTGCGGGAGGAGGTAGAATGGGGAACTTTCAGCTTAAAGATATGTACAATTCAAGTGAATGGAAAGACCCAATTTAAACTCTGTTTAATCCTCTAAGACGACACATTCAGACTTTTAATGATATGGTAGCAATCGCCAACCCCACTTTTGAAGACACCATGGCCATAGAGACAGAATACTCTGATACAAACCTCTAGTTAGAATGGATGATGTGCTCAGCCAACAAGTCCAATAAATCTGGCTGCTATGTCTGTGGCAGCGCAAGAACCCATCTAGGTACAGTTGTATTGAATATTCCCAAATAGGCAGAGGAATGCTTTCTTAGCCTGTACACCATAGTTCCACAGACCACACTAGTTGTGAGAACTGGAAGAAAGAATACCCCATAACTACCAACACCCCCAAGCCAGGAGAGAGTATAACTATCTACTCTGGGAACTACACTTGTTATTCTATCCCAGGAAACCAGGATAGCTTCATGGGAAACTTTAGTAATGGTTATTGCTCCTCGTTCAGAGAGATAAACAAAGACAAATTACAGAACCAGGTCCAATCATTAGGGGACATATATTGGCTTTGTGGGGATATGAAACTCAGAACCCAATTAGAAGGGAACAGGACTGGAGAATGTGCATTAGCTAAGGCTCTTATGCCCATTCACATTTTCACTACCGAACATACAGAGGAAACCAAATCACACTCTAGAAGTAAATGTGCAGCCCCTGCTAGGAGTCTTGACCCCCATGTGTATATTGATGCTATAGGAGTCCCAAGGGGGGTCCCAGATTAATTTAAAGCTACAGATCAAGTAAAAGCTGGATTTGAGTCTATAATACCCCAGATTTCCATAAACAAGAATGTAGACTGGATTAATTATATCTATTACTAGCTGAATACACAACGTTGCCCGGTTTTTCCTTCCTAATCCTTGTTGGGGAGGAAAATAAACAAAGGAGGAAGCTTTTGACTTTATATCCCGTCCTCATATATTGTTGTCAAATCCCAACCCCACATCCCGTCCTCATATCCCAACCTCCTATCCCGACCTCCTATCCCAACCTCCTATCCCGACCTCCTATCCTGTCCTCCTATCCCGACCTCCTATCCAGACCTCCTATCCCATCCTCATATCCCGTCCACCTATCTCGACCTCCTATCTCGACCTCCTATCTCAACCTCCTATCCTGACCTCCTATCCCGTCCTGCTTTCTTGACCTTCTATCCTGACCTCCTATACCGACCTCCTATCCCGTCCTCATATCTCGTCCTCCTTTCTCGACCTCAGATCTCGACCTCCTATCTCGACCGCCTATCCCATCCTCCTATCTTGACCTCCTATCCCATCCTCCTATCTCGACCTCCTATCCCGTCCTCCTATCCAGTCCATCTATCCCAACCTCCTATCTCGACCTCCTATCCCATCCTCCTATCCCGACATCCTATCCCGACCCGTTATATGTGTACCAGGTATTGAAATATCTCTAGCCGTATGGAAGTTATGTGGGAACATACATTTCCCATTGATTTGCATGGGACTTTAAACAAAAACCCTGACCCTCACAGATGGGGGTAGTTAAGGGTTAAATTAACCATCCCATATTTTAAGTGGACATATAAGTAACATGTGACCAAGTATTATCAAAATATCTCCAGCCGTTTGGAAGTTATGCAGTAACATATATTTCCCATAGAGTTGTATGGGACGTTAAACATAAACCCCGCCCCTGGCAAATGGGGTTGAGTAAGGGTTAAATCACCTATCCTATGTTTGTTGTTGACATATAAGTAACATGTGTGCCAGGTTTCATGTTAATATCTTTAGCCGTTTGGACGTGATGCTGGAACAGACACACATACACACATTGGGGGGAATTTATCATTGTATTAGCTGAGTACCCGGCATTGCCCGGTTTTTCCTTCCTCATCCTTGTTGGGGAGGAAAATCAACAAAGGAGGAAACTTTTGACTTCATATCCCATCCCCATATATTGTTGTCATATCCCAACCCCATATCCCGTCCTCATACCAAGACCTCCTATCCCGACCTCCCATCCTGATCTCCTATCCCGTTCTCCTATCCAGTCCTCCTATCCCGTCCTCCTATCCCATCCTCCTATCACATCCTCCTATCTCGACCTCCTATCCCGTCCTCCTATCCCATCCTCCTATCCCGTCCTCCTATCCCGACCTCCTATCCCATCCTCCTATCCCGTCCTCCTATCTCGACCTCCCATCCCGTCCTCCTATCCCGTCCTCCTATCCCGACCTCCTATCCCGTCCTCCTATCCTGAACTCCCATCCCGTCCTCATATCTCGACCTCCTATATCGACCTCCTTTCCTGACCTCCCATCTCGACCTCCTATCCTGACCTCCTATCCTGTCCTCCTATCCCAACCTCCTATCTCTACTTCCTATGCCGTCCTATCTTGACCTCCTATCCCATCCTCCTATCTCGACCTCCTATCTTGACCTCCTATCTCGACCTCCTATCTCGACCTATCCCATCCTCCTATCTCAACCTCCTATCTTGACCTCCTATCTTGACCGCCTATCTCGACTTCCTATCCCGACCTCCTATCCCATCCTCCTATCCCGACCTCCTATCCCGACCTCCTATCCAACCTCCTATCCCGTCCTCATATCTCAACCTCCTATCCTGTCCTCATATCCCGTCCTCACATCCCGACCTCCTATCCCAACCTCCTATCCCATTCTCATATCTTGACCTCCTATCCCAACCTCCTATCTTGACCTCCTATCTCGACCTCCAATCTTGACCTCCTATCTCGACCTCCTATCCAGACCTGTAATATGTGTACCAGGTATTGAAATATCTCCAGCCGTACTGAAGTTATGTGGGAACATACATTTCCCATTGATTTGCATGGGACTTTAAACAAAAACCACCACCCTCTCAAATGAGGGTGTTTAAGGGTTAAATTAACTATAGTTACATAGTTAGTATGGTTGAAAAAAGACATACGTCCATCAAGTCCATCCTATATTTTAAGTGGACATATAAGTAACATGTGACCAAGTATTATCGAAATATCTCCAGCCGTTTGGAAGTTATATATATATATACATATACATATATTTCCCATAGACTTGTATGGGACTTTAAACATAAACACTGCCCCTGGCAAATGGGGGTGAGTAAGGGTTAAATGACCTATCTTTTGTTTGTTGTTGACATATAAGTAACATGTGTGCCAAGTTTCATGTTAATATCTTTAGCCATTTGGATGTGATGCTGGAACATACCCACATACACACACACACTCTGAGTTTTATATATATATAGATATAGAGCTATTTTGTGTCTATTTTTTTTTTGCGCAAGTGTTTTTTTGTGCAAATTTTGCACAAATTTTGATAGAACTTTTCATCCCATTGTCTATGGTTAATTCTACCATAGAGCATTTTCTACTGTAGAATTAATTTACTAACTGCGTTGTTTTTTTTTTTTTTTGCTAAAAAAAAAATGCGCAAACGGCATTTTCTTGTGCAAATATACACCACCTATTAGGACACGTACCAAAAGTGTCTATTTTGGCACAGTAAGGACTGCCACTCCCATCATGGGACAGACTCTGCCCATGATGGGAGTTGTAGTCCAGGGTCTGAGGTGCAGATCACACTGGGTCATTCTCTAGAGACCCGCTGCGATCTGCATTTATTAACTGTAAAAGTCGGCAGTACAAGCTCTACACTGCGCTGTCACCGGCTTCTATATACAGCTGTCATAATTCATAATCCCCGCCGCCGGGAGAGGGGAGCTCTGATTGGTGGATAGCTATTAACCAATCAGAGCTCCCCTCTCCCGGCGAGGATTATGACTTATAAGAACTGTATATAGGAGTCGGCGGGCAGCGCAGTGTAGACGCATGTGCCGCCGGCTTCTATAGTTAATAAATGTGGATCGCAGCAGATCTCTGGAGAATGATCTGCTGCGATCTGCCCCTCTGCCCTTGTACTACTACTCCCATCATGGGATAGAGTCTGTCCCATGATGGGAGTAATTGTAGTACCGCAACGCTGAGGGATGGAACTTGCACATCCCCCGGCTGCGGGACATTTAGAACTACTACTCCCATCATGGACAGACTCTTCTCATGATGGGAGTTGTAGTCCAGGGGCTGAGGTGCATATCGCACCTGATCATTCTCCAGAGACCCGCTGCGATCCGCATTTATTAACTATAGAAGTAGGCGGTACATGCGGCTACATCGCGCTGCTTCTATATACAGCTGTCATAATTCATAATCCCCGCCACCGGGAGAGATCTCATTGGTCAATAGCTATCCACCAATCAGAGCTCCCGTCTCCCGGCAGGGATTATGAATTATGACAGTGTACTGTATATAGATGCCGGTGGCAGCGCGATTTAGACGCATGTACCACCGGCTTTTTAATTTAAATGCGGATCACAGCAGATCATTCTGGAGATCTACTGCGATCCGCGTTTATAAACGGCATTCAGTTAACCCGGCGATGCGCGGCATCGCACGGGTTAACTGGCAGAAGCCCCGCTGTTTTCAGCAGGGGACAACTTCTGCAACACCCACCAGGACCATCTGTCGATGGTCCTGGTCACCGATCACTGTGATTGGTCCCTGTGGACCAATCACAGTGAATGAGCTGACTGGGGGGTAAAGTTCATTTCCCCTGCTCTGCCCGCCGCTAGAAGTCCAGGCATAACAGGGGAAGATGACGCCGAGAGCTGCGGTGGGGTGGGGACCGCGATACTTACCAGAACGCTGGAGGCACAGGGGTTGGCGGCGGCGGCATCTGCATCAGAGGCAGCAGTGAAGCTCTTCACTGCTGCATCTGGTAGTTTAAAAACTACAACTCCCAGCATGCCCAGACGGCCTTTGGCTGTTTGGGCATGCTGGGAGTTGTAGTTTTGCAACATCTGGAGGGCCGCAGTTTGGAGACCACTGCATAGTGGTCTCCAATCTGTGCTCTTCCAGATGTTGCAAAACTACAACTACAACTCCTGGACTGTCTGGGCATGCTGGGAGTTGTAGTTCTGTAACATTGGTCCTTCAGATGTTGCCGAACTACAATTCCCAGCATGCCTAGGCAGTCTGGACACGCTGAGATTTGTAGTTTTGCAACATCTGGAGGACTACGGTTTGGACACCACTACACAGTGGTCTCCAAACTGTTCTCCTCCAGTTGTTGCAAAACTTCAACTCTCAGCATGCCTTTCGGCTGCCTGGGCATGCTGGGAGTGGTAGTTTTGCAACAACTGGAGGCACACTGGCAGGTAAACATTGCCAGTTTCCTAACTCAGTGTTTCCCTACCTGTGTGCCTCCAGCTGTTGCAAAACTATAAGTCCCAGTATGCACTGACAAAACGTACATGCTGGGAGTTGTAGTTCTGCAACAGCTGGAGGTGCACGGGTTGGGAAACACTGAGTTAAGTAACAAACTCTCAGTGTTTTGCAACCAGTGTGCCTACAGCTGTTGCTTAACTACAGCCCCCCATGATGGGAGTTGTAGTTTAGCAAAAATTGGAGGCTCCCTGTTTAGGAACACGCTGCATTATGTGCGCTCTTCCTAGGGGAGAGCAAAAAAAAAATGTACTAACCCATATTTCTTGCTTTTCTTTTCTTCTCGTTTCAGATACGTGAATACGGAGGACTACATCGGATTCGGTGGACTGCAACGATGACCAGCGTTTTTTTTATTTTTTTTCAATAAAATGGTTAAAGAGGGCTGTGGGGGAGTGTTTTTTTTTTAATAAATGTTTTTTTTCAATGTGTCCGTGTTTTTTATAATTGAATTTTCAGGGTTAGTAGTGGAAGCTCTCTTATAGACGGAATCCATTACTAGGCCGGGGCTTATCGTTAAGCCCCAAAAACAGCTAGCGCTAACCCCCAATTATTACCTCGGCACCCACCGCCACAGGGGTTCCGGGAGGAGCCGATACCAACAGGCCCGGAGCGTCAATAATGGCACTCCTGGGCCTAGGCGGTAACAGGCTGGCGTTATTTAGGCTGGGGAGGGCCAGTAACAATGGTCCTCGCCCACCCTGGTAACGTCAGGCTGTTGCTGCTTGGTTGGTATCTGGCTGATACTGAAAATAGGGGAAACCCTATGCATTTTTTTTATAAATAAATAAATAAAAAAAGGGTGTGGTTCCCTCATTTTTTCAGTATCAGCCAGATACCAACCAAGCAGCAACAGCCTGACATTACCAGGGTGGGTGAGGACCATTGTTATTGGCCCAGCCCAGCCTAAATAACACCAGCCTGTTACCGCCTAGGCCCAAGAGCGCCATTTTTGACGCTCGGGGCCTGTTGGTACCGGCTCTTCCTGGCACCCCTGTGGCGGTGGGTACCGGGGTAATATTTGGAGGTTAGCGCTAGCTGTTTTGGGGGCTAACTTTAAGCCCCGGCTTGGTAATGGATTCTGTCTACTAGACGCCTTCCACTACTAAGCCTGAAAATTCAATTATAAAAGACACAGCACATTGAAAAAAAAAATGATTTAAAGAAACACTCCCCCACAGCCCTCGTTAACCCTTTTAATGATATTTAAAAAACACTGTTCATTGTCGCAATCCACAAAATCTGACATAGTCCTCCACATTCAAGTATCTAAATTTCAAAGAAAAAAAAAAAGTTTAGTACATTTTTTTTGTTTCCACACACCAGCAAAAACGCAAGTAAAAAAAACACAAGAAAAACTGACAAACTGCAGGAAAAAGCTGGGACAGTTTTTATGGCGTTTTTTATGATGCATAAAAAACCTCAATGGAATCCTGGCCTCAAAGCAATAGAACAAAATCCCTATGTCCACTTTTTGAGGTAGAGAAGGAGTGTACGGTAGAGCGAGGGGAGGGGTTTCTATATTTGCACAAGATTTATCAAAGGAGTGCAACAGCCTTAGTAAATTCTGAGCAAGAGTAAACAATAGACAAGAGTGTAAAGGGGTAGACAATAGACAAATAATGATAAATTCCCCCCATTGAGTTTTATATATATAGATAATCAGCAGAGATTTATAAAATCTTAAGGACCTGGGGTTTTTCTGTTTTTGCATTTTCGTTTTTTCCTCCTTACCTTTAAAAAATCATAACTCTTTCAATTTTGCACCTAAAAATCCATATGATGGCTTATTTTTTGCGCCACCAATTCTTCTTTGCAGTGACAGTGTTATTTTAACTAAACATCTAAGGATAAACGAGAAAAAAAATAATTGTGAGACAAAATTGAAAAAAAGAACGCCATTTTGTAAGTTTTGGGGGCTTCCGTTTCTACACAGTAAATTTTTCGGTAAAAATGACACCTTCCCTTTATTCTGTAGATCCATACAATTAAAATGATACCCTACTTATGTAGGTTTGATGCTGTACTTCTGGAAAAAATCATAACTACATGCATGAAAATGTATACGTTTAAAATTGTCATCCTCTGACCCCTATAACTTATTTTTCTGCAGTAGGGGGCGGTATGAGGGCTCATTGTTTGAGCCGGGAACTGAAGTTTTTAACGGTACAATTTTTGCATTGATATGACTTATTGATCGCTTTTTATTCATTTTTTCATTATATAAAAAGTGACCAAAAATGCACCATTTTGGACTTAGCTAGCGATATATTTTTATAATTCGGACATTTCCGCACACGGCGATACCACATATGCTTATTTTTATTTTTATTTACACAGTTTATTTGTTTTTTATGGGAAAAGGGGGGTGATTCAAACTTCAAACTTTTATTAGGGGAGGGGTTAAATGATCTTTATTCACTTTTTATTAACTTTTTTTTTCCAATGTTATAGCTCCCATAGTGAGCTATAACACTGCACACACTGATCTTTTACATTGATCAGTGGTTTCTCATAAGAAACCACTGATCGATGATTCTGCCGCTTGACTGCTCATGCCTGCATCTCAGGCACAGAGCAGTCATTCGGCAATCGGACAGCATGGAGGCAGTTAAGGACCCTCCGGCAGTTAAGGACCTTGTAAGCTGTTCGGGATGCCACGATTTCGCCACGGCGATCCCGAACAGCTCCCTGAGCTAACCGGCATGGTTTTACTTTCACTTTAGACACGGCGTTCAACTTTGATCAGTGCCGTGCGCTATTAGCCACGGGTCCTGGGCGCTATTAGCCACGGGTCCCGGCCTGACCCGCTATGATGGGGGGCCACGCCGTGGCCCCACGTTATAGAACGGGAGCGGACTCATGATGTACGGGTACATCATGGGTCCTTAAAGGGGTAGTCCAGTGGTGAAAAACGTATCCCCTATCCTAAGGATAGGGGATAAGTTTGAGATCGCGGGGGGGTCTGACCGCTGGGGCCCCCTGCGATCTCTCTGTACGGGGGCCCCAGCGGTCGCACGCACGAAGTGGTGGCCGACACGCCCCCTCAATACATCTCTATGGCAGAGCCGGAGATTGCCGAAGGCAGCAATTCGGCTCTGCCATAGAGTTGTATTGAGGGGGCGTATCGGCCACCGCTTCACGCGGAGGTCGACACGCCCCCTTCCCGCGGGCTGTCGGGGCTCCGTACAGGAGATCGCAGGGTGCCCCAGCGGTCGGACCCCCTGCGATCTCAAACTTATCCCCTATCCTTAGGATAGGGGATAAGTTGTTCACCACTGGGTCACCACTGGACTACTCCTTTAAGGGGTTAAAGGTCAAGCCGAACAACTAAGTGCCACATCCACTATGAAATTCCTAAATTGTATGGCATTAGATATGGTGTTAGCGGAAAAAGGGGGGGGGTGGTATGTAAAATGTTTGGGGAGACCTGTTGCACAAATATCCCAGCCAAAACAGGATCCAATGGTAAAGTAACCATAGCCATAAAGAAACTACAAGACCTATCGATAGAAATTAAAAATAATTCTGGAATCTCAGACCCCTGAGATCAGTATTTTGATTGGATGGGAGGGTGGAATAAGACTTTGGCCCAAAGAGGAATAACCATACTTATAATTCTGATAATCCTTGTCTTTGTTGTGTGTTGTGTTTTGCCTTGCTTAAAGAAGATGTGTGAGAAAGCTGTCGAGAATGCAATGCCGTTGATGACGAATTTGGACTACGAGACTACAGATGAGGCCTATACCCCATTATGGAACTTCACTGCCATCTATAAAACCAGTGAACCTTAGGGACAGCATCTGACTCCATATGTGTAAAGTCTGAGGCTAAGGGGGTCCATGGACAAGCCATGGGTTGTCTAAAGTACAGTGAAGCGTTCGAGAAAACACATTAGGGCAGATGAGTTAGGATGATGGAAATTAGGGAAAGGTAAAATCGACATTTTAAGGGGAGATTGTAATGGATGTATATATGTGTATATAGAGGCCACTCGCCCCATGTCTGCTGCGACCCCTGCCTGCGCCTAATGAATTTAGGCCTCTGCCACTCCTCTGTGCACATCCTGGCACTTCTCTGCCTGACATACTTAGTGCGTAAATGAGGGGAGTACAATGCGCTTCACTACGCTTAAAACAGTATTGGTCTAGAACAGCAGAACTTTCCTCTTCACCACCCTCTTCGTCCCCGTGTGCTTCTTGCATGCCGGCGTGCACATCCCCGCATCCTAGGGCATGCGCACGCCTGCTCTGTGAAATTTAAAGGGACAGTACGTAATTTATTGGTTCTTGCTGCCCCATGAACCTATAAGTATAAGATCTTCCTTTTGACCCTTGCCAGCATTTCGTTTGTGTCTGCGGCCTTGAAACGAGTCTAGCATCCCACCTGCCCACCGCTGCCACCCCTCAGCCTATATATACCAACAATTAAGTCAGTTTTCGCAATTGCAACAGCTGGATGTCCCCTGTTCTGGGACCACCCCTACACACGCGCTTGTAGCGCATCATCAACACGAGGACGCCGGTAACCCACTCCCATACCAACACAGGACTCATCTACATCTCCATCTGCCAGCCACCACAGCGATTATCTTTCCACAGGACGGACGCCTGTCCTGTGCCAGCCGAGCATCGCAGAAACAACCTGGAGACCGAGATCCTGCAACTTCACACAGACAGGAACAACTCTTAGTGCCGGAAGCTGCCGTGCCAGGCCGGACTGTTCATTCTCTACATTCCCTTTGGTCGGTGAGTGGTGCCGTGTTCCTGTGCCATTATACCACCAACGAGTATATATCCCTGTGACATTATTGCTTCTATTACCCAACTGTTGCACATCAACTAATTATTCTATGCAATATTGCTACATTATTACTGAACAACTGCTGCACTATATGACCAACCAACTACTCTATGAACTATTGCTACATTCTGTTATATTATTACCTAATTGTTGTACTGTACCACCAATGAACTATTCTATGAACTAAGTGCATCTTACCATTTGCAGCTGCTATCCACCTTAGTTGGTATATACGCCTGAATATCAGTATATATATTTTTACCACATATTTTACAATACTATGATATATTGAGTCCCTTCGTCCGATGCAAGGGCCCTGCTAAGGTGACAGGAGGCTGATCTTTTTATATATATATATATATATATATATATATATATATATATACATGTATATATATATATATATATATATATATATATATACCTGTTATTTATTTGGATCCATTTTCTTTATCATCCATTCTTTCACCCCTTTTTTCTCCCTTCTTTGTTTTCCAATGTACCTTTGAGGACTGGCTCATTTTTTAATCCCTCTTTTACACATTTTTGGCCTCACCGTTAACCTTGGGTACATACTTTCCCAACCCTAAGTGAGCTACACATCCTTTTTTTTTTTTGTGTCTTTCCTTGCCGTGTATCTGATCATTTTACTATGTATCCTGACATTGCCCCTGTGCCGCCTGCCTTCTGACCTCTTGCTATGTGACCTGACCTTGCTACTGTGCTGACTGCCCTGACCTCCTGCCTGTCCTAACTATGCCTTGCCTTATCATTCTAGTACCACGTTTCACTTTGGCCTCCTGTGGGGACGAGTCGTATCAGGAGTAGCGACCTGGGTGCCGCTTGGCACAGCAAGTCCATCCTGCTTTGCGGTGGGCTCTGGTGAAAACCAGCGGCACCTTAGACTCCACTCCCTGGTGCGGCCCCGTCACCATCCACACAGGTACAGAGGATCCACTTCACTTCACCCGTAACATTTGCCATGTCATTAGGGCATTGGGCAGCTTTAGTTTGGAACAGTGAGGAGTACATTTTTACTAAAACATTTAATATCCCTACATTATTTTTGACTTCTGTCCCTTTTCCGCCTAATAAGAAATATTTGATGGAGGTTCTTGGGCCGTAACAATATTAGCTAATGTGTCCAGCCGCTTCCCCTTCTGCATAAAGCATTTGCTTCTGCAACATCCTCCTATTATTAGCTGCCTCCAGGAGATATAGTCTCAAATCAGTCAGGACTTTGGACAACACCTGCCCCGCCTTAATTGATGATTCCTCTACGAACCTCCTCTCTGCCTCGCGCACGCATCATATAAAGAGTCAGTATGCGAGGCAGCTCTATGGGGGACATGTATCCTTATTTGTGTATGGTAGAAGAAGTTTACCCCTTTTCCCAAATTCTAAATTATGCGCTGAAGCGCTAAATTTATCAATCAAGCGGAATGAGCTTCATAAATTGCGGGTAAATATAGTGATCTCCTAAATCCACTCTTTGGAAAATAGAATCAATGATTTAGAGCATCTTGCTACGTTAAGTCCAAGATGGCTTATATTTGCTCAAAAAAAAACAGCTCTTGCGGCAAAATTTTTGGTGTAAAGGAAAAGTACGCAGTTAATTAATCCATGCATACTATAGATGTCACTCCAAGGTACCCTGATTCGGCCACATATGGAGGACATGTTCTACCAAAACGTGCTCAAAAAAAGGGCTTGCGCAAAGTTTTGCACAAAAAAATACACACAAAACAGCGGTAAAATCTTTAATACATGTCCCCCTATGTTTTTCAAATGCAATAGACTTTAATAGAATACCCCGAAGATTTGCCTTCATGGAGTTCCATACAGTTTAATCTGCACCAATTTTTGTTATATGTAAAATTATATAAAATTATATAATATTTAAATCGGCTCCCTGATATTCTGATTATTTTCCAAGATAGCCAGCCAGTACGGGTTTAACTTCCAAAAAGTCTTTCCAGGGTTATCATTTTGTGTCGTAAGTTTGACCTGCGATGGAGAATGGTCCGAAATTGTTCTGATATCATTAAAGGGGTACTCCACTGGAAAAAAAAATATTCTAAATCAACTGGTGCCAGAAAGTTAAACAGATTTGTAAATTACTTCTATTTAAAAAATTAATCCTTCCAGTACTTATTAGCTGTTATATGCTCCACAGGAAGTTCTTTTCTTTTTTAATTTCCTTTCTGTCTGACCATAGTGCACTCTGCTGACACCTCTGTCCATTTTAGGAACTGTCGAAAGTAGAAACAAATCCCCATAGCAAACCTCTCCTGCTCTGGACAGTTCTTAATATGGACAGAGGTGTCAGCAGAGAGCACTGTGGTCAGACAGAAAGGAAATTCAAAAAGAAAAGAACTTCCTGTGGAGCATATAACAGCTGATAAGTTCTGGAAGGATTAAGATTTTTAAATAGAAGTAATTGACAGATCTGTTTAACTTCCTGGCACCAGTTGATTTAAAAAAAAAATGTTTTCCAGTGGAGTAAACCTTTAAAGATCTCATTAAGATATGGGAGAGTCAGATCATTGCCAAGTGCAAGGTCAATCCTTGATAAAGAAAAGTATGTAGCGGAGCAACATGAAAACTGTCTTATTCTTGGAAATCTGTGATGCCACAAATCTATTAACCCAACTTCTTTAAATAATACTCCAAATGGGGCAATTTTAGATTCATCTAAAATATTACATGACGAGCATCTATCTAAGAAATTATCTATTACCTTATTAAAATCACCCATTAACACTAGGGGGATCCCTGGATGCAACAAAACAATAGACATAATCTTCCGTAAAATTAAAGGTGAATGTGGTGATGGTATGTATATATTCATTATAAGAAATTTTAAAGAGAGTATCATGCATACGATTCCCACATATCTCCCCTGATCGTCCACATATCTCTTGATAAGTGTAAAGGATAATTTTGATGAACCAGGATACTCACACCTCTTCAAAGGTTTATATGTTGAATGATATGCCGCTTGTATCCATGGTTTCTAAACAATATGTAGACGATCAGGGGTAAAATACGTTTCCTGCAACAACAAAAAAACCTAAGCCTGAGATTTAAGCAAATATTGAAAAACAGCATCACATTTATTATCATCCAGTATTCCCCGAGTGTTCCATCTAACTATAGAAACAGACATATCCTTTCAGAAAAGAAAAAAAGGGGGAAAAAGAAATAAAAATTCACCCCATCCAAGCTACCATGAATTTTCAACAAATATATTACCTTAATCCCAACACCCCCTCCTAACCCTAAGCTCGCCTGAGAAGGAGAGTGGAAGGTATATCTTTTAAACTACCTGACCCTAAAGAAAAAAAGGTACCCGGTTAGATATCCTATTACTCGCCTCCCCTGCTCCACTGTAATATTATTATCAGTGTCAAATTTACTGGATTAACATTAATTCAATTTGATCATAAGAAGGAAAAGGGGAGGAAAGTAGAAAAGAAAATAATAAAATAAAAATTATATTTTCCCACTATAATCCATTTTGCCTCATTTTCTCTTTTTACTTTTCCATCCCTTCTTCTCCTTCTACTACCATCTTTTGGAAAAACATATTCAAGTCATATGAGAGCGAAGGCGGCCTTCATTAGTGTCCAGCCAGTCACTGGCATCCTCTGCATTATCAAAAAAATAAGTAGTCTCAAAATCCACTACTCTCAATCGAGCAGGATAGAGCATGGCAAATGATAGGGAAAACTGCCAAAGTCTCTTTTTGACATCCTTAAATTTGGTCCTGAGCTTTTGGACCTTTATAGAATAGTCTGGGAATAGTGATATGCGCGAACCATTAAATTGAACTTCTCGACAGTCCCGAGCTTTAAGGATTACTGCTTCCTCATCCTTGTAGTGCAATACCCTTGCTAAGATCGAGCAGGTGGGTGATCCTGTGACAGGGGTCTAGTTGGAACCCAATGTGCCCGTTCTATAGTAAAAACAGTTGACAGCAGATCTTGGCCAAATTGGGTAAAAATCCATTTTTTGATAAACTCAGCAGCATTAGGCCCTTCAACTTTTTCCGGAAATCCCAGAAAGCGATTGTTATTCTTCTGTAGGCGGTTTTCCATATCATCTATTTTAGAAATTAGTACAGCACTATCCTTAGTGGTTTTTGAAAGCTGTTTAGAGCACTCAACTAGTTTGCCCTCAACAGTATTCAACCGTTGTTCCACTTGTAACACTCTGAAAGAGAAAATGTCCCTTAAAGTCAGTTCCCTATCCTGTATAGTAGTAGTAGCAGAGTCTCTCCTTGTACTTGTCATATCTGTATATTTAGAGACATCATTACTTATTAGAGCATTCAGAGTGCTTTCTCCTCCTGCCTCAGATCTCATGGATGGCAGTTGATGTTATCTGCTGAAAATTCTCCCCCTCTATTTGCATCCCAGATTGTACAGCTACATGTTGGTTTATTTCAAATTCGCTGGTAGCTCCTGTATCTAGGATAAAAGACATAGAGGATCCCTGTTGCCGACTAAGAGGGTGGCACGCTCCAAACTTTCATTCAGGGCTTCCTTACTCCCCTCCTCATGCCCCCTGTATGCTGCATCAGCCATTGTACCCTCCTGAATAGCTAATGCTTTAGCCAGGGCCTTGGCCCTTCTTTTAGCTGCAGCTGCTGCCGTTCTTTAGTGCTCCCCTGGTCCTGAAGAATAAAACTACTGCGTCCTTCTCAGGTCCCAACGGCCAGGATCTCCCCACTCTATAATATATTCATAGGAGCGTTCACCAGACCGGGCCTTTCTCCTATTTTCCTGGCTGGGCTACCACTCGTACCTGTTCTCAGATCTGCACCAGTGAAAAACTGCAAATTACGCAGCGCTTCTCTGCCACACAAGACGGGCTTTCGAGAGGCTGCCACGGCAGTTGGTGTGCCTGGCAATACTGTAGGTTGCTCGCCCCAATCAGCTGCTTGATGCGCCGTTAACTCAGGGCGGCATACTGCTCAGGGCGGTGAAGTCTCACAGGAACAGGAGCAAGCGAGAGCGAGCCGGTGTCCTACGTCATTTCCGGTCAAGCTCCTTCTGCAACTTGTCCTTGCCTCCTTTCTTATTACCTCTACATATGCACTTTGTACTTACTGCTGCTATGAGTCCTAGGACAGTGAGGACTTTGGTGGAATATAATGCACCTCTGATATAGTGTTATCTACATTGGGGTCACATCCTTTATGTAAGCCTCCATTTTTTGTTCGGTTCCGTCACCAGCTGTACTTTCTAGTTCTTCATGTGATTTTACATGCTTTTAAATGTATGCCTTTGGAGCATCTATGTCTTAATAAAGTTATTTGATCTATACACACCTTTTTGTCTTTTTGTATATGGTTAGTACACACCAGCTGAACTGTGTGTGCTGTGTCTCCTGAGCAACTTGGATTTTTTGCACCTGGGGCCTGCTTCTTCCTCCCCAGGAAAGGAGTGGGTTTCCTGAGTGAAGGAGGTGAGGCACAGGCTTTTGTTCCCCAAAGTAGGCCAAAGGGGAGTAGGAGAGGCCAGAAAGTGGGTGGTATACAAGAAGCAACAATCACTGATATATAGATCAATATTAGCTAACTTTAAACTACCAAATCAGGAATAACAATAGCTAAATTTAAACCTTTTATTACAAAAATTCCCTATTACAGAATAACGTACACAAATCCCCATAAAAAACAGTAGATATCAATTATTTCACAAAGTGCAATAGTAGTAGGGACAATCCCCCGTAATACATGCCTCACCTACCCGACGCGTTTCCCCGTAATACAATAAAAGAACATACGGTTCATCAGGGGTATACAAGCAATTAAAGTAGTCGCTTTAGGACAAGAATGCACATACACATAATAAGTACATATAGAACATATACATAGTAATGCACAGAGAGAGCTCGGCTCTGCTTATTGTCGATGAAAACTGCCGTGATGTGTTCTCAGACCTAAAAAAGGAAACAAACAGCAAGAAGCAAGCAACAAACAAAACACATAAATATAGCTACATACAAAACACATAGCAAATATACATAACATACAAAGCATAGGGGCAGAGGAAATATAGATCAAAGAATTCAGATAATACAGTGTGTATAATAGACAATAAAAAATGTGAACCCATAATCACAACATCCCATGTACAAACTCTAGATACCTTCATTGTTGTTCCAAAATATTCATGAACAAGTATGTCTCTTTAAATAGCCGACCTCACAGATATATAGAGGGTAAACTATACAACATAAGAAAGTAGGAAGGGGAGAGAACTTAGTGATAGATGAAATAATAATAAATCACTGTATCAGATTGTATAGATATACAAATATATATAAGAAGTTGCCTTCCAATTAGAAGCATACCTCAAAACAATATGTTCTCCAGAGATGTCGCTGTTGTAGTATGATTATACATAGATAAGGGTAGAGCTATCCAGCTAAGAGCCACAACTAGGGAGCAGGACTATCACTGTAAAGTAATGATAAAGATACCATATAATACCCCACAACCAAATAGCCAGTGAAATAATGTTATGATGAATTAGCACTTACTTAGTTGTACAAAAATGCCCGAGAAGCAAAAGACAATTCAAATACTCTATCACTCCTCCTTGGTTAAAAGTTCCACCATCTAGGCCTTATATCCAGAAGTCAAAGATAATCCTCTACACAAGAAAATATATATGTATATATGATATAAGGGACAATAAATATTGTATCATATACAGGCAGATAGTGAAACTTACTTATCATAGACAGATAGCCGCAAACAGTCCCAACCAGCTGCACTCTAGGGACACTCTCCTCCACAACAGGTCCCACTATTGGTCATCACATAAACGAAAAATCAAAAAACCAAATAAGAAAAAACCCTTCTCCCCTCTAACAAAATCACATAGATTACAATCTAAAACAATAAAGCTCACCTTGTCCTAGCGACCACCAATGCACATGACCACCGCTCCTGATGATGAGGGATGAGGTGCTAGTAGGGTGGCTAACCATGATATAAATAGTGTCCTCCATTAGGTGCAGATTGGCACCTGCCGAGTCGGACGCCAAATGCGTCACTTCCGGCCATGTATTCCGGGAAGCTAAGCAACCCGGGAGCTTGCGTGTCAGCAAAGCCCTGATCTATCTCTAATTCCGGTTACCACGCATCACATGATGCGTCCCAAGCCTCTTTCTCGCAGATGCTCAAAAAACTAGGAGTAGCATGATTGGTGGGTGCGTCCCCGCACCCACTCAATGCGTTCCACACCGATATCCATGCGTTCCACCTCAGCAAAACCGCACCAGATGCAAAGAAGGGGGAAGGAATGTATATCAAAGTCAGGGAATAATTGAGAGTATCATATATACAACTCTGGAGGTGCATAATATCCGGGCCAATAACTTAATTAGGGGCAAAAAATGAAAAAATGAACAGATTAAGAATTACCTACAATAGGTAGTTATAGATAATCACAAAATAATAATAAAAAAGGAGGAAAAGAAAAAATATATAATAACCATGATTATTAGTATGTCCCCCCAAAAACTGATCACATTACAGGGCCTCATGATACCTTGAGGACGACTATCAAAGAGACATATAACATACATATTATCCATATAGTCCCCATAATTTACTGGCCCCCCATTATACATAAAAAGATAGAAAAATATTATATATCATGTTAGCCACCCGTACTCATATATTTCATCCAACCTGTAATACTAATTACATAATTTGATATATACGTGGGTCCGATTTTAGGATACACCACGATTGGAACAATGCCTAATCCTTTTAACTCTTTAGAGTGTATATATAGGACAACTCACATATTCCGGATTCCCATATCCTATATGGTAGGTGAATGGACTGGACCAACAATCCATCCTGTCCATTCACCAACCCTCCACATAATGATACTCATATGGACACCTTAAACCAAAGATGATGGAGCGAACACTAAAAGAGAAGCAATAAGGAGATCCCTAAATGAAACAGCTAAATGTTAATCTCTCATTAATGCCCAGGGGGGCCACCACTCTGAGTCTATGAATCCATTCGGATTCTTTTTGTAGGATTCTCTTATCCCACTTGCCTTTTCTAGCTGATTTATGTACAACTTCAATAACACAAAAAGAGATCTCATCTGTCCTACCCCCATGTTTCTCTATGACATGCTCAGCCAGGGGGGTATCCCTTTTGTTCTGTATATCACATATATGCTCTCTAACACGTTTCTTGAAGGCACGTCTGGTTTTGCCCACATACTGCATCGGGCATGTGCAATTGCACAAATAAACCACACCCTCCGTCTCGCAATTTGCAAAATCTCGCATCCTGTAGATCCTTTGTGTCACAATACTAGTAAACGTTTTGGCCTGCTGTTTATTTGCACATGCCCTGTACCTTCCACATCGGAAAGTGCCTAGGGGGCGCCTATCCAGCCAAGTGCCTTCTTTCTTTTCCCCCACGAAATGACTTCTTACCAATAATCATGGTTATTATATATTTTTTCTTTTCCTCCTTTTTTATTATTATTTTGTGATTATCTATAACTACCTATTGTAGGTAATTCTTAATCTGTTCATTTTTTCATTTTTTGCCCCTAATTAAGTTATTGGATATTATGCACCTCCAGAGTTGTATATATGATACTCTCAATTATTCCCTGACTTTGATATACATTCCTTCCCCCTTCTTTGCATCTGGTGCGGTTTTGCTGAGGTGGAACGCATGGACATCGGTGTGGAACGCATTGAGTGGGTGCGGGGACGCACCCACCAATCATGCTACTCCTAGTTTTTTGAGCATCTGCGAGAAAGAGGCTTGGGACGCATCATGTGATGCGTGGTAACCGGAATTAGAGATAGATCAGGGCTTTGCTGACACGCAAGCTCCCGGGTTGCTTAGCTTCCCGGAATACATGGCCGGAAGTGACGCATTTGGCGTCCGACTCGGCAGGTGCCAATCTGCACCTAATGGAGGACACTATTTATATCATGGTTAGCCACCCTACTAGCACCACATCCCTCATCATCAGGAGCGGTGGTCATGTGCATTGGTGGTCGCTAGGACAAGGTGAGCTTTATTGTTTTAGATTGTAATCTATGTGATTTTGTTAGAGGGGAGAAGGGTTTTTTCTTATTTGGTTTTTTGATTTTTCGTTTATGTGATGACCAATAGTGGGACCTGTTGTGAAGGAGAGTGTCCCTAGAGTGCAGCTGGTTGGGACTGTTTGCGGCTATCTGTCTATGCTAAGTAAGTTTCACTATCTGCCTGTATATGATACAATATTTATTGTCCCTTATATCATATATACATATATATTTTCTTGTGTAGAGGATTATCTTTGACTTCTGGATATAAGGCCTAGATGGTGGAACTTTTAACCAAGGAGGAGTGATAGAGTATTTGAATTGTCTTTTGCTTCTCGGGCATTTTTGTACAACTAAGTAAGTGCTAATTCATCATAACATTATTTCACTGGCTATTTGGTTGTGGGGTATTATATGGTATCTTTATCATTACTTTACAGTGATAGTCCTGCTCCCTAGTTTTGGCTCTTAGCTGGATAGCTCTACCCTTATCTATGTATAATCATACTACAACAGCGACATCTCTGGAGAACATATTGTTTTGAGGTATGCTTCTAATTGGAAGGCAACTTCTTATATATATTTGTATATCTATACAATCTGATACAGTGATTTATTATTATTTCATCTATCACTAAGTTCTCTCCCCTTCCTACTTTCTTATGTTGTATAGTTTACCCTCTATATATCTGTGAGGTCGGCTATTTAAAGAGACATACTTGTTCATGAATATTTTGGAACAACAATGAAGGTATCTAGAGTTTGTACATGGGATGTTGTGATTATGGGTTCACATTTTTTATTGTCTATTATACACACTGTATTATCTGAATTCTTTGATCTATATTTCCTCTGCCCCTATGCTTTGTATGTTATGTATATTTGCTATGTGTTTTGTATGTAGCTATATTTATGTGTTTTGTTTGTTGCTTGCTTCTTGCTGTTTGTTTCCTTTTTTAGGTCTGAGAACACATCACGGCAGTTTTCATCGACAATAAACAGAGCCGAGCTCTCTCTGTGCATTACTATGTATATGTTCTATATGTACTTATTATGTGTATGTGCATTCTTGTCCTAAAGCGACTACTTTAATTGCTTGTATACCCCTGATGAACCGTATGTTCTTTTATTGTATTACGGGGAAACGCGTCGGGTAGGTGAGGCATGTATTACGGGGGATTGTCCCTACTACTATTGCACTTTGTGAAATAATTGATATCTACTGTTTTTTATGGGGATTTGTGTACGTTATTCTGTAATAGGGAATTTTTGTAATAAAAGGTTTAAATTTAGCTATTGTTATTCCTGATTTGGTGGTATACAAGAAGATTTGGGGGTGAGATGTTCCACCAGCAATGTGGCTCCAACTGCCTTCACCAAGGGAAAAAAACGCAAGGTTTCCAGTAAGGAGGAATTTACCTAAGGAAAGCTGGGTGCTGCCAGCAGAAAGCTGGGTTAGTCTGGAGGAAAGCAAAGTGCTCATGGAGGTAAAGCCGACCTCATTGAGGTAGGATGGGGAATGCAGAGGGCCCAGGAGTCTATTTCCACACATGAATCCCGGGTCATAAGCCACCTCAGAGACTATGGAGACTATGGAGTAGTGATGAGCAGCGTATGCCATATATTCGAATTTGCGATATTTCGCGAATATGAGGACGAATATTCGTCCCATATTCGTGAAATTCGAATATTTGTTATATTCGTGACGTTTTTTTAAATTGCGAAATTTCGCTATTGCGAATGCTAAATTAATAGCGAAATTTTGCTCGTCTGCACATGCGCGCTATAATATCATGCGAGGGACGTTGCTAGGGACGTTGCTAAGCTCTGACAACTGTGCTTGCAGAAGTCTCATTGGCTCACAGGCATAAGTAGGGCGGAATTTCCACGAATCTTCGCATTCATAAACCTTTCGCCTCACAGTCTCATCCCTGGGTCTTTAAATGGGCACTGTCACCAACTTTATTTTTTGATATGTTGTAGTACTTATGTACTACAACATATCTCTAATATACTTTTATAATCTTTTTTTTTTTCATTAAAAAGGTTTAATTTACATTTAAAAACCGTCCACTGAAAAAGGACAGATTTTGAAGAGGCAATCAGTCCTTTTTCAGTTAGGCTGCACCCGCTCCCTGCCTGTCAATCAGACAGGCGGGAGCGAGCGCATTGGCTCCCCGGACACTCCTTCCGCACATCGCCGCCGCCGCCTCGTTGCCGCCAGTGTCCCTGCACGGCCGCCGCCGGACTCTGCAGTAACTGCAAGTGTAATGAGGGAACGGGGTATGCGGGGCAGGGGTGGGGGGGGGGGAACGGGCTAGCAAAAAAAAAAAGGATGGTGGGAGCTACCCTTTAATGAAGTGATACAAGCATTGCATTTATCAGTCGAAGGAGATCCCTACAATGTGCTCAGTTTTTAAAACAGTTTGAAAAAAAGACAAATATTCGTAATAGCGAATTTTAATTGTGTAATTCGTAATATTCGCAAATCGAAATATTCGTTGCGAATATCGGATATTCGCGACAAATATTCAAATTGCGAATATTCGTTAGCAACACTATTATGGAGGCAACAGCCAGACCTGCAGGAAGACCTGCAGCAAAACCAGCAGGCTCTATACAGTGGGCCCCCTGAGTTACCTGCTGACTCAGGGAAAGACAGTGACAACAGCAACCAGGTTCACTCACCTGTGGGAAGGGGGGTGACTCAGTGCCGGAGGTAGTTACGGTGACTACGGACATTGTTGCAGACACTCTCAAAAAGATGGAACAAATTTTATTTTGCATTGTTTTGCATTAGCAATAGTTTCAGTGGCGCCCTTTGAGGTAAAAGATATTGCGGATGAGACAGAGAGCATTAACAAAAACAGGGTTTGGGGCTTCCTGTACACTGTGCAATCAGGCTACCCCGTCCCTTAAAGAGCCGGTCGAGGTTGGCATGGTGCCTCAGTATGCTGAGGCGAAACAGACAAAAAAATTGACACATGCAGACCATTATCATCATCCTGCAGTTTATCCATCGTTGGTCCAGCCAGTGTAAATAAGGAAGTGGACAAGTGAATAATGGGAACAATTTTTCTTGGAGTGGTGGTATTGTTGTCATTGGGGATGTTAATATGCCCAGGAATAATGTTATTGGGTGTGGTGGTGATGTGCTTGGGTATGAGGGTAATGTTACAACGGTGGTGTATGTGTAGGGTCCCCCCCAGTCGTGAGAGACCCTAGAAGAAGTTATGCAAATATCACTGATAGGAGAAGTAGGATGTTCTCCTTGTCTTCTGATTCTGGGGACGGCATATTGCAACTAGAGATGAGCGAACTTACAGTAAATTTGATTCGTCACGAACTTCTCGGCTCGGCAGTTGATGACTTTTCCTGCGTAAATTAGTTCAGCCTTCAGGTGCTCCGGTGGGCTGGAAAAGGTGGATACATTCCTAGGAAAGAGTCTCCTAGGACTGTATCCACCTTTTCCAGCCCACCGGAGCACCGGAAAGCTGAACTAATTTATGCAGGAAAAGGCATCAACTGCCGAGCCGAGAAGTTCGTTAACGAATCGAATTTACTGTAAGTTCGCTCATCTCTAATTGCAACAATGTCTCCTGAAGGATCTCAGAAAGAGAGAAAGGCCGTTCAAAGTAGAGACAAAAGCAGGCAAGCGCTCCAATGTGCAGTGATTCCCAAATGAATGGTAGAATCCACAGATAGGATAAAACTCACCGGTTTGTGTTGTGCAAATCACAAGGCACAACGCTTAGAAGATTTAATGGATACTCACGTTCTGCAAGCTGGTGGATGGTGGTAGTAGTTCAGTATTCGGCTGCAGCTCTAACCCTTCACTGACACATTCATGAGGAAATAGCAGCATATAGGAGGTTTCTGCACTGATTAAAATGCAGATTGTAGGGATGTGCAAAGCACTGACACAGATAAGGTGCAAAAATTATTGAATAAAGTGCTGTTTTATTGTAAATGCTTTATTGTTAATGTAATGCGTTTCATGGACGTCCGTCCCTTTCACCAGACATAATGTCTGATGAAAGGGACGGACTGTCCCTTAAACGCATTACATCTTTACAATAAAACTGCACTTTATTCAATAATCTTTGCACCTTATCTGTGTCAGCGCTTTGCACATCCCTACAATCTGCACTTTAATCAGTGCAGAAACCCCCTGTGTTTAATGTAGAGGGTAGACTAGTTTATCTGTCCTTCTGGCTAGAGATGCATGGCCTCTCATCCTTCCAAGAGAAAAGAGGGGGTATACTATTTGGTCCCTCACAACAGCCAGGATAGGTTGTTACCATAGGAATCGTCTTTGGTGGAAGGGCAAGGATACGAGTCCTACAAAGACCAAGGTGATTGAGCTCTTGCTAATGATGGGCTTCAAGGTGATTGATATCTATGCCTTCATACATCCCTATGGTACTCAATTCAATGTCAACTTTTGTTCAGCCAGAGGGGCTTAAGCTTTTAGGTCGATGTATGAATTGGTAAAGAATGATCCATGCTGGCAGGACTTTGATGTGCAGGCATTGTCTCATCAAAACAAAATCAAGAGAGCGACCATTTTGACCCATAACAAAGCACTCTCTTGAATGGACATCATCACGTGGTTAGGACAATATGGCCATGTTATGGGGTTCCCCAGAAAAACAGCAATGAGTTTGGCATTTGGTCAGGAGCTTGGATGTCTGTGGTAAAACTTTACTGTTCAGGAAATATTCTATCTTCTGCCTTCCCCGGTAGGGATCGTATCCAGATTTTCTACCAGGGTCAGCCGAAGCTCTGTCAGAGGTATGGTGATACATTACATTGCAAACTGTATGGTGCAGAAATGTGACTTGTGTTGGGGTGTAGGCCATCTTGCTGCATCTCGTGCAGAGATCAGGTGTTACTTATGTGGTGACTTAGGTCACCTGTTCAGTCGTTGTCCTTGTTCATTTGCTAATAGTCTTGGCCTCAGTGGATGAAGACCATGAGCCGGAATATGTTGAGACTATGTGGGACTAAGGTGAAGAAACTGAGGGATCAGCAAGGAACAGCCAGAAAAAGACACCAGCCCAAGTTAGTGGGATAACCTCTGATCCTGTGCCAGAGGCCAAACTTGCTGCTGAGGCCCTGAGGGACAATGAGCTGAATGAGGTGGTAAGAAGAATTCAGAATGAGGAAAATGCCATCTCCTCATAGTCTTCACATTGTGATAGTGTGGATAAGGACCGCGGTGGATGGCAGACCAAGAAACAGCAGAAGGAAAGGAGGAGGCTAAGGGAGAGGTTCTGAAGGTGACAGTGGAGTTTCCATGAGTTTCCAAGTCCTTTTCTTCTAGGGATGTTATGTCCACAAGTGAAAGGACTGTTCTAGAATACGGAGACGAGGATAGCAAAATTATGCTTTGTGAAATGGATACTTTAGTGTCCCTAAAGAGGGTTAGGAGTTACTCTGATATGGAGGTAAAGGAGGGTGAGAAAGGGGGCAGGAAGACAAAAGCTATCTTACGCAATCACTCTTGATGGCGGCACTCTCTAGTTGAAACTGGCATCTATCAATTTTGCCAGCATTAAGTCAGATATAGCAGACCTTTTAAGCACACCAATAAAATGCTTTTTTAACATCTATGGTCTAAGTGGAACAGGAAGTATCTCTTAATGAGGATCAGAACCTAGCTTTTTATGAATCGGTGGTCTTTTTAAGGGGGGGGGTTTAATGCAGTCACATGCCCCCAAGACAGGGAAGGTCCCAGAGACAAGCTGACTTTTGATAGCATTGCCCTAATAGCATAGCAAGTGAGGCTCACCTGGTGGATGTCCACATCCGGCACACCCCATGCCACATAGGATTCACCAATCGTAGGAGTAGTTGTAGCTCCAGAATAGACAGGTTGCAATTAAATGAGGAAGCCATCTTTTTGGCATTATCTGCTATTGAGGAGGAGGTCTCACTGTTTAATTTTGTTTTCTCTGAAGAAGCAGAAATAAGACGGTCCTTTGAGGATTTTCTTCACAGCCAGGTACCATTACTGGGCCTTAGTAGCAAATGAAAAAAAGGGTTGCAAGAGTCTTCTGCCAACTCCCCCTAAAAAGGTATCGTTTGTACCAGGGCCAGAAGAAGAAACTTGAACATCTTGTCTCGACTGGAAGTAGTCGTGATGATTTCTCCATAGTGAAAGCCGTGCTAATGAAGTACCAGCATGACAGACACGTCTTTGGTGTTTGAGAGGCATTACGGGAAGTACTGCTTGCCTGACCCTTACAGAAACTGCAAGACCCACATCCCAAAAAAAACGTGGTTTCAAATGACAGGAAATGCTCAACCCCAAATGCAGTTGTGCATATATGCTGGGGGAGCAGATCCTACACTTGTGGTCAGTTGTTAAGGACAATCCCCAGCATAAACCTGGGGAGATACCTGCAGCAGACTACAAGTGCCACAATGGCATTCTACACCAGATGAAAGGTATGGATGTGTTGTGTAACATATAGAATAATACATACATTTAGGTGCACTACTGTGGTAGATGTAGACAGTAACATATGACTAACCCTCAAACTGATGTTAAAATTGACATATTAGCCAGTATATCCTTATCTGATGGACATACCTGAACCCGCCCACCAATGCCAAGGTTTCTCAAGTGGCCCAGGGCCTAACACTAAACCTACCTGTGCTGTACAGGCAATACCAGGGGCCAGTGGGCAATTACAGCGGCATTAGGTCCGACTCACAGCCTGTTCCCAGTGAACTCCAGTGTGGCTAAGCACACATACAGTGGGAGGAGGGAAGAAGGCTATGAGCCCCACCCAAGTAGGCTGATATGTTGCCAGCCCATCATAAACCGGCCACATCCATAATGGCCTACTTACTTTGCCGCTAGGTAATGGGCTTTGTATACACAACTAATAACTTAATATAACAATAGCTTCATGTGGTATTAGGACATTGTACACAACTCTGCATGGAAAAATCACCATCCAGTTTCTGGGAAACATGCATATTGTTTATTTAAAGGAGTACTCCACTGGAAAACATTTTTATTTAAATCAACTGGTGCCAAAAAGTTAAACAGATTTTTACATTTCTTCTATTAAAAAATCTGAATCCTTCCAGTACAAATCAGCTGCTTTATGATCCACAGGAAGTTCTTTTCTTTTTTGAATTTCTTTTCTGTCTGACCACAGTGCTCTCTGCTGACACCTTTGTTCATTTTAGGAACTATCCAGAGTAGGAGCAAATCCCCATAGAAAACCTATCCTGCTCTGGACAGTTCCTGACACGGACAGGGGTGTCAGCAAAGAGCACTGTGGTCAGACAGAAAGAAAATTCAAAACGAAAATAAAAATTTCTGTGGATCATACAGCAGCTGATAAGTACTGGAAGGGTTAAGATTTTTTAATAGAAGTGATTTACAAATCTGTTTAACTTTCTGGAACTAGTTGATTAAAAATTTTTTTTTTTTCCAGTGAAGTACCCACCATAAACGGATTCCCTTTTTAATTTAGTTTAGTGGTTACTTTTTCATGATATTTTAACTTATTGATTCCTATCATTTTGTATATTTTAATCATGCATCATGCATAACAAATAAGGCATAAACAATAAATGTTTTTGACTTGAGGAGCAAAAACAAGACACAATTGTAAATCTCAAAGCACTGTATAATTATACAGCAATGACAGGTTGTGACTGTTAGTGCTGATGCTAAAAAGCAATTTGAGACATGTCTGCATTCTTTACTTTCATTTTTTTTTTACTCTGTATTGTTATTCTGTTCTGAAAGGGCATAATAATGGATAATTATGCTTCAAAGATTAAAAAAAAAAAAACAGCTTTTTTTCTTCTTTTTGGACGGCGTCATCCAGATCGTAAACTAAAACATTAATGCTTAAAATTAAAGGAATATAGTGACAACAAAGGCAACTTGGTTCCTCAGAACTCATGCATTGTACACTGAAAATGCATTTTCCACCCACATACTAAGACATTGAACAAGATATATCAAAGCTAGAGTGGGTGTATTCCTGGTCTTGTGTATCTTGTATGGATTAGTATTTGCATACAGTTCCTACTCTGTAATCTAAACTGACTACAATTTATGTGAATGTATATAGATATTACTCTCACACTACTATTGTAAATAGTGAGATTAATATCAGAACTGTCTTATGTGGGCCATTCTTCATCCTATAGTCCAGCTTGTCAAGATTGGGAGTTATTTTAAATATGTGACCTTGAAATTCCTGTTCCTTTTTTTTTTTAAACATACCTGTCAGATCCTAAATATCTATATATATATAACTCAATGTGTGTATATATGTATGTATGTATGTATGTGTGTATGTTCCACAAAAACTTCCAAACGGCTAAAGATATTAACATGAAACTTAGCACACATGTTACTTCTATGTCAACAACAAACATAGGATAGGTGATTTAACCCTTACTCACCCCCAATTGCCAGGGGCGGGGTTTATGTTTAAAGTCCCATACAAGTCAATGGGAAATATATGTTACTGCATAACTTCCAAACGGCTGGAGATATTTCCATAATACTTGGTCACATGTTACTTATATGTCCACTTAAAATATAGGATAGTTAATTTAACCCTTAACTACCCCCATTTGTGAGTGTCTGGGTTTTTGTTTAAAGTCCCATGCAAATCAATGGGAAATGTATGTTCCCACATAACTTCCGTACGGCTGGAGATATTTCTTTACCTGGTACACATATTACAGGTTGGGATAGGAGGCCAGGATAGGAGGTCGGGATGGGAGGTCGGGATAGGAGGTAAGGATAGGAGGACAGGGATAGGAGGACTGGGATAGGAGGACCGGGATAGGAGGATGGGATAGGAGGTCGGGATAGAAGGACGGGATAGGAGGTCGGGATAGGAGGTCGAGATAGGAGGTCGAGATAGGAGGACGGGATAGGAGGTCATGATAGGAGGTCGTGGTAGGAGGTCGAGATAGGAGGATGGGATAGGAGGTCGTGATAAGAGGTTGGGATAGGAGGTCGGGATTTGAGGACAGGATAGGAGGTCAGGATATGAGGTCGGGATAGGAGGTCGGGAAAGGAGGACGGGATATGAGGACAGGATATGAGGACGGGATAAGAGGTCGAGATATGATGACGGGATAGGAGGTCAGCATAGGAGTTCGGGATATGAGGACGGGATATGGGGTTGGGATATGACAACAATATATGAGGACGGGATATGAAGTCAAAAGCTTCCTCCTTTGTTTATTTTCCTCCCCAACAAGGACTAGGAAGGAAAAACCGGGACACGCCAGGTATTAAGCTAGTATATATATAAAACTCAGTGTGTGTATGTGTGAGTGTATGTTCCAGCATCACATCCAAACAGCTAAAGATATTATCAGGAAACTTGGCACATATGTTACTTATATGTCAATAAGAAACATAGGATAGGTGATTTAACCCTTAACCCTCCCCATTTGCCAGGGTCGGTGTTTTTGTTTAAAGTCACATACAAGTCTATGGGAAATATATGTTCCAGCGTAACTTCCAAATAGCTGGAGATATTTCAATAATGTTTGGTCACATGTTACTTATATGTCCACTTAAAATATAGGATAGTTAATTTAACCCTTAACTATGCCCATTTGTGAGGGTCGGGGTTTTTGTTTAAAGTCCCATGCAAATCAATGGGAAATGTTTGTTCCCACATAACTTACGTACGGCTGGAGATATTTAATTAATACCTGGTACACATATTATTTATATGTCAAATAAAAATATGTGATAGTTAAATTAACCCTTACTTACACCCTTACCAAGATGGGTTTTTGTTTCAAGTTCCATGCAAGTATATGGCACTTCCAGTACCTTACTCCACAACCTCCGCTCTGCATCTCCTGGTGAATGTGTCGGTCCGGCTTGCAAGGCACACCCCATCTCACAAAGACGAGACGGGATATGGGGTCAAAATATGGGGTCGGGAAATGGGGTCGGGTTATAAGGTCGGGCTAGGAGGTCGGGATAGGGGGACGGGATAGGGGGATGGGATATTAGGTCGAGATAGGAGGTCGGGATATGAGGATGGGATATGTGGTCAAGATATGAGGATGGAACAGGAGGTTAGGATAGGAGGTCGGAATAGGAGGTTGAGATATGATGGGATATGAGGACGGGATATGAGGTAGAGATAGGAGGTCGAGATATGAGGTAGAGATATGAGGATTGGATATGAGGTCGGGATATGAGGACAGGATATGAGATCGAGATAGGAGGATGGGATAGGAGGTCGGGATATGAGGACGGGATATGAGATCAAGATAGGAGGTCGGGATATGAGGACGGGATATGAGGTTGAGATATGAGGACGGTATAGGAGGTCAGGATATGAGGTTGAGATATGAGGACGGTATAGGAGGTGAGGTTATGAGGTTGAGATATGATGACCGGATATGAGGTCGGGATAAGAGGATGGGATATGAGTTTGAGATATGAGGACGGGATATGGGGATGGGATATGGGGATGGGATATGACAACAATACATGAGGATGGGATATGAAGTCAAAAGCTTCCTACTTTGATGATTTTTCCTCTCCAACAAGGATTAGGAAGGAAAAACAGGGTAACGCCGGGTACTTAGCTAGTATATCTATATATATAAAACTCAACGTGTGTGTGTGTGGGTGTGTGTATGTATGTATGTATGTGTGTATGTTCCAGCATCACGTCTAAACGACTAAAGATATTAACATGAAACTTGGCACCCATGTTACTTATATGTCAACATTTGAAAAAAGAAGAAAAAGACTAGCAACCACAAAAGATGCACACCACCATATGTATAAATAAATATAAATATTACGTGTCTTAAAAACACTTAAAAACACACAAATAAATGTACAGAGAGAAGGGATGTGACCCTACCTCAACCCCCTAACCGACGCTAAGTAGCGTATCGGTGGAAAACTGTCCACAAGATCAATACAAATAAACCCTGCCAAGTCCACAAAAAATAAATACAGCAATATGCATAGCAAATGGATGTAAAATAAGCAATACCCTCACACAAAATCGCCTGCTCCCCCTCAATGCTTTTTATATCCAATCCCAATTAAATATCACTTATAATCATGCTTAAATTAAATGTACGTACCCAGCATGGTGTGTGTTTGTTCCTCCCCACATCGTGTACAGGTCTTCCGCCGGAAATGGGGCGGATCAAAGAGAGTGAGGGCTGCCGGAAGTGTGGCAGACCTCTGTCATAATCACGTGTGCGCACAAAATAGCCCACTGCGCATATGCAAGAAATAAAGCAAGGCGCATCAGGCATGGCCGCATCATATCTGATGTCTGCGCTGGCGCAGTCACTAGACTGCACGGACGTAAACTGCAAGAGAGAAGAAAGTTATCTCACTCCCAGCACTGAGCGTGTGTGCCAGGTCTCAGCACCACGCTCCAATGCTGGATGCCCAGTGGGTCACGAGTTCAAGTCAGATGAGTGACACATAGGAGGACGACAATCAGGGGGCAGCAAAATAGCCGAACAATAGCCCGTACATTTTAGGGAGAAAACAAACCCCCCACTCCACAGCACAAACAAAATATATTTACTAAATAATAAGAATAGAGGATGCATCCCCAAGGTGCGTCAATAAGTCGCACCTATAACATGAACAATATTCAATGATATTAACCAATTAATTATGTGGATATATATGGGTCCTTGTGAAAATTGGCCCTCACAATCCCAGAGGGCTAGTATCCAACCCTAAATGGGTAGAGGCCAAGCCCCAAGTATAAAGATGATCCATAGACCAGGTAAGTATCAACAAAAGTCCCATGGTCCAAATGAGTCCCAATGACATCCCCTGTTCCAGGTGAGTGTCGATGGCTTGTCCCCCCAATCAAGGTCAGGGTCCAGCATATCCCATTGTCGATCTCTCCAATTCTCCTTATTATGTGGAAGGGCTTCTTAGTAAAGCCCGGTCATCGTACAGATCCAAACTTTATCCAAACACTCCTCCCCAAATATCCAGGCAAACACTGTTATCTAAGCATGAGTTGTAAGCGGAGTTCTAATGGAGCAAAAAACAATAATATTATCAAAAAATATATATATATATAAATAAATAAATAAATAAAGAAAAAAAATAAAAAGAAAATATTACATGAAAAAATTAAATAAAAAATGTGAACTACAAACCAAACCACATAACACCCAGCAAACAGTGAAAAAAATGTATTATTATTAATATTGTAAATAAAATTATATTTAGATATAATGTGTATGAAAACAATGTGATGAAACCGTGTTAAAGAGTAATGTAGAAGGTGACACTGTGTATAATGTGTAGGCCCATGGGTATGTGATATATAATAATGTGTGAATAAGTAAAAATGTAAAGTGTGTGAGTACTAAATTAACAAGTGTGCCACTGGGGACAAGTGGCCATGAAGTGTAAAGAGAAAAAAAATAAAAATAAATTGGTATATATGAAATAATTTATCCCAAAAAAACAGTAAATGTTAGCTCCTCATTTAGACCGTGTGGCGCAACAGTGTTCAGATCAAAGATCCACTTGGACTCACGTTGGAGCAGTCGGTTCGTTATGTCGCCACTACGTATGCCACATGACAATCTTTCCAACCCAACAACCCTCAAGTCACGAGACTTACTTTGATGTCTCTTTCGAAAATGTGCTGCCACCAATGTTAATGTTCTGTCTCTTCGAAAGTCCCTCTCAGCCAGGGAGATTGTTGACAAGTGTTTCTGAATTCGCTTACGTAACTCCTGTGTTGTCTGCCCGATATACACCTGTTGACAGGAACAAAGGATAGCATACACAACATTTCGTGACTTACAGTTGATGTACTGACGAAGTTTATGCCGAGATTCATCACCTGGGTTAAGGAATTCTTTTGTCGGCTCCATAAACTGACATATCGAGCACTCGCCACATGGAAACGAGCCCACATATTGGCTTTGCTTCTGCGGAAATTTGAATACGGGAACCGGACGAGGATAGACGGCTCCTCCCAATCCTTGCAAGTCATCAACCTGTCATCATATGATCTAAGTGCAGAAGAGAGGTCCGTATTGGAGAAGGGCCTCTCCTTTTCACCAATGGCACAAGTTGACAAATTCACATTGGTAAAAGACTTATATCTCTTTTGTAGGAAGCTGGCCCTTAGGACCATTTACACATTTCGGGAAAAAGCACAGGGAGCTGTACAATTGGATCAGCAAGTCCTACACGAGATTTCCCTACCACATGGAGCTCTCTTGGTAACCTGCGACGTGGAGTCGCTCTATTCGAATATCTCGCATGAGGATGGAGTGAAGGCAGTGTCGGAAATTTTGGACCAGCAAGGTAATCGTGATCGCATGCATGACTCCTTTCTCATAGATTTACTTAATTTCATTTTGTGGCACAACTATTTCCTATTTGCGGATAAATATTATAGGCAGATCTCGGGGACCGCTATGGGTGCACGTTGTGCCCCCTCCTACGCCAACCTCTTTTTGAGGTGGTGGGAGGGGAAACACGTGTACCCACTTGAGGAGTACAGTTAACATGTTTTCAGGTGGTTCAGGTATATTGACGATATTCTATTTTTATGGACAGGGACACGTGAACAATGTGCTGAATTCGTCGACTGCCTGAACAATAATAGTCTCAACATTCACCTGACATCAAAAATATCGGAGGACTCGATGGAGTTCTGGACCTCAAACTACATGTAGCTGAGTATCGTATAGTCACGACACTGTATCGGAAGGAGACAGCTACTAATAGTTTGCTTCATTTTCACAGCTTCCATCCTAGACATACAAGACAGGGCGTCCCGACCGGACAGTTCCTGAGAATACTTTGTAACTGCACACAGGTTGATGACTTCAAAAGGCATGCCGGAGAGCTCACTGACTGCCTGAGGAACAGGGGCTATCCAAAACAGGTCATCTCTCGGGCATACCAACGAGCTAGAGGAGCAGAGAGGGAAAAATTATTGCTTCCACAAACCCGGCAAGAGGATGATAATTTGAGATTTGTTACATCATACAGCAATCAGTGGAACCGGATACGTGGACTCCTAGGTAAACATTGGGGCATACTTGCATCGGATCCCAAGATTGGGAATTTGATTACTCCAGTATTGACTGCGAGACGGGCTCGCAATTTGAAGGATACCCTCATGAAAAATCATTTCTCCAAATTTCCGCAGAAGCAAAGCCAATATGTGGGCTCGTTTCCATGTGGCGAGTGCTCGATATGTCAGATTATGGAGCCGACAAAAGAATTCCTTAACCCAGGTGATGAATCTCGGCATAAACTTCGTCAGTACATCAACTGTAAGTCACGAAATGTTGTGTATGCTATCCTTTGTTCCTGTCAACAGGTGTATATCAGGCAGACAACACAGGAGTTACATAAGCGAATTCAGAAACACTTGTCAACAATCTCCCTGGCTGAGAGGGACTTTCGAAGAGACAGAACATTAACATTGGTGGCAGCACATTTTCGAAAGAGACATCAAGTTAAGTCTCGTGACTTGAGGGTTGTTGGGTTGGAAAGATTGTCATGTGGCATACGTGGTGGCGACATAACGAACCGACTGCTCCAACGTGAGTCCAAGTGGATCTTTGATCTGAACACTGTTGCGCCACACAGTCTAAATGAGGAGCTAACATTTACTGTTTTTTTGGGATAAATTATTTCATATATACCAATTTTTTTTTTTTCTCTTTACACTTCATGGCCACTTGTCCCCAGTGGCACACTTGTTAATTTAGTACTCACACACTTTACATTTTTACTTATTCACACATTATTATATATCACATACCCATGGGCCTACACATTATACACAGTGTCACCTTTTACATTACTCTTTAACACGGTTTCATCACATTGTTTTCATACACATTATATCTAAATATAATTTTATTTACAATATTAATAATAATACATTTTTTTCACTGTTTGCTGGGTGTTATGTGGTTTGGTTTGTAGTTCACATTTTTTATTTAATTTTTTCATGTAATATTTTCTTTATATTTTTTTATTTTTTCTTTCTTTTTTTTTTCTTTATTTATTTATAAAAAATTATTTTGATAATATTATTGTTTTTTGCTCCATTAGAACTCCTCCTACAACTCATGCTGAGATAACAGTGTTTGCCTGGATATTTGGGGAGGAGTGTTTGGATAAAGTTTGGATCTGTACGATGACCGGGCTTTACTAAGAAGCCCCTCCACATAATAAGGAGAATTGGAGAGATCGACAATGGGATATGCTGGACCCTGACCTTGATTGGGGGGACAAGCCATCGACACTCACCTGGAACAGGGGATGTCATTGGGACTCATTTGGACCATGGGACTTTTGTTGATACTTACCTGGTCTATGGATTATCTTTATACTTGGGGCTTGGCCTCTACCCGTTTAGGGTTGGATACTAGCCCTCTGGGATTGTGAGGGCCAATTTTCACAAGGACCCATATATATCCACATAATTAATTGGTTAATATCATTGAATATTGTTCAAGTTATAGGTGCGACTTATTGACGCACCTTGGGGATGCATCCTCTATTCTTATTATTTAGTAAATATATTTTGTTTGTGCTGTGGAGTGGGGGGTTTGTTTTCTCCCTAAAATGTACGGGCTATTGTTCGGCTATTTTGCTGCCCCCTGATTGTCGTCCTCCTATGTGTCACTCATCTGACTTGAACTCGTGACCCACTGGGCATACAGCATTGGAGCGTGGTGCTGAGACCTGGCACACACGTTCGGTGCTGGGAGTGAGATAACTTTCTTCTCTCTTGCAGTCTACGTCCGTGCAGTCTAGTGACTGCGCCAGCGCAGACATCAGATATGATGCGGCCATGCCTGATGCGCCTTGCTTTATTTCTTGCATATGCGCAGTGGGCTATTTTGTGCGCACACGTGATTATGACAGAGGTCTGCCACACTTCCGGCAGCCCTCACTCTCTTTGATCCGCCCCATTTCCGGCGGAAGACCTGTACACGATGTGAGGAGGAACAAACATACACCATGCTGGGTACGTACATTTAATTTAAGCATGATTATAGGTGATATTTAATTGGGATTGGATATAAAAAGCATTGAGGGGGAGCAGGCGATCACTCCTGAGGAAGCCACTGTAGTGGGTGGCGGAACGCGTGAAGCAAGCTGTCCCCCTATCTCGCGGTGGAAACTGTCCTATGTCTGTGCACCCTTATATTTCTTCTATGGATCCAAGTCCTTGAGTATATATTTTTTCAGCTATTTTCTTTGTTTAATACTACACATTTCTTCTTTGGCTAGGAGTATAGGCTTGTCATATATACATATTTTCTGGTGCCTTCAGCACTCTGGCGTTATGTTGTTAAGTACACTGTATTAATTATTGTCCAGGATCATTATTTATATATATATATATATATATATATATATATATATATATATATATATATATATATATACACACTTTTTCTTTTGGTCACATTTTTGGAATTTTTTATATTTTTTTTTGTGTGAGGGTATTGCTTATTTTACATCCATTTGCTATGCATATTGCTGTATTTATTTTTTGTGGACTTGGCAGGGTTTATTTGTATTGATCTTGTGGACAGTTTTCCACCGATACGCTACTTAGTGTCGGTTAGGGGGTTGAGGTAGGGTCACATCCCTTCTCTCTGTACATTTATTTGTGTGTTTTTAAGTGTTTTTAAGACGGTCTCTCCCTTTGTGGTTTTTCTAATAAAGTAATATTTATATTTATTTATACATATGGTGGTGTGCATCTTTTGTGGTTGCTAGTCTCTTTCTTCTTTTTTCAATTGTGTAATGTTTGGGCAACCTCCTTGCACCCACGTTCATTATTTCAGCGGTGCCCATCGCTTTCTTTAGTGCACTTATGTCAACAACAAACATAGGATAGGTGATTTAACCCTTACTCACCCCCATTTGCCAGGGGCGGGGTTTATGTTTAACCCCTTAAGGACTCAGCCCATTTTGGCCTTAAGGACTCAGACAATTTAATTTTTACGTTTTCATTTTTTCCTCCTCGCCTTCTAAAAATCATAACTCTTTTATATTTTCATCCACAGACTAGTATGAGGGCTTATTTTTTGCGTGACCAGTTGTCCTTTGTAATGACATCACTCATTATATCATAAAATGTATGGCGCAACCAAAAAACACTATTTTTGTGGGGAAATTAAAACGAAAAACGCAATTTTGCTAATTTTGGAAGGTTTTGTTTTCACGCCGTACAATTTCTGGTAAAAATGACATGTGTTCTTTATTCTGAGGGTCAATACGATTAAAATGATACCCATTATTATATACTTTTATATTATTGTTGCGCTTAAAAAAAATCACAAACTTTTTAACCAAATTAGTACGTTTATAATCCCTTTATTTTGATGACCTATAACTTTTTTATTTTTCAGTATAAGCGGCGGTATGGGGGCTCATTTTATGCGCCATGATCTGTACTTTTTTTTGATACCACATTTGTATATAAAAAACTTTTAATACATTTTTTATAATTTTTTTTTTAATAAAATGTATTAAAAAAGTAGGAATTTTGGACTTTTTAAAATTTTTTTCGTTCACGCCGTTCACCGTACGGGATCATTAACATTTTATTTTAATAGTTCGGACATTTACGCAAGCGGCGATACCAAATATGTCTATAAAAAATGTTTTTTACGCTTTTTGGGGGTAAAATAGGAAAAAACGGACGTTTTACTTTTTTATTGGGGGAGGGGATTTTTCACTTTTTTTTTACTTTTACTTTTACATTTTTTTACATTTTTTTTTACACTTGAATAGTCCCCATAGGGGACTATTCATAGCAATACCATGATTGCTAATACTGATCTGTTCTATGTATAGGACATAGAACAGATCAGTATTATCGGTCATCTCCTGCTCTGGTCTGCTCGATCACAGACCAGAGCAGGAGACGCCGGGAGCCGCACGGAGGAAGGTGAGGGGACCTCCGTGCGGCGTTATGAATGATCGGATCCCCGCAGCAGCGCTGCGGGCGATCCGATCGTTCATTTTAATCTGTATTGATCCCGGCACCTGAGGGGTTAATGGCGGACGCCCGCGAGATCGCGGGCGTCGGCCATTGCCGGCGGGTCCCTGGCTGCGATTAGCAGCCGGGATCAGCCGCGCATGACACGGGCATCGCTCCGATGCCCGCGGTTATGCTTAGGACGTAAATGTACGTCCTGGTGCGTTAAGTACCACCTCACCAGGACGTACATTTACGTCCTGCGTCCTTAAGGGGTTAAAGTCCCATACAAGTCAATGGGAAATATATGTTACTGCATAACTTCCAAACGGCTGGAGATATTTCGATAATACTTGGTCACATGTTACTTATATGTCCACTTAAAATATGGGATAGTTAATTTAACCCTTAACTACCCCCATTTGTGAGGGTCAGGGTTTTTGTTTAAAGTCCCATGCAAATCAATGGGAAATGTATGTTTCCACATAACTTCCGTACGGCTGGAGATATTTCAATAACTGGTACACATGTTATGGGTCGGGATAGGAGGTCCACATAGGAGGTCAGGATAGGAGGTCGGGATAGGAGGTCGGGATATGAGGACGGGGTAGGAGGACGGGATAGGAGGACGGGATAGGAGGACTGGATAGGAGGACGGGATAGGAGGACGGGATAGGAGGACGGGAAAGGAGGACGGGAAAGGAGGTCGAGATATGAGGACGGAGAAGGAGGTCGAGATATGAGGACAGGAAAGGAGGTCGAGATAGGAGGACAGGATAGGAGGTCGTGATAGGAGGACGAGATAGGAGGACGGGATAGGAGGACGGGATAGGAGGTCGGGATAGGAGGACGGGATAGGTGGACTTGATAGGAGGACGGGATAGGAGGATGGGATAGGAGGACGGGATAGGAGGACGGGAAAGGAGGACGAGATATGAGGACGGGAAAGGAGGACGGGAAAGGAGGACGGGATAGGAGGACCCGAAAGGAGGACGGAATAGGAGGATGGTATAGGAGGACGGGAAAGGAGGACGGGAAAGGAGGTCGAGATAGGAGGACAGGAAAGGAGGTCGAGATAGGAGGACGGGATAGGAGGTTGTGATAGGAGGACGAGATAGGAGGACGGGATAGGAGGACGGGATAGGAGGTTGGGATAGGAGGACGGGATAGGAGGACGGGAAAGGAGGACGAGAAAGGAGGACGGGAAAGGAGGACGAGATATGAGGACGGGAAAGGAGGACGGGAAAGGAGGACGGGATAGGAGGACGGGATAGGAGGACGGGAAAGGAGGACGGGGAAGGAGGACGGGATAGGAGGATGGGATCGGAGGATGGGAAAGGAGGACGGGTAATGAGGTCGAGATAGGAGGACGGGATAGTAGGAAGGGATAGAAGGACGGATAGGAGGACGGGATAGGAGGTCGGGATAGGAGGACGGGATATGATGACGGGATAGGAGGTCGGGATATGACAAAAGCTTCCTCCTTTGTTTATATTCCTCCCCAACAAGGATTAGGAAGGAAAAACCGGGCAACGCCGGGTACTCAGCTAGTCTATATATATAAAATTCAATGTGTGTATGTGTGTATGTATGTATTTATGTGTGTATGTTCCAGCATCACGTCCAAACGGCTGAAGATATTAACATGAAACTTGGCACACATGTTACTTTTATGTCAACAACAAACATAGGATAGGTGATTTAACCCTTACTCACCCCTATTTGCCAGGGTCAGGGTTTTTATTTAAAGTCCTATACAAGTCTATATGTTCCAGCACAACTTCCAAACGGCTGGAGATATTTCGATAATACTTGGTTACATGTTACTTATATGTCCACTTAAAATATAGGATAGTTAATTTAACCCTTAACTACCCCATTTGTGAGGGTCGGGGTTTTTGCTTAAAATCTCATGCAAATCAATGGGAAATGTATGTTCCCACATAACTTCCGTACGACTAGAGATATTTCAATAATACCTGGTACACATATTACTTATATGTCAAATAAAAAGATATGATAGTTAAATTAACCCTTATCTACACCCTTATATAAAAGATGGGTTTTTGTTTCAAGTCCCATGCAAGTATATGGGACTTCCAGTACCTTACTCCTCAAACTCCGCTCTGCATCTGGTGAATGTGTCACACCCAATCTCACAAAGATAGGCCCATATTTTAAGCCCCACCCCTTTTATTCTCTACCCTTTTTGTGCATTGCATTGTGCATATCCTTCTATTTCCAGATACAGTATCTTCATCACAAATCAGTCCCATTTGAGGACAGCATATGAGGATGGGACATAAGAACGGCATATTAGGTCGGAATATGAGGTTGGTATATGAGGACGGGATATGAGGTCGGGATATGAGGATGGCATAGGAGGTTGAGATAGGAGGACAGGAAATGAGGTTGAGATTGGAGGTTGGGATATGAGGACGGGATATGAGGTTGAGATATGAGGACGGAATATGAGGAAGGGATAGGAGGTTGAGATATAAGGTTGGAATATGAGGACGGGATATGAGGTAGAGATGTGAGGACAGGATAGGAGGTCAGGATAGTCAGGATAGGAGGTCAGGATATGATGACGGGATATGAGGACGGGATATGAGGATGGGATATGAGGTTGAGATATGAGGACAGGATATGAGGACAGGTTGTGGGGTTGGGATATGACAACCATATATGAGGATAGGATATGAAGTCAAAAGCTTCCTCCTTTGTAGAATTTCCTCCACAGCAAGGATTAGGAAGGAAAAAGCGGCAATGCTGGGTACTCAGCTAGTATATATATATATATATATATATATATATATATATATATATATAATTTTTATGTCTCTTTTCTTTTAGACTATGTCTATTTCTTGGTAAAATACCTATTTTCAGTAGCTTACTGGCTTTGAAATCCTCTCAAGGGCAGGAGTCATGCACCTCTCTTGCATCCTCACTACCTGGTGGGGTGGAGGATGCACATTCTCACTACCTGGCAGGGGGGGGGGGAACCCCTAGCGAGTTCCCTGTCTGACACCTGAATAACTTATCAATAGTGTGACGCTTTACCAACAGCAACCAAGAAGAAGATGGTACCGGATGACTGAATTGGCAGTTCCGGGCACCATGGGAGCAGCAGCAGGTAAGTCTAAGTTGTTGTTTTATATGGGAATGATAGTTAAAAAAAAATGATGTCTATGCTGAAGTACCCCTTAAGCTATCTCTAGGGCAGAAATGATATGGTTATCCTCTCAAAATTGTTATACAGTCGGGCAAAAAACTATTTGGTCAGCCACCAATTGTGCAAGTTCTCCCATCTAAAAAGATGAGAGAGGGCTGTCATTTTCATCATAGGTATACCTCAACTATGAGAGACATAATGGGGGAAAAATCCAATTAAATCACATTGTCTGATTTTTAAAGAATTTATTTGCAAATTATGGTGGAAAATAAATATTTGGTTCCCTACAAACAAGCACGATTTCTGGCTCTCACATACCTGTAACTTCTTTTTAAAGAGTCTCCTCTGTCCTCCACTTGTTACCTGTATTAATGGCACCTGCTTGAACTTGATATCAGTATAAAAGATACCTGTCCACAACCTCAAACAGTCACAATACAAACTCCACTATGGCCAAGACCAAAGAACTGTCGAAGGACACCAGAAACAAAATTGTAGACCTCCACCAGGCTGGGAAGACTGAATATGCAAAAGGCAAGCAGCTTGGTGAGAAGAAATCAACTGCATAGAGCTTGGACCAAAATAACAAAGGAAACCATCAGTAACACACTATGCCACCAGCTATTCAACTCATGCAGTGCCAGACGTGTCCCCCTGCTGAAGCCAGTACATGTCCAGGCCCATCTGAAGTTTTCTAGAGAGCATTTGGATGATCCAGAAGAGTATTGGGAGAATTTCATAGAGTCAGGTGAAAGAACTTTTTGGTAAGAACTCAACTCGTTGTGTTAAGAGGAGAAAGAAGGCTGAGTTGCATCCAAAGAACACCATACCTACTGTGAAGCATGGGGATGAAAAGATCATGCTTTGGGGCTAAGTTTTTCTGCTAAGGGACTAGGACGACTGATCCGTGTGAAGTAAATAATTAATGGGGCCATGTATGGTGTGATTTTGAGTGAAAACCTCCTTCCATCAGCAAGGGCATTGAAGATAAAACGTGCCTGGGTCTTCCGGCCAAGCAATGAAGGAGTGGCTTTGTAAGAAGCATTTCAAGGTCCTGGAGTGGCCTAGCCAGTCTTCAGATATCAACCCTATCAACTAAGGGAGTTAAAAGTCTGTGTTTCCCAGTGACAGCCCCAAAACATCACTGCTCTAGAGGAGATCTGCATGGAGGAATGAGCCAAAAAGACAGCAACAGTGTGTGAAAACCTTGTGATGACTTACAGAAAACCTCTGTCATTGCCAACAAAGGGTATATAACAAAGTATTGACATGGACTTTTGTTATTGACCAAACACTTATGTGACAATGTGATTTTATTGATTTTGTTTTCTCATTATGCCTCTCATAGTTGAGGTATTACCTATGATGAAAATTACAGGCCTCTCTCATCTTTTTAAGCGGGAGAACTTGCACAATTGGTGGCTCACTAAATGCTTTTTTGCCCCACTGTATATGCTTGTATCAACCCCAGTTTGGATCAAGAATTATATAATTCATAAAATTTAGCAGACATGAACTTACTATATCAGAGTCATGTTTACTAAAAAGAAAGTCTATAAAAAAAATAGTTGATATCATGGAAAAGGGTGTAGTGAAACCCTTGGGAGACATGGTGAAAAATTATAGGATAGGTAAAAGGGAAAAATGTGCATATTTCCAACATAAACATGCCATAGAACATCCTGAATATAGGAAATGTTTTAAAATGTTTCTCATACCAGGCATTTACCAGGGAATTACAAGCTCTGAGTTTAGAGGGAAGGGGGGTTGGTTTGGGCGAAAATATTATAAATATTTGATCAAGTGTAAACATCCAAATATAAAGTTTAAGGGTCTCTACACAGATTTGATGCGCAGGATTTTCTGCTGCAGATTTCAATGTAAAATCAAAGACTGAACACAGCTTCAAATCATGTGCATCAAATCTGCGCAGAATACTGTACATGTGAATAGACCCTAATAATGAAAAAATATTGGATGAAGGACCTAGGGAATATTGATCAAAGACAGTAGTGGAAAAGCAAATATAGTAATACTTGTAAGCCTTGAATTTTAATCATACTAATTTTTATACAATTCATTTTGGTCCATAGACTCTATAATACTACATGATTCTTAAATGATATATACCATAAACTTTAAATACCATAAAGTAACAAAAGATAAGGGTAGTGGGGAGGATTTATTAAAACCTGTCCAGAGGAAAAGTTGCTGATTTGCCCATAGCAACTAGAGATGAGCGATTTTTTGAAAAATTCAAGTTGGCGAATCACTATTAAAAATGGCCATTTCTAGCCTACAGAGAGCCTCAATATAAGTCTAGAACACTTTGCCTTGCTGTAACACGCATTGGGTGTGTGTTGAGTTGAAATAATACTGCTATTCAGTATGACATGCAGATCAGAGGCATCGCTATTAGAATAACTGTCGCAGCATGGCACAAAGACAGAGCCTGGAGGTGGCATCAGTATGAGGAGACCATATAGTGGCTGAATGACACAGCGTGAAGGTGGCAGCAGCATGAGGAGAACATATAGTGGTTGAATGACACAGCGTGGAGGTGGCAGCAGCATGAGGAGAACATATAGTGGCTGAATGACACAGCAGGGAGGTTGTAGCAGCATGAGGAGACCATATAGTGGCTGAATGACACAGCCTGGAGTTGGCGGCAGCATAAGGAGAACATATAGTGGCTGAATGACACAGAGTGGAGGTGGCAGCACCATGATGAGACTATATAGTGCCTAAATGACACAGTGTGGAGTTGGCGGAAGCATATAGTGGCAGAATGACACAGCCTGGAGCTGGCATCAGCGTGAGGAGAACATATGGTGGCAGAATGAGACAGCCTGGAGGTGGCAGCAGTAGCATCAGGAGTCCTGAAAGTGACCTGGTGACAAAGTGGTGCAGTGGGTGGCAATATCAGTAACCGGTGATGTAGATGGGTGAAAAAAGGAGAACTTGGCATCAGATGGGGCATCAGCTAAGGCAAGTAGGCAGAAGAAAACGGTCTCTTTTGTAAAAGTGTTAGTGTGCACAAGTAAGTATTGAGGATATGCATTCTGGAAAACTTAACTTTTAATAATATATTTAGGATAAAATATATGGACCCCAATTATTTTTTTTTTAAATCAAACAAAAGGAAAGGTGTGCAAAAAACATCATGTGCCACCTACACCACCAAGTATTGATGTGTTGCAAAGACCTCTAAAAGGTAGAAGGGAACAATGCATGGTCCATTGTAGCTGGTGGGGGTAAAAACTTCCCCTGTAAGGCCCTACTCTCGCCCTATTAATTCCCTTCTCTGAAAGTGTTACTCACCATAAAAAAGGCGGCCCCACACAGGAAATTCTATTTCCACCTAAAAACCCTGGGAAATGGCAGTGTTTGTAGGGGGGAATAGGGAGAGTTTCCTGTGTAGGGCTGCCCTTTTTAGGGTGAGCAACACTTGCCAAGAAGGGAATTAATAGGGCAAGAGTAGGGCCTTACAGGGGAAGTTTTTACCCCCAACGGTTACAATGGACCATACGTTGTTCCCTTCCACCATTTAGAGGTCTTTGCATCACATCAATACTTGGTGGTGTAGGTGGCACATGGAGTTTTTTGCACACCTTTCCATTTGTTTGATTTCAAAAAAAATTTCAGTACATATATTTTATCCTAAGAAAAGTTAAGTTTTAGCTAATGCATATCCTCAATACTTACTTGTGGTCTGATGCAGAGGAATGTCTGTAACTGGGGAGCAGCTCCTTAAACATGTTTTGCACTATCCATATTTGTGAAGTGTTGGTGTGGCACTATGGTCAATCTACTCTGATGCATTAGGCATTGGTGGGTGGAAATCCTGGCTGATCCATGCCTAATTGATCTTCACAAAGGTCAGTCTCTCCACATTTGTCGGTCACCATGGTTCCCATTTCCAGTTTTCGTGCAGTAAGCCATGATTCGATTTCTTTATGAATGACTTTTAGCAGTTCCTCCCCTGTGTGACTCAGTTCGGCAAGGCAAACCATGTGAAGAACAGTGTGACACCGCCGTGCCCTGCACACATGGTATGCTGGAGGGGCACTGAGACTTGTCCGTGCAGTGGAGCCGAGGAGACGGTGGAGGATGAGGAGGCAGAGTCGCACACTGTCACAGGACCAACAGCCTTAGAGCATGTAGGAAGAAGTGGCGTGACCTGTCCAAGTTGCTGTTGTGGCTGTGCAGGAACCACATTCACCCAGTGGGCTGTAAAGAACATGTATTGCCCCAGACTATAGTTACAGGTCCACATGTCGGCGCTGCCGTGCACATTGGTACGCACCGACAGGCTCAAGGACTGGCCCACCTTCTGTTCCCCAAAATTGTGCAGGGCTGGTACTGCCTTCTTCGCAAAGAAATGACAGCTTGGGACTGCCCACCTCGTCTGGGCACAAGCCATGAGTTCTCAGAAAGGTGCAGAGTCAACCACTTGAAAAGGGAGGGACGGCAGCACCAGCTACTTGGACATAAGCACATTCAGCTTCTGCACCGTTAGATGATTGGGCGCATACTGTTGTCTTCTGGACATGGCTTCGCCGTTGGATTGCTAGCAGAATGACTGACTTGAAGTAGGAGGAGTAGGAGCATCTGGAGCAACAGAAGATGGATATGACACATGGCTCCCTTCAGCTGAGGTGGTGAAGCCTTGGCTTGCTGAATCAGGGAGCAGCAAGCCACTGGGTGATGCAGCAGGCTTGACCACCACATCGGAGCCACGATTCTCCCAGGCCACTTTATGGTGACACTGCATAAGTTGATGCAGGGCCATGGTGCCAACATTGGGACCCTGGCCACGCTTCACCTTCTGCCGACACATCTTGCATGTGGCCATGTTAACCTCCTCCGGAGGCTTGATGAAAAACTGCCACACCGCCGAGTAGCTGATTTCCCCACCAACAGTCTGCACTGATTGGCTGCTACTGCCGCCAACTCCAGGTACCCCTGTTCCTACCGGGAAGGTAGGCTGCCGCGAAGCAGGTGGTCTACCTCGGGCACATTTGGCGCCAGACGTTCCACTTCTGCCACCATGCTGACTGCCAACCATGCTACCACCTTGCTGGCTCCGCTGCTGCCTCACTGGAAACCTGCAACCCTCTTCTCCTGATGATGATGAAGCCCCTTCTGCACCCAGCTCCCAAGTGCGATCGGCTTCATCTTCACCGAGTTGTGTCTACACGTCACTGATGTCCTCCTTCCGTTCCTCAACAGTGACTGCTTCAGGAGCCTGAACGCTCTCAACACCACCTCCCACGCCACTCTCCTCATCATTACTTGCCCACCTAGCGGAGGAAGCGGCGGATGTCTCCTCCACTTCTTGGCTGGGCAGTAGCTGCTAACTGTCCTCTAGGTCGTCCTCACTAAATTGTGGAGCTGAACCCACACCCACTGCTCCCGGGCCATGCCAACTGAGAGTTTTGTCTGAGGAACCCACTGACTGTTGACTGGAGGTGTCAGATGTCACTTGTGATGCAGTGGATGATTTAGTTAACCAATCGATGACGGTAGATGGGTTGCTGGTCGCGACACGAAGGCTTGCTGATACCGGGAGCTCAGGCCTCTCGCTGCAACTCCTGCTGCCACTCACTCCTGGTCTGCAGCGACCTCTGCCTGATGAATTTAGGCATCTGCCACTCCTCTGTGCACGTCCTGGCACTTCTCTGCCTGACATACTTAGTGCGTATATGAGGGGAGTACAATATGCTCCACTAAGCTTAAAACAGTATTTGTCTACAACACCAGCAGGTGTGTACTTTTGCCTGGCCTTTCATAGTATATAGGCCCTTGAGACTTTAACAGGGACAAAATAGTACACCACTTATATGTACGTATGTGGTATGCATTCATGAGGGGAGGACAATGCGCTACAGTATGCTTAACCCCTTCAGGACGGAGCCCATTTTGGCCTTAAGGACCGGAGCGTTTTTTGCACATCTGACCACTGTCACTTTAAACATTAATAACTCTGGAATGCTTTTAGTTATCATTCTGATTCCGAGAATGTTTTTTCGTGACATATTCTACTTTAACATAGTGGTAAATTTTTGTCGATACTTGCATCCTTTCTTGGTGAAAAATCCGTAAATTTGATGAAAAATTTGAAAATTTGGCATTTTTCTAACTTTGAAGCTCTCTGCTTGTAAGGAAAATGGATATTACGAATACATTTTTTTTGGTTCACATATACAATATGTCTACTTTATGTTTGCATCATAAAATTGACGTGTTTTTACTTTTGGAAGACACCAGAGGGCTTCAACGGTCAGCAGCAATTTTCAGATTTTTCACAAAATTTTCAAACGCAGTATTTTTCAGGGACCAGTTCAGGTTTGAAGTGGATTTGAAGGGTCTTCATATTAGAAATACCCCATAAATGACCCCATTATAAAAACTGCACCCCCCAAAGTATTCAAAATGACATTCAGTCAGCGTTTTAACCCTTTAGGTGTTTCACACGAATAGCAGCAAAGTGAAGGAGAAAATTCACAATCTTCATTTTTTACACTCACATGTTCTTGTAGACCCAATTTTTGAATTTTTACAAGGGGTAAAAGGACAAAATTTTTACTTGTATTTGTAGCCCAATTTCTCTTGAGTAAGGACATACCTCATATGTCTATGTAAAGTGTTCGGCAGGCGCAGTAGAGGGCTCAGAAGGGAAGGAGCGACAAGGGGATTTTGGAGAGTACGTTTTTCTGAAATGGTTTTTGGGGGGCATGTTACGTTTAGGAAGCCCTTATGGTGCCAGAACAGCAAAAAAAAAACACATGGCATACCATTTTGGAAACTAAACCCCTCGGGGAATGTAACATGGGATAAAGTGAACCTTAATACCCCACAGGTGTTTCACGACTTTTGCAAATGTAAAAAAAAAAAAAAAAATTTTACCTAAAATGCTTGTTTTCCCCAAAAAATTTTATTTTTAAAAAGGGTAATAGCAGAAAATACCCCTAAAAATTTGAAGCCCAATTTCTCCCGATTCAGAAAACACCCCATATGGGGGTGAAAAGTGCTCTGCTGGCGCACTACAGGTCTCGGAAGAGAAGGAGTCACATTTGGCTTTTTGAAAGCAAATTTTGCTCTGGGGGCATGCCGCATTTAGGAAGCCCCTATGGTGCCAGGACAGCAAAAAAAATCCCACATGGCATACCATTTTGGAAACTAGACCCCTCAGGGAACGTAACAAGGGGTTAAGTGAACCTTTATACCCCACAGGTGTTTCACGACTTTTGCATATGTAAAAAAAAATTTTTTTTTTTACCTAAAATGCTTGTTTTCCCCAAAATTTTACATTTTTAAAAAGGGTAAAAGCAGAAAATACCCCTCAAAATTTGTAACACAATTTCTCCCGAGTACGGCGATACCCCATATGTGACCCTAAACTGTTGCCTTGAAATACGACATGGCTCCAAAGTGAGAGTGCCATGCGCATTTGAGGCCTAAATTAGGGACTGCATAGGGGTGGACATAGGGGTATTCTACGCCAGTGATTCCCAAACAGGGTGCCTCCAGCTGTTGCAAAACTCCCAGCATGCCTGGACAGTCAACGGCTGTCCGACAATACTGGGAGTTGTTTTGCAACAGCTGGAGGCTCAGTTCTGGAAACAGTGGCGTACCAGACGTTTTTCATTTTTATTGGGGAGGGGAGGGGGGCTGTGTAGGGGTATGTGTATATGTAGTGTTTTTTACTTTTTATTTTATTTTGTGTTAGTGTAGTGTAGTGTTTTTAGGGTACAGTCACACGGGCGGCGGTTCACAGTAGTTTCTCGCTGGCAATTTGAGCTACAGCAGAAAGTTTGCGGCAGCTCAAATTTGCAGCCAGATACTTACTGTAAGCCTCCGCCCATGTGAGTGTACCCTGTACGTTCACATTGGGGGGGAAATCCAGCTGTTGCATAACTACAACTCCCAGCATGCCCGTTGGCTGTCGGTGACTGCTGAGAGTTGCAGTTTTGCAACAACTGTAGGCACACTGGTTATGTATCACTGAGTTTGTGACCTAACTCAGTGTTTCACAACCAGTGTGCCTCCAGCTGTTGCAAAACTACAACTCCCAGCATGTACGGTGCATGGTGTACAGTGACTGCTGAGAGTTGTAGTTTGCAACAGCTGGAGGCACACCGGTCGTGAAACACTGAGTTAGGTAAAAAAAACTCTGAGTTTCACAACCAGTGTGCCTTCAGCTGTTGCAAAACTACAACTCTCAGCAGTCACCGACAGCCAACGGGCATGCTGGGAGTTGTAGTTATGCAACCAGCAGATGCACCACTACAACTCCCAGCATGCACTTTAGCTGTTTGCGCAAGCTGGGAGTTGTAGTTATACAACAGCTGAAGGTACACTTTTCCATAGAAAGAATGTGCCTCCAGCTGTTGCAAAACCATAAGTCCCAGCATGCCCATAAGGGAATGCTGGGAATTGTGGTGGTCTGCCTCCTGCTGTTGCATAACTACAGCTCCCAGCATGCCCTTTTTGCATGCTGGGAGTCATGCAGGAGGCTGTCACTCACCTCCAACGATCCAGAAGCTGCAGGTCAGTCCCGCCGCCGCCGCTGCTCCTGGGGCCCCGATCCCAACATTAACGCCGGGGATCGGGGTCCCCAGCACCCGGGGTGCACGTCCCGCACCCGCTCACGTCCTCCAGAAGAGGGGCGGAGCGGGTGCGGGAGTGACACCCGCAGCAGGCGCCCTGATTGGTCGGCCGGTAATCCGGCCGACGAATCAGGGCAATCGTGAGGTGGCACCAGTGCCACCTCACCCCTGCAGGCTCTGGCTGTTCAGGGCCGTCAGAGACGGCCCCGAACAGCCAGTAATTCTGGGTCATCGGGTCACTGGAGACCCGATTGACCCGGAAGTGCCGCAGATCGCTGGGCTGAATTGTCCAGCAATCTGTGGCGATCGCCGACATGGGGGGGCATAATGACCCCCCTGGGCAATATGCCGGGATGCCTGCTGAACGATTTCAGCAGGCATCCGGCTCCGGTCCCCAACCGGCTAGCGGTGGGGGCCGGAATTCCCACGGGCGTATGGATACGTCCTCGGTCCTTAAGGACTCGGGATGCAGGGCGTATCCATACGCCCTATGTCCTGAAGAGGTTAAAAAAGGATTTGTGTACAACACCAGCCAGTGTGTGCTTTGGCCTCGACTTTCACAGAATATAGGCCCTTGAGACTTTAACAGGAACAAAATAGTACACCAATTAGATGTGTGTATGTGGTATGCACTTATGAGGGGAGGACAATACGCTCCAGTACACTTAAAAAAGTATTTGTGTACAACACCAGCAGTACACACCAGTGCTGTATCACACAGTCGCGGTGTACTACACCCAAAATTGCACTCTCTCTCTCAATCTCACTCCCTTCCCCATCAGTGCTTCTACGCAGAATTTGTGTTTGAACTGAATCGCTGTGGTTCTGTGCAACACACTGCTCTCTTTCCCTCTCTGTTATAGAACGCTGTTGTGACTGGGAGGTGAATCGCTGCAGTAAGAATGCTTTTCTGTGCAACACACACTGCTGTCTGTCCCTCTGTGCAACAGAATGCTGATGTAACTAGGAGGTGAAACACTGCTGGAAAAAAGCTTTTCTGGCCAACACACAGTACATTCTTTCCCTATATATCTCTCTGCAATGAAAGGCTGAAGTGACTGGCTGCAATATGGCTGCTGATTTTATAGGGCTGTGACATCACAGTGTTGACTAGCTGCTGATAGGCTGCATGCTGCGTGTGATTCAGGGTCATCCCGCCTACCCTTTTTCCCGCATTCCCAGGATTCCTCAAATGTGGATCCACCACTTTAGATGTCCTGGAGCCTGGACCGCACTAAATGGAGTTTAACCTCTTCAGGACATAGGGCGTATGGATACGCCCTGCATCCCAAGTCCTTAAGGACCGAGGGCGTATCCATACGCCCGTGGGAATTCTGGCCCCCACCGCTAGCCGGTTGGGGACCGGAGCCGGATGCCTGCTGAAATCGTTCAGCAGGCATCCCGGCATATCGCCCAGGGGGGGTCATTATGCCCCCCATGTCGGCGATCGCCGCAGATCGCTGGACAATTCAGTCCAGCGATCTGCGGCGATTACGGGTCAAACGGGTCTCCAGTGACCCGATGACCCGGAATTACTGGCTGTTCGGGGCCGTCTCTGACGGCCCCGAACAGCCAGAGCCTGCAGGGGTGAGGTGGCACTGGTGCCACCTCACGATTGCCCTGATTCATCGGCCGGATTACCGGCCGACCAATCAGGGCGCCTGCTGCGGGTGTCACTCCTGCACCCGGTCCGCCCCTCTTCCGGAGGACGTGAGCGGGTGCGGGACGTGCACCCCGGGTGCTGGGGACCCCGATCCCCGGCGTTAATGTTGGGATAGGGGCCCCAGGAGCAGCGGCGGCGGCGGGACTGATCTCATGCGTCTGGATCGTTGGAGGTGAGTGACAGCCTCCTGCTGTTGCTTAGCAACAGCTCCCAGCATGCAAAAAGGGCATGCTGGGAGCTGTAGTTATGCAACAGCAGGAGGCAGACCACCACAACTCCCAGCATTCCCTTATGGGCATGCTGGTACCTATGGTTTTGCAACAGCTGGAGGCACATTCTTTCTATGGAAAAGTGTACCTTCAGCTGTTGTATAACTACAACTCCCAGCTTGCACAAACAGCTAAAGTGCATGCTGGGAGTTGTAGTGGTGCATCTGCTGGTTGCATAACTACAACTCCCAGCATGCCCGTTGGCTGTCGGTGACTGCTGAGAGTTGTAGTTTTGCAACAGCTGAAGGCACACTGGTTGTGAAACTCAGAGTTTTTTTTTACCTAACTCAGTGTTTCACGACCGGTGTGCCTCCAGCTGTTGCAAACTACAACTCTCAGCAGTCACCGTACACCATGCACCGTGCATGCTGGGAGTTGTAGTTTTGCAACAGCTGGAGGCACACTGGTTGTGAAACACTGAGTTAGGTCACAAACTCAGTGATACATAACCAGTGTGCCTACAGTTGTTGCAAAACTACAACTCTCAGCAGTCACCGACAGCCAACGGGCATGCTGGGAGTTGTAGTTATGCAACAGCTGGATGTCCCCCCCAATGTGAACGTACAGGGTACACTCACATGGGCGGAGGATTACAGTAAGTATCTGGCTGCAAATTTGAGCTGCCGCAAACTTTCTGCTGCAGCTCAAATTGCCAGCGAGAAACTACTGTGAACCCCCGCCCATGTCACTGTACCCTAAAAACACTACACTACACTAACACAAAAAATAAAATAAAAAGTAAAAAACACTACGTATACACATACCCCTATACAGCCCCCCTCCCCTCCCCAATAAAAATGAAAAACGTCTGGTACGCCACTGTTTCCAGAACGGAGCCTCCCGCTGTTGCAAAACAACTCCCAGTATTGTCGTACAGCCGTTGACTGTCCAGGCATGCTGGGAGTTTTGCAACAGCTGGATGCACCCTGTTTGGGAATCACTGATGTAGAATACCCCTATGTCCACCCCTATGCAAGTCCCTAATTTATGCCTCAAATGCGCATTGCGCTCTCACTTTGGAGCCCTGTCGTATTTCAAGGCAACAGTTTAGGGTCACATATGGGGTATCGCCGTACTCGGGAGAAATTGTGTTATAAATTTTGAGGGGTATTTTTTGCTTTTACCCTTTTTAAAAATGTAAAATTTTGGGGAAAACAAGCATTTTAGGTAAAAAAAAATTTTTTTTTACATATGCAAAAGTCGTGAAACACCTGTGGGGTATAAAGGTTCACTTAACCCCTTGTTACGTTCCCCGAGGGGTCTAGTTTCCAAAATGGTATGCCATGTGGTTTTTTTTTTGCTGTCCTGGCACCATAGGGGCTTCCTAAATGCGGCATGCCCCCAGAGCAAAATTTGCTTTCAAAAAGCCAAATGTGACTCCTTCTCTTCCGAGACCTGTAGTGCGCCAGCAGAGCACTTTTCACCCCCATATGGGGTGTTTTCTGAATCGGGAGAAATTGGGCTTCAAATTTTTAGGGGTATTTTCTGCTATTACCCTTTTTAAAAATTAAAAAATTTTGGGAAAACAAGCATTTTAGGTAATTTTTTATTTTTTTTTTACATTTGCAAAAGTCGTGAAACACCTGTGGGGTATTAAGGTTCACTTTATCCAATGTTACATTCCCTGAGGGGTCTAGTTTCCAAAATTGTATGCCATGTGTTTTTTTTTTTGCTGTTCTGGCACCATAAGGGCTTCCTAAAGGTAACATGCCCCCCAAAAACCATTTCAGAAAAACGTACTCTCCAAAATCCCCTTGTCGCTCCTTCCCTTCTGAGCCCTCTACTGCGCCCGCCGAACACTTTACATAGACATATGAGGTATGTCCTTACTCGAGAGAAATTGGGCTACAAATACAAGTAAAAATTTTGTCCTTTTACCCCTTGTAAAAATTCAAAAATTGGGTCTACAAGAACATGTAAGTGTAAAAAATGAAGATTGTGAATTTTCTCCTTCACTTTGCTGCTATTCGTGTGAAACACCTAAAGGGTTAAAATGCTGACTGAATGTCATTTTGAATACTTTGGGGGGTGTAGTTTTTATAATGGGGTCATTTATGGGGTATTTCTAATATGAAGACCCTTCAAATCCACTTCAAACCTGAACTGGTCCCTGAAAAATACTGAGTTTGAAAATTTTGTGAAAAATCTGAAAATTGCTGCTGACCGTTGAAGCCCTTTGGTGTCTTCCAAAAGTAAAAACACGTCAATTTTATGATGCAAACATAAAGTAGACATATTGTATATGTGAACCAAATAAAAATGTATTCATAATATCCATTTTCCTTACAAGCAGAGAGCTTCAAAGTTAGAAAAATGCTAAATTTCCAAATTTTTCATCAAATTTACGGATTTTTCACCAAGAAAGGATGCAAGTATCGACAAAAATTTACCACTATGTTAAAGTAGAATATGTCACGAAAAAACAATCTCGGAATCAGAATGATAACTAAAAGCATTCCAGAGTTATTAATGTTTAAAGTGACAGTGGTCAGATGTGCAAAAAATGCTCCGGTCCTTAAGGCCAAAATGGGCTCCGTCCTGAAGGGGTTAATGAAGCGAAATTTAATCATGCTGATATTCCCATTCGTTGCAAATCGAATTTTTCCTGAAATTCGTAACAAATTCGGATTCATCAGATTAAATTCGCTCATCCCTAATAGCTACCAATCAGGTTGCTTCTTTCATTTTCCAGAGGCCTTTTCAAAAATGAAAGAAGCGATCTGATTGGTTGCTTTGGGCAACTCAGCAACTTTTCCTCTGGACAGGTTTTGATAAATCCCCCCAATTGTTCTTAAAAAGCACACAAACCCTTCAATTTTTCCTTTGAACGTGAGTTACAATATCTAGGTAATAACAACATATAAACCTAAAAATTGCTACCAATGAAAGTAATAGATACACTAAAATACCAAAAAAAAAAAAAAAATGTATTTAATAGAGATTAATACAGGAGAAGGAAAAATAAATCCCCTAAAACCATAGAAAACAAATAACCCCCAAAAATACAGAGATACACCATATATATATATAAATATATATATATATATATATATATATATATATATATATACATACACACAGAGTAAAGGAGATGAAGCTTGCACTCACCATTACTGTAGAGACGCTTCATACGGTCATTCCGTTCCGGCAGGGAGACTCCGGTAATGCGGGGTGCTCAGAGGTGAACAGCCATTTTCGCACACAGGTGTGTGCTTCTTCTGGCCTCTATTATGTCACTGCACCCATGTGTTTAAATAAGGAGGGGAAAACTGTCACCAAGGGAACGTATAAACAATAAGTCCCGGGTGTGTTATAATAAGTAAAGAAAACTGCAGAATAATAATGCAAATAGCATACTACTAAGGACAGCAAAAAGAACGTGGAAAACACCTTACAAAATGGCATGATGTCTACTCTATCATTTAACACCACAAGGACCCAGCCAATTTTCACTGTAGGACACGGACATTTTTTGCACATCTGACCACTGTGACTTTAAACATTATTAACTCTGGGATGCTTTTACTTTTCATTCTGATTCCGAGAATGTTTTTTCGTGACATATTCTACTTTAGTTAGTAGTAAAATTAGTGTTAGTGGTAAAATTTTGTCGATACTTGCATCATTTCTTGGTGAAAAATTCCAAAATTTTATGAAAAAATTAAAAATTTTGCATTTTTTTAACTTTGAAGCTCTCTGCTTATAAGGAAAATGAATATTCCAAATAAATTATATATTGATTCACATATACAATATGTCTACTTTATGTTTCCATCATAAAGTTGACATGTTTTTACTTTTGGAAGACATCAGAGGGCTTCAAAGTATAGCAGCAATTTTCCAATTTTTCATAAAGTTTTCAAAATCGAAATTTTTCAGGGACCAGTTCTGTTTTGAAGTGGATTTGAAGGGCCTTCTTATTAAGAATACCCCACAAATGACCCCATTATAAAAACTGCACCCCTCAAAGTATTCAAAATGACATTCAAAAGGTTTTTTAACCCTTTAGGTGTTTCACAGGAATAGCAGAAAATTGAAGGAGAAAATTCAAAATCTTCATTTTTTTACACTGGCATGTTCTTGTAGACCCAGTTATTGAATTTTAACAAGGGGTAAAAGGAGAGAAATCTTCCTAAAATGTGTAACCCAATTTCTCTCGAGTAAGAAAATACCTCATATGTGTATGTCAAGTGTTCGGCGGGCGCAGTAGAGGGCTCAGAAGGGAAGGAGCAACAGTGGGATTTTGGAGAGTGAGTTTTTCTGAAATGGATTTTGGGGGGGCATGTCACATTTAGGAAGCCCCTATGGTGCCAGAACAGCAAAAAAATAAACCACATGGCATACTATTTTGGAAACTACACCCCTCAAGGACCGTAACAAGGGGTCCAGTGAACCTTAACACCCCACAGGTGTTTGACGACTTTTCGTTAAAGTTTTATGTGAAAATAATTTTTTTTTTCACTAAAATGCTAGTTTTCTCTCAAATTTAGAATTTTTACAAGGGATAATAGGACACAATTACCCCCAAAATTTGTAACCCCATCTCTTCTAAGTATGGCAATATCCCATGTTAGGACATAAAATGCTTTGCGGGCAAACTATAATGCTCAGAAGGGAAGGAGTCACATTTAGCTTTTGAAAAGCAAAATTTGCTGAAATGGTTTTGGGGGGCATGTCCCATTTAGGAAGCCACTATGGTTCCAGGACAGCAAAAAAAAAAAAAAAGACCACATGGCATACTATTTTGGAAACTACACCCCTCAAGGCACGTAACAAGGGGTCCAGTGAGCCTTAACACCCCACAGGCGTTTGACGACTTTTCGTGAAAGTTGGATGTGTAAATGATTTTTTTTTCCCCTAAAATGCTAGTTTTCCCTCAAGTGTAAAATTTTTACAAGGGTTAATAGGACAAAATGCCCCCTAAAAAGTCCCCTATAATTTGCAACACCATTTCTTCTGAGTATGGAAATACCCCATGTGTGGACGTCAAGTGCTCTGCTGGAGCACTACAATGCTCAGAAGAGAAGAAGCGCCATTGAGCTTTTGGGAAAAAAATTGTTTGGAATGGAAGTCAGGGGCCATGTGCATTTACAAAGCCCCCCCCCCCCCCCCCCCGTGGTGCCAGAACAGTGGACCCCCCCCCCCCTTGACCCTATTTTGGAAACTACACCCCTCACAGAATTTAATTTTCAGGGACCACTGTTCCAAAAATCTGTCAGACACCTGTGGGGCGTAAATGCTCACTGTACCCCTTATTACATTCCGTGAGGGGTGTAGTTTCCAAAATGGGGTCACATGTGGGTATTTTTTTTTTGCGTTTATGTCAGAACCGCTGTAAAATCAGCCACCCCTGTGCAAATCACCAATTTAGGCCTCAAATGTACATGGTGCGCTCTCACTCCTGAGCCTTGTGCGCCCGCAGAGCATTTTACGCCCACATATGGGGTATTTCTGTACTCAGGAGAAATTGCATTACAAATTTTGGGGGTCTTTTTTTCCTTTTAACGCTCGTGAAAATAAAAAGTATGGGGCAACACCAGCATGTTAGTGTAAATTTATTTTTATTTTTTTACACTAACAAGCTGGTGTAGCTCCCAACTTTTCCTTTTCATAAGGGGTAAAAGGAGAAAAAGCCCCTCAAAATTTGTAGTGCAATTTCTCCTGAGTACGGAGATACCCCATATGTGGCCCTAAACTTTTTCCTTGAAATACGACAGGGCTCCGAAGTGAGAGAGCACCATGCTCATTTGAGGACTAAATTAGGGATTGCGTAGGGGTGGATATAGGGGTATTCTACATCCGTGATTCCCAAACAGGGTGCCTCCAGCTGTTGCTAAACTCCCAGCATGCCTGGAAAGTCAGTGGCTGTCCAGAAATGCTGGGAGTTGTTGTTTTGCAACAGCTGGAGGCTCCGTTTTGGAAACACTGCCATACAATACGTTTTAAATTTTTATTGGGGGGGACAGTTTGAGGGGTGTATATGTAATGTTCTACCCTTTATTTTGTGTTAGTGTAGTGTAGTGTAGTGTTTTTAGGGTACGTTCGCATTGGTGTGTTACGGTGAGTTTCCCGCTAGGAGTTTGCGCTGCAGCAAAAATTTGGCCGCAGCCCAAACTTGAAGCAAGAAACTTACTGTAAACCTGCCCATGTGAATGTACCCTGTACGTTCACATGGGGGGCAAACCTCCAGCTGTATCAAAACTACAACTCCCAGCATTTACTGACAGACCGTGCATGCTGGGAGTTGTAGTTTTCCAACAGCTGGAGGCACACTGGTTGGAAAACCTTCAGTTAGGTTCTGTTATCTAACTCAGTATTTTCACAACAGTGTGCCTCCAGCTGTTGCAAAACTACAACTCCCAGCATGTACTGATCACCAAAGGGCATGCTGGGAGATGTATTTATGCAACAGCTGGAGGTACGCAACTACAACTCCCAGCATGCCGAGACAGCTGTTTGGGCATGCTGGGATTTGCAGTTTTGCAACATCTGGAGGGCTACAGTTTTAGCTGCAAAGTGATCTCCAAACTGTGACCCACGAGATGTTGCAAAACTACAAATCCCAGCATGCCTGGACAGCAAACAGCTGTTTGGGCATGCTCGGAGTTGTTGTTTTGCAAGATCTGGAGGGATACAGTTTAGAGACCATTAGATAGTGGTCTCAAACTGTAGCCCTCAAGCTGTTGCAAAACTACATATTCCAGCATGCCCAAACAGCTGTCTGGGCATGCGTGGAGTTGTAGTTTTGCAACATCTGGAGGGCTACAGTTAGAGACCACTATCTAGTGGTCTCAGACCGTACCCTCCAGATGTCGCTATGCAACTCACCAGCTTCCGTAGGATCCAGCCGCACAACGTCGCTGCCCGCCGATCTCCGTCGAAAATAAAAGTTAACCCCCCCGCCCCGATCTGCTATTGGTGGTCGCGTCTAGACCACCAATAGCAGGGATAGGAGGGGTGGCACCCCTGCCACCTCCCTCCTATACCTTCAGGGGGATTGTGGGTGTCATGGACACCCGCGATCCCCCTTCTATTCTGGGTCACCGGGTCACCATAGACTCGTTATGATCCGGAATCGCGCAAATCGCAAGTGTGAATTCACTTGCGATTTGCCGTGATCGCCGACATGGGGGGGTCTGATGACCCCCCTGGGCCTTTGCACGGGATGCCTGCTGAATGATTTCAGCAGTCATCCCGGTCCGATCAGCGGAATTCTCCATGATGTACGCGTATGTCATGGGTCCTTAAGTACCAGGGTGTCATGACGTAAGCGTACGTCAAGGGTCCTTAAGGGGTTAATCCTGTAGGACCTTGTGCATCCACCTGAAGGATCCACCGTGCCTCCCGTTCAAGTAGGAGATCATGTCAATCACCGCTAGCTGAGGTATTAACTTTTTCTGCGCCACCGAATCTCATTACTTCGGCGTTACTGCCATGATCATTCTTGAAATGCTCTATATGCCTAGTAGCACCAATTTCCATTTTTATTGAATACATATGTTCTATAAATCGCAAAGCCAGTTGTCGTTTATTTTTTTCTATATAATACCTTTGACAAGGGCAGACAATGTAATGCACAACGTAGGTAGATTTGCACGTAATTAACTCCTGTATCTCATGTGAATAGCCTCCTAGGTTACACCATGCGCTATTCATATTAAAGCAGCAATAGTTGCAGTGTCCGCATTTTTTGTTTCCTTTTGGAAAGTTTTTGGTTAGCCAATTTTCTTTACTTTTTTGCTTTTCAAGTTATTCTTCCTATTGTTAATGTAGTCTTGAATAGTTTTATTTCTCCTGTGTGTTATTATGGATTTTCTTTCTGCGACTTCTTTCACTTCCGGATCTTGTTTTATCATGTACCAGCATTTTTTTAAAATTATTCTATTGATATGATTATTCATTTGTGTATTCTTAAATGTAAAAATGAACTTTTTTCATGTTTTTGTAGTTTTCTTTTAGATTCTTGTAAAAGTTCTCCCCTTGTCATGCGTTCTACTTTATTGTAGGTTGTTTGTATTAATGCTTCAGTATAACCTCTTCCCAAACGTTCTTTTAATTCTATTGCTTGTGTTTGATAAGTATTTTCATTAGTATTATTTCTTTTTAATCTGATAAATTGACTTAATGGTATGCGATTCCGTACGTGGCTTGAATGTGAACTTGCATAATGTAGTATGGAATTTTTTGATATTGGTTTTCTGTATCCTTGTATTTCAATACAGTTGTTGGCTTTTAGTTTAATGTCCAGAAATTCTAATTCTTTGTTGCCATAGACACTGGTGAAGATCATGTTTACTTTATTAACTTAATTTAAGTAACTAACAAAATAATTAAAATCCGTTTCTGTACCTTCCCATATTATTAGCAAGTCATCCAAATATCTGTGGTATGACTTCATGTTACAAACAAAGGGGTTTAGTGCTGAATAGATGTACTCTCTTTCCATAATTGCCAGGAATAAATTAGCATATGTGCATGATATCGGTGTTCCCATTGCACATCCCGATATCTGTTTATGTCATTGCTCCTCATATCTGAAATAATAATTATTGAGTATTAGCAAAATGGCATCACTTATAAAATCAATACAATCCAGGCTTTCATCTCTTGAGGTAAGGAGGGTGCATATCGCCTGTACACCCGCATTGTGTGGGATGCAGGTGTACAGGCTTTCTATATCAATGGAAGCCAATGTGAAGGAATCCTGCCATGCATAATCTTCAAAAAAATGTATTACATCCCCGTGTCTTTTATGTATGAAGGCATTGTATTAAGTAGTGGACAGAGCATCCAATGTTTTTAGGTGCATAGTCGCAGAGCCGATCCCAACCACAATAGGGCGGCCGGGAGGCTGGCTCTGTGACTTATGCACCTTAGGAAGCAGGTACCACAGGTACCACTCCAGTTTTGCTGGATGCCATGGGATTTTCTCTGCTGTCTTCTCACCAATAACTCCTTTGCTAACATTTGTTCTCAGAAATGAACGTAACTGAGAAAGTATCTTGCTGGTGGGGTCAGATTAAATTTTTTCACATACTAGGGTGTTATTCAGTTGGAAAACGCAAGGAGAGGAAAACGCAAAAAGAGAGTACAAAGGGAAGAGGTACCAGAAGCGCCTCTAATTTATGTATATGCTCATGTATATGCCTTAGGTACATGGACTTTGGGTGCACACTTGGGTAAATGTGGACTGATAATGGTATAATGATATATATATATATATATATATATTTATTTATATAGTGTGTGCCTCTGCTTTTCGGGGGTTATGTGTTTTTATGGGTTTAGGCGATTTTTTTTTTTTTTGCCCTTGTCTTGTATTAATTCATATTTAATACAATTATGAATTTTTAAGTATTTTAGTTTATCTATTCCTTTCATTGGTAGCAATTCTTAGGTAGATGGATTAACGAAAAAGAGGTTTATAGTACAATGGGGAGAAAAGAGTTGTTTATTTCATAAATGGGAGATGTGGAGAAAGTGATGCAAGGGGTTTTTCATATGCTTTGGCTATGAAAGGAAATACAAGGGTATTGAAAGAAAGTCTACAGTGAGATACAGAGCAAATTAAATATAGACATTAATTATTCACCCATGATAGCCGTACTCGCAGATGACTTAGACATCAAGGTCCCGACAAGGGTAAGATAGGAAATGATTACATATTTTTTTCAAGATTAATAAATTTGAAAAATCATCATATGAACCAAATATATACATTTTTGGAAGGGAATAGTTAAAGTATATGAAAGATGTTATGAGAAATAAAAAATGATATGTGTGGGTTTTTTTTCCATCCTTGGGATGGGAAGGGGGTGGAAAGGGGAAAAATGTAATCAGTCATATGTAAGTTGACTTTTATAACCCTCAGGCTTGGTTCTATCATGTATGGTAGGAATATGTGCAACGCTGAACTGAGTTACACCCTCTGTCCTTGCCTTTTGGGGTGTCCATCTCAAAAGGGTTAACTAACAACAGCACAATAAAAATACAGACAGGGCATGCACATAGAAACGTAACAAGCCAAGTTGATACAGGTGAGAGTGACCCAGTACAGATACAGTAAGCAAAGAACAAGCAAAAGATCAGGAGAACAAGAAAACAAGTAGAAGGAGTTAGTGGTAGAAAAATATCTCTATGACAGGCAACATGAATAGAACAACTGAGGTATTTCTAGCCTGCCTCATGAGGGCGTGGGTGCCAAGGCTGTATACCATTGGCAAGTAGTCCACGCCTCCTGATTGTGTCGGGTGTCATCACAGCAATGAGCAATGCCACAGCTGAAGACAAGAGGGACTGAAACTACAACCAAAGTCACAAGCAGACACACCCATAACAGGTTCACACAATTTATTTTCAAGCATAGGTAATTGTAAAGAAATGTGTCTGTAAACTCACGGAGATTTTGTGGTCTTTGTAAGTCTATGGGAAGATGGTATATAAAAAATTAAATGTTTTCCTTTTTTTTAGGACTTCTGACGAAAAAGAAAAAGAAGCTGTTTCTGAAGCCAGGACTTTTGCCTAGTCTTACCCTTGGAAGATCACAGAACGCAATCGGCCATCACCACCAAACAACCAACTATGCTGCGTATCATCAGTCCCCCATCAACCCTTGAAGATTGAAGGTCATAAAATGAGAGACTAGAGATGAGCAAACCAAGCCCAGTGAACCTGATCTCGCTCAGTTCGGCAGCTGGCCGAACATTGGAACTCTGCCCGGCTCGTGCAAGCCCGGAAAAGAATAGAAGAAGGGATGAGGAACGCATGGTGTTTTGGCACCATGTCAGCTTAGGAGGAGGAAGTAGGAACACTGAAATTATGTAAGAGTAGCCTAGCATACTTCACAACTAATAGCAAGATCCCATGACTGCAGGTTACCCAATTATTGCTTGCATACAGCTCCCAGGCCAATCCGTAGACAGCATAGGGGTGAGTTTAAAGAAGTTATATAGCATCAAAAAACTTATGCTCTATCCCCAGGATAGGTAATAAGTTTCAGACCAAGGGGGGTCAGACCTCTGGGACTCTGTGCAATCTCCTGTACGGCCACCCAGTCTTCTCATAAATAGAGGCATGTCAACCATCGATCAAATTAGTGGCTGCGGATAGGTAATAAGTTGTGGAAACTGGACTACCTCTTTATAAGACTAAGAGGCTAATAAAACCTTATGCACTGCATTGCAGCTGCAATCTTGGAGAAACAGCTGACCAGTGAACAAAATAACTCACTGTGGAACTACTGATCCCAGAAAGCCTTCACAAATACAATAAAAATCAGTTTGAGAAAAGCATTGTGCAGTGGGCTCAAATCAAAGACCTGCATTACTGTGTTCAATTGCTACACTATAAATCCCAGCAGTGTGTTAAATCCCTCTCATCTGTCTTGCAGCCACACCTTACAACTGGTCAAGTTGGTGGTGACGCAGGCGCTCTGTCATGCTGTATTGCATCTGCTAAGCCTAGGTGCAAAAAGCCACACAGAAGAGGAATTGTTGTCCTTTCTGCAGCAGAAAATTTTACACTTGCACTTTTCTCGTAATATGAGATTAGGAATTGTGGTTGCCAATTAAAGCACAAACAATGTGGTTGCGCTGAGTCATGGTTGCGCTGAGTCAAGGAGAGTCTGCATTCGATTTAGCCATTCTAATACTTTTAAACATACCCTTCTAGACCTGCAGCGTCAAAAAAGTCTTCCGCAACACTACCTCATTTTCTAAATTCCATTACAGTGGAACTCAACATTACACATGTTGAATCGCCTGTACAAGCAAAAAAAAGCGGTGACAGACTACTTAATGCAGCAGACAGACAGTTTTTGAAGCCAGTGTGACTTTCAGCTCAGGCATTGGCAGCTTATCAGAAACACCTGTATTGTGCTCAGGCCTTTCAAAGAGGCAACAAAATTTGCCAGCAAGGACAACAGTGGAATTATTGATGTTATTCAGCTGATATTCCTTCTTGCGCAAATGTTAATGGTGATGTTAGCAAGCAAGGATAAAGAAAGATTCACATCTGTCTGGCAGAAGTATGGATGTTCTTCTTGAGGAAGAGTTGAATGAGGAAGTGGGACATGAAGAGGAGTAGGATGATTTGGAGATGGAATTTGTCGAAGCGATAAGGGACGTGGAACCTACACAAGGTGCAATAATGATGATGACCATGATGACCAACCTTGGCAGTATGAGATAGAGGCAGAACCGGCCAGACCCTTGGAAAAGATGGCAGGGATGGCTAGATGTATGTCTTCTTGCTTTCACAGTAACATATTGCATGCTTGTAGGAAAGAGATGAGTACTGGATAGCCACACTCTTAGACCCTCAATATAAAACCAGAATGTGGAAATGTTTTTGCATTCTGAGTAGGAGGATAAATTGGAGTTTTTACAGAGAAGCTACACAGCCAGTTTGCCATGGCTTTCCAGCAGCAAAAACCTGCAAAACAGGGGTCCACTCTTTGTTTCCCACTGATTCAACACTCCACTCCCCCTGACAGCACTACCCCTGCAAGAGGGAGCAGCATGTACATGATGATAACGTTTCTACAAAGGGATGTACACCACCACCTGGACAACCAGGTTGATGCATACCTAAGATGTACCCTTTCACTGAAAAACACAATGAACCCAGACCCCATGGACTTCTGGGTCACCAGATAAGACCATTGGCCAATATTTGCCACGTGTGCCATAGGTGTTCTGTCTTTTCCACACTCCAGTTCAGCATCAGAGTGATCAGTGCAGTAGGTGGCTGTGTCGTCCCTAAGCGGACAAAGTAGTCTGCCAGCAACATGGAAATACTTGAGTTTGTTTAACCCCTTAAGGACTCAGGGTTTTTCCGTTTTTGCACTTCCGTTTTTTCCTTCTTACCTTTTAAAAATCATAACCCTTTTAATTTTCCACCTAAAAATCCATATTATGGCTTATTTTTTCCGTCGCCAATTCTACTTTGCAGTGATATTAGTCATTTTACCCAAAAATGCACGGCGAAACGGAAAAAAAAATCATTGTGCGACAAAATAAAAAATAAAACGCCATTTTGTAACTTTTGGGGGCTTCCGTTTCTACGCAGTGCATATTTCGGTAAAAATTACACCTTATCTTTATTCTGTAGGTCCATACAGTTAAAATAATACCCTACTTACATAGGTTTGATTTTGTCGCACTTCTGGAAAAAATCATAACTACATGCAGGAAAATTTCTACGTTTAAAAATGTCATCTTCTGACCCCTATAACATTATTATTTTTCCATGTACAGGGTGGTTTGAGGACTAATTTTTTGCGCCGTGATCTGAAGTTTTTATCGGTATGATTTTTGTTTTGATCGGACTTTTTGATCACTTTTTATTCATTTTTTAATGGTATAAAAAGTGACCAAAATACGCTTTATTGGACTTTGGAATTTTTTGGCGCGTACGCCATTGACCGTGCGATTTAATTATTGATATATTTTTATAGTTCGGACATTTACACACGCGGCGATACCACATATGTTTATTATTTTTTTTTTTTACACTGTTTAATTTTTTTATGGGAAAAGGGGGGTGATTCAAACTTTTATTAGGGAAGGGGTTAAATGACCTTTATTAACACTTTTTTTTTACATTTTTTTTGCAGTGTTATAGGTCCCATAGGGACCTATAACACTGCACACACTGATCTCCTATGCTGATCACTGGCGTGTATTAACACGCCTGTGATCAGCATTATCGGCGCTTGACTGCTCCTGCCTGGATCTCAGGCACGGAGCAGTCATTCGTCGATCGGACACCGAGGAGGCAGGTAAGGGCCCTCCCGGTGTCCGATCAGCTGTTCAGGATGCCGCGATTTCACCGCGGCGGTCCCGAACAGCCCGACTGAGCAGCCGGGATACTTTCAGTTTCACTTTAGAAGCTGCGGTCAGCTTTGACCGCCGCTTCTAAAGGGTTAATACAGCACATCGCCGCGATTGGCGATGTGTGGTATTAGCCGCGGGTCCCGGCCGTTGATGAGCGCCGCGACAGAAGCGATATGATGCAGGATCGCGGCGCGATCCCGCTTCATATCGCGGGAGCCGGTGCAGGACGTAAATATACGTCCTGCGTCGTTAAGGGGTTAAAAAAAATCATGCATGGATCAGTGAGGAATAAAACTTCTGTGTCTAATGCCACCGTTCACTAGCTACAACTCCCACCAAGGCCTGCGGTCAGCTGGCTACTTCAACTATCACTAGTGTGCCCACTACTGTTCGCTGGATTCAACAATCACTAGTCCACTCACTACTGCCTTCTGTCCGTTAGCTACAACTATCCCTTGTCCACCATTGCCTGCTGTATGCTGGCAACTACAGCTATTGCAAGTCCACCCACCACTGCCTGCTGTCCAATGGCTACAACTATCACTATTCCACCACAGTCTGCTGTCCATTAGCTACAACAACCACCACCAGTAGCAGCAACAATCACCTTTGTTGATGCTATCACCAGCCAGGCCTACAAATACATAACCTATGATCCTTCAAAAAGACATAGAGTAAATTTATCCAGGGATTTACACAGGTATTTTGTGGCAAAAAATGTTGCATGTGCGACTTTTAGTGATACGCCAGCCTACAAAAATATTCACTTAACAGATATTTTACACGAGATCTACTTTTTACTTTGCAGTGGTCAGTGATAATGATGTACGACTTTTCTAAAAAAAAGTCACTGATTTGTCGCACAACCTTAAATTGCACAAAAACCTAAACGAGAATAGACCAGGCTTTCAAAAAGTCGCACAAAAGTTACAAGGCGCAGAGAAGGGGGTCAGACAAAGTGGTGTTCTGAAGTGAAATTTCCCAAAAATGTGTACTAGCCCCATGTTTATAACTTGCCCTGCACCATTTAACCCCTTAACCCCTTAAGGACACATGACGTACTGGAACGTCATGTGTCCGCTCCCGATCTATAACGCGGGGTCACGGCGTGGCCCCGCGTCATAGCGGGTCGGGCCCAGCCTCTAACAACGGCCGGGACCCGTGGCTAATAGCGCGCGGCATTGATCGCGGTGCCGCACGCTATTAATCCTTTAGACGCGGCGTTCAAAGTTGGACGCTGCGTCTAAAGTGAAAGTGAAACCATGCCGGTTAGCTCAGGGAGCTGTTCGGGATAGCCGCGGTGAGATCGCGGCATCCCGAACAGCTTACAGGACAGCTGGAGGGTCCCTACCTGCCTCCTCGCTGTCCGATCGCCGAATGACTGCTTAGTGCCTGAGATCCAGGCCTGTGCAGTCAAGCGGCAGAATCATCGATCACTGGTTTCCTATGAGAAACCAGTGATCAATGAAAAAGATAGTCCCTATGGGAGCTATAACAGTGCAAAAAAAAAGTGAATAAAGATCATTTAACACCTCCCCTATTAAAAGTTTGAATCACCCCCCTTTTCACATAAAAAAAAACCACAGTGTAAATAAAAATAAAAATAAACATATATGGTATCGCCGCGTGCGGAAATGTCCGAATTATAAAAATATATTGTTAATTAAACCGCACTGTCAAAGGCGTATGCGCAAAAAAATGCCAAAGTCCAAAATAGTGCATTTTTGGTCACTTTTTATATCATGAAATCATCAATAAGTTCTATCAATGCAGAAATGGTACCGTAAAAAACTTCAGATCACGGCACAAAAAATGAGCCCTCATACCGCCCCATACGCGGAAAAATAAAAAAGTTATAGGGATCAGAAGATGACAATTTTAAACGTATTAATTTTCCTGCATGAAGTTATGAATTTTTCCAGAAGTACGACAAAATCAAACCTATATAAGTAGGGTATCATTTTAATCGTATGAACCTACAGAATAAAGATAAGGTATAATTTTTACCGAAAAATGTACTACGTAGAAACGGAAGCCCCCAAAAATTACAAAACAGCGTTTTTTTTTTCCAATTTTGTCTCACAATGATTTTTTTTTCCGTTTCATAGTAGATTTTTGGGCAAAATGACTGACGTCATTACAAAGTAGAATTGGTGGCTCAAAAAATAAGCAATCATATGGATTTTTAGGCGCAAAATTGAAAGAGTTATGATTTTTTAAAGGCACGAAGCAAAAAAAGAAAATGCAAAAACGGAAAAACCCCCGATCCTTAAGGGGTTAAGGACCAAGCCAATTTTCACTGTAGGACCAGAGCGTTTTTTGCACCACTGTCATTTTGACCACTGTCATTTTAAGCATTAATAACTCTGGGATGCTTTTAGCTTTCATTCTGTTTCTGAGACTTTTTTTTCATGACATATTCTACTTTATGTTAGTGGTAAAATGTTATCGATACTTGCATCATTTTTCATGGTGAAAAATGCAAAAATTTAATGAAAAAATTGAAAATTTTGTATTTTTCTAACTTTGAAGCTCTCTGCTTGTAAGGAAAATAGACATTCCAAATAAATTATATTTTGCTTCACAAATACAATTATGGACATTTATCAACGGGTTTAGTCAGGTTTTCTTTACTATAATTGTCGCAAAATTGTCGCAACTGCAACTACGCGATTTTTCGTGCAACATTTTGACTGGAAAGCGAGAAAAGCAAGTTTTCCAAAAATTAACTACGTAGTAATAATTTTAAAATGGACTACGGTTAGTCAGGTATTTATTAACTGCAACAGTCGCAACTGCGCAAAAAAAAGTCGCAACAGGGTTAAAAATTGACTAAATTTACTCCAGCTCAAACATGGAGCAGAAAAAGCTACTACCAAAGTAAAAAAGGAAAAATTGCTTACGTGAAAGAAAATTATCAACAGGCTGAAACCAGTTGATAAATAAGTCACACATAAGCAAAAAAAAAGTAAGGAAAAAATTACTAAAACAAAGAATACATAAGCAAACATTGATAAATTCCCCTCAATATGTCTACTTTATGTTTGCATTAAAAAGTTGCTATGTTTTCACTTTTGGAAGACATCAGAGGGCTTCAAAATTCCGCAGCAATTTTCCAATTTTTCTCAAAAATTTTTAAATTGGAATTTTTCATGGACCAGTTCAGGTTTGAAGTAGATTTGAAGGGCTTTCTTATTAGAAATACCCCATAAATTACCCCATTATAAAAACTGCACCCCTCAAAGTATTAAAAATGACATTCAGTAAGTGTGCATGTGTTTCACAGGAATAGCAGCAAAGTGAAGGAGAAAATTCAAAATCTTCAATTTTTACACTCGCATGATCTTGCAGACCCAGTTTTTGAATTTTTACAAGGGGTAAAAAGAAAAAAATACTGTCAAAATTTGTAACTTAATTTCTCTTGAGTAAGGAAATACCTCATATGTGTATGTCAAGTGTTCGTCGGGTGCAGTAGAGGGCTCAGAAGGGAAGGAGCGACATTGGGATTTTGGAGAGTGAGTTTTTCTGAAATGGTTTTTGGGGGGCATGTCACATTTATGAAGCCCCTATGGTGCCACAACTGCAAAAAAAAACACATGGCATACTATTTTGGAAACTATACCCCTCAAGGAACGTAACAAGGGGTACAGGGAGCCTTAACACCTCACAGGTGTTTGACGACTTTTTGTTAAAATTGGTATAAATGAAAAAAAAAATGGCTGGTTTTTCCCCAAATTTTACATATTTACAAGGGGTAATAGGAGAAAATTACCCCCAAATTTTGTAACCCTATTTCTCCTGAGTATGGAAATACCCCATGTGTGGACATCAAGTGCTCTGCTGATGCACTTCAATGCTTAGAAGAGGAGGAGTGCCATTGAGCATTTGGAAAGAGAATTTGTTTGGAAAGGAGGTCAAGGGCCATGTAAATTTGCAAAGGCCCCGTGGTGCCAGCACCACATGTGACACCATTTTGGAAACTACACCCCTCACAGAATTGAATAATGGGTGCAGTGAGTATTTTCACCCCACTGGCGTTTGATAGATCTTTGGAACAGTTTGCTGTGCAAATGAAAAATTACATTTTTCATTTTCACGGACCACTGTTCCAAAAATCTGTCAGACCAGGGGTCCATTGTTCCGCCACTATGGGGGCTTTGTAAACACACGTGGCCTTCTCTCCAAAAGCCCAATGGCGCTCCTTCTCTTTTGAGCATTGTAGTGCGCCAGCAGAGCACTTTACATCCACATATGGGGTATGTTCTTACTCTGAAGAAATGGGGTTACAAACTTTAGGGGGCTTTTTTCTTATTTTCCCTTGTGAAAATAAAACATTTTGGGAAACACCAGCATTTTAGTGAAAACATATGTTTTTTTTTTCATTTTCCCATCCAAATTTAATGAAAATTCTTAAAACACCTGTGAGGTGTTAAGGCTCACTATACCCCTTGTCACATTCCATAAGGGGCGTAGTTTCCAAAATGGGGTCACATGTGGATATTTATTATTTTGCGTTTATGTCAGAACTGCCACCCCTGTGCAAATCACCAATTTGGGCCTCAAATGTACATAGTCCGCTCTCACTCCTGAGTCTTGTTGTGCGTCCGCAGAGCATTTTACGTCCACATATGGGGTATTTCCGTACTCAGGAGAAATTGCTGTACAAATTTTGGGGGTCTTTTTTTCCTTTTGCCGCGTGTGAAAATAAACAGTATGGGGCAACACCAGCATGTTAGTGTAAAACATTTTTTTTTACCCTAATAGGCTGGTGTAGCCTCGAACTTTTCCTTTTCATAAGGGGTAAAAGGAGAAAAAGTCCCCAAAATTTGTAGTGAAATACCCCATATGTGGCCCTAAGCGGTTTCCTTGAAATACGACAGGGCTCTGAAGTGAGAGAGCGCCACGTGCATTTGAGGACTAAATTAGGGATTGCATAGGGGTAGACATAGGGGTATTCTACGCCAGTGATTCCCAAACAGGGTGCCTCCAGCTGTTGCTAAACTCCCAGCATGCCTGGACAGTCAGTGGCTGTCCAGAAATGCTGGGAGTTGTTGTTTTGCAACAGCTGGAGGCTCTGTTTTGGAAACACTGCCGTACAATATGTTTTTCATTTTATTGGGGGGGGGGCAGTGTAAAGGGGGTGTATAAGTAGTGTTTTACCCTTTATCATGTGTTAGTGTAGTGTAATGTTTTTAGGGTACATTCGCACTGGCGAAGGTTTACAGTGACTTTCCTGCCAGGAGTTTGCACTGTGGCGAAAAATTTGCCACAGCTCAAACTTCAAACAGGAAACTTACTGTAAACCCACCCGCGTGAATTTACACTGTACATTCACATGGGGGGGCAATCCTCCAGCTGTTTCAAAACTACAACTCCCAGCATGTACTGACAGACCATGCATGCTGGGAGTTGTACTTTTGCAACAGCTGGAGGCACACTGGTTGGAAACCCATCAGTTAGGTTCTGTTACCTAACTCAGTATTTTCCAAACAGTGTGCCTCTAGCTATTGCAAAACTACAACTCCCAGCATGCACTGATCGCCGAAGGGAGATGTAGTTATGCAACAGCTGGAGGTACGCAACTACAACTCCCAGCATGCTGAGACAGTTGTTTGGACATGCTGGGATTTGCAGTTTTGCAACATCTGGAGGGCTACAGTTTAGAGACAACTGCACAGTGTTCTCCAAACTGTGGCCCTCCAGCTGTTGCAAAACTGCAAATCCCAGCATGCCGAAACAGCAAACAGCTGTCCGGGCATGCTGGGAGTTTCAGTTTTGCAACATCTGGAGGGCTACAGTTTAGAGACCATTGTATAGTGGTCTCAAACTGTAGCCCTCCAGATCTCCAGATGTTGCTAGGCAACTCACCGGCTTCCATAGGATTCAGGGAGCCACATCGCAGTCCTCTTCTGCCGCCGATCGCCGCCCGCTGCTGCCGCCGATGAGTAAGTGGACTTCGGCGCCGGTCCTCTGTCGGTTTCCCCATTCTACCCCACCTGCGGGGGTGGGCAGAACGGGGAAACCGAAAGTTAACCCTTCAGCCCCCGATCTGCTTTTGGTCATCGCTTCTTGACGACCAATAGCAGGGATAGGAGGGGTGGCACCCCTGCCACCTAACTCCTATCCCTTCAGGGGGATCATGGGTGTCTTGGACAACCCCGATCCCCCTTATTTTCTGGGTCACTGGGTCTAGGAATCGCTGCAAATTGCTGGTGTGAAATCGCTGGTGTGAAATCGCTGATGACAGATAGATATCAGCAGTCACCCCGGTCCGGTCCCCGCCCGGCGCGCGGCAGGGAAGGAAATTCCCATGGACGGACGCATACGTCTTTGGTCCTTAACTACCAGGTAGCTAGGACGTACGTGTTCGTCCTTGGTCCTTAAGGGGTTAATGAATTTGGTGCATATACACTCCAACTACACCATCAAAACATGTGTATAGCATCAGTACACTTACACTGACTTTGATAAATCTCCCCCATCATTTTTTGGGCTTTTCATACAAAGGCTATTTCTCTTTCACTATTTTAGGGCTCCAATGCTGTTGCAAAAGTAAATTTTGGCATGCTTGGAAAAATCAAATGCGTTCTCACTTGCATCCTCAAAAGCTGTTGCTCCTCCTAAAAAGGGGGGGGGAAATTGGAACGCTTGGAAAAAGCCATTACATCTTCCAATACCATTTTAACAGTCAGGCATCTGCCAACAAAAAAGAATACTTCATGTCTCTTTATTTTAGTGTTAAAAAGCATACAAAATCTGCTAATGCTGTGTATTTTTAAACAAGGTGCTTTGTAACTTTTAGACTAACTTAGCCTTAAAACCACTTTAAAACTACTTGAAAACATTCCTAGCCTAGCAGTGTTATACAAGGCTTCAGAGCTCTTAGGCAGTGGTTAACACGTGATTTAAGGCTTATTTCATTTCCAGTTAAGATAGAAATTGTTCCCTGAGAGAAGCAAGCTTTTTCTCCAAGCCTGGCAAACCAAACCTTTGAAAAGCTTGTTCAGATCTAGTTTGGTTATCGCTATAATTCCTGAATCTTGTACACAGATAAATATGCCTGTATATTTATAGTTTCTCTGGAATCTGAGAGGCAACTTTGGTTTACTACCCATGTACCTTGTCTGGTAGTTAAATTATGTCGACTTCCCCTCTAACCAAGGGGGGGGGGGGGGGGGCTATGTGATTTAGGCATATTTGTCAGTCCCATTAGCACTTGTTTATGTGTAAATTGTTTTAATTGGCAAAAAAACACAATATATATCAGATTAAGCCAATATTAACGGTAAAGCACACACCTATGAAGTGCTAAAGATCTTAATGAAAACTTCTGCTTTATTAGGAATATTTACTGCGGATATGTGAATAAATTGTATTTACACTTTACTCACTGTGAAGCAGGTTGTGCTATTTATATGTAATCGGGATTGCTAAATATAAAGCTTGGATATATTGGTATTTATCCATTCCTGTTTTTCATATAATTTTTTTACATTTATCCCTTAATTATATCCTTTTTTTTTTTTTTTTTTGCTGTATTTTGGAATGCTCATTATTTATACATCTACCTGTTATATGTTTTCCCCTTATTTATAGATACCCAAAGCATAACCAGCAACTCCTTAGTCAACTTGCTCAGGAAATACCTCTTGCAAATTGTATAGATTATAAAGGCAATAGACTAGGATATCTTTCTTTTCCAATCCACAGAGGTAGGTAATATATTTAGTGAGGATGAGAGCCTCCTTTTCTGTTAAAACAAGGAATTTACTGGGAGCAAAAGTGATAGGTTCCGGTTTGTGGCCGCTCTTTTTAGAACGTAAAGGCTGTCTAGGTTTAGGAATAGGTTATAGTACCCAGTTTAAGGGCATAATAGGTAGGAGCGGTTGACCCGTAAGGCCCCCCTTCTCTAGACCCTAAATGCTCCCCCCCCCCCCCATGTATTGTCCCTGCCCTGTAGGATTCATAAATGTAACTATCTGTATGTTTTCTTTTGATCCCCAAGGTGAGATAGATTTTGGGTACATCCATAGATATTTCTATCTTTGGAACTTTTTTGGGACTGTACATTCATTTGAACTGTGTGGCCAATCTATTTAAACTTGATGGTCCTTTTTCAAAAGCATTTTTTAAAAGTTTATGTTTATGTTGTTGTTCATACAAATTTCAGGTTGAAGCACAAATACAAGGGATTCTTATCAATGTTTCCACTGCCCAATGCTATGCTCAGCTTTACTTACTGGCAGGTTCTGTAGCTAGTAGAAGCCTGCTTGACCAAGTACTATCAGGGTCTTTTAGCCTCAGAATATCTTGCTACAGCAGACTGAAGAAAGATTCCAAAGCAGAGACATGGCCTCTTTTAAACAACTGGCCAAAAGGTTTCTGTATGTAGTAGAACATCTGATCGAAGGTGAAGCCCCTGACACTTCTCTGACTGAAGAAACAACTGTGCTGGCAAATAATGATAGTAGCACAGGGCCGGATCATCGGGACATCCCTGCGGGCTGCTTAGTAGCGGATCGGGGCCCCCCGATAGCCCGGCCGCGGCCACTTTAAAACAGTGACCAGCGGTGGCTCCTGTGGGCCCGCCCCGGACTCCTCCTGCTTTTTCTATATTTCATATTTCCTTACCTGGCCGCGCTCGGCAGGCTCCGGTAGCGTCGGGTCTCGTGGACTGTGACGAATGATGTCTCCTGCAGCTCCTCTGCACAGTGTCAGGGACGTCACTCCTCATTTCCGGCAGCCGTGCCGCTACAGTGCACAGTTTTCTTCATTACACCCCAGCGCTGCAGGAAATGACGAGTGACGTCGTGCAGGGGAGCCGCAGCAGACGTTACTCGTCACAGCCCACAAGACTCGATGCTACCTGAGCCTGCCGAGCGCGGCCAGGTAAGTAAATAGGAAAAATAGAAAAAGCAGGAGGAGGGGGGGGAGCAATGAGCAGGGGAGGATGAATGGGGGAGGATGATGAGGCAGAGGGGGGGTAATGACAAGCAGGGGGGGTAATGACAAGCAGGGGGGGTAATGACGAGCAGGTGGGGTAATGATGAGTGGGGGGGTAATGATGAGCGGGGGGGGTAATGATGAGCGGGGGGTAATGATGAGCAGGGGGGAATGATGAGCAGGGGGGGGAATGATGAGCAGGGGGGGATGATGAGCAGGGGGGATGATGAGCAGTGGGGGTAATGATGAGCAGGGGGGTAATGATGAGCAGGGGGGTAATGATGAGCAGGGGGGATGATGAGCAGGGGGGGATGATGAGCAGGGGGGATGATGAGCAGGGGGGATAATGAGCAGGGGGGATGATGAGCAGGGGGGGATGATGAGGGGGGGGTGATGAGCAGGGGGGATGATGAACAGGAGGGGATGATGAGCAGGGGGGGAATGATGAGCAGGGGGGGATGATGAGCAGGGGGGATGATGAGCAGGGGGGTGATGAGCAGAGGGGTGATGAGCAGGGGAAAACACAGTCTCTTGAAGGGTTATACTGATTGTTGTCTTTATACAGAGGATGAGGAGCGGCTGGCAGAGTGAGGAACCAATGATGTCCTGGCGTCGAACTTTACAGAGGAAGATGGAGCTGGAAGAAGACATGGCGTCTGGACCAGATGAAGAAGAAAAGGAAAGACAACAGAGAAGACGTCTCCTGTGAGTCATTTTATGTTTGTGTTTTCTCCTGACTGTCCCATTAGATCTCTCGTCACTTCTAAGTTTTGCAGTAATAATGGATGACAATGTATATGAGGCTCCAGCTGTTACAAAACTACAACTCCTATAACACCTGAAGCTCTCCAGACATAATGGGGGTTGTAGCTTTGCAACAGCTGCAAAGAGTGACCTGAACTTAAGTGATTTTAGACCATGCAGCCCGGTTTATTTTAACGGGGGCCTGACTCCTGTTCCACTCAGTGGAAGGGAAGGGGGACTGTCGGGGGGGGGGGGGGATGCCCCATCATAATGAAGTGCTCCGTCTTCCAGGCAGCCTTAATCTGGCCCTGAGTAGATGATGTGGGATCCCAGAGATTAATGAATCTACACGTTAAACAGAGCAGTGAGAAGTCCAAACCAATCTGCAGCAGAGATCTTGGGGCTGTCTTAGTGCAACATACAGACACAGAGCAGAAGTTTGCCCTGAAGAAATCTGATAACACCAGGCATTCTTAAAATTCTCAAAGTGTCCCTTTGTTGTGTCCATGTTCTGCTCCTTTCCAGCTAAATCTCATATGTGCATGGGCATGAGCTATGTTGGAGGAGGAGATTGAGGGGCCCTTCTACTCAACAAGGGTGTATTATGTGCAGAGGCATACCCATATTGGCTAGGTATTGGCGAGCATGCCGCACAGGAAACTACTGCTACCTCTGCTAGGGAAGCCTGGCATATAAAAGGAAACTCCTCCCCCAATGCAAATCATAATTTTCCCATTTTATTAAATAAATAAAAAATAACACTAAATCATTTGATACTGTAGCATGTGGAATTGCCCAAACTATGAAAAATATAATGTTATCTATTAAGATACAACGTTACTGATCTCACATGGTGAACAAAATAAATGGGGAAGGGGGAGAGTGGTGTGAGGGGGTAAGAATAACGCTAAAATTGCAGATTTGTTTGGTCACATCACATGAAAAAAAAAAAAACATAAAAAATAAACACTTCTTACACCTTAGACCACTCATGAGTGTGCACCTGTCCTCAGCTACAGTGATTGTTAATGTAGGGAATTGAGCCAGCAGTAATGGAAGGACTGCTAGTGCTCCCCTAAAATAGGGAGAGAAATGGTCCAAAGATAATCCAGCCATGCTCTCAATCCACCTGTAGCACTGGCAGGTGCAGGGCCCCACTGCCAAACTTACTTCTTTCTTCCCCCAGGATCCACAGCTCAGCTCTGGAAGCTATGCCTACAGTGCGGGCAGCAGATGACAGGTGGCCAACAGGGGGCCCCCGTACAAGAGGTTTTTGGTGTAATTTTGCACATGAGATCCAGCCCTGCACCTGACTCAGTCCCTGGGGGAAGTTGATGTTCTGAAGATTCTTATCTTCAGGGCACCATAATCTTCAGAACACCAACCCCTGAGGGATATATCACTGGGGGCATCTCTTTAACAGCCTGCCTGAAGCCTGCAAACCTCCTGATAACACATTAAGATGGACACATTAAGGTAACCTATTTTGGGTTTTCAATATGCATTTTAGGCCAAGTTTTCTGTATTTTCTGGGTTTGAACAGATATATAGTGTTTCTACCTGTGTTTAACATAAATACGCATTGAAAGCATTGAGAGTGAAAGTTAACTGGCAGTTTCTCTGCCACTTAACTACTTGGTGGGTGCCAAAAGAAAGGAAGTCATAGCCAAGGTACAAGTTTAGGAATTACCGATCTATGTAAGCACATGGAGAGGCATCACAAGGCCTGGCTAGAAGTACCACTAGTCCACCACTGCCCTCTGTCAGCTGGCTATTAGTAGCTATTGTTCACTACTGCCTACTGTCCACTGTCTACTACAACTACCACCAGTCCACCACTTTCTGCAGTCCAATGGCTACTATTAGCACTAGTCTACCACTGCCTGCTGTCCGCTGGCTACTACCACCGGGACACCACTGCCTGCTGTCCCCTGGATACTACTAGCACTAGTCCATTACTGCCTATTTTCCACTGGCTACTTCAACTACCACCAGTTCACCACTGTCTGCTGTACTCTGGCTACTACCATCAATAGTTCATCACTGCCTGCTTTCTACTAGCTACTACAACTACCACTAGTACACCATTGCTTACCATCTTCTGGCTGTTAGTAGCACTAGTTTACCACTGTTTCCTTTCTGCTGGCTACTACAACTTCCATCAGTACTCCCTTGCTGATGCTACTACCATCAAATCCTACACATACGCAATCTGTGATCTAAAAAAGGATCATTTTTTTCAGCTTTTTCTTCTTCAATATTTTCACACCATCACTAATCCTGTTGCTACTCCCCAAAAAAAGGATAATTTTTTAAAATGCTTTGAAAAAGTAATTGTGTCTTCTGATACCTACATGTGCATTTTAATACCATTAGGCATCTTCTATGTAAAATATATATTTTATGCTGCTTTATTTTAGTGCTAAAAGCATACAGAATCTGCTGGTGCAGTGTTTTTAACAAACTGTTAGTTACTGCACGTAACTTTGAAATTAACTTAGCCTTAAAGGGGTTATCCAGGAAAAAACTTTTTATATATATATATATATATATATATATATATATATATATATATATATCAACTGGCTCCAGAAAGTTAAACAGATTTGTAAATTACATCTGTGTCAAAATCTTAATCCTTTCAGTAGCTGCTGAAGTTGAATTGTTCTTTTCTGTCTAAGTGCTCTCTGATGACACGTGTCTCGGAAGCTGTCCAGAGTAGAAGCAAATTCCCATAGGAACTTAGACAGAAAATAAACAACTCAACTTCAACAGCTGATAATTATTGGAAGGATTAAGATTTTTTAACCCCTTAAGGTCTCAGGGTTTTTCCACTTTCGTTTTTTCCTCCTTACCTTTTAAAAATCATAACCCTTTCAATTTTCCACCTAAAAATCCATATTATGGCTTATTTTTTACGTCGCCAATTCTACTTTGCAGTGACATTAGTCATTTTACCCAAAAATGCACAGCGAAACGGAAAAAAAAATCATTGTTTTTGGGGGCTTCCGTTTCTACGCAGTGCATATTTTGGTAAAAATTACACCTTATCAGTATTCTGTAGGTCCATACGGTAAAAATGATACCCTACTTATATAGGTTTGATTTTGTCGCACTTCTGGAACAAATCATAACTACATGCAGGAAAATTTATACGTTTAAAAATGTCATCTTCTGACCCCTATAACTTTTTTATTTTTCCACGTACAGGGCGGTATGAGGACTTATTTTTTGCGCCGTGATCTGAAGTTTTAATCGGTATGATTTTTGTTTTAATCGGACTTTTTGATCACTTTTTATTCATTTTTTAATGGTATAAAAAAATTTTGCGCGTACGCCATTGACCGTACGGTTTAATTAATTATATATTTTTATAGTTCGGACATTTACGCACGCGGCGATACCACATACATTTATTTTTATTTTTTTAACACTGTTTTATTTTTTTTATGGGAAAAGGGGGGTGATTCAAACTTTTATTAGGGAAGGGGTTAAATGACCTTTATTAACACTTTTTTTTACATTTTTTTGCAGTGTTATAGGTCCCATAGGGACCTATAACACTGCACACACTGATCTTTTACACAGATCACAGGCATGTATTAACACGCCTGTGATCAGAGTTATTGGCGCTTGACTGCTACTGCCTGGATCTCAGGCACGGAGCAGTCATTCGCCGATCGGAATGACTGCCGTCCTGTCAGCTGTTCGGGACGCCGCGATTTCACCGCGGCGGTCCCGAACAGCCCGACTGAGCAGCCGGGTCACTTTCACTTTCGCTTTAGAAGCGGCGGTCAGCGATCGGCGATGTGTGGTATTAGCCGCGGGTCCCGGCCGTTGATGAGCGCCGGGACCGACGCGATCTGATGCGGGATCGCGGCGCGATCCCGCTTCATAACGCAGGAGCCGGCGCAGGACATAAATATACGTCCTGCGTCGTTAAGGGGTTAAAAGAAGTAACTTACAAATCTGTTTAACTTTCTGGAGCCAGTTGATCTAAAAAAAAAAAAGTTTTATCCTGGAATACCCCTTTAAACCACTTTAACCCCTTAACGACGCAGGACGTAAATGTACGTCCTGGTGATGTGGTACTTAATGCACCAGGACATACATTTACGTCCTGAGCATAACCGCGGGCATCGGAGCATCATGAGCGGCAGGTCCCGGCTGTGGATCGCAGCAAGGGACCCGCCGGTAATGGCGGCCACCCACGATCCCACGGATGTCGGCCATTAACCCCTCAGATGCCGTGATCAATACAGATCACGGCATCTGCAGCATCGCGATCACTTAACAGGATGATCGGATCGCCCGCAGCACTGCCGCGGCGATCCGATCATCCTGCACGGCAGATGGAGGTCCCCTCACCTGCCTCCGCTGTCTTCCAGGAGTCTTCTGCTCTGATCTGCCTTCCCGCAGACAAGAGCAGAAGATGACCAATAACCCTGATCAGTGCTATGTCCTATACATAGCACTGAACAGGGTTAGCAATCGATTGGTTGCTATAAATAGTCCCCTATGGGGACTATAAGAGTGTAAAAATAAAAGTAAAAAAAGTAAAAAAATAAAGCAAAATAAATTTGAAAAAGCCCCTCCCCCAATAAAAACGTAAATTGTCCCATTTTCCCTATTTTACCCCCAAAAAGTGTAAAAAAAATTATTTTACATACATATTTGGTATCGCCATGTGCGTAAACATCCATACTATTAAAATAAAATGTAAATGATCCCGTACGGTGAACGGCATGAACGTAAAAAAGTCCAAAAGTCCAAAATAGCTGCTTTTTTATAACATTTTATTCCAAAAAAAATTAATAAAAAATGTAATAAAAGTTTTGTATAAGCAAATATGGTATTAATAAAAAGTACAGATCACAGCGCAAAAAATGAGCCCTCATACCGCCGCTTATACGGAAAAATGAAAAAGTTATAGGTCTTCAAAATAGGAGGAGTTTAAACGTACTAATTTGGTTAAAAAGTTTGCGTTTTATTTAAGCGCAACAGTAATAGAAAAGTGTATAATCATGGGTATTATTTTAATCATATTGACCCAGAGAATAAAAAACATGTCATTTTTACCATAAATTGTACGTCGTGAAAACAAAACCTTCCAAAATTTGCAAAATTACAGTTTTCTTTTTAATTTCCCCACACAAATAGTATTTTTTTTGGTTGCGCCATACATTTTATGGTAAAGTGAGTGATGGCATTACAACAGACAACTGGTCACGCAAAAAACAAGCCCTCATACTAGTCTGTGGTTGAAAATATAAAAGAGTTATGATTTTTTGAAGGGGAGGAGGAAAAAACAAAAGCGCAAAAATAAAATTGTCTGAGTCCTTAAGGTCCATATGGTCTGAGTCCTTAAGGGGTTAAAACTACTTGCATACAATCCTAGGTGACCCTAGCAGTGTAGAGCTCTTAGACAGTGTTATACATGTGTTTTGAGACTTACTTCCAGTTTATTGCCGATTCATGGAAAGCCTGGTCGCTGCGAACCAAACTTTTTTGGAAAGTTTAGTGAGCCATGGAGCAACACCCATGATTTATCTGACATTAAGAGATTGTATTATCAATGTTTAAAGGTTAGAAATTATAGACCAAATTGGGGCAAGTGGAATTTTGATATTTAGTTTAACTGAATTAAGCTATGTTCACACATAGCATTTTGGTATTGAAGTATTTTCAACAGTGGTTTGGTCAGTATTTATTGACCAAAACCAGAAATAGAATTTCACAAAGAAAAACATTACACTATGTTTGTATAGATCTACATGGTAATGTAAAAGCCTTAGGACAGAGCTGTCAATAACTCTGCCTATTTTTTCCCCCTAGCTAGCCACCATCATCTTGATCTTGTCCTCACACAAACACACATTTCATGCCATGCCTTCCATATAGTGTTGCTCGCGAATATTCGCAATTCGAATATTATTCGCGAATATCGCATATTCGCGAATTCGCGAATTTCGCGAATATAGCGCTATATATTCGTAATTACGAATATTCGTTTTTTTTTTTTTTTTTTTTCTTCACAGTACACATCACAGTGTACTGTGCTTCCAGCTTGTGTGGTGTAAAGAAGGCTCTAATACTACAGTGTGAGACTGGCGCGCGAAAATTCGCATATGCGAAAATTAGCATATGCTAATTTTCGCATATGCGAATTTCCACATATACGAATTTTCGCATGCACGTATTTTCGCATACGCGAAAATAAAGCGAGAATATAACGAATATGCGAATATTCGCGAATATATGACAAATATTCGTCCATATATTCGCGAATATTCGCGAATTCGAATATGGCCTATGCCGCTCAACACTACTTCCATATAGGTGATGCATCGGCAGCATCCTAACATGCTAGTCCATGTTATTGAGGTTGCGTCCACATCACGATTTTTTCATCCGAATATCGGACAGAAAAATCTGATAAAAAAGGATTCTAAGATTCGTATACAATCGTATCTAAAAAATTACACTCATCCGATTAAAAAATTGTTCTAAAAAAATCGTATGGTTACAAAATTTGATCCGATTTTCTCTGATTTGCTTCATAAAAATTGGATCATGTTTGTTGTGAAGGGCAATAAAGCTTTATCATTCAATTCAGTGTTGAAAGGTTTATTGAGTGTAGAAGGAGATAGGAGATATAGGAGTGCTTGTGTGAGAGAAATTCTTTGGTTTTTAGCAATTTACAATGATTATATAATTGCTAATGTGATTGAGGATGCTGCAATTGAGGAGGAGGCAAAGGAGGTTGCATAAAGTACAGCAGCGCCGTTATTGGGTACACCTTGTCAATACTATTAGGGAAAAGCATGGGGCCTTTCATGGTCTGTATAGCCAGCTTCAAAGATACCCTATAAAGTTTCAAGACTATTTTAGAATGACTGTAGACAGTTTTGATAATCTACTGCAGCTGATTGGAGCTGATCTACAACGCCAGGATACAAGGTTCCGGAGATGTGTTTCTGCAACAGAAAGACTGGCTGTCACCCTAAGGTAGATATTCACTATATACACTTTTTTGGGGGTGAAGGAGATGGGTGGGGAATTTGCTTGAATATCCAATAATGTATATTGTCTGTGTCTAGTCTGAATACTATATTTCTTCATACTCAGGTACCTTCCCACTGGGGAAAGTTTCAGCTCCCTGCACTACCAATATCGCCTTGGCAAGTCTACTGTTTGCTGCCGTGTTAAAGAGACCAGTCAGGTTATCTGGGAAAAGCTGCAACCACAATACATGCCACATCCCACCTGTGATCAGTGGTTGGCCATTGCTGCAAAATTTTATGAAGTTGCAAATTTCCCTAATTGCATAGGGGCAGTAGATGGTGAGCACATTCGCATCAAGAAGGCGGCTCACAGCGGTTCCAGTTTCTATAATTATAAAAAAAAAATCTCTATAATATTAATGGCAATAGCTGATGCCCAGTATCAATTTGTGGCAGTCGACATTGGTGCATATGGGTGTACAAATGACTCTAAAGTCTTTAAAGAATCCTGCATGGGAAAACGCCTATACCAGAGGACATTTAACATCCCAGCTCGACAACAACTCCCAGGATCAGAGGGACCCCCAATGCCATTTGTCTTGGTAGGAGATGAAGCCTTCCTAATGTGTCCAAACCTTCTTAAACCGTATGGGTCATGAAGATTGAACCCCATAAGAAGAATATTTAATTAGAGGCTGACCAGGGCCCCCAGATTTGTAGAGTGTGCATTTGGCATACTGACTGCACATTGGCGAATCCTGAACACTACCATTCAACTTTCTCCAGATAACATAGGCCAAATTAGCATAACAGATGTATGACCAAATAGCATAACAGATGTATGCTAAGGGCAGCATGGTGGCTCAGTGGTTAGCACTGCGGCCTTGCAGCGCTGGGGCCTTGGGTTCAAACCCCACTAAGGACAACTAAAAATAAAGAGTTATTATTATTATTATAACGACGTCAGCAAAGAGCACTGTGCTCGTGATGTCATCAGAGAGAATTCCAAAAAGAAAAGAATTTCCTCTGTAGTATTCAGCAGCTAATAAGTACAGGAAGGATTAAGATTTTTTTTATAGAAGTAATTTACAAATCTGTTTAACGTTCTGGCACCAGTTGATTTAAAAGAAAAAAGGTTTTCACCGGAGTACCCCTTTAATCTTCTATAAATGTACTAGCATTTATCATTTTTCTCTTCACAGATTTCTTCTGGAGGCGTTTTGTACGGTCAACAAGGATCAATTATTTAACCCATTTTAATAAATTTTGTAGTTTGTTAAACCAATTTCTGATATGTGAACTTTTTAAAATAATGAAGACATTTTTTTTCTTCAAATTTCTTTATTTTATAAAAGTAAAAAAACATTGTACAATAAAAGGTAAACATTACCCACAAGTGGGTAAACAACAAAGAATATTCAAACAAATCCTTTGAGAAACAAACTGTACAGGTATAAATTCTGCTGCCATTTTTTAAACCTTCACAAAAAAGGTTCATTACAATGTTGGCATATATTGCCACGTTGACAATGTACCCTACATAGGGTGTTTAAGAAATATAAAACTATATAAAAACAGTTGAAATAAAAAGCAGCAAAAGGGGCATACTAGTGCATATACTTCCATGACTCTCTACAATCTCCATCAGAGTATTGTTCTGCAAAAAACTTAAGTGTCACCTTCTTCCTCCTTTCGTGTGCATGGATCATCACACTGCACTCAGCCAAGTTTGTACATCTCTGTGGCAGGTGATATTGCTGAGCTCAGTGTGATGATCCATGCTCACAAAAGGAGGAAGACGGTGAGTTCTTCACAATGGACTCAAGTTCTTTTCAGAACTATACTCTTTTAGGGTGCCTACAGCTGTTGTCAAAATACAATTCAAAGCATCTCCACACAACAATCCTGAGAGTTGTAGTTTGACAAAAGCTGGAAGCTGCCTGGTTGGGAAACATCCAGATTGAGATAGTAGAGAATCAGTGATAAAGTGCTAGAGATAATTTAACAAAATGTTTTGAACCAACCAAAACTCACTGTCTGAAAAGATCCATAATGAACCTGATTTCTCGAGTGAGAAACAGTGGAGTGAGTTTCCAATAGCATTTGCTTTTGGAAATTCACACAAAAGGTTTCTCACACACTATTTGAGAAAGCTGGTTCATATTGTGCAAAGACAAAAGTAGCTACAAATTTTGGAATTGAACCTCAGATCCCCGAACAGGTGTGCTTTCCTGGACATATTGATGAGAGTAGGTACGAACATTGGGATACTGTGTTTGTACAACTTGAGGAGGACCATATTGAATGAAATGCTGTGGTGTACTTGGAGGCACACGTGTCTGGGGATCTAGCAGTTGAAATTGTTGCATTGGTGATGGTTCGTGAAATGTGGGCGTTTGGCAGTGCTTTTTGTCTATCTCTGCCATTAAACTAAGAATTTTCATTGTAGACATACCAGGGAGTAGTGAGAGAAGGAATTGACGGTCGTCATTTTCTTTTTCACCACTCCACCCTCCCTCCAAACGCAAAATCCTTAAATCTTGGTACATTAATCTACTCTCAAAGCTGTCCTCTATTTTTTTGAAATCCCTCTAACATTAAGCTCTCTCTAAAATCATGGTCTTTTTGTTGCCGTCTAGTGGCGTGCATAATTTGATGCTGTATTCGATCTGCCACAGACATGTGAGTTGAAGGTTCTCCTTCTACTGGTGGAGCAGTTTCTGATTGTAGTGTGGATCCCTCTGTTCTGTCTGTAATGTTGAAGAAAGACTTGATGTTGTCCTGAAAATTAAAAAAAATTATATTATTTCAAAGGCATATAGTGGGTGAGTTATCAAAACCTGTGTAGAGAAAGAGTTGTTGAGTTGCCCATAGTAACCAGTAAGCCTCTGTTCTAAAGATTCCTGTGAAAATTTAAAGATGCAATTTACTTACTTTCGAAGTTTGAAGCATTTTCGAAGAAATTGGAGTCTATTGGCATGCTTGTACACTGTAAGTTTGGAGGCACCAGAACCACTTTTAGACGCTTGTTCCTCTTTAGTACAATATCTTTTAAAAGCATCTCTTACTGACTGACATTTTTTTTTGCATCTTCTCATCTAATTTTTGATAAATTACAGAGGATAAACTTTGGAAATAAAATATCAAAAGATTTAGACTGTCAAACAAACCTAATTTAGTCTAGACTGAGGAAGACAATGTTTCATAGTTTGGAATTAGACATTCCCCCACTTCCTGCCACATCTTTCTTGTATGATAATTGTCTGAGTGTTTTTCATGGGTATGATCCCACAGTGCTGGCCGATCTTGGACTAATAGGATTAATTCCTCAGTGGGAAAGTCAGGCACCATTTCACCCTCATTTCCCTTTGATCTTTTCTTTTTTTGGGATACCTAAATTGAAAAAACATAATTGGTCTAAGCACAAATTGAAAACAAAAGGCACAGGATCAATAGAAAGGAATGGAGGGTGAATTGGGGGAGAATTATCAAAACCTGTCCAGAGGAAAAGTTGCCCAGAGCAACCAATCTGAAGCAATCTAATTGGTTGCTATGGGCAACTTTTCCTCTGGACAGTTATTGATAAATCTCCCCCATTGTGTCCAAAGCATACTACTGTGATCAACCTTCATGCTGAAACAAAAAAAAAAAAACTACATACATGAAGAGTCAGCAATTTGCACCAGCACGAATGATGAAAGTCAAACTAGCCTTGAAAAGATGAGCATACTTACCCCAATTGTACTTTCACTTGATGAAGGCTTCTTTGATTTCTGTGTTGTGGTAACAGAAGATGCCTAAAATACAAATAAAATTAATGTTGAGCTGCTAAAACTGTGTAGAATTAAATAAATAAATAAAAAATATTAACAAACCAGGCTAGTGGTAGGCAGATGGGGAGATTGACGCTGCTCCTCTGGCTCTGGGCTAAACCTTGCCTGAGTCAATATATAATAGCAAATATAAAAGCTATTTTAATGGTCAACTGTGATTTTACCTATGACAATTTAAAAACATTAAAAAAAGGGTACATACAGTGCTCTGGTCAGATGAACATGGACTGGACTCTGCAAAAAAAAACAAATGTATATACACACACACACAAATCAATATCTATAGCTCTAATATATATATATATATATATATATATATATATATATATATATACACACACACACACACACACACACCATCTATATCTAGATATCCATATCTACACACACACATACAATTTACCCCAGGAAAGGATTCCTGCGTATATCCTGGACTGTCATCTTCATCATCACTAAACATCTATTTAAAAACAAAAAAATAAATGAAGTGAATCTCATGAGCCAGACATTGTTCTGGAGATTTCTAAAAAGGTGGTGCAGTTGCCCATAGAAACCAATCAGTGATACTTAAATGTTTTAAAAGGCCTCTTTAATAAAGAAAGAAGCAATCAGATTGGTTGCTATGGGCAACAACACCACTCTTCCACTGCTCAGCTTTGGATAAATCTCCACCTGTGAGAGCATGGTGCAAAAAGAACAGCAGGAGCCCACAATATTGGAACTGTACAAGCAAGCAATAAAAATGCTTCATAACATGAGACAGGCACTGGGAGAATGGTGCAAAAAGAACAGCAGGAGCCCACCCCAATCACCACACAATATTGGAAGAACACAAGCAAGCATAAATATTGCAAACACATGCATCATAAACATGAGGCATACATGTAAACACATGGTAAAAAAACAAAAACAGCAATACCCCACCCAAAAACATTATAAAGGGATAATTGCAGCTCTCCAATATATAACTCCCCCACCCCTCCACCAAAAGCAATATACATTGCAATATTGAATGCAAGAAAACATGGTAGCAGCACCAAACAGGCAATTTACTATGGCTATACAATGAGAACACAGCCAACATAGGGAAATAAAAACATACCTAAGACATAGAAAAGAAATCCTTCAAAAAATAAAATGTTTGCAAATTATATATTGATAACATAAAACAGCTATTGCACAGAGATATCTGAGGAAACTTACTTTCTGAAGGGTACCTCACTCCTTGGGTAAATCCTTGGGTGCAGCAAGATGGTGTCCAGGCTTCACAGACTAGTTGTGTGTGGGGGGAAGGTTGCTCTGACCTTTATATATAGAGCAGAGACTGCTGGGAGGAAGATTCTCAAAGTTTCTAGCAGTTTCCAGAACTTGCTGGACTATTCTGTGGCTACTGCGCATGTGTGAACAAAAATTACGGGTGCGATTAATCTGATGAAATCGCACAGTTAAAGATCTAATCCGATTTACATTGAACTTCATTATATCTTTTTCAGATACGATTTGAACCTGATTTTAAGTCTGGGGGAAAAATCGTGGTCAAACCCGATTTCAGACCCGAAAATGAATCGTTTGAAATCGGATGTGGATCGAATCGGATGTGTATAGTAGATCCGAATTTTTCATGGAAGTCAATGAATCAGACTTTATGTACGTTTTCATACGATTTTAAGTTCTAAAATCGTGTACTCAAGTCGTATGGACAAATCGTGATGTGAATGCAGCCTAAGGCATTAGGTCACTGATCAAGATATTCCCAATCCAAAAACAGAGAAGCACAGATGTTGTAAAACTGTTGCTCGAGTGTGTCTTATGTAGATATAGATCGCTCAATAAGGAATTTATAATGACCTATAAAGGGGTATCTTTTTGCCCCCCCTTTTTAGACATGCCTACATGGCCGACCAAGGCACACTTAAGTCCAATATATGTATATGCATGCATAGTTTATTCCATACTATTGGAAATAAAAGACGATAAGTGTAAGGTTGATGCTTTAAGACTGTATTTTTGGGAGGGGATCATGATACTTAAGGCCTTTCCACATCTGCCTTCCCTTCTCTTTAGTCCCTTTCCTCTAGACCATTCCTTCCCTTCTCTTTAGTTCCTCCTATGTTAGATCATTCATCCATTGGATATTCCCCCTTTTAGGCTTACCTACATGATCACGGCCCACCTCGGGACAATATAAGTCCATTATGTGTATGGATGTCTAGTTCATTCCATACTGTCAGAGATACACAACTAAAAGTCATAAACTTGTAAAAAAAAAAAAAAAAAAATTTGAAACCCTAAAAGCTGTAAATAGACCCTTTGTGTTATAATAAGACAAAAAAATCATATTTGAATATTATTATTAACATGTCAGTGATTATTTAAATTATTGGCAAGAATCTGTTTTTGGCATATGGTTATTGAAAATCACATATCTTGAAGTGAGGAGTTGTTAAAATGTACTTATTATATTTCATATAAAATGAATTACAGGCTAATGACATGTGGGTGATAGTGGAGTGTGAGTCAGTAACATGATGGCAAATGACTGCTTATATATGTGTGTGTGTGTGTGTGTGTGTAAGCTAGATTCAGATATGTTGAATGACAGCATATGTGTGATACAAAATAATTGCATTTCCCTGATTCATCTCATGGAATTTCCAAACAGATGTGCAGCAAATTCCTAATTGCATAAAAGGATCAAAAATAAAATTATTGTATGTTTCCCCTCAAAGAAAGGATAAAAGGAGATGTTGTATATTCTGTGGTTTATCATCCAAATTTATCATATATCAGTCATCACTGAGATAAATATGGTGCATCCTCAGATTGTGTGGGCCAAGTTTAAGCTACTCTTTAAAGGGGTATTCCAGGATTTTTGTTTTATTTGACTATGCTACAGGGGCTGTAAAGTTAGTGTAGTTCATACTATAGTGTCTGTACCTGTGTGTGACAGTTTTCTCACAATTCTTATGTGATTTTCACCCCAATATTTATTTTTATCAGCATACAAAATGACTGTTGTCTCTGATTTTTCCCAGCTTGCAATGCGGTCGAGACCTGACTCACTAGTCAGCTGATGACAGGGAGCCTGTCTGCTTCAATGGGTGGAGAGAGCAACCTGCAAGTAATGCAACAGCTGGAGGCACCCTGATTGAAAACCACAGGTCTGCAGCTCATTTGTGTTTCAATGGGTGGGGTGGCTGATGTGTGGGAAGGAGGAAAATGGTATCATGGGATTTGTAGGCAAACAAGAAAACTGAAAACAGGAAATACAAGTTCACAGAAAGCTAGCCACAGTGTTATGGTAATCTCACAACATAGCCATTTAGCCCAAGACAAGCGCAGATCCTTCCTAATCATGTCCATTTATGTCTGCAAGGTACATACTAAAATCAACTTATGCTGGATAACCTCTTTAACTCTTCGTCCACACTGCGGAACCAAGAATTGGTGCGAATCTGGGGCTGAATTGCAGCGTAAATTTTGGATCTGCCCAGGAAAAAGAAGTACTGCCCCTTTTGGACCAGACCATAAAAGACAATACCAACAAAAGGTGTTTTGAGGGCTAGCACAAACTCCAGTGGGCTTTTTTAATACATTTCGGACAGAAATTCCAGATTTCCTCTGCTATTCCGCTCACACAAGTGAATTTGGATGGAAAAAGAAGTCCCATTGACTTCTATCGAATTTCTCTAATGAATTCAGCCCAAAGAATTACCATGTTCATTCTTTGGGTGGAAGTCCATTCTACCTGCATAATTTCCCCATGAAATTGTATACAGAACAGTGAAATCTTATTGAAAACAATGCAAGCAAAATTCCACAGCAGAATTCCACTAGCTGAATTTCAGTAGTGTGGAAAAAGGCCTAAATATGAGACAAGAATAATGAACATTTTGGGAGCAATTTATCAAGTTCCTGAACTATTTTTTTTCCCATTATATTGGCACAAATGTTTGCACAACTCTAATTTTGTTTAAATATTTGCTAAATATTAAACTTTTTTTTTTTAACCCCTTAAGGACCAAGGACGTACCGGTACGTCCTTGGTCCTGCTCTCCTGATATAACGCGGGTTACACAGTAACCCCGCGTCATATCACGGCGGGCCCGGCATCATAGTGAAGCCGGGACCCGCCTCTAATAGCGCGCTATTAACCCTTTAGCCGCGCGCTCAGAGTTGAGCCGCGTGGCTAAAAGCGAAAGTAAAAGTTGCCGGCTAGCTCAGTCGGGCTGTTCGGGATAGCCGCGGCTAATCGCGGCATCCCGAACAGCTTACAGGACAGAGGGAGGGCCCCTACCTGCCTCCTCGCTGTCCGATCGCCGAATGACTGCTCAGTGCCTGAGATCCAGGCATGAGCAGTCATGCGGCAGAATCGTCGATCACTGGTTTCCTGTGAGAAACCAGTGATCAATGATGAAGATCAGTGTGTGCAGTGTTATAGGTCCCTATGGGACCTATAACACTGCAAAAAAAAAAGTGAAAAAAAAAGTGAATAAAGATCATTTAACTCCTCCCCTATTAAAAGTTTGAATCACCCCCCTTTTCCAATAAAAAAAAAAAAACACAGTGTAAATAAAAATAAACATATATGGTATCACCGCGTGCGGAAATGTCCAAATTATAAAAAATATATCATTAATTAAACCGCTCGGTCAATGGCGTGCGCGCAAAAAAAAATTCCAAAGTCCAAAATAGTGCATTTTTGGACACTTTTTATATCATTTATCAATATCAATCAGGATCAATAAGTCCTATCAACGCAAAAATGGTACCGTTAAAAACTTCAGATCACGGCGCAAAAAGTGAGCCCTCATACCGCCCCATACACGGAAAAATAAAAAAGTTATAGGGGTCAGAAGATGACAATTTTAAACGTATTAATTTTCCTGCATGTAGTTATGATTTTTTCCAGAAGTCCGACAAAATCAAACCTATATAAGTAGGGTATCATTTTAACCGTATGGACCTATAGAATAAAGATAAGGTGTCATTTTTACGGAAAAATTTACTACGTAGAAACGGAAGCCCCCAAAAGTAAAAAAAATTGCGTTTTTTTTTTAATTTTGTCGCACAATGATTTTTTTTTCATTTCACCGTAGATTTTTGGGCAAAATGACTGAGGACATTACAAAGTAGAATTGGTGGCGCAAAAAATAAGCCATCATATGGATTTTTAGGTGCAAAATTGAAAGAGTTATGATTTTTTAAAGGCAAGGAGCAAAAAACGAAAATGCAAAAACGGAAACCCCCCCGGTCCTTAAGGGGTTAAACACAACACCATTTGCACCACTTTTGAATTCTGTAGCATTAAAGGGGTACTCCAGCCCTCATACATCTTATCCCCTATCCACAGGAAAGGAAATAAGATGTCTGACCACAGGGGTCCTGCGGCTGCAATCTGGCATTCGGCACCCACCTCTTTGAGCTGCACGCCGCGCTGCCAGCTCACAAACTGACGGGTGCCGACCATGGGGGCGGAGTTGTGACATCACGATACTCCGCCCCCGTGGTCACAACCTGGCAGTTTGTGTGCTGGCAGCACGGCGTGCAGCTCAAAGAGGTGGGTGCCGACTGCGAGATTGTAGCAGCAGGACCCCCGCGGTCAGACATCTTATCCCCTATTCTTTAGATGTCTTAGGGGCGGAGTACCCCTTTAAGCCATCTTTTATCATAGCAGCTGAAGACAAATCTATGAAGTGCAACAATTTTATATGGGTGTAAAATTCTGCACAGTTATTCTCCAGTCCAGAGCGGATGCTGTCAGCCTTCATAAATCATATCTGACTTATGTTTTTATAGTTGTGAAGATTTGCCTAGTTTATCAAAGTCTGTGCGACAATTTAATTCCAGAGCATGTTCTAAAAATACACTAATAAATCTGTACAGATAGACCAGACATTAAATACACCACAAATAATAAATTCCCCCTATTTGCACTTAAGAACATAAAAATGCATTTATAGTGCTTTATGAATTCACCCTTCCTCTCTATTTGCAGTCCACCAGATCCTAAAACTGATATTGACCCCTTAAGGACCAAGCCCCTTTTGGCCTTAAGGACTAGTGTTGAGTGCGTATATTCAAAATGCAAATTTTTATCACAAATCTCAGTACTTCGCAAATTTTAATTTGACTTTTTATGCGAATATCGGCACTTCCTGACTGGACACTGATCCCACCCTTCTTTTAGGTGAAAGATATAATTGTGCATGCGCATTATGCGAATTCGAATATGGTGCCTGCCACTCATCACTATTAAGGACCAGGCCAATTTTATTTTTGTGTTTTCTTTTTTTCCCTCTCGCCTTCTGAATATAATACTACCACTCACGGTATCCTCTGAATATAATACTACCACACACTGTACCCTCTGAATATAATACTGCCACACAATGTACCCTCTGAATATATTACTACCACACACTGTACCCTCTAAATATAATACTACCACACACTACACCTTCTGAATATGCTACCACACACTGTACCCTCTGAGTATAATACTGCCACACACTGTACCCTTTGAAGAGGGGTGGACACAGACAGCAGAGAGCCCCTGTTCAAAGGAAAAAAGGGAAGGGAAAAAAGTACTATGCCATAAAATTGCACCGCAACTCACATTAATCTGCAGCATTGGGTAGGCAGCAGTTCCCGCAAATTAGGTAGCATAGTTTCCCCACATTAGGTAGCAATTATCCCACATTAGGTAGCATAGATTCCACATTAGGTAGCATAGATTCCCCACATTAGGTAGCATAGATTCCCCACATTAGGTAGCATAGATTCCCCACATTAGGTAGCATAGATTCCCCACATTAGGTAGCATACTTTCCCCACATTAGGTAGAATAGATTCCCCACATTAGGTAGCATAGTTTCCCCACATTAGTTAGCAAAGCCCCCCCCCCTCCAACACACAGACACAGACACACACACAGACACACACACAGACACACACATCGACACACATATAGACACACTTACCTGGCCTGCACAGCGCTTCTCCTCTCCGGCAGCGGCCTGACGAGTGACATCACTGACGTCCTCCTGCGTGTGTCTGCGTAGTGACGTCACTTGCTCGACTTCCCTCATCAGACCCTGGTCAGCCGGCTGCAGACTAACTGTCTAAAGTGCCTGCTGTGCTATATTGCGCAGTGGCCGCTTTAGAAGAACAAGCAGCAGCGGCATGCCCCCTCACACGCTGGGCCCCTGTGCGGCTGAACCAACTACACAAGCTATATGTCCGCCCCGGCCTTTGAATATATTACTACCACACACTGTACAATCTGAATTTAATACTACCACACACTACGCCCTCTGAATATACAACCACGCACTGTACCCTCTGAATATACTACCACACATTTTACCCTCTAAATATAATACTACCACACACTGCACTCTCTGAATATAATACTACCACACACTGTACCCTCTTAATATAATACTACCACATACTGCACTCTCTGAATATAATACTACCACACACTGTACCCTCTGAATATAATACTACTACATACTTAACCCTCTGAATATAATACTGCCACACAATGCTCCCTTTGAATATAATACTACCACATTCTGCACCCTCTCATTAAAATGCTACCACACACAATACCCCTGATTATATTATTACCACACACTGTACCCTATGAATATAACTTTGCCATACAGTCTTGTACCCCAATATAATAACAATGTCCTTGTCCAGTGCCCCCACATAATAATCCCGCTGTCCTTTGCCCACCCACATGTAATAATAATGCCTCTGTCTTGTACCCCCCTAGTTGTAATAATGCCCTCTGTGTCACCTAAATGTGTCCCAGCAGCTCACATGATGCAGGCATCATGGGGTGCAACAGGGGGTGGCTACAGACCTAAAACATCCGGGATATGGGCCCACTGTGTTCCATCATGGTCAATAAGGTATACAACACAAGTCAACATACTGTACTGATTGACACTGATGTAATATAACAGGGATAATAGACACAGTGATGTCACAGCAAAGGGATAAAACACACAGTGATGTCACAATACAGGGATAATATACAGTGATGTCACAGTACAGGGATAACATGGACAGTGATGTAACAGTATAGGGATAATACACAGTGATGTCACAGAACAGGGATAATATACAGTGATGTCACAGTACAGGGATAATATACAGTGATGTCACAGTACAGGGGTAACATGGACAGTGATGTCACAGAACAGGGATAATATACAGTGATGTCACAGTACAGGGATAATACACACAGGGATGTCACAGTACAGGGATAATACACACAGTGATGTTACAGAACAGGGATAATATACAGTGATGTCATAGTACAGGGATAATATACAGTGATGTCACAGTACTGGGATAACATGGACAGTGATGTTACAGAACAGGGATAATACACAGTGATGTCACAGTACAGGGATAATACACACAGTGATTTCACAGTACAAGGATAATGCACAGTGATGTCACAGAAAATGGATAATACACAGGGATGTCACAGTACAGGGATAATACACACAGTGATGTCACAGTACAGGAATAATTCACTGTGATGTCACAGTACAGGCATAATACACAGTAATTTCACAGTACAGGGATAATACGTACAGTAACATCACAGTACAGGGGTAATAAACAGTGATGTCACAGTGCTGGGATAATACACAGTAATGTCACAGTTCAGGGATATTGCTCACAGTGCGGGAGGGGGGGGGGGGTAGTGAGGAATGGCAGGGGCCAGGGCACAGTATTTATGGTTTTACTTGTGTAAGGGTACATTCACACCACAATTTTGCAATACAGTTCCTGTATCAGGTTTTGATGAAAAACGGATTCCTCAAAGCCATACAAAACTGTCTCAAAACTTGTGCACAAATTTTAACCCATATATGGTTAAAAACCTTAAACGATTTGAAAAATGATGTCCAGTTGCATCCGTTTTTTTAAGAGAAAAGCATATAAGATTTTACCTTTCACTCCATTATGAATAAAGTTTCACTTGTTTGATTGAAATTCCAAGAAAAAAAACAGTGCAAAGTCAAAAACTGCATGGTGCAAACCAGATGGAACCGTATGCACATACGGTTCTCTACGGTTCCCATTGACTCCCATGTTAAAAAAAAACTATACAGTTTCAATACGGTTTTTCGCCCGGACCAAAAAACGTGGGAGGCTACAGTTTTGGGTACGGGGAAAAAACAGACAAAACCATTCAAGACGCAAAACGGATGCAACGTTTAGGATACAGTTTTCAATGGAGAGTCAATGCATACGTTTTTCTATACGGTTCCATGTGGGTTTGTAATTGAAAACGTATACGAGAACTGTATTGCAAAAACGTGGTGTGAATGCACCCTAAGATGACAGCCATGCGTTAATCCTCTGTTCTCCTGCACACTAAGGTCTTTCCTCTGACCCCAGCAGGCCTCCGTATGAGTCTGGCATCATGTGACCGGCAGGAGCGGAGCTGAGTAAGCAAGCTGAGATCGCTTAGAGATGGCAGTATTTCCCAAGCAGGGTGCCTACAGATATTACAAAACTACAACTCCCAGCATGCTTAGACATCCATTGGCTGTTTGGGCATGCTGGGAGTTGTAGTTTTGCAACTGATGGATGCACATTGCTTGGGAAATACTGTTTTATATAGGCAGTGAAGGATGGATTGGGTGACACCATTGCAGGATTACTTCCCGATTGGTAGTGTCACTGGTTACGCTCTGCACCCCCCGCACCTCCATAGCAACGCCACTGGCTGCTTTACAGCCATGGCCATCTTAATCCGCGAAAGCAGTGCATGAGAAGGAGCAATGGACAGCATTGAGCAGAGAGATAAATCCTTATGAATATTTATTAGCTGGACAGAGGAAGCAGAGGTGACATCACCGTGCACATAACAGAATCATGGGACCACGGATCTGGTGGTGGTAACTGGTAAGTATACTTTTCATCAGTTTTACCTGCACTACAGCTTAGCGCACGTGATACTAATCACATATTTCCTTTAATGCAGTACAATAAAAGTATAAACTGCATGATAATAAGCTGCAGAATATATGTCTTATTCAATCAATAAGAGTTTGCGATTAAATTATTTATATAATACCAGCAGGTTATAGTTTATATTAAATGGCTCATTAGACAGCAACCTTATACAGTAGCACTAAAGCTCCCAAGGAGACAAAATGAATAGCTGCAAAATAAATGAAGACTAATCTATAATCTCACCATAAGAAAAATGGCTACTTATCATAAAGCCATTGTTAAAATGAACATGAATATTTAACAGAAAATTGAGACAAAATAAATGTTTAGCAGGAAAACATCTACCAAAATGCTTTCTTTGAAAGATAACCTGCCACCAAATATATTAAAGGGGTATTCCAGGAAAAAACTTTTTTGGATATATCAATTGGCTCCAGAAAGTTAAATAGATTTGTAAATTACTTCTATTAAAAAATCTTAATCCTTTCAATAATTATCAGCTGCTGAAGTTGAGTAGTTATTTTCTGTCTGGCAACAGTGCTCTCTGCTGACATCTCTGCTTGTCTGGGGAACTGCACAGAGTAGAAGAGGTTTGCTATGGGGATTTGCTTCTAAACTGGGTGGTTCCCGAAACACGTGTCATCAGAGAGCACTTAAACAGAAAAGAACAACTCAACGTCATCAGCTCATAAGTACTGAAAGGATTAAGATTTTTTAATAGAAGTAATTTACAAATTTGTTTAACTTTCTGGAGCCAGTTGATATATACGAAAAAGTATTTTCCTAAATAACCCCTTTAAGCCTAATCCACCACCAAAGTGTTCTAAAGGATGGCAGTAGCCTTGTAAGGGTGATTCTCTGAAATTGCACAGTAGTGGAAAAAATGAATCTATAAACTAGCAACACTACCCAGCCTTACAGTCGTAACATTACAAGCCAGCTCCAGCAGGATCCAGTATTATTATTATTTATTTATATAACGCCCTTGGTTACAGGGCACATTACATATGATAAAGGTAACAATACATAACACTAACATGGGACCGATGAGCATTACACAGAGTAACTTGATGACTTACACAGAGGGGGAGAGGGCTCTGTCCACAAGGGCTCGCAATCTACAAGGAGTTGCACTGTGCAAATTAAAGGGTACTCCAGTGAAAAACACATTTTTAAAATCAACTGGTGCCAAAAAGTTAAACAGACATGTAAATTATTTCTGTTTAAAAATCTTAACCCTTCCAGTACTTAGCTACTGTATGCTCCACAGGAAGTTGTATAGTTCTTTCCTGTCTGACCACAATGCTCTCTGCTGCCACATCTGTACGTGTCAGGAACTGTCCAGGGATTTGCTCCTGCTCTAGACAGTTCCTGACACAGCAGAGGTGTCAGTAGAGAGCATTGTGGTCAGACATGAAAGAACTATACATCTTCCTCTGTAGTATACAGCAGCTGATAAGTACTGGAAGGGTTAAGATTTTTAAACAGAAATAATTAGTACTGGAAGGATTAAGATTTTTGAATAGAAGTAATTTACAAATCTGTTTAACTTTTTGGCACCATTTGATTTAAAAAAAAAAAAATTTCCACCAGAGTACCCCTTTAACCCAAGGCTAGTACATCCCAAAAAAATGTTTCAGATACATTTTTTTATTCTGCAAAAGTGTAAAATATAGAATACAAACAATATTAATGTGGCCTTGCTGTATGTAATTTTTACAGAGAACACCATAAAAATCTATCTTCTAAAAGAGGGAAAACACCTAAATATTTTATTCCACCCACCAGAAGTTAATATAATGTATTCAATATATTTTGTGTACCTTAAAAATTTACCATTAACAATGCAACACTGCCAGCAAAAAATAATCTGTCATATGGCTATGTTATCTAATAAACATAAAATCTTATGGCTCTTAAAAATGCTGCATCTTTAGGGCCTAAAGTAAGTCACCTTATACAAGCATGCCATTTATAGGGGTACTGTTGTTGAAACCTAAGACATCACTGTGGTTAGCACCTAGGAGCCATCATGGATGGTATTTGTGAAGATACTGTTTAAAGGGGCCATCACGCCTCCTCCCATAGACTTACATTGAGGTGGTGGTCTGCACAAGATGTTTGCAAGGATTCCTTCTCACTTACTGTTTTAAGCTATGCTGAGACACAACCTCCTGGGTGTATACATAAGGCAATACCCAGACATTAGAGAACTGCAGCGCCTGTGCTCACACTGACTGGACTGACATACTCTCTGACCAGAAGCCAAAGCCAGACTAGACTGAACATGTGCTCTTTGGCTCCTCCCCCTATCCTGAAAATAGTGGTGGAGTAGGACAGTCCTTAGCATTGATTGGCTAATGAGTGGACAGGTGACAAATAACCAATGCTCTTGCAGTGCAATAGACTATTGTGTAGAAATTGTTAATGCTTTACACTCTATTTAATGGGTCAATCCATGCAATTAATACATAAAAACACAGAACATACATTTGTAATGTAATAAACGTAAAAATATTTGCCACACCATGTTAGAGGAAGACTTTAGACAGACCAGCAAACCTTTAAAGGAAAACTGTCATCAGTGTTCCCTGCAATAACCTGTTGTATTGCTTGTGGTGGGGGTGACACTGATTGAAGCACATTTTTCAGTGTATGTAAGTAAACAGCTTGGTGGGCGGGCAGAGTTTTCCTCGGGCACGCTCATGTCACTGCTGCTGATTCGGCACTCTGCTTTGCTAATAAATATACATATCCTCCCTCTGCCTCTTCGCTCTGTTTTATGTCCTACTGTGCACGTTCCTCTTCCTGGGTGCATATGAAGGCATCCTGGGGTGCAGCTTCACAGTCGCAGTCATCTTGGTGTACCTAGAAAGTGGCAAATGCACAGTAGGACATAAAACAGAACCGTTAGGCAGAATGAGGATATGCATATTTATGAACCAAGCGAAGTGCCGAACCAGCAGCATGGACATGAGCATGCCCGAGGAAGCCTTCGAAACCCCGCTTGCTCCCCAAGCTATAATTTACATAAACTGAGCAACAAACCAGCTTGTGGTAAGTATAATTGTAATCAGCGTCACCCACACTACAAGCCTGTACCAAGTTAGTGAAGGTGACACTGATGACAGTTTTTCTTTATTAACTACAGCCACTCGAACTATGTTCAAAGTAGCAGCTGGTGTTTCTGCTCTGAGCCACCACAATAACTATGAATGCTATTTCTTTTTACTGTGGGTAGCCAGGTGGGGAGGGTGGAAGCCACCTATAGAACTTATGGCACAGTGACTCTCATTATTGTTAAGCTCTGTAGACATCATGGTTCTATAAGTGATGTTTCATTGCTCTCAGAATGAATTCACAAAAGAAATATGTACACAAATCTATTGCAGCCTACATGGATGCTATTTCAGTATGTAGTAGAATTATTTGGGATCTCATAAAAATTTACTCTGGTAACATAATACATATTCTTTACTGTGCTTTATTAGCTAAAAAAAAAAAAAAATAACCTGACTCACAGTTTGTATAAACTTGGCCTAGCTGTCAGCTTGCATTTAATCCCAATGACAGGTAATCCACTAATGATTTAGTATGGGTAAGACCTGCATTAAGCTTCCCAATCCAGGCCAGGCTCACAATAGCAAATATAGAGAAACCAGATACATAATCATTGGCTCAAATCAAACTGTGTGGGAGAAAATATGGAGCGACTTTCCCACAGCAACCAATCACAGTTCCGTTAACAAGCTCTGGTAAAGTGAAACCTGAGCTGTGATTGGTTGTTGTGGGAAAATCACTCTATTTTTTCTCTCATACAGTTTAAGAAATCTGGGCCAATGAGTTTGTTTAGAATAGTTTTATAAACAGTAACAGGTTTCCCCATAAAGAGAATAGGGGAAGGAAACCATCAGCTACTATATTGGGCCACAGACTTAAAGGAGTCTTCCAGTAGCAAGAAAATTAGGGAAACTATCTCCTCAAGATACAACAGGGAAATAATTATTGAATTATAATTATGTCACCATTTTTCTTACTTAACCCCTTAAGGACAATGGACGTACTCCTACACCCCCGTTTCCGAGTCCTTAAGGACCGAGGACGTAGGAGTACGTCCTGTCCATTCCCGGTCCCCCGTAGCCAGCTGGAGCGGAGCCGGTGCCCGATGCCTGCTGATATCGATCAGCAGGCATCGCGGCATATCGCCCAGGGGGGTCATGATGACCCCCCATGTCGGCGATGGCCGCAGATCGCTGAACAATTCAGCCCAGCTATCTGCGGCGGATTCCGGGTCAATCGGGTCTCCAGTGACCCGGTGACCCGGAATTACTGGCTGATCGGGGCCGTCAGAGAACAGCCATAGCCAGCAGGGGTGAGGTGGCACTGGTGCCACCTCACGATCGCCCTGATTCCAGCAACCCGCTCCGCCCCTCACTCCAGCAACCCGCTCCGCCCCTCTTCCAGAGGACATGATCGGGTGCGGGAAGAGGACCCCAGCAGCTGTGGACCCCGATCCCCGGCATCCCTGTTGGGATCGGGGCCCCAGGAGCGGTGGCGGCGGCGGTGAGGGCTGACCTGCTGCGGATCAGCAGTTGGACGTGAGTGACAGCCTCCTGCTGTTGCTTAGCAACAGCTCCCAGCATGCAAAAAGGGCATGCTGGGAGCTGTAGTTATGCAACAGCAGGAGGCAGACCACCACAACTCCCAGCATTCCCTTATGGGCATGCTGGGACTTATAGTTTTGCAACAGCTGGAGGCACATTTTTTCTATGGAAAAGTGTACCTTCAGCTGTTGTATAACTACAACTCCCAGCTTGCACAATCAGCTAAAATGCATGCTGGGAGTTGTAGTGGTGCATCTGCTGGTTGCATAACTACAGCTCCCAGCATGTCCGTTGGCTGTCGGTGACTGCTGAGAGTTGTAGTTTTGCAACAGCTGAAGGCACACTGGTTGTGAAACACTGAGTTAAGTAGCAAACCAGTGTGTCTCCAGCTGTTGCATAACTACAATCCCCAGCCAAAGTAGTATGCCTCCAGCTGTTGCATAACTACAAGTCCCAGCATGCCCTTCCACTGTCTGTACATGCTGGGGGTTGTAGCTTTTGCAACAGCTGAAGGCACACTGGTTGCAAAACACTGAGTTTGTTTTTGGTGTTTCACAACCAGTGTGCCTCCAGCTGTTGCAAAATTACAACTCCCAGCATGCACTGATAGACCGTACATGCTGGGAGTTGTAGTTTTGCAACAGCTGGATGTTTCTCCCCCCCAATGTGAATGTACAGGGTACACTCACATGGGTGGAGGTTTACAGTAAGTATCCAGCTGCAAGTTTGAGCTGCAGCTAATTTTCTGCCGCAGCTCAAACTGCCAGCGAGAAACTACTGTGAACCCCCGCCCATGCGACTGTACCCTAAAAACACTACACTACATTACACTAACACACAATAAAATAAAAAGTAAAAAACACTACATATACACATACCCCCACACAGCCCCCCTCCCCTCCCCAATAAAAATGACAAAAATCTGGTACGCCACTGTTTCCAAAATGGAGCCTCCAGCTGTTGCAAAACAACTACTCCCAGTATTACCAGACAGCCACTGACTGTCCAGGCATGCTGGGAGTTTTACAACAGCTGGAGACACCCTGTTTGGGAATCACTGGCGTAGAATACCCCTATGCAAGTCCCTAATTTAGGCCTCAAATGCGCATGGCGATCTTTCGCTTTGGAGCCCTGTCATATTTCAAGGCAACAGTTTAGGGTCACATATGGGGTATCGCCGTACTCGGGAGAAATGGTGTTAGAAATTTTGGGGGGTATTTTCTGCTATTATCCTTTTTAAAAATGTAAAATTTTTGGGAAACCAAGCATTTTAGATAAAAATTATTATTATTTTTTTTACATATGCAAAAGTCGTGAAACACCTGTGGGGTATAAATGTTCACATTACCCCTTGTTACGTTCCCCAAGGGGTCTAGTTTCCAAAATAGTATGCCATGTTGGCTTTTTTTTGCTGTTCTGGCACCATAGGGGCTTCCTAAATGCGGCATGCCCCCAGAGCAAAATTTGCTTTCAAAAAGCCAAATGTGACTCCTTCTCTTCTGAGACCTATAGTGCGCCAGCATAGCACTTTTCACCCCCATATGGGGTGTTTTCTTAATCGGGAGAAATTGGGCTTCAAATTTTGGGGGGTATTTTTTGCTATTACCCTTTTTAAAAATGTAAAATTTTGGGGAAACCAAGCATTTTAGGTAAAAATAATTTTATTTTTTTTATATATGCAAAAGTCGTGAATCACCTGTGGGGTATTAAGGTTCACTTTACCCCATGTTACATTCCCCGAGGAGTCTAGTTTCCAAAATGGTATGCCATGTGTTTTTTTTTTTTTTTTTTTTTGCTGTTTTGACACCCTAGGGGCTTCCTAAAGGTTACATACCCCCCAAAAACCATTTCAGAAAAATGTTCTCTCCAAAATCCCCTTGTCGCTCCTTCACTTCTGAGCCTTCTACTGCGCCCGCCGAACACTTTACATAGACATATGAGGTATGTGCTTACTCGAGAGAAATTGGGCTACAAATACTAGTATAAATTTTCTCCTTTTACCACTTGCAAAAATTCACAAATTGGGTCTACACGAACATGTGAGTGTAAAAAATGAAGATTTTGAATTTTCTCCTTCACTTTGCTGCTATTCCTGTGAAACACCTAAAGGGTTAAAACACTGACTGAATGTCATTTTGAATACTTTGAGGGGTGTAGTTTTTATAATGGGGTCATTTATGGGGGTATTTCTAATATGAAGACCCTTCGAATTCACTTCAGACTAGGTTTCCACTTGGTTTTTTTTCTGGCAGTTTTTGGAATACTGCCACTGCAGTTTTTGAGCCAAAGAAAAAAGTGTATTCTAAAGGAATAGGATATATAAAGGAAGGACTTATACTTCTCCTCCCTTATGGATCCACTTCTGACTTTGGCTCAAAAACTGCAGTGGCAGTATTCCAAAAACTGCCAGAAAAAAAAACAAGTGGTAACCTAGCCTTAAAACGAAACTGGTCCCTTGAAAATTTTGTGAAAAATTGGAAAATTGCTGCTGAACTTAAAGTAAAAACTCATAAATTGTATGATGCAAACATAAAGTAGACATATTGAATATGTGATTCAAATTTTTTTTTATTTTGAATATCCATTTTCCTTACAAGCAGAGAGCTTCAAAGTTAGAAAAATGCAAAATTGACATTTTTTTTCATCAAATTTTGGGATTTTTCACCAAGAAAGGATGCTTACCATAAAATTTTACCACTATGTTGAAGTAGAATATGTCATGAAAAAACTATCTCGGAATCAGAATGATAAGTAAAAGCATTCCAGAGTTATAAATGTTTAAAGTGACAGTGGTCAGAAATGAAAAAAGGGCTTTGTCCTAGAGGTGAAAATGGGCTGCGTCCTTAAGGGGTTAAATTTGCATCCTTGCAAGATTTCTAACAGAGGAGTGAAAATAATAATCAGAAGAGTTGTCCAAGGACACTTGTGGAGAGCTTCAAAAGACGTGGTATCAGCAGGTGCTGTTGTCTCAAAGAAAACAGCAAGTAATGCACACCGCCGCCATGGCCTCTTTGCACCCTCACTCCGCAAGATTTCAATAAAAACATGTTGAAGCTTGTTTAAAGTTTGCTGCACAATCATCCAGTGAAATACTGGGAGAATACAGTATGGTTAGATGAGTGCAAAACTGAACTGTTTGGATCATAATACACACTGGCCCTCATTTACTAACAGGATCAGGACACTTTTTGTCGGGTTTTGCGCCAGAATTCTGTCTGCACCAGAATTTGCGCCAGAATCTGGTGCACAACCCGACAAAATCAAAATAATTCAGAGTGAAAAAAAAAACCAACAAAATGGGCGTTTTCCCTACAAAAGGGGCGTGTTCCCGACAAAAAGAGAAAAAACACTCCGAGTGTGAAGAAAACTCACAGGAAAACCTGTGTGTTTTGCTTCACAGAAAACCGACAGCTCAGAGCTGTCGGTAAATTCCTCCAAACAGAGTGAATCCTGCTACACCCAGCATGGAACAGGGTCTGTTCCATGTTGGGGGTAGTAGTAGAGGGGCTGAGGGATTGATCGCACCGGGTCTCACTTCTAAGACCCAATCCGATCAGATGTTATTAAGCAGGGGAGCGGGCGGCATGTTACGATCCCCTGCAATGTACAAATGCCGGCTCACCGCTATGAATGACAAGTAAGCTATTAGGAGCAGCAGCACGAGCCTCCCTGCACTGCTTTACTTGTCATTCGTAGCGGTGAGCCGGCATTTGTATATGTATGATGTGAGGGTCAGACATATATCCATATATCTGACCCCCACAGCATGATATGCAGCTGCTGCCCGCTATGAATGACAAACTCTTAGCAGCGTGAGCGGGCAGCAGCCTTCCACTCCTCTGCTAATAGAGTTTTCATTCATTGGCAGGCAGGGGAGGTAGAAAATATGAATATTAATATGCGGAGCTGGGGGGGCAGTATATATATAAATATGCACAGCGGAGGTCAGTATATGCGCAGCGGGGGTCAGTATCGTTATATAATAGCGCTGGGGGGGCAGTACATTTATTCAAGCACAGCGGGCACTACGTTTGATATAGCGCAGCAGGGGGAAAGATACAGTAACCCCCCGACCTACGATGGCCCCGACATATGATAAAATCGACATACGATGGCCTCTCAGAGGGGTTCCTGGAGACGGCGCCAGTAGCAGTCAATTAGTGCGGACTGCGGGTGGGAAAATCAGCTACTCGGAGGTGTGAAAGTTTTTCATAAGGCATCTGGAGGAGGTTCACGTATCCACATGCAAGATCTGTCGGCAGTAGGTGAAGCGTAGCCAGGGTCCCAATGTCGGCACCACGGCCCTGCATCAACACATGCTTTGCCACCATAAGGCGGCCTGGGAGAACCGTGGCTCCGATGTAGTGGTCCAGCCTGCCTCATCACCCAGTGGCCATACGCTCCTTCCTTCATCCAGCCAAGGCTCCACCACCTCAGCCGAAGGGAGCTGTGTGTCAAACCCTCCTTCACAACAGAAATATATAGAAAAAGACAGAGGAGACACAATGCGCATCTAAGCGTAGTAAAAATGGATATTCTAAATGTATAAGAAAAAAGAAAAAATGGAGGTCGGCTCCAAAAAAGGGGAGCAGCCGTTCCAGAATAATATATTGGGTTGATATATTAGGTTTGCTCACCTTTTTGTGTTGTACCGTGGGCACAACACCAGCAGACGCTTGTTTCCCACTATTCAGCCGGCACTAGACCCGTTCTCACTGGCGAAGGACGGTTATTTTAATGGAAGGATATCGGTCCAGTGGTCCCGAGAAAAAAGAAGTTCTTCTATGGGCGCTCACCTACGTCACAGATGTAGTCCGTCACAGGTATGTAGATATTTCCAAGTACTTGGTGAAATAAAAACCGCTAGGACACGGATGTATTTAGAAAATAAAAAGAAGGTTTATTCCTTCAGCATGCAATACAGCGATGCAATTCGAGGGGCGGGGACCCCCTCTTCGTCAGGCTATCTGATTGGGCAATGCGGATGTCCTTTATTTATACCTCATTTGCCCGCGAAAATCCCATGTGTATATTACATAACATGTATTCAAAAAATGTTTTAAAATACATAGAAAAGAAGACGTTTTCATTATCATTGGAAGTGAGCATTCTTTAAAATAACCCACAGATGGTCTTTTGACTAACCCTTATATTTGTACCTTATATTGTATTGCATATGTAATAATTCTGCAGACGTCGGGGCATTTAAAGGGAGAGCGCTTTAAATGCCCCGACGTCTGCAGAATTATTACATATGCAATACAATATAAGGTACAAATATAAGGGTTAGTCAAAAGACCATCTGTGGGTTATTTTAAAGAATGCTCACTTCCAATGATAATGAAAACGTCTTCTTTTCTATGTATTTAAAAAAAAAAAAATTATACATGTTATGTAATATACACATGTGATTTTCGCGGGCAAATGAGGTATAAATAAAGGACATCCACATTGCCCAATCAGATAGCCTGACCAAGAGGGGGTCCCCGCCCCTCGAAACGCGTTGCTGTATTGCATGCTGAAGGAATAAACCTTCTTTTTATTTTCTAAATACATCCGCGTCCTAGCGGTTTTTATTTCACCAAGTACTTGGAAATATCTACATACCTGTGACGGACTACATCTGTGACGGAGGTGAGCGCCCATAGAAGCACTTCTTTTTTCTCGGGACCACGGGACCGATATCCTTCCAAACCCTCCTTCTGTCACTTCTGCTTCTCCCACTTTTAGTCAGCCATTCCGCCAACAATCCATCGGCGAAGCCATGTCCAAGAGACAATAGTATGCGCCCACTCATCCAACGGCACAGAAGTTGAATGTGCTCCTGTCCAAGTTGCTGGTGTTGCAGTCCCTCCCTTTTCAAGTGGTGGACTCTGCACCTTTCAGAGAATTGATGGCTTGTGCCGAGCCGAGGTGGAGAGTCCCAAGCCGTCATTTCTTTGCGAAGAAGGCAGTACCAGCCCTGCATAAGTTTGTACAAGAGAAGGTGGGCCAGTCCTTGAGCCTGTCTGTGTGTTCAAAAGTGCACGGCAGCGCCGTCGTGTGGAGCTGTAACTACGGGCAGGGACAATACTTGTCTTTTACGGCCCACTGGGTAAATGCGGTTCCTGCACAGCCACAACAGCAACTTGGACAGGTCACACCGCTTCCTCCTCCACGCTCTCGCTCCCAGGCAGTTGGTCCTGTTACAGTGTGCGACGCCGCCTCCTCATCCTCCACTGAGTCCTCAGCCTCCACTGCACGTCCAAATCTCGGTGGCGCTTCATCGTGCCATGTGTGTAGGGCACAGCGGTGTCAAGCTGTTCTTCATATGGTTTGCCTTGGTGAACGGAGTCACACAGGGGAGGAACTGCTAAAGTTCCTTCGTAAAGAGATCCGATTATGGCTTACTCCACGAAATCTGGAAATGGGAACCATGGTGACTGACAATGGGAAGAACATCGTGTTCGCGCTGCGACAAGGAAGTGTGAAACATGCGCCCTGCATGGCACACGTGTTGAATCTGGTTGTCAAGCACTTCCTCAAGTCTTCACCCCATTTGCAAAACATCCTGAAAATGGCAAGGAAACTGTGCATGCACTTCAGCCACTCTTACACCGCCAAGCACACCTTCCTTGAGCTGCAGCGTCAGAACGGTATCCCACAACATAGTCTTATTTGTGACGTTGCCACACATTGGAATTCCACCCTCCATATGTTGGACAGACTATACGAACAAAGAAAAGCCATCACCGATTTCTTGATGATCCAAGCAGATAGGAGTACTCCCCTGTGTAACTTCAATGTGAACCAGTGGCAGCTCATACGTGACACCTCCCGTTTGCTGAAGCCCTTTGAGGAAGCCACATTATTTGTGAGTAGCCTGGATTACGTCATTAACTACGTAATTCCACTCCTACATTTCCTCCAACAAATGATTGAAACCATGGCTGGTCACGGCAATGGAGACGTTGCGCCTACATCTCAAGGCTACATGAGCCCTGTGGGGGCTGAACAGGGCAGAGCGGAGCACAGTTTAGGTTGGATGAGATGGCTGGTGTTTCTCGTCATCGGACAGGAGAGGAGGAGCAGGAGCAGCCAGAGGAGCTGGAGGGTTATTAGGAAGGCGAGACAGAGGACCCAGACACACCGTGGCAGTATACAGTGGAGATGGAGGCAGGTAGTCCCTCCGAGTCACTGGCGCAAATGGCAAGATGCATGCTCAGTTGCTTGCGTAGTGACCCCCGAATTGTCAAAATTCGTCAGCGGGATGACTTTTAGATCTCCACCTTATTAGAACCACGCTACCGTCCCAGAATGGGGGCCTTTTTTACACCCACTGAGAGGGAGGACAAACTGACCTACTACAGAGAGATTCTACGTAGTCAATTGGCCGATGCCTATCGGCCACATGGTTCATCCACTCGCAGGTCTGACTCGGGGGGGCCCTCTGCACTCACCTTCCACTGCCATGGCTGCTGGGGAGGGGTGGCAGGGGCAGTACCAGCTCAATCAGCAGCAGCCTGAATCTACAGTCGCTGATGAGTAGCTTTCTTCACCCGCATAGTGAAGCAACTCATCAGCATCAGGTAGACATGGAGCAGGACCTGAACCAGCAGGGGGTGGCATACCTTGACATGACCATGCCAACAACCATTGAAGATCCGCTGGACTTCTGGGCAGCCAAACTTGATTTATGGCCGCTACTAGCAGAGTTTGCCCTGGAAAAGCTGTCCTGCCCGGCCAGTAGTGTGCCATCAAAGCGGGTGTTTAGTGTGGCCGGGGCCATAGTCACCCTAAGGCGAACTCGTCTGTCCACTAAAAATGTGGAGGGACTGATGTTTGTCAAGAGGAATCAGGGATGGATCAGCCAGGATTTTCAGCCACCAATGCCAGATGCCTCAGAACAGATTGACCATGCTGCTACACCAACATTTCCCAATTATGGTTGGTTATTAGACTTGTGCACTAGAAAAATTTTCGTTTAGAAAAAATTTTCGGTTCGGCAATATTTTCGGTTTAGATTTTTCGGATACATTCGGTATTCGGGTATTCGTGTGTTGTTTTTTCGGATACATTCGGTATTCGGGTACATTCGGTAAATCTTTTTAGTCTTTTTTTGGACTTTAGCGATCCTAATAAATAATGGAGATACCTTTTTTATTAAAATTTCGCAGGGTATCATAAAAAAATCATAATAAAAAAGAAACAGTGGTGATGAAAAAAATTGTATCTAACGAAATGTATCTTTTTTATTATGAAATGTTTATTCATTTTTAAACAGGGATCAATTTATGTGAGCGGGTAAAGCACTAAAAATGTAGCCGACAATAATGAAAATGTAGTGTGTGCGTGTTTTTCACTTTTTTTTAAAACATTTTTTAGGTAGTACTACTACTACCAGCATGGAACACACTCTTCCATGATGGGAGTAGTAGTTACCTGTACTAATTGACAGATTGCAGGGGTCCCTTGCGATCCTCTTGTATAATGTACAGATGCGGCAGGAGCTCTTCTATGGTCCCCTGCACTCACGTATATGTACACATATTCATATTTCCCGCAGAGCTGTGATTGGCCAGATGGTTCCAGCCAATCACAGCTCTCTGTGAGAAATAGGAATATGTGTATATATACGGCCGTGCAGGGGACCATAGGAGAGCAGCCGCCACATTCATACATTATACTGGAGGATCGCAGCGGCTGTCAGGAGTGATACCCGCAGTGATCTTTCCTTTACTACAAGTACTAATACTCCCAAAATGGAGTACACTCTGCTCCATGCTGGGAGCTGTAGTACCTGCATTAATAGACAGATCGCAGCGGGTGTCAGAAGTTACACTCGCTGCCATATGTCTATTAATGCAGGTACTACAGCTCCCAGCATGGAGCAGAGTGTGCTCCATGTTGGGAGTATTAGTACCTGCAGTAAGGGACAGATCCCAGGGATGTCACTCCTCCTGACACCCGCTGCGATCCTCCTTATGTGAATGTCGGGATCAGCTGTTCTCAGGGCTACAGAGCCGGGAGAACAGCTGACGCTGAGCCGTAGGTATATATCGTATATCTACTGCCCAGCAAGAACTTACAGTGAGCCTGCAATGTGTATACAGTATACACATTGCTGGCTCACTTAACCCCTTGCTGAGCTGTGCGCTATGCGCAAGCCCAGCAAGGGAAGAGTTAACTTACACTGCTGGACAGTGTAGGTTAACCCTTTGGGCGGTATACACTATATACAGCTATCTATAGATAGCTGTATACAGTGTATACAGAAGACGAAGTCCAGCTTACTTCCCTCGAGTCCCGGGCCGGGTTCGTGTAGCTCCGCCCCCTAGTGATGACGTCATTAGGGGGTGGAGCTACAGAAGGGAACAAGGCTAGTTTATCTGAAGCTCTGTTCACATTGTACGTTTTGTATAATGTGAATAGACCCTTCTGGCAGTGTCTACCCAGACAGGGAGACTCCAGCTGTTGCTAAACTACAACTCCCAGAATGCCCAGACAGCCAAAGGCTGTCTGGGCATGCTGGGAGTTGTAGTTTTGCACCAATTGGTGGCTCCCTGTTTGGGTAGACATTGCATCATGGGTGCTCTCCCCAGCGGACAGCGCCAAAAATGTCATAACCAATTTTTTGTGTTTTTTTTTCTTCTCGTTTCAGATCCGTGTATGCAGAGGATTACTGCGGATTCGATGGATTACGGCGGATTATTATTTTTCCCTTTAATAAAATGGTTAACGAGGGCTGTGGGGGAGTGTTTTTTTAAATAAAATAATTTTTCCAATGTGTTGTGTTTTTTTTTTATTTTTATAAAATTTTCAGGGTTAGTAGCGGAAGCTGTCTTATTGACGGAATCCATTACTAGGCCAGGGCTTAGTGCTAGCCCCAAAAACAGCTAGCGCTAACCCCCAATTATTACCCCGGTACCCACCGCCACAGGGGTGCCGGGAAGAGCCGGTACCAACAGGCCCGGAGCGTCAAAAATGGTGCTCCTGGACCTAGGCGGTAACAGGCTGGCGTTATTTAGGCTGGGGATGGCCAGTAACAATGGTCCTCACCCACCCTGGTAACGTCAGGCTGTTGCTGTTTGGTTGGTATTGTGCTGAGAATGAAAATACGGGGAACCCTATGCGTTTTTTTTTTTTTTATTTAAATAAAAAAATTTAAAAAAAAAACGCATAGGGTTCCCCGTATTTTCATTCTCAGCCAGATACCAACCAAACAGCAACAGCCTGACGTTACCAGGGTGGGCGAGGACCATTGTTTTTGGCCCTCCCCAGCCTAAATAACGCCAGCCTGTTACCGCCTAGGCCCAGGAGCGCCATTTTGACGCTCCGGGCCTGTTGGTACCGGCTCTTCCCGGCACCCCTGTGGCGGTGGGTACCGGGGTAATAATTGGGGGTTAGCGCTAGCTGTTTTTGGGGCTAGCACTAAGCCCTGGCCTAGTAATGGATTCCGTCAATAAGACAGCGTCCACTACCAACCTTGAAAATTCAATTAAAAAAAAAAAAAAAAACACAACACATTGGAAAAATTATTTTATTTAAAAAAACACTCCCCCACAGCCCTCGTTAACCATTTTATTAAAGGAAAAAATAAATAATCCGCCGTAATCCATCGAATCCGCAGTAATCCTCTGCATACACGGATCTGAAACGAGAAGAAAAAAACACAAAAAATTGGTTATGACATTTTTGGCGCTGTCCGCTGGGGAGAGCACCCATGATGCAATGTCTACCCAAACAGGGAGCCACCAATTGGTGCAAAACTATAACTCCCAGCATGCCCAGACAGCCTTTGGCTGTCTGGGCATGCTGGGAGTTGTAGTTTAGCAACAGCTGGAGTCTCCCTGTCTGGGTAGACACTGCCAGAAGGGTCTGTTCACATTATACAAAACGTACAATGTGAACAGAGCTTCAGATTAATTAGCCTTGTTCCCTTCTGTAGCTCCGCCCCTAATTACGTCATCACTAGGGGGCGGAGCTACACGAACCCCGTCCGGGACTCGAGGGAAGTAAGCTGGACTTCGTCTTCTGTATACACTGTATACAGCTATCTATAGATAGTTGTATATAGTGTATACCGCCCAAAGGGTTAACCTACACTGTCCAGCAGTGTAAGTTAACTCTTCCCTTGCTGGGCTTGCGCATAGCGCACAGCTCAGCAAGGGGTTAAGTGAGCCAGCAATGTGTATACTGTATACACATTGCAGGCTCACTGTAAGTTCTTGCTGGGCAGTAGATATACGATATATACCTACGGCTCAGCGTCAGCTGTTCTCCTGGCTCTGTAGCCCTGAGAACAGCTGATCCCGACATTCACATAAGGACGATCGCAGCGGGTGTCAGGAGAAGTGACATCCCTGGGATCTGTCCCTTACTGCAGGTACTAATACTCCCAACATGGAGCACACTCTGCTCCATGCTGGGAGCTGTAGTACCTGCATTAATAGACATATGGCAGCGAGTGTAACTTCTGACACCCGCTGCGATCTGTCTATTAATACAGGTACTACAGTTCCCAGCATGGAGCAGAGTGTACTCCATGTTGGGAGTATAGTACTTGTAGTAAAGGAAAGATCACTGCGGGTATCACTCCTGACACCCGCTGTGATCCTCCAGTATAATGTATGAATGCAGCGGCCGCTCTCCTATGGTCCCCTGCACGGCCGTATATATACACATATTCCTATTTCTCACAGAGAGCTGTGATTGGCTGGAACCATCTGGCCAATCACAGCTCTGCGGGAAATATGAATATGTGTACATATACGTGAGTGCAGGGGACCATAGAAGAGCGGCCGCCGCATCTATACATTATACAAGAGAATCGCAAGGGACCCCTGCGATCTGTCAATTAGTACAGGTAACTACTACTCCCATCATGGAAGAGTGTGTTCCATGCTGGGAGTAGTAGTACTACCTAAAAAATGTTTTAAAAAAAAGTGAAAAACACGCACACACTACATTTTCATTATTGTCGGCTACATTTTTAGTGCTTTACCCGCTCACATAAATTGATCCCTGTTTAAAAATGAATAAACATTTCATAATAAAAATGATACATTTCATTAGATACAATTTTTTCCATCACCACTGTATCTTTTTTATTATGATTTTTTTATGATACCCTACGAAATTTTTATAAAAAAGGTATCTCCATAATTTTTTAGGATCGCTAAAGTCCAAAAAAAGAATAAAAAGATTTACCGAATGTACCCGAATACCGAATGTATGCGAAAAATCAAACTATATTCGTTCGTTTACGGATAACGAATGCATTCGTTATTTACAGCATTATTGTCGGGAAATAACGAATGTATTCGTTACTTTGCTATTCGTATTATTGTGGCTATTCGGGAATGTTCAAAATATGTTTTCGTGCATTCGGATCGGTCCGAATGCACGAAAACGGTAAAATTCGTTAATTTAGACATTCGTGCCGAACCGAATTGCACATGTCTATTGGTTATGAAACCCTCTTGGGTTATCAATTAGGGTTATGAAACCCTCTTTGGTACTGCCATTGCCATCTCCTGGCTCATCCTGTGTCTTTCAGGAACTACTTGCCTCACTGATGCTTCTGGCCTTGGGCCTTTAATTTTTGGAAGTTTAGCAGTAACTAAATACATGCTTAATGCAAATGTCAACATTGATCTTTAAATGTAAGGGGTTATAAAACCCTCTTGGGTACTGCGAATGCCTGCTCCTGACTCATCCTGTGTCTTTCAGGAACTACTTGCCTCCCTGATGCCTCAGGCCTTGGGCCTTCAATTTTTGGATGTTTAGCAGTAGCTAAATACATGCTTAATGTAAATTTCAACATTGATCTTTAAATGTAAGGGGTTGGTTATGAAACCCTCTTGGGTACTGTGAATGCCTGCTCCTGACTCATCCTGTGTCTTTTAGGAACTACTTGCCTCACTGACACTTCTGGCCTTGGGCCTTTAATTTTTGGAAGTTTAGCAATAGCTATTACATGCTTAATGCAAATTTCAACAATGATCTTTAAATTCTCGGCGCTCTGCCAGGGCCTTCTCCTACCCCGCCGGGGACGATCCGAGGACCTCACTAAACCATCCAATCGATAGTAGAGACATGTGGTGTGTACAAAGGGTAACGACTTAATGAACCCGAGCTTATGACCCGCACTTAGTTGTGATTCCTCTTTCCTGGCAAATAATTGCAATCCCTATCGCGAACGGGGTTCAGCGGGTTACCCGCACCTGTCTGTGAAAGATAGACACACGCTGGTCCGTTCAGTGTAGCACGCGTGCAGCCCCGGACATCTGAGGGCATAACACACCTGTTATTGCTCGATCTCGCGATTGATCGTGCAATGTAAGGGGCTATTAAAGCCTCTTGGGTACTGCTGATGCCTACTCCTGACTGCTCCTGTGTCTTTCAGGAACTACTTGACTTCATGATGCTTCTGGGCTTGGGCCTTAAATTTTAGGATTTTTGAAATACATACATACATATTAATTTAAATTTCAACATTTATGGTGCAATGTATGAGGTTATTAATCACTCGGGTAGTGTTTTTTTCAAATTTTCTGATAATTATCACTGTAATAAACTAGAATTTTCCAGAATAATAACCATTACACTATTGAACGCTTGTTGCTTGTGATTTTATAAGTTAAATTTTCCCAAAAAATACGGAGAGGGATGAACTCTGCTTCTTTATTTCATAAAAAAATTATTTTATAGAAGAATGTCTTTTGGTGGCCCACCGTCCTGCATCATAGAGTCTTCTAAACTGTTGGATATGCGCTTGTTCTTAACCCCTTAAGGACCCAGCCATTTTACACCTCAGGACCCGGCCATTTTTTGCACATCTGACCACTGTCACTTTAAACATTAATAACTCTGGGATGCTTTTAGTTATCATTCTGATTCCGAGATTGTTTTTTCGTGACATATTCTACTTTAACATAGTGGTAACATTTTGTGGTAACTTGCATCCTTTCTTGGTGAAAAATCCCCAAATTTTATGAAAAATTTGAAAATTTTGCATTTTTCTAACTTTGAAGCTCTCTGCTTGTAAGGAAAATGGATATTCCGAATAATTTTTTTTTTATTCACATATACAATATGTCTACTTTATATTTGCATCATAAAATTGACGTGTTTTTACTTTTGGAAGACATCAGAGGGCTTCAAAGTTCAGCAGCAATTTTCCAATTTTTCACAAAATTTCCAAACTCACAATTTTTCATGGACCAGTTCAGGTTTGAAGTGGATTTGAAGGGTCTTCATTTTAGAAATACCCCACAAATGACCCCATTATAAAAACTGCACCCCCGAAAGTATTCAAAATGACATTCAGTCCGCGTTTTAACCCTTTAGGTGTTTCACAGGAATAACAGCAAAGTGAAGGAGAAAATTCACAATCTCCATTTTTTACACTCGCATGTTCTTGTAGACCCAATTTTTGAATTTTTACAAGGGGAAAAAGGAGAAAATGTATACTTATATTTGTAGCCCAATTTCTCTCGAGTAAGCACATACCTCATATGTCTATGTAAAGTGTTCGGCGGGCGCAGTAGAGGGCTCAGAAGCGAAGGAGCGACAAGGGGATTTTGGAGAGTACGTTTTTTTGAAATGGTTTTTGGGGGGCATGTTGCATTTAGGAAGCCCCTATGGTGCCAGAACAGCAAAAATCCCCCACATGGCATACCATTTTGGAAACTAGACCCCTTGAGGTACGTAACAAGGAATAAAGTGAGCCTTAATACCCCACAGGTGTTTCACGACTTTTGCATATGTAAAAAAATAAAAATAAAATTTCACAAAAATGTGTGTTTCCCCCCAAATTTCACATTTTTGCAAGGGTTAATAGCAGAAAATACCCCCCAAACATTGTAACCCCATCTCTTCTGAGTATGAAGGTACCCCATAAGTTGACCTGAGGTGTACTATGGGTGAACTACAATGCTCAGAAGAGAAGGAGTCATATTTGGCTTTTTGAGAGCAAATTTTGCTCGGGGGCATGTCGCATTTAGGAAGCCCCTATGGTGCCAGGACAGCAAAAAAAAAACACATGGCATACCATTTTGGAAACTAGACCCCTCGGGGAACGTAACAAGAAATAAAGTGAGCCTTAATACCCCACAGGGGTTTCACGACTTTTGCATACGTAAAAAAAAAATAAAAAAAAATAACTAAAAGGTGTGTTTCCCCCCCAAATTTCACATTTTTGCAAGGGTTAATAGCAGAAAATACCCCCCAAAATTTGTAACCACATCTCTTCTGAGTATGGAGGTACCCCAAAAGTTGACCTGAAGTACACTACGGGCGAACTACAATGCTCAGAAGAGAAGGAGTCATATTTGGCTTTTTGAGAGCAAATTTTGCTCGGGGGGCATGTCGCATTTAGGAAGCCCCTATGGTGCCAGAACAGCAAAATAACCCCCACATGGCATACTATTTTGGAAACTATACCCCTTGAGGAACGTAAGAAGGCATAAAGTGAGCATTTACCCCCCACTGGTGTCTGTCAGATCTTTGGAACAGTGGGCTGTACAACATTTTTTATTTGCACAGCCCACTGTTCCAAAGATCCGTCAGACACCTGTGGGGGGTAAATTCTCACTGCACCCCTTATTACATTCCGTGAGGGGTGTAGTTTCCGAAATGGGGTCACATGTGTTTTTTTTTTTTTTTTTGCATTTGTCAAAACCGCTGTAACAATCAGCCACCCCTGTGCAAATCACCTCAAATGTACATAGTGCACTCTCCCTTCTGGGCCTTGTTGTGCGCCCCCAGAGCAGTTTGTGCCCACATATGGGGTATCTCCGTACTCGGGAGAAATTGCGTTACAAATTTTGGGGGGCTTTTTTCCCCTTTACCTCTTGTCAAAATGAAAAGTATAGGGCAACACCAGCATGTTAGTGTAAAAAGTTTATTTTTTTTACACTAACATGCTGGTGTAGACCCCAACTTCACCTTTTCATAAGGGGTGAAAGGAGAAAGAGCCCCCCCAAGATTTGTTAGTCAATTTCTCCCGAGTACGGTGATACCCCATATGTGACCCTAAACTGTTGCCTTGAAATACGACAGGGCTCCGAAGTGATAGCGCCATGTGCATTTGAGGCCTGAATTAGGGATTTGCATAGGGGTGGACATAGGGGTATTCTACGCCAGTGATTCCCAAACAGGGTGCCTCCAGCTGTTGCAAAACTCCCAGCATGCCTGGACAGTCAACGGCTGTCCGGCAATACTGGGAGTTGTTGTTTTGCAACAGCTGGAGGCTCCATTTTGGAAAGAGTGGCGTACCAGGTGTTTTTCATTTTTATTGGGGAGGGAGGGGGGCTGTGTAGGGGTATGTGTATATGTAGTGTTTTTTACTTTTTATTTTATTTTGTGGTAGTGTAGTTTAGTGTTTTTAGGGTACAGTCGCACGGGCGGGGGGGGGTTACAGCGAGTTTGAGCTGCCGCGCAAAATTTGCTGCATTGCAAACTTGCAGCCCGATACTCACTGTAAGCCGCCTGCCCATGTGAGTGTACTCTGTACATTCACAGGGGGGGGACCTCCAGCTGTTGCAAAACTACTACTCCCAGCATGCCTGAGAATGTTTGGGAGTTGTGGTTTTGCAACAGCTGGAGGCACACGGGTTGGGAAACACTGAGTTAGGAAACAATGTTTCCCAACCAGTGTGCCTCCAGCTGTTGCAAAACCACAACTCCCAAACATTCTCAGGCATGCTGGGAGTAGTAGTTCGGCAACATCTTTAGAGCCAGATGTTGCCGAACTACAACTCCCAGCATGCTTGGAGTTGTAGTTTTGCAACATCTGGAGGACTAGTTTGCAGACCACTAATACAGTGGTTCCCAATCTGTGCCCTTCCAGATGTTGCAAAACTACAACTCCCAGTATGCCAAAACTGTCCAGGCATGCTGGGAGTTGTAGTTCTGCAACATCTGAAGGGCCAGATGTTACAGAACTACAACTCCCAGCATGCCTGGACAGTAAGGGCATGCTGAGGATGTGTAGTTTTGCAACATCTGGAAGGGCACAGTGGTCCAAAAACTGTGGACCTCCAGATGTTGCAAAACTGCAACTCCCAGCATGCCCAGACGCCAAGGGCTGTCTGGGCATGCTGGGAGTTGTAGTATACAGGGTCCCATTACAGCAATGCATGTCGCTTTACGGCGACGTGCATTGCTGTAAAGGGCCCGACCGCGGCTGAAGATCAACTCACCTGTCGCCGCCGCCGCCATCTTCCTCGCCGGGATCCGGGTCTTCAGGGACGAGGTAAGTACCGGGGCCGGTCCCCAGCACTCCCCCGTCCCCCGCCGCGTCCTCCGGTCTTCCTCCCGTCCTGTCCCGACTTTCAGGGGCCGGGCAGGACGGGAGGAAGTAACCGCCCCCCCTCCTGCGATTGGTCGGTTCACTAACCGACAGATCGCAGGGGATCGGAGGAGGTGGCCGGCTTGCCACCTCGCTCCGATACTTCAGCATGGTCCTGGTTGTCTGTGACAGCCGGGATCATGCGAAATTACCGGGCGGTCGGGTCCCAGAGACCCGATCAGCCCGGTATCGCCGCAGATCGCAAGGGCGATTTCCCTTGCGATTTGCGGCGATCGCCGACATGGGGGGCCTACATGGCCCCCCTCGGCGTTTGCCCTGGATGCCTGCTGAAGGATTTCAGCAGGCATCCAGTTCCGATCTCTGCCCGGCGAGCGGCAGAGACCGGAAAACGCCAGGACGTACGGGGACGTCCTGGGTCCTTAAGGCCCAGGGTGCGGGGACGTCCCCGTACGTCCTGGGTCCTTAAGAGGTTAAACAAAGGTACAAAAACCAAAAATGGCCGATCAGGGCTATGGAGACGTTTCGCCTACATCTTACGGCCACATGAGCCCTGTGGGTGCTTGTGAGATTAGGTCCTTTGTACCCACACGGCGGGGTCCGGGACACAAATTTTGATTAAAATTTCAAATAAAAAAATCACACATTTCAATGGTCTCCTCATGCTGCAGCCAACTCGAGGCTGCGTCATTCTGGTAATATATAGAGAGCACTCGCTGTCCTAAATTTTCGTAAAAATTTTTGCTCAAAAATGTTTGTCTTTTTTATTAGGGATTGTGAAGCTTTGGTGCGTACTCATGCATCAGCCAACTCCAGCCTGTGTCATTCAGGCAATATGTGGTTTACTGATGGCGCTGCTGAGCCTGGGTCTGGGAATTTCAAATTTTCACATAGGTAGCACCCACTATCCAAAAGTCTTCTTCAGAAATTTCTACAATTGTTGTGTTTTTGGGGGGGGGGGATTGTGAAGCCCTAGTGTGTACTCATGCATCAGCCAACTACAGGCTGTGTCTTTCAGGCAATATATAGGTAGCACCCGCTGTCCTAAATATTCTTAAATTTTTTTTAAAAATGGTTGTTTTTTCTTTGGGATTTTGAAGCCCTGATGTTTACTCAATGCTTCTTCATGCTGCACTCTGTCAGCCCATTGGTCCTGTGACAGTGTGCTACTCCGCCTCCACACCACTGTGTCTTAAGCCTCCACTGCCCGGAAAAGTCTCAGTGGCCCTTCAGCATACCATGTGTGCAGGTCACGGCGGTGTAACGCTGTTCTTCACATGGTTTCCCTTGGCGAGAAGTCTTGGAAACAATGGCCGGTCAGGGTAATGGAGACATTGCGCCTACATCTCACGGCCACATGAGCCCTGTGGGGGCTTGTTGGATTTGATCCTTCGTACCCACACGCTGGGGTCTGGGACACGCAAAGGTTGTTTTAAATTTCAAATAAAAAAATGATGGCGCTGCTGGGCCTGGGTCTGGGAATTTAAAATTTTCTCATAGGTAGCACCCGCTATCCAAAATCTTTTTCAAAAATGTCTAAAATTGTGGTGTTTTTTGGGGGGGGGATTGTGAAGCCCTGGTGTGTACTCATGCATCAGCCAACTCCAGGCTGTGTCATTCAGGCAATATATGGTTTACTGATGCTGCTGTGGGGCCTGGATCTGGGAATTTTTCCTTTTTTTCATAGGTAGCACCCGTTATCCAAAATCTTCAGTTTAAATTTCTTAATTCATCTTTTAATCTTAGGGATTGTGAAGGCCTAGTGCCTACTCATGCTGCTGGCAACTCTGGGCTGTGCCATTCATCCACTATATGGTCTCCTCATGCTGCCAACACCTCCACGCTGTGCCATTAAGCCACTATATGGTCTCCTCATGCTGCCAACACCTCCATGCTGTGTCATTCAGCCACTATATGGTCTCCTCATGCTGCCAACATGTCCATGCTGTGTCATTAAGCCACTATATGGTGTCCTCATGCTGTCAACACCTCCACGCTGTGCCATTCAGCCACTATATGGTCTCCTCATGCTGCCAACACCTCCATGCTGTGTCATTCAGCCCCTATAAGGTGTCCTCATGCTGCCAACATGTCCATGCTGTGTCATTCAGCCACTATATGGTGTCCTCATGCTGCCAAAACCTCCACGCTGTGCCATTCAGCCGCTATATGGTCTCCTCATGCTGCCAACACCTCCACGCTATGTCATTCAGTCACTATATGGTCTCCTGACACTGATGCCACCACCAGGCTTTGTCATTGTGCTGCTGTGCGGCAGTGATTCTAAAAGTGATGCCTGTAATCTGCATGTTATTCTGAATAACAGTATTATTTCACTACCCCAGCACACTCCATATGCGTTTTAGAACACAGCAAAGTGTTCTATACCCCTATAGAGGCTGTATGTAGGCTAGAAATAGCCTTTTTTAATATTTTTTAATTCGCCGCGAAAAAATTCGGATTAAAACAAACTTTTACAGAAAATTTGGCGAATCGGCTGAATCTAATTTTTGAAAAGTTCGCTCATCTCTAATCATGATTCATAGAAGAAGCTCATGGAACCTTCAAGATTCGAAGACTATGTGAAAGAATGGGCCAAAATCTCACCAGTACAATGTATGTGACTAGTTTCTACATATAGGATGCGTCTTGAAGCTGTCATTACCAACAAAGGCTTTTGTACAAAGTACTAAATAAATATCAGTAAAACATGTTCAATACATTTTACCTGTGTCATTTCACATTATTGCACATAACTTACTTTCCGAGCATATTTGTTTTATTTTCTTTGTATATATGGATTACTTGGATTGTTACCAACATCTGGTAAAAATTTCATGTCAATGGTACCTTTGGAAATATATTTAGTGGGAAAACTGGTGACGTGTTCAATACTTATTTCACCCGCTGTATATAACTTACTTATATTGTATTATCATAACTTGTACTGGTTTCAGAACCATTTTGCGTGATTTACCTTTGTCACCCTCTTTCCTGAAACAAAGCATCATTATCTGCTGCCCAAGGAGGTTTGGCTGGACCTTATCTCTGAGCTCTAGTCCCACCCCCTAAGTGATGTCTTCACTTGTGACCAGACCCTACAGCTGACCACCTCCCTGTCATTTACACGTATTCATACATATTTTTATAGGACATATATGGAGAATGAGGTTTGCTTACATGATGCTGCCTTGTGCTGAATGATGCCACAGACAAAAGAGCAGACAGGGAACAAATGCAGCAGGTACTGCAACCTCACTGCTATAAAATTAGATGTTTTGCAACATCTCTGGGCTGGTAACTTGAATGATTGCTGTGGGAGGGGAGTAGGTGGAGTGGGAAGACTGTGATAAAGACCTGAGGGAAAGCAATGAAGTCTGGGGATTGAAGTACTGAGAAACTGCTAAAGGAGAAGATACAGGACTAAGACCCCCAAAACAAATGAATTTTTGATGCTATATGTACTCTGTAGCCTTTACATGTGTTTTTTGACATCAAAGTACCCCTAATAAAGGGCTTGTGTAAAATTTTTAAAAATGAAGCTGCACTAGATATCAGAGTACCCATTTAAATTGCTTGTGTAGAATTTGAAAAAAAGCTGTAAAAAAAGCTGTAAAAAGAGCTGTAAAACCATTTGCAACCCATGGAAAAGAGTGGTACAGTTTCTAGAGAGAAATCAAACTCCATCAACCATAATTATTAATAGTCCAACTGTAAATGATTATTCCTAACAAGAGTCCTCATGTCTTTGGCATCACCTTAAAGAACAGATTTTTTTTAATTCTAATTTCATATTTAATTTTTCATTCCCTTCTCTCTATTCTCTACTATTCTCAGTGCTAGAGTTTAGTTAGTGAGATAGGAGGGGGAGACATGTATGTTGTTTTGTGCTATTGACCCCAGGTTACTGACAACCATTCTAATTACAGTGTGCAAATTAGCAGTTATTTTGGGCAATATCATTGAGGTTGGTCACCAGTGCCATATGGTTCTCATCAGCAACAATATTAAATCATTGTCTGGTCTTATTGCTGAAAATATTTTCAGTGAATGAAGTAAACTACTTAATAATTCAGTAGCTTTCATCAGAAAAGCATTAGGTTATATGTGGTTTCCATTTCATTGCATTGCTGGATCTGCATTTTTAAAGACAAGTTCACTTTGGAAACCATTAAGAAATGGTAGAAATTGGGTGTCAGTTTAGCAGACATATGACATTGCGTGTTCTTAAAGATAATAGGTGAGGAAGAACAGAAGTAAAGATCTATTTTTTTTTTGTTAGTTGATGACTAAATTAAGCCACGTCTTCCCGATATAAACTGGAAATCCAATATAGCTAGTTCTGCCGGGAGTACAGATATTCTAAATTCCCTACTCTACAACAAGTGGTTGAGGAGCCAACCCAGAGGGGGCCATTTTGGATTTGGTATTCACTAATTGAGATTTGGTATATGATGTTATTGTAGGTGAAAGCTTGGGATCTAGTGATCACCAGTCAGTGTGGTTTAAAAGAAGAAGAAAGCAGTTGGCTGTCCGGGCATGCTGGGAGTTGTAGTTTTGCAACATCTGGAGGTCGTCAGGTTGAAGACCACTGGATACCATAGGAGGAACATGAGACGGGGAAATGATGAGGGGGGGAATGATGGGGGAAATGATGAGGGGGGAGAATGATGGGGGGATGAGACAGGGGGAAATGATGAGGGGGGAGAATGATGGGGGGATGAGACAGGGGGAAATAATGAGGGGGATGATGGGGGGGAAATGATGATGGGGGATGAGGGAAGATGATGAGACAGGGTGAGGGGAATGATGGGGGACATGATGAGACAGGGTGGGGGGATGATGAGGGGGAATGATGGGGGACATGATGAGACAGGGTCGGGGGGATGATGAGGGGGGGATGATGAGTGGGGAATGATGGGGACATGATTAGACTGGGTGGGGGGATGATGAGACAGGGGGAAATGATGGTGGGGGAGGCACTAAAGGCTTAATGTCTGTATGGCTAGTGGTGGTCTATGACAGGGGGAAATTATGAAACATGGGGGGTGGCGATGAGAGGGGTAAATGTGGCACAGGGACTGATAAAAGGGAAGGAATGATGGGGCACTGGAGGGGACGGGACCAAACTGAGGTGCAGAAGAAAAGGAAGTTGGGGGGATGATGTGGCATTTACTCCAAGTCATTTATTTAACATTTTATATTTTTTACTTAAATTTCCCTGTTAAAATGGGGGTGCATGTTATACGCCAGTGCGTGTTATACGCCGATAAATACTGTACTTCTTTTCAGTTTTTACAGAAGAAAAAGAAGGAAAAGGACTTCCATTAGGGAGGAAGACTAATGAATTGTTTGATGCATGTGTCTTTACAGAGGAAGATGTTCTACGTTTGCTATCTAAAGTGAAGACACAGGGACCTGATGAGCTACACCCAAAATTATTAATAGAGCTTAATGGTGAGCTAGCAAAACAGTTAACAGATTTATTTAACCTATCATTGGTAACAGAAGTCGTCCCGGAAGATTGGAAATTAGCAAATGCCGTGCCCATTCACAAGAAAGGTAGTAGGGAGAAATCAAGCAACTATAGGCCAGTAAGTCTGACATCAATAGTGAGGAAATTAATGGAAACACTACTAAAGGATAGGATTGTGGGACATCTAAAATCCCATGAATTGCAAGATGAAAAACAACATGGGTTTACTTCAGGGAGATCATGTCAAACAAATCTTATTGACTGGGTGACTAAAATAATAGATGGTGGAGGGGCAGTAGACATCACATATCTAGATTTTAGCAAGGCTTTTGACACTGTCCCACATAGAAGACTTATCAATAAACTACAGTCATTGAGCTTGGACTACAATATTGTTGAGTGGATTAGGCAGTGGCTGAGTGACATACAACAGAGGGTTGAAGTCAATGGAGTACTGTATATTCAGAGCATGGTCTTGTTACCAGTGGAGCACCTCAGGGATCTGTACTGGGACCAATTTTGTTTAACCCCTTAAGGACGCAGCCCTTTTTCACCTAAAGGGCTAAGCCCTTTTTTGCAATTCTGACCACCGTCGCTTTACGCATTAATAACTCTAAAACTCTTTTACCGAATACTCTGATTCTGAGATTGTTTTTTCGTGACATATTCTACTTTATTTTGGTGGTAAATTTTCGTCGTTACTTGCATCCTTTTTTGGTGAAAAATCCCAAAATGTCATGAAAATTTTGAAAATTTTGCATTTTTCTAACTTTGAAGCTCTCTGCTTGTAAGGAAAATGGATATTCCAAATAAATTTTATTTTTATTCACAAATACAATATGTCCACTTTATGTTGGCATCATAAAATGAACATATTTTTACTTTTTGAAAAAATTTGAGGGCTTCAAAGTAGAGCAGCAATTTTCAAAAATGTCATGAAAATTGCTAAATCTGAAGGGACAGATGTTACAGAACTACAACTCCCAGCATGCCTGGGCAGTCTAAGCATGCTGAGAGTTGTAGTTTGGCAACATCTGGAGGGCTACCGTTTGGGCACCACTGTAACAGTGGTCTCCAAACTGTGACCCTCCAGATGTTGCAAAACTACAACTCCCAGCATACCCAGACAGCCTTTGGCTGTCTCGGCATGCTGGGAGTTGCAGTCTGGCACCCACTAGGAAGGGCAGCAGTAAATATCACTTACTGCCTGTTTTCTTGACATGGAACCCACTGTGTCTTCATATCTGTCCCACATCAGTGCTGTGAAATTCTTTAGCCTGTGCCCCACTTGGAGGTCATCTTCCTGCATATTCTTATTTAATCTATAGGGGCCAGCCCCACATGCTCATCCACACATTCAACAAGCAAGTGCACACATTACTAAAAGGTTCCCAAACCTATCCACGTCTTCCTAGGAAATATGTAATGTCCTGATCCTGATATTCCCTGTATCTTGTCCCGTGCCCGTTTGCTGGTTTTCAATTCTGCCTGACCCTTACTGTACCATACTAACTCTCCTATTGTTGACTCAGATTGCCAACATAAACTTTTGCTACCTGCCTCAACCATGTGCCTGTATTTAATTATGCCCTTGCCTCATCCCCGAGTACCGTTCTGACTCTCCTGTGTATGACTCAGACTGCAGACTATGCTTACCTCTCTTACCCACTAGTGCCAGGCAACAGTACTATCTGGTCCACTGGGCCAGCCATTACCCACACCGGGACCATGCCTGTGGAGTGAACCAGCAATTCTAGCAGCAGAAGTCCAGCTTCTGCATCCTGGAGAAGGATAAATAATGAAAAGTTACTTAAGGCCCAATTCCCCACCCATTGCTGGTTACAAGAGGTAGAGCTTCAGTAAACTGCGATAAGCTGCAGTACCAAGCTACAGTACCAAGTACACAGCTACATTGATACTTAGGATAGGCCAACAATTTGGAATTGTTAGGGTCCCAACTTTGAGACCTACACTGTTCACAAATTGATGAACTGTTCACTAATGTGTGTCTCCTTGAATTTCCCACCTCATGCTGGAAATGCTGCTGTATCCTTTATCCTACAATCCTTTAAGGATATCCTTTATCCTACAATCCTTTAATGTTTAGGATAAAGTATTAACTATAGTTTATTATCTGTAAAAGTATGTTCAAACCAGCTTAAATGACGGGTAAAGGTTGTGGATGGTCTATCGGCAAGGGGCATGAATGGTATACAAAGGGCAAATTCCATAAATGCCATTTAGTCCATAAAAAGAGAGGGTCATTGCTCAGATGTGCCAAAAACCTCTCCCGAGGGCATTGTAAATCTCCATGGATTCCTGTTATCCACAATATTAGCAAGGCAGTTGGGATCAAGTCCAAGGATCCTACTAAAAGCATAATCTCAGGGCTTCCCTGTCCTGTAACAGGCCTTCTGTGTATATTATTGCAAATACCTCAGATTAAATAGATGTTAACTTTTAGGAAAATGTTTAAATATTCCTCTATATATATTTTATTTATTCCTAAGTTTAACCATGTTAAATATTAGTAATGGTTGGCTTTATATAAAAATTAGTTTGTTTTTCCTCTATGATCTTAGGACAGAAGGAGATGCTTGAGTGGGAAGTGTAATTAAAGTGTATTAAGAATCTGCTCAGTTTAAAATATATTGAGACTATTTGTTGAGAACAGATGTTACAAAAATCTCCATAGACTTCTCTCTAGCTATTCAAGCATGGCATTACAGTAAGCTTAAAATATTTCCTAGCATTGAACCTGTCCCCTTAGGAAAAGAGAAGCTTAAATATGGAGAGGGAGCAGGTAGTCCTAAGTTTAGGGGAGCAGCCATGTTCAGAACAAATAAACAGAAAATTGGACTCTATTCTTCCTCTTCTGATAACCTTTCAATGAGCTTCAGACTTTTCACTTAAAATGACTGTGTTGTGGATAAGTTGATGCTTTAGGGTACTTGAACATCCCTCTCTGCTGATAGTTCAGTCTAGGAATGCATGAAAATATAAAAGGCAAGAAAAAAATCTCCTATAATAGATTGTAATAGGTCAGTAGATTATACAACCAAATGTGCAGCAGCACAGAGGCTATTGCTTATCATCTGTCATGGTTATATGCATTAGGCACAGTTAAGGGGAGTCCGTCAGCTCTTCTTGCTGCTAAGACCTGCAGACATTATTGGATAACTCTTAGGGTATCAGAGGAAAACTGTACCTTTCCTGGAGCTGATGGGGGTTGCCAAAATTAAATTCTCAGCTAAGTGTCATGAAGTGCTACAGTCTGGTATGCCTACTCACCCATCACGCCCCCTCCCATAGACTTGCATTGAGGGGGCAGGGCATGATGTCACATGGGGGCGGAGTCATGACGTCACGTTGATCCGTCACCATGGTCTGGAGGCAAAAGACTGAGAACCTCCAGCGTTTCCAGCAGTACTTACAGGTGGGTGCTGCATGCTAGATTGCGGCGGTCCCCAGCGGTGGGACCCCCGCGATCAGACATCTTATCCCCTATCCTTTGGATAGGGGATAAGAGGTGTTGGGGCCAGAGTACCCCTTTAACTTTGAGGGTTTGAACTGCATAGTATCTTACAACCGGGTAGGTATAAGGCAAGTTTGATTAAACCAAGAATTTAAATGTACAGTTGCTTCGGTTGCTTTAGAAGGTTAATATGTGTTGAATGCACACACTTTTTAGTATGCTGCTATTTCCCAAACAGGAAAATATAATTTGCGAAACCAAAAATATTCAAGCACAGTGTGTTTACAAGCCAGATGCATGTCGCTTGCACACTTTTCTTTAGTTTACTGCTAGCACACAACTAAGAAGATATAATGTGTGTTTGATAAAAGCAAAAATATACACAAACACTGTGTTTACAAGCAGATGCATGTCACTTACTCATGCTTTTTAGTTTGCTGCTATCTCACGACTAGGAAGATATAATGCGTGTTTGATGAAACCAATAATATTCATGAACACTGTTTACAGGGCAGATGTGTGTCACTTGCACACGCTGTTTAGTTCGCTGCTATTTAACAACTAAAAAGATAGAATGCATGTTTTATTAAAGCAGGAAAATAAACATACAGTGTCTTTATCAGGTTGATACGATTTAATTGCACACTCTTTTTAGTCCGCTGCTATGTTACAACCAGTAGGTATGCTGTTTGCAAGATTAATCCCTGTAGGTGCGAGTAAAGGCAGGTTTATACCGCCTTTCATATGTATTTCTATCATACAGGTCAACTGCAGCACAGTTTTGCTCAGTTCAGTACTTGTTCTGTTTTTTTTTTTTTTTGTTGTATGAGCCTTGAAAAAAGCTTGCTGAGCTCTGTGGTTCACAATGAGACTTGTGTAGGAAGGTACAGGAGATCCCCCAATGATCAGCCCACACAAAGACTGAGAATGATCAATTCTTTGTTGTGGATTGCTGTATAAGCCCCTTTAGGATTTGTGCACTACAGATGTTATGGTTAGGATACGGATCCTGGGTCCTGGTTACTCACTCTGTCTGTTACTCTTTCTTCCTTATGTCTGTCCTATCTCTATCTATGTATTCCTGTCTGTCTTTCTCTGTCTTCTGGTCTGACTGCACACTGGGACCGGCTTGTGAGCCTTTAACTGTATAAAACTCCACACCCCCCTTGCCTATTGGCCTTTGAACTGGTTGACACTTAAACCAGCATGTCAGATGATAACCTGCGTTATCATGTCATATGCTGGTCACCCTGACATAATTTCACTGCCCCCTGTGCTTCCAGTTTCCTCTAAGTGCCAAAACGGCATGTGTTTCAGCATTATTTTGCTATTTTACTAGTTAGCACAAGCTTACCCTGTAAATGTTCGGCGAGCCAAGGAAAACCCAAAAATTGTGTCAAATCCTGGTTCGCCGAGTTCACTCCACACTAGTAGAGTGGAGATATGGAATGGGATAGGGAGGGTTTCTTTAAACTTTTTAAAAAATAACTGTAATTCTGAGATTGCTTTTTTTTAAAATAAAGGGAAATGATGGGAGCACACTGATCTTTATGTATTGGTCACAAAGGTACATTTTGATTGTCACTTTTCATTCAAATAACTAATTAGTTTTTTTTTTATTAACAATTGATGCACACATTTTTAATTGGATTGTGGGAATGCTCTATTTCATACAATATGATCTGTGCAGCTACAGTACACATACCCACAGAAATAGCATTCTGCACTGTGGTTACAATCTTTTCCCACTTTAAGACAAACGGTACCTAAGCTGCAACAAATTAACTTTAATTGCTTTAAATTATTAAATAGCCAACAAAGAAACCTTTCAAACCAGTAGCTTGCTGCAAGCCGGCTGTGCAATGTTGGCTAAACATAAAAGTTTGTTTGTGAAGTAATCTGTTATTGTCAGTGTGAGAAATGGGAGAAATTAAAGTGGCCAGCTTTTTGTTCTTCCTAGAAGAGTCTCATAGAATATGTATAAAAAATATGACAGCTTCTTTGCAGAAATATAGATAGGCTGTTTCTTACTCTGTTTGACTACATTTTGGAGCAGTAGTTAAAAAAAATCTACTCATTTGAACAAAGTAGTATTTTGGGAATTTTACAATAAAATGTTTTATTTGTCTGGAACTAATGATAAGACTAAGAAGACTTTATGCCTAATAACCTATATGCATCTATTACAAATTAAAGGTAAAGTGTCACATTGGAAAACCAGACTATTACGTGGTAATTATAGGACAAAAGAAGCTAAGTAGATTAATATATTGTTTCATAAAAAAAAAAAAAAAGATGCAGTATTTCTTGTACTCTATTGGTCCCTGCTCAATTTGGGCTTAGGAGTCCTGTGGGTGGTCCTACTGAATGATTAACAGCCTTAAAAAAATGTTTGCATACTGAACATCCACGGAATGCTGAAGTTAAGAAAAAGCAGAGATTTAGACATTTTCATTGTGAAAGGTTCTTTTTAAAGTCAAAGTTTTTTTTTTTTTTCAAAGAATGATGGTCAGTCTTCTATCAAATCCAGTCAAGCTATGTATCAGCCATCTCAGGTAATGGATATTATACCACAACCTTATGGAGTTAAAATTATATTCTAGGAATCCATTCAAATTACAAATACCAGACAAAAAAAATATTGAGAGAATTATACATACTGGTCTTTCATATACTCCTGCTGCCATTGGATTCAGCAGATTCACACACCTCTTAACAAATTTGCCACCGCAGACACTGTCCATGCACCTAATGTATAGATCTACACTAGCTCACAGCCATCGTAAGTTTCTGCTATAGTTTACAACAGTTGCTGGGATGAACTAGAGTAAATTACTGGTTCTTGGAGGCCTAGTTCACATTTGCGGAAAGCCATGTCCAGGTTTTTCAAATGGGCAAGGGGGGTGTTAAAGCATCAAAAAGGCACAAGTTTTTTGGTATAAATGAGCATTTTTTTTATGCCAAAACCTGGTGATAACATAATAAAAATGATAATAATAATATGACAATCAGAGGTTCAAGCCTTCTAGTTTCCTACTACATTACAGTTAGCTGTGCTATTTTATGCAACTAATAAAATGCTTAAAATAACAGGGTTCCCTGCGGGAGGTCTTAAAGGGGTACTCAGGCGCTTAGGCATCTTATCTTCTATCCAAAGGATAGGGGATAAGATGCCTGATTGCGGGGGTCCCGCCACAATACTCCGGCCCCGTGATCGACAGTAATCAGATCCGGAGCAAACACACTCCGGGGACTGATTTTTACGGGGTGCGGCGTGCAAGATCACGGGGGTCCCCAGCGGCGGGACCCCCGCGATCAGGCATCTTATCCCTTATCCTTTGGATAGGGGATAAGATGTCTAAGCGCCGGAGTACCCCTTTAAGCAAGGAATATTTATCTATGACATTAATATGCGCTCATTCCATGGCAGCATACTTTTTTTCAAAAAGTGACTAAATCCCCTGTCATTTTGTTTTTCACTTTTACAGTGTTATGCCAATGATTGTTAATTCTAAATTGCAACACTTTCTTTTTTTTAGGGACGAAGGGGTATAAATGTACGCCATGCACCCACACGCAATCTATGAAGTGCGCTTAGGAGTTAGGAGCATGCTTTATAGCCAGTTGGTTATGCCGGATATCAATGATAAGTGTTAGAGATGAGAAAATTTTTGGAAAATTCGATTCAGCCGGTTCGCCGAATTTCCCGAAAAAATTTGGTTCGGTCTAAAATTTATTTGCGGCAAATCGCTATTAACCTCTTAGGGACGCAGGACATCATACCTGGTCGGTCCAGGCGGTTAATGGAAGCTGTGACCCTGGACTAATAGTGTGCTGCACCGATTGTTGTGCCGTGTGCTATTAACCCTTTAGACGGGGCATTCAAAGTTCATCTCCGCGTCTAAAATGAAAGTGAAAGCTTCCCGGCAGCTCAGTCAGGCTGATCGGGACCATCGCGGTGAAATCGCGCTATCCCGATCAGCTAGGATGCAGCAGGAGGGTCCCTTACCTGCCTCCATTGCAACCGATTGGCGATTGAGTGCTCCAAGCCTGAAATCTAGGCTTGAGCAATCGACCACAAATAACACTGATCTTTGCCGTGCTAATGCACGGGAATGATCTGTTTTGTAGATCAGTGTGTGCAGTTTAATATCCACTAGGGGGCTATAACACAGCAAAAAAAATTGTGAAAAAAAGTTAATAAAGATCATTTAACCCCTTCTATAATAAAAGTAAGAATCACCCCCCTTTTCCCATTTTAAAAAAAACTGTATATATTGAAATAAACATATGTGGTATCGCCATGTGCGGAAATGTCCGAATTATAAAAATATATTGTTAATTAAAACGCACGGTCAATGGCGTATGCGCAAAAAAAATCTTAAATTCCAAAATAGCGTATTTTTGGTCACTTTTATGTCATGAAAAAATTTATGAAAAGCGATCAAAAAAGTCTGATCAATACAAAAATGGTACCAATAAAAACGTCAGATCACAGCGCAAAAAATTAGCCCTCATACCGGTCTGTACGCAGAGAAATTAAAAAGTTATAGGGGTCAGAAGATGACAATTTTAAACATATACATTTTCCTGCATGTAGTTATCATTTTTTTCAGAAGTAATACAAAATCAAACCTATATTAGTAGGGTATTTTAACTGTATGGACCTACAGAATAAAGATAAGGTGTCATTTTTACCGAAAAATGCACTGCGTAGAAACGGAAGCCCCCAAAAGTTACAAAATGTCATTTTTTTTCTTCAATTTTGCCGCACAATGAATTTTTTTTCCATTTCACCGTGGATTTTTTGGTAAAACTGCTAATGTCACTGCAAAGTAGAATTGGTGGCGCAAAAAATAAGCCATCATATGGAATTTTAGGTGAAAAATTTTAAGCGTTAAGATTTTAAGAAGGTTATGAGGAAAAAATGAAAATGCAAAAACAGAAAAACCCTGCGTCCTTAAAGGGGTTGTGCGCTGCCCTGCAGTTCGGAGCTCCGCTCACAGCATCCGGAAGTTCATTACTCCGAACGCTGTGTGCGGGCTTCCGTGTTTGCGGCCGCCGGGCGTGACGTCACACCCGGCCCCTTCGTGACGTCTCGCCCGCCCCCTCATGATGTCACGCCCGCCCCCTCTACCAAAGTCTATGGGAAGGGGGCGTGACAGCGGTCGCGCCCCCTTCCCATAGACTTTCGTTGAGGGGGCGGGCAAGACATCACAAGGGGGGCGGGCGTGACGTCACGCCCGGCGGCTGCGAACACGGAAGCCCGCACACAGAGTTCGGAGTAATGAACTTCCAGATGCTGTGAGCGGAGCTCCAAACTGCAGGGCAGCGCACAACCCCTTTTAAGGGGTTAAAAACAGCTATTTCTGGGCTACAGAGAGCCTCAGTAGGGGTGTAGAACACTTTGCCTTGTTGTAACACGCAAAGCTAGTGTGCTGTGTTAATGAAATAACACTGTTATTCAGTATGACATGCAGATTACAGGCATTGCTATTAGAATCACTGCCGCAGAGCATCTGTATGTGGCAGCAGGGTCAGTAGACCATATGGCGTCACAATAGAAGAGATTAAAGAGATTTTTTAATGTAATTTTTTTTTTATTTACATTTATTTCAATGTTTTAAAATCCTTTTTTGAGGACCCATTCTGGTGAGCATCGAGCTGGCGGTCAACCTTAGGCTAGCTACCACCTGTTCCAGCCCCTGCCTCTCAGAAAAACAATCCGCCCCCCTCCCCGAATGTCTTATTCTGTGTGGAACTGCAAATGTTTCATTTAATCAGTTATGGTTCATTTTAATCGCTCCAACCTGTTTCATTGGATTCTTATGGTAATTCCAGATGTAATATATGACGACGAACATAGGGCCTCAGTCTTGAAAAGATTACATAGATTTTTTAGAATTTAAATTAAAGATTTTGAATAGATTCACAAGTTTAACACACCAGCAGCATGAGGAGATCATGTGGCGACACAATGACAGCGCCTGGTAATTGGAATGAGCAAACTTTAAATTCTTTTTTGAAATACCCATTGGAGGGCAAGTTTGGTGCCAGCAGCCACGGTAATTTCAACTCCAATAGTGTATAATTGCTGCAGTGTAAACTATGGCAAAGCTCCTAGTTGTATCTTAAAATCGAGCTGGCGGTCCGCCGCAAGGCCAGCTACCGCCTGTCCCAGCCCCTGCCTCTCAGCGCACCCCCATGCACTGAGTGTCCACTTGAAAAGGGAGGGACTGCAGTACCAACAACTTGGACAGGAGCACATTCGGCTTCTGCGCTGTTGGATAAGTGGGCGCATACTTCTAGAAGTTGCTGCAGTGAAAAATCTCCTACTTTTATCTTAAAATCGAGCTGGCGGTCCTCCACGAGGTGAGCTACCACCGTTCTAGCCATTGCCTCTCAGTGCCCCCCCCCCCCCCATTTTGAAACTGCCAATATTTCATTTAAGCTTCATTGTTGTCGCTCCATCCTGTTTCATTGGATTCTTGTGGTAATTCACACACAGGTAATTTATGACGACGACCATATGACCTCTCAATTGAAAAGATTGAAGAGATTTTTTTTTTTTTAATTAAATTGAAGATTTTGATTAGATTCACAAGTTTAATGTCCCGAGTGCCTGAAATGTTTACTTTGAACTAATACTGTATGACCACAAAACCCAATATAACAAGGAGTCACATGGCGGCACATTGACAGAGCCTAGATATGGCAGAAGCCCGACGAGGGCCTCACAATTGAAAAGATTAAATATATTTTTTTTAATTTTAATTGAAGATTTTAAATAGATTAAAATTTTTAAAGTTTAAATTAATGTGCCAACAGAATGAGGAGACCATATGGCGGCACAATGACAGAGCCTGGAGGTGGCAGCATCAGCATGAGGAGACCATATGGCAGCACAATGACAGAGCCTGGAGGTGGCAGCAGCAGCATGAGGACCATGCCAACTGAGGGTTGAGTCTTAGGAACCCACCCACTGTTGACTGGGGGTGTTGGATGTCACTTGGATGTCAGTTGGGATGAGGTGGATGACCGAGTGAACCAATAAATCACAGCTACTGGGTTGCTGGTCGAGACACGACTGCTAGCTGACACCGGGAGCTTAGACCTCTTGCTGCAACTCCTGCTGCCACAAGCCCCTACTCTGCTGCAACCTCAGCCTGCGCCTGATGAATTAAGGCCTCTGCCACTCCTTTGTGCATGACCTGTCACTTCTCTGCCTGACATACTTATACACCAGCGTATATGTTTCACTTATGAGAGGAGGACAATACGCTCCACTACGCTTAAAACAAGTGTGCAGCTTTGGCTTATGACTTTAACAGGAACAAAATCATACACCACGTAGGTGTACATATAGTTTACACTTATGAGAGAAGGACTATACGCTCCACTACAAACTGTATAAGGCTTTAGAGTTGTAGTACACACTAGTGATGCAGCACATAGTCGCTGTGTAGTACAGCCCAGTACAGTATTATTATGCACTAATAGCAGGTGACAATGGCTTTTAGTGCTCATCCTAACTGGCCCCTATAAGCTTTAGAGTTGTTGTACACGCCACTGCAGCAGTACAGAGTCGCTGTGTAGAACAGACAAGTACAGTATTATTATGCACTAATAGCAGTTGACAAAGGCTTTTAGTGCTCAGCCTAACTGAGCTTTAGAGTTGTTGCACACCCCACTGCAGCAGTACAGAGTCAATGTGTAGTACACCCAAAAGTGTACTTTCTCTCTCTCCCTTCCCTGTCTGTGCTTTTCTTCAGGGATTTGGGCTAGTGGTGAATGGCTGCTGTAAAGCTGTTTTTCTGTGCAATAAACACACTGCTCTATCTCTCTCTCTGCAATAAACACTCTCTCTGACATAATACACTGGAATGGCGGGCCGCAAGATGGCTGACAATTATATAGGGCTGTGACATCACATGGCTGGCTGGCTGCTGATAGGCTGCATGCTGCATGTGATTCAGGGTCATCCCGCCTACCCGCCTTCCCAGAGTTCCTTGCCCCATGTCCTCACATGTGGATCCGCCAATTTAGATCTGGAGCCTGGATCGCACTATATGTAGTTTAATGAAGTGATTTGTTTTATCGAATCATGGAGATAATCAGATTCATTACGAATCAAATGTTTCTGAAATTCGTAACAAATTCGGATTCATCAGATTTGATTCGCTCATCCTTAATAGGAGTGATGAATGTCATTAATAAAAGTTGATTGAGGCATCTAAATGTGTTAAAAACCAGCTCATTGGGACCACTGGGGCGAGATCTCAGTATCCCGATCAGCTCAGAGGATGGAAAGAGGGTCCCTACCTGCCTACGGCTTGTGCGATAGTCACGCCTTGGCAGCCTTCACTAATATGGTCAATAATAATGATCAGTGCTTTACTATGGCAAAGCACTGTTCATTGTATGCAATCAAAAGTTTGTATGTACTAGTCCCCTATAGAAGCTAAAAAATTGTAATAAAAAAAAAATAGTTAATAAAAAAAAAAAAAAGGGATTAAAAAGTCCCATAAAAACAAAAATGGTATCAATAAAAACTACAGATCACGGTGCAAAAATGTATACCTCATAAAGCCTTGTATATGGAAAAATAAGAGTTATGAAGGTCAAAAGAGGAAAATTTTAACTACTTAACGACAATAGACGTAAATGTACATCATAGTGCTGTGGTACTTTGCGCACCATGACGTACATTTACGTCATGGACATGACCACAAGCACCGGACCAATGCTCGCAGCATGCGGCGGTAGGTCTCGGCTGCTGTTAGCAGCCAGGGACCCGCCGGAAATGGCGGACATCAGTGATCGCGCCAATGTCCGCCATTAAAACCTCAGATGCCGTGATCAATACAGTTCACGGCATCTGCGGCAGTGCGGTACTTGAAGGGGTAATCCAGTGGAAAACTTTTTTTTTTTTTTTAAATCAACTGGTGCCAGAAAGTTAAAGGGTAGCTCCCACCATAATTTTTTTTCTGTCCCTGCCTATTGGCCTTCTATCCCTAACACCCTCCCTGCCTTTATTTTTTTTTTACTATTTAAAAAATGGCATTTAGTCTGCCTGGTAGTGTGCTCACACAAAAGAACACTGTGCAATAATTGAGCCCCAAAAATGGACCCCCGCGATCTCTCCTGCAGCAGCCCCGTTTTTCAGCTGCACAGAGCGGGAATCATGTCCCACCCCCTCGATGCATGGTGGCAGGATCCCCGCGATCTAGCATCTTATACCCTATCCTTTTGATAGGGGCTAAGATGCTTAGCACCAGAGTACCTGTCACGATTCGGCTGGCTGGAGGTGGATCCTCTGTGGCAGAGAGGGATTGGTGTGGACCGTGTCGGTGGACCGGTTCTAAGTTGCTACTGGTATTCACCAGAGCCCGCCGCAAAGCGGGATGGTCTTGCAGCGGCGGTAGCAACCAGGTCGTATCCACCGGCAACGGCTCAACCTCTCTGACTGCTGAGATAAGCGCGGTACAAGGGAGTAGACAAGAGCAAGGTTGGACGTAGCAGAAGGTCAGGGCAGGCAGCAAGGATCGTAGTCAGGGGCAACGGCAGGAGGTCTGGAACACAGGCTAGGAACACACAAGGAAACGCTTTCACTGGCACAATGGCAACAAGATCCGGCGAGGGAGTGCAGGGGAAGTGAGGTATAAGTAGGGAGTGCACAGGTGAAGGTACTGATTAAAACCTGCTGCGCCAATCAGTGGCGCACCAGCCCTTTAAATCGCAATGACCCGGCGCGCGCGCGCCCTAAGGAGCGGGGCCGCGCGCGCCGGGACAGCACAGACGGGGAACTGGTCTGATAAGGGAATCGAGATGCGCATCGCGAGAGGGCGCGTCCCACATCGCGAATCGCGTCCAGGATGTTGTCCTCAGGTTCCCAAGATCTCTCCTCTGGGCCGCAATTCTCCCAGTCAACCAAAAATAATCTTTTACCTCTGACCGTCTTGGATGCTAGAATTTCCTTCACCGAAAAGTCGTCAGAGGACCCGGAAACTGGAGTGGGAGAAACAACTTTGGGAGAGAAGCGGTTAAGGATGAGTGGTTTAAGGAGAGAGACATGGAAAGCATTGGGAATACGGAGAGAAGGAGGAAGAAGGAATTTGTAAGAGACAGGGTTGATCAGGCACTCGACTTTGAAAGGACCAAGATAACGTGGTCACAGTTTATAACTGGGGACACGAAAGCGGACATACTTGGCGGAGAGCCATACCTTGTCTACGGGAGAAAAAATTGGGGGAAATTCTTCTTTTCTTATCAGCACATTTTTTCATCCGGGATGAAGCCTGTAAAAGAGAATTTTGAGTTTCTTTCCATATGGTGGAGAGGTCTCGAGTCACTTCATCAACAGCGGGCAAACCAGAGGGCATGGGAGTGGGGAGGGGGGGAAGAGGGTGACGGCCGTACACCACGAAGAATGGGGATTTAGCAGAGGATTCGGAGACTCTGAAATTATACGAGAATTCGGCCCATGGTAGAAGATCTGCCCAGTCATCCTGGCGGGAGGAAACAAAATGTTGCAAATAGTCACCCAGGACCTGATTAATTCTTTCTTTCAATTTGCCCATTGGATTGTGGATGATAAGAAGAAGAGAAGTTTAATTTGATTTTGAGCTGATTACAGAGGGCCCTCCAGAATTTAGACACAAATTGAACGCCTCTATCCGAGACGATATGCGTGGGCAACCCGTGAAGGCGAAAAATGTGTATAAAAAATTGTTTCGCCAACTGAGGCGCCGAAGGAAGACCTGGAAGAGGAATAAAATGTGCCATCTTGGAGAATCGATCAACGACCACCCAAACAACTATGTTGCCATGGGATAAAGGTAAGTCAGTAATAAAGTCCATACCAATCTGAGACCAAGGTCGTTCAGGAACAGGCAGAGGATGGAGGAGACCAGCAGGCTTCTGGCGAGGGGTCTTGTCCCGGGCACAGACTGTACAAGCCCGCACGAAATCAACAACATCAGTTTCCAGGGTAGGCCACCAATAAAATCGAGAGATGAGTTGGATGGATTTTTTGATGCCAGCATGGCCTGCGAGGTGAGAGGAGTGTCCCCACTTGAGAATCCTGAGGTGCTGGCATGGAGAGACGAAGGTCTTACCTGGAGGAGTTTGTCTGATGGAAGCTGGAGAAGTGGAGATCAGACAGTCCGGAGGAATAATATGTTGCGGGGAAGCTTCCACTTCAGAGGCATCTGATGAACGAGAGAGGGCATCGGCCCTAATGTTCTTGTCAGCAGGGCGAAAATGAATTTCAAAGTTAAAACGGGCAAAGAACAACAACCACCTAGCCTGGCGAGGGTTCAGCCGTTGGGCAGACTGGAGATAAGAGAGATTCTTGTGGTCAGTGTATATAATAACTAGATATTTGGATCCCTCCAGCAGGTGCCTCCATTCCTCAAGCGACAATTTTATGGCCAGTAGTTCTCGATCACCAATGGAGTAGTTTTTCTCCGCCGGAGAGAAGGTCCTAGAAAACAACCCACAAGTAACAGCATGCCCGGAAGAATTTTTTTGTAGAAGAACTGCTCCAGCTCCCACCGAGGAGGCGTCTACATCCAATGAGAAGGGTTTAGATGGGTCAGGTCTGGTGAGTACAGGGGGCAGAAGAAAAGGCAGTCTTGAGATGTTTGAATGCGTCTTCCGCTTGAGGAGGCCAGGACTTAGGATTGGTGTTTTTCTTGGTTAGAGCCACGATAGGAGCCACACTAGTGGAAAAGTGTGGGATAAATTGTCTGTAATAATTGGCGAACCCCAAAAAACGTTGGATAGCACAGAGTCCGGAGGGGCGTGGCCAATCCAATACGGCAGATAGTTTATCTGGGTCCATTTGTAGTCCCTGGCCAGAGACTAAGTATCCTAGGAAGGGAAGAGACTGACATTCAAAGAGACATTTTTCCATTTTGGCATATAATTGATTGTCCCGAAGTCTCTGAAGAACCATGCGGACATGCTGGCGGTGTTCTTCTAGGTTAGCAGAAAAAATCAGAATATCGTCTAGGTAAACCGCAACACAGGTATATAGAAGATCACGAAAAATTTCATTTACAAAGTCTTGGAAGACGGCAGGGGCATTGCAAAGGCCAAAGGGCATAACCAGATATTCAAAGTGTCTATCTCTGGTGTTAAATGCAGTCTTCCACTCGTCCCCCTCCCTGATGCGGATGAGATTATAAGCACCTCTTAAGTCCAGCTTGGTAAAGATGTGGGTGCCTCGTAGGCGGTCAAAGAGTTCCGAGATAAGAGGTAGGGGGTAGCGTTTTTTTACAGTGATTTTATTAAGTCCGCGGTAATCAATGCAAGGGCGTAGGGAGCCGTCTTTTTTGGAAACAAAAAAAATCCAGCTCCGGCAGGGGAGGAGGACTTGCGGATAAACCCCTTTTTTAAGTTCTCTTGGATGTACTCCGACATGGCTTGAGTTTCCGGAGCAGACAGAGGATAGATTCTGCCCCGGGGTGGAGTAGTACCAGGGAGGAGGTCAATAGGACAGTCATAAGGCCTGTGAGGAGGCAAAGTCTCTGCTTGTTTTTTGCAAAAAACATCAGCATAATCCAGATAGGCCTTGGGAAGACCAGATACCGGGGGAACCACAGGGTCTTGACTGAGAGTACAGGGAGCCGGTTTAAGACAGTCCTTGTGGCAAGAAGTATCCCAGTTCTTGATTTCCCCGGTGGTCCAATCAAGGGTTGGGGAATGGCGTTGAAGCCACGGTAATCCAAGAAGAATTTCTGAAGTGCAGTTAGAGAGGACCAAAAATTAAATTTTTTCGTGATGGGGTCCGATGCACATTAAGAGAGGTTCCGTGCGGTAACGCACAGTACAGTCCAATCTTTCATTATTAACAAAGTCGATGTAGAGGGGTCTGGCGAGACTGGTCACCAGGATGTTGAACCTGTTGATGAGAGAGGCCAAAATAAAATTTCCTGCAGATCCGGAATCCAAGAAGGCCATAGCTGAGAAGGAGAAGGTAGAAAAAGAAATCCGCACAGGCACAGTAAGACGTGGAGAAGCAGAGTTCACATCAAGAGCTGTCTCACCTTTGTGCGGAGTCAGCGTGCGTCTTTCCTGGCGAGGAGGTCGGATAGGACAATCCTTCAAGAATAGTTCGGTACTGGCACAGTACAGGCAAAGGTTCTCCATGCGGCGTCGTGTCCTCTCTTGAGGTGTCAAGCGAGACCGGTCAACTTGCATAGCCTCCACGGCGGAAGGCACAGGAACGGATTGCAGTGGACCAGAGGAGAGAGGAGCCGGGGAGAGAAACCGCCTCGTGTGAACAAAGTCCATATCCTGGCGGAGCTCCTGACGCCTTTTGGAAAAACGCATGTCAATGCGGGTAGCAAGATGAATAAGTTCATGCAGGTTAGCAGGAATTTCTCGTGCGGCCAGCACATCTTTAATGTTACTGGATAGGCCTTTTTTAAAGGTCACGCAGAGGGCCTCGTTATTCCAGGACAATTCGGAGGCGCAAGTACGGAATTGGATGGCGTACTCGCCAACAGAAGAATTACCCTGGACCAGGTTCAGCAGGGCAGTCTCGGCAGAAGAGGCCCGGGCAGGTTCCTCAAAGACACTTCGAATCTCCGTGAAGAAGGAGTGTACAGAGGCAGTGACAGGATCATTGCGGTCCCAGAGCGGTGTGGCCCATGACAGGGCTTTCCCAGACAGAAGGCTGACTACGAAAGCCACCTTTGACCTTTCAGTTGGAAACTGGTCCGACATCATCTCCAAATGCAGGGAAGATTGCGAAAGAAAACCACGGCAAAATTTAGAGTCCCCATCAAATTTATCCGGCAAAGATAATCGGAGGCTGGATGCGGCCACTGGCGGAGGAGATGATTGTTGAAGCTGTGGTAGTAGCTGCTGTAGCATCACGGTCAGTTGAGACAGCTGGTGGCCTTGTTGCGCTATCTGTTGCGACTGCTGGGCGACCACCGTGGTGAGGTCGGCGACAACTGGCAGCGGGACCTCAGCGGGATCCATGGCCGGATCTACTGTCACGATTCGGCTGGCTGGAGGTGGATCCTCTGTGCCAGAGAGGGATTAGCGTGGACCGTGTCGGTGGACCGGTTCTAAGTTGCTACTGGTATTCACCAGAGCCCGCCGCAAAGCGGGATGGTCTTGCAGCGGCGGTAGCAACCAGGTCGTATCCACCGGCAACGGCTCAACCTCTCTGACTGCTGAGATAAGCGCGGTACAAGGGAGTAGACAAGAGCAAGGTCGGACGTAGCAGAAGGTCAGGGCAGGCAGCAAGGATCATAGTCAGGGGCAACGGCAGGAGGTCTGGAACACAGGCTAGGAACACACAAGAAACGCTTTCACTGGCACAATGGCAACAAGATCCGGCGAGGGAGTGCAGGGGAAGTGAGGTATAAGTAGGGAGTGCACAGGTGAAGGTACTGATTAAAACCTGCTGCGCCAATCAGTGGCGCACCGGCCCTTTAAATCGCAAATACCCGGCACGTGCGCGCCCTAAGGAGTGGGGCCGCGCGCGCCGGGACAGCACAGACGGGGAACAGGTAAGGGAATCGAGATGCGCATCGCGAGCGGGCGCGTCCCGCATCGTGAATCGCATCCCGGCTGGGAGCAATATCGCAGCGCACCCGGTCGGCAGGTCTGACCGGGGCGCTGTGAATAAGAGAACGCTGTGAGCGCTCCGGGGAGGAGCGGGGACCCGGAGCACTCGGCGTAACAGTACCCCTTTAAGTCCAAAATGGGCTTGGCCCTTAAGGGATTAAGCATACTAATTTTCTTACAAAATGTCTTCTCTTTACATATCATGGTAATTCTATCATGGGGATTGCAGGTTCATAAGACACATTGCCGTAGATTTCATACACAGAGCTACAAAGAATATCATTTTCTTTTAGCTACTGGGCAGATCTGCTAGCAGACCAAGGCTGTTTGACAACTATGACATCATGCATTTCAAAAGGAGCTATACCCAATGGATATTTGTTTATATGACACCGATGGGTGACAAAATCACAGTGGATCCCCTGTCCATACCATTCTCTGAAATCCACCCACTGGCCTGAGGCTATGTATTATGGCAAACTATGTGGCTTCTTTATTTGGAAGGTGGTATTTTGGAAACAACAGTAGAGGCTTTGGACATGTTGAGGGGCAGTTTCTCTCTGCTGTTTGATTCTGTGATGGACCAGGACTGACCAGTATGCATATAATGAGAAGCAGACCAAAGAAGTAAATCGTAGATATCATTGATCTGTGCTATGCCTATGCACAGTACTGAACAGTTTTAGCAATCAAAACATTGCAATAAATAGTGTCCTATGGGGCCTTAAAAAATTAACAAAAGAAGAAAAAAAAGTTTTAATAAATGTGAATAAGTCCCTCCCCCAATAAAAAAATAAATGACTCCCATTCCTATTTTACAAATAAAAATAAAAAAGTAAATCAATAAAATAAAGAAAACATATTTGGTATAGCTGCATGCAAAAACATCCAAACTATTAAAATATAATGTTAATGCTCTTGTACAGTGAATGGTATTGTTATGTTATGCGCTCCGGCCGCACACGCTGGCCGTGAACGCATGGTCCCGTTACCTGCTGCTGCCGTGGGATGTGCTCGCATGCGAGCCCCAGTCCATCACTCACCGGGTGTTTCTCCTGCCCCCGCCTCTGCCTCTCTGCTCCGGCGTGCACGCACCAGAGCTTTAAGATTTAAAGGGCCTGTGTGCTCATTAGTGTAATTCACCAGTGGCTCATTGATAAATTCCTCCACCCTCCTCACTTCCCTGCTGGATCTTTGTTGCCTTGAGCCTGAGAGAAAGCATTCCTGTTATTGCCTTGCTGTGTATCTAATCCTTTGCTCCGTGACCTGACCATGCTCCTTGCTGCCTGCCTACTGACCATTTGCTACGTTCCTGACTACGCTACTGTGCCGCCTGCCCTGACCTTCTGCTATCCTGACAACAAGCTGCCTTATCCCTCCTGTGCCTCGCATCTCCTCAGCCGCCTGTGTGGTTGAGCATTGCCAGGAGTATCGACCTGGCTGCCCCCTGCCGCAGCAAGTCCATCCTGCTTTGCAGCAGGCTCTGGTGAAAACCAGCGGCACCTTAGACTCCGCTCCCTGGTACGGTTCCGAGTCATCCACCACACAGGTCCAGCGGATCCACATCCACCGGGGTTCCTGTCTTCTGAAAAGTGAGTGTTGCAGGTATAAATGTAAAAAAAAAAAAAAATGTCCCATTTTAAAAAAAGAGATAAAAAGTAATCAAAAATTCTTATATACACAAAAGAACACTGTGCAAAAATTGAGCCCCATACAGTCATGTATACAAAACAAAGAAAGTTACAGGGGGTCGGAATAGGGACATTTTAAGTATCATTTCAATTTTATTGACATACAGAATAAAGAGAACATGCCCGTTTTACCATAAAGTGCTCTGTGTAAAAACAAAACAAGTCTTCATAAGGGTCTGTGGATGGAAAAATATATGGCGAGGAGATAAAAATGAAAACACAAAAAAGGAAAATTGTCTGTGTCCATCAAGGCCAAAATTGGCTAATTTAGGGGTGGGGGGGGGGGTTAAAGCAATACTATCATGATATTGCTTCATCTTTACCCAGCTATTTCTAGGAATCAGTCTTAGCATTAAGATCCCATCAAAACTTTTGACATCAACATGACATGTCAAAAGTTTTTCATCAAGATTGTAATCACATGCTTCTTAAAAGGTATCTGTTACCAGTATATTTAAAAGTTGAGTGATCTTTGCTATTTGAGTGATCTTTGCTATTTTTATTAAAGAGGAACAAAATAAGCTTACATGGTGTTTCTTATTTATCTATGGCTCTTTACTCACAAATTAGTCACATTACTCCTTGGAACAGCTGGCTACAGATGTCAGATTGTGGGGCTCAGATGAATGATGCACAGTATATGATGTACTTAACCCCTTAAGGACTCAGCCCATTTTGGCCTTAAGGACTCAGACAATTTAATTTTTATGTTTTCATTTTTTCCTCCTTGCCTTCTAAAAATCATAACTCTTTTATATTTTCATCCACAGACTAGTATGAGGGCTTGTTTTTTGCGCGACCAGTTGTCCTTTGTAATGACATCACTCATTATATCATAAAATGTATGGCGCAACCAAAAAACACTATTTTTGTGGGGAAATTAAAACAAAAAACGCAATTTTGCAAATTTTGAAAGGTTTCGTTTTTACGCCGTACAATTTATGGTAAAAATGACATGTGTTCTTTATTCTGAGGGTCAATATGATTAAAATGATACCCATTATTACGTACTTTTCTATTATTGTTGCGCTTAAAAAAAATCACAAACTTTTTAACCAAATTAGTACGTTTATAATCCCTTTATTTTGATGACCTCTAACTTTTTTATTTTTCCGTATAAGCGGCGGTATGGGGGCTCATTTTTTGCGCCATGATCTGTACTTTTTTTTGATACCACATTTGCATATGAAAAACTTTTAATAAATTTTTTATAATTTTTTTTTTAAATAAAATGCATTACAAAAGTAGGAATTTTGGACTTTTTTTTTTTTTTCGTTCACGCCGTTCACCGTACGGGATCATTAACATTTTATTTTAATAGTTCGGACATTTCCGCACGCGGCAATACCAAATATGTCTATAAAAAAACTTTTTTACGCTTTTTGGGGGTAAAATAGGAAAAAACGGACGTTTTACTTTTTTATTGGGGGAGGTTATTTTTCACTTTTTTTTTACTTTTACTTTTACATTTTTTTACATTTTTTTTCACACTTGAATAGTCCCCATAGGGGACTATTCATAGCAATACCATGATTGCTAATACTGATCTGTTCTATGTATAGGACATAGAACAGATCAGTATTATCGGTCATCTTCTGCTCTGGTCTGCTCGATCACAGACCAGAGCAGAAGATGCCGGGAGCCGCACGGAGGAAGGAGAGGGGACCTCCGTGCAGCGTTATGAATGATCCGATCCCCGCAGCAGCGCTGTGGGCTATCCGATCATTCATTCAAATCGCAAAGTGCCGCAGGTGCCGGGATCTGTATTGATCCCGGCACCTGAGGGGTTAATGGTGGACGCCGGCGAGATCGCGGGCGTCGGCCATTGCCGGCGGGTCCCTGGCTGCGATCAGCAGCCGGGATCAGCCGCGCATGACACGGGCATCGCTCCGTTGCCCGCGGTTATGCATAGGACGTAAATGTACGTCCTGGTGCGTTAAGTACCACCTCACCAGGACGTACATTTACGTCCTGCGACCTTAAGGGGTTAATGGATACCTGATACTTTATTTCAGCTTGTTGTGTTACACCAGGAACATATGGCATTTTGAAACATTATGCATAAAAGCACCTTCCTCACTGGAGCAAACACATGATTTCAGAGCATTTGGATGACTGTTTCTTAAACAATACATGAGCACTGGTAAAACCCTTAGCTGCCTCCGCTGTTTCTCCAACAATGGCTATTCCGTTTATATAGCAAAGTTACTGAGTGCATTGTCTTGATAGCTATGTTGGCTATATTACTATAAATTAATTTAAATTACATCTTAAATTCCACAATTACCTATATCCTTAAAATATAAATAGAATGGAAACCATGTTTTAAACATAATGGCCCTCATTTATTATTTATCTGTCTGTGCCAGAATTGAAAAAAACCTGACTAACTCTCCGTTTCACTAAGAAAACCCGAAAAAGGGGCATGGCCGGTGGTCAATGAAAAGGGGCGTGTTCCAGACATTTTCACAAAAACCCAACATATTTAAGTTTTCCTCAGAAAATGTGGTGGATTTGAGTTGAGGAAAACCCTACAGATCAGAGCATGTGTAAAAAATATGTAGGGAAAGTGGAAAATGTAGGGAAACCTAAATACTGTGGAAGTTTTTTTTTTATGTAGGGAATTAAAACCCACAAAGAAACCTACACTGCAATCTTAGTAAATCAGGGCCAATCTGTAACTCAGTAAATCCTCACAATAGTTAATATTTTTTTTTTTGTAATCTAAAACAATTATGTATCACCTTAAAGTTGTTGTCTTATCTCAGACAAACCATTTTAGTTTGGTGCCACAAGCAGTCGAGTGTCTGTCCTTCTACCATGCCCAGCATGATTGCCATTCAAATCAATAGCTACTGCTGCATTATACTGGCATGTCAGGTCTGCTAGAGTGGCTAGTAGAATTGCCATGGTAGCTCAAGAAGTACAAGATCAAAATATGAGGTTGGCCATGCAATAAGGTATTTTTTTTTAAGATGAACAACTCTAGATTTGCAATGGATTACAGCAATCACCAAGAGCACCTGTCTTGGGTCTTTCTCACGGTTTTCTGATGTCTCCGAGCACCAGCAATCACTCTAAGCACTTGTATCTGCGTCTTCCTATACCATCATTGCTCCTGATGTCTAACAACACCACTAAAGGAACAAAGGTAGGAATTTACAAGGAATAGCTGAAAAGTCTCAAAGGCAAGAAACCCATACAAAATAAAAGTCCAGTTTCTGTTTTTGCATTTTCATTTTTTCCTCCTCACCTTTTAAAAATCATTACCCTTTCAATTTTGCACCAAAAAATCCATATGAGGGCTTATTTTTTGTGACACCAATTCTAATTTGTAATGACATCAGTCATTTTACCCAAAAATCTACGGCAAAATGGGAAAAAAATCCTTGTGTGACAAAATTGAAGAAAAAACACCATTTTGTTCATTTTGGGGGCTTCCGTTTCTATGCCGTATATTTTTCAGTAAAAATTACAATTCATCTTTATTCTGTAGGTCCATACTATTAAAATGATACCCTACTTATATAGGTTTGATTTTGTCTTACTTTTGGAAAAAATCATATCTACATGCACGAAAATTAATACATTGAAAATTGTCCTCTTCTGACCCCTATAACTTTTTTTTGGTTCCGGGTATGGGCTGTTATGAGGGCTAATTGTTTGCGCCGTGATCTGAAGTTTTAATCGGTACCATTTCTGTTTTGATCGGACTTTTTGATCGCTTTTTATTCCTTTTTTTCTGGTATGAAAAGTGACCAAAAATACGCTATTTTGGACTTTGGAATTTTGCGCGTACGCCATTGACCATGCTGTTTAATTTACGATATATTTTTACAGTTCCGGCATTTACGCACGTGGCAAAACCATATGTTTATTTGCAATACCATATATGTTTATTTTTATTATGGTTATATATAGAGGTGCACCGAAATGGAAATTTCAGAACCGAAACGAAATAAAAAAAAATGTCCGGCCGAAACCGATACCGAAACCGAAAATGACTTCTCCCCGTCTCCTGGTAAAATGCAGCGCTCCGCTCATTAGATTCCCCCACATTAGATTGCCAGCTCCCCCACATTAGGTCGGGAGTTCCCCCACATTAATAGGCAGCTTCCCCACATTAATAGGCAGCTCCCCCACAATAGTAGGCAGTTCCCCCACAATATTAGGCAGCTCCCCCCACATTAGGTCAGCAGTTCCCCCACAATAGTAGGCAGTTCCCCCACAATATTAGGCAGCTCCCCACAACAATATTAGGCAGCTCCCCCCACATTTGTAGGCAGCTCCCCCCCCCCACAATATTAGGCAGCTCCCCCCCAACAATATTAGGCAGCTCCCCCACAATATTAGGCAGCTCCCCCACATTTGTAGGCAGCTCCCCCCACATTTGTAGGCAGCTCCCCCCCCCCACAATATTAGGCAGCTCCCCCCCAACAATATTAGGCAGCTCCCCCACACAATATTAGGCAGCTCCCCCACATTTGTAGGCAGCTCCCCCCAACAATATTAGGCAGCTCCCCCCCCCCACATTTGTAGGCAGCTGCCCCCAACAATATTAGGCAGCTCCCCCACAATAGTAGGCAGCTTCCCCCCACCCCACAGACATACAGCTTCCAGCCATATACAGTGTATGGCTGGAGGCTGTATGTCTGTACTGCTGCCCCCACAGTGTTTCGGTCACCGCTCCTCCGGCCCGGGGTCACATCTACTGCTATGGCCTAAGGACCATAGCAGTAGGTGTCGGGACCGGGGGAGCGGTGACCGGAACACTGAACAAGATGACGTGGTCACTTACCAGGCCCCGGCCGGCGTGCGTTCTCCTGCGACGATCCTGCGGTCCTCCTGCGTCTCTATGGTTGTACGCACGGGACGTCAGTGACGTCCCGTGCGTACGACCATAGAGGCGGAGAAGCGAGGGACCGAAGGAGGATCGCAGGAGGATGCCGGGTAATGGTGAGTGACCGGCGGACAGATTTTTCGGGACACAGGGATGTCCGGGATAGGAATACTTCTTTTTCTGTGCCCGGGCCGGCTCCCGTGTGTGGCTGTAGGCGGGGGCCGACCAGAGCATATAAAAACTAGTACTGTATACTAAAAACCAGGGGGCCTCCAGCTGTTGTGAAACTACAACTCCCAGCATGCCCGGACAGACTTTGCCGGTCCGGGCATGCTGGGAGTTGTAGTTTCACAACAGCTGGAGGCCCCCTGATTTTTAGTATACAGTATTAGGTTTTATATGCGCTGGCTGCAGCTGCACACGGGAGCTGGCCCGGGCACATAAAAAGAAGTATTCCTCTCCCGGAGAGCGTGCCCCCCCCAGATGTTGCGGCCGGCCCTCCCTGCATCCCCCATGAGTGCCTCTGCCACTGGCAGTGTTTGCAACTTGTGCTGTGGGTGGGCAGGGGAGGTGGGTCATTATCGGCAAATTTTTTGTTGTTTCGGCATTTCCCCGAAACAGCTATTTTCGGACGATATGTATCGGCCGCCGATATATCGGTGCATCCCTAGTTATATATTTTTTATATGGAATTTGAGAAAAGGGGGGTGATTTAAACTTTTAATAAGGAAGGGGTTAATGTGTGTGTTTTTAAACTTTTTTTAAACTTAATTTTTTTTTACACTTTTAGTCCCCTTAGTGGACTTTTAGGAGGAATCATTTGATTCCTCATACAGATCAATGGGATTACATACAATCCCATTGATCTGTGTGCTCTGCGCTCGATTGAAAAAGCCTGGCCCTGCCAGGCTTTATCATTCTGATTACCAGAGCCGCCGCAGCAGTGGATCACCCCCCACTACTGTCCATGGTCGTTATCGGGTTAATCAAACCAAGGAGAAAGGCTTCCAGTACACAGTATTCACTCTAATATATTAAGAAGGGTTGAGACTGGTGGGAACACTCTAAGATCAAAAACTTTATTGCCATTGATCAAGGTTCTATTATAGTATTGAGTGCGAATATACGAAATGCAAATTTTTACAGCGAATATCGAAACTTCGCAATTTCGCGAATATTTTGAATATAATGATATATATTCGTAATGACGAATATTAATTTTTTATGCGAATTTATGCAAATATGTATGTGAATATTTCTGTGAATATTGGCACTTCCAAACTGGACACTGATCCCTCCCTTCTTTTAGGTGAAAGATATAATTGCGCATGCGCACTATGCGAATTTCAGTAAAAATTTTCACATGAAAAAAAAAAAAGAATGAACATAGTGCATATGCTCATTTCCCAAACATAGTACGAAGATTCGTCCACATATTCGCGAAATATCGCAAATTCGAATATGGCCCCTGCCACTCATCACTAGGTTCTAAGACTGCAGCTAAGAATCACATTCAAGTTGTTGTCAATATGTCTTCTTCAATTGCAGTAAAAAAAATAATCAAACAACCACAATTATAGGATGGTCATTCAGCTTCTTTTTTTTTAATAGCAAATACAGACATCACAAGTACAGGATGACAAAACAATGTTATTTTAACCCCTTCCCGACCTATGACATACCTGTACGTCATGGGTGGCAAGGTGTTCCCGACCCATGACATACAGGTACGTCATGGACATTACTGCCGCTACTCGCGGCATCCCGCAGCGCCCGGAAAGATGGTGGCTATCACTGATAGCCAGCCATCTTACCGTGCGACCATGGGGGGTTTCGTCCCCCACCCCCCCCAGCGATGGCTGCTATCAGCTGGTCAAATCTGACTAGCTGATAGCAGCGTTTCGCTATGAAAATACTTAGCAGCGCGGTGTGTAAGTCCCGATCACGGGGATCGGGACACACACCGCTCTGCTAAGTGTCCCTGTCCCGTCCCCCGGCGTCACTTACCCGTCGGAGCGGTGTCCCGAGCGGTCCCGGCGTCCTCCGTGCGGTCCCGGCGTCCTCCATGCGGTCCCGGCTGCGCTGCGTCCCGGAGGTGAGTTTCCGGCAGCAGGGCGGCATCTTCATTGGCAGCAGTGAGATCGCCGTAAAGCGATCTCACTGCTGCCTCTGAGAGTTTCAAAACTGCAACTCCCAGCATGCCCAGACAGCCTTTGGCTTTCTGGGCATGCTGGGAGTTGTAGTTTTGCAACATCTGGAGGTCCACAGTTTGGAGACCACTGTATAATGGTCTCCAATCTGTGCTCTTCCAGATGTTGCAAAACTACAAATCTCAGCATGCTCAGTCTGTCCAGGCATGCTGGGAGTTGTAGTTCTCTAACATCTGGAAGAGCACAGATTGGAGACCATTATACAGTGGTCTCCAAACTGTGGACCTCCAGATGTTGCAAAACTACAACTCCCAGCATGCCCAGACTGCCCAGGCATGCTGGAAGTTGTAGTTCAGCAACATCTGATCCTTCAGATATTGCCGAACTACAACTTCCAGCATGCCTTGGCAGTCTGGGCATGCTGGGAGTTGTAGTTTTGCAACATCTGGAGGCACACTAGTTGGGAAACATTGTCCGTTTCCTACCTCAGTGCCTCCAGCTGTTGCAATTGTTGCAAAACTATAACTCCCAGCATGCACTGACAGACCATGCATGCTGGGAGTTGTAGTTTTGCAACAGCTGGAGGCACACTGGTTTGGAAACACTAAGTTTGGTTGCAAAACACTTGAAAGTTTATTACTTAACTTAGTGTTTCCAAACCAGTGTTCCTCCAGCTGTTGCAAAACTACAACTCCCAGCATGCACGGACAGCCAAAGGGCATGCTCGGAGTTTGCAACAGCTGGATGTTTGCCCCCTCCCCCCAATGTGAATGTACAGGGTACACTCACATGGGCGGAGGTTTACAGTGAGTGCTGCAAGTTTGAGATGGCGCAAATTTTGCGCTGCAGCTCAAACTTCCAGCGGCAAACTTGCTGTGAACCTCTGCCCATGTGTCTGTACCCTAAAAACACTACACTACACTGACACTAACCTAAAATAAAAAGTAAAAAACACTACATATACACATACCCCTACACAGCCCCCCTCCCCCCAAAAAATGAAAAACGTCTGGTACGCTACTGTTTCCAAAACGGAGCCTCCAGCTGTTGCAAAATAATAACTCCCAGTATTGCCGGACAGCCATTGACTGTCCAGGCATGCTGGGAGTTTTGTAACAGCTGGAGGCACCCTGTTTGAGAATCACTGGTGTAGAATACCCCTATGTCCACCCCTATGCAAATCCCTAATTCAGGCCTCAAATGCGCATGGCGCTCTCTCACTTTGGAGCCCTGTCGTATTTCAGGGCAACAGTTTTGGGACACATATGGGGTATCGCCGTACTCGGGAGAAATTGCCTTACAAATTTTGGGGGGCTTTTTCTTCTTTAACCCCTTATGAAAAGGTGAAGTTGGGGTCTACACCAGCATGTTAGTGTAAAAAAATAAATTTTTTACACTGACATGCTGGTGTTGCCCTATACTTTTCATTTTCACAAGAGGTAAAAGGGAAAAAAGACCCTCTAAATTTGTAACGCAATTTCTCCTGAGTACGGAGATACCCCATATGTGGGCGCAAAGTGCTCTGGGGGCGCACAACAAGGCCCAGAAGGGAGAGTGCACCATGTACATTTGAGGCGATTTGCACAGGGGTGGCTGATTGTTACAGCAGTTCTGACAAACGCAAAACAATAAATATCCATATGTGACCCCATTTTGGAAACTACACCCCTCACGGAATGTAATAAGGGGTGCAGTGAGCATTTACACCCCACTGGTGTATGACAGATTTTTGGAACAGTGGTCTGTGAAAATGAAAAATAAAATTTTTGATTTGCACAGTCCACCGTTTCAAATATCTGTCAAACGCCAGTGGGGTGTAAATGCTCACTGCACCCCTTATTACATTCCATGAGGGGTATAGTTTCCAAAATGGGGTCACATGTGGGGGGGTCCACTGTTCTGGCACCATAGGGGCTTCCTAAATGGGACATGCCCCCCAAAAACCCTTTCAGAAAAACTCACTCTCCAAAATCCCATTGTCGCTCCTTCCCTTCTGAGCCCTCTACTGCGCCCACCGAACATTTTACATACGCATATGAGGTATTTCCTTACTCGAGAGAAATTGGGTTACAAATTTTAGGGTGATTTCTCTCCTTTTACCCCTTGTAAAAATTAAAAAATTGGGTCTACAAGAAAATGCGAGTGTAAAAAATGAAGATTTAGAATTTTCTCCTTCACTTTGCTGCTATTCCTGTGAAACACCTAAAGGGTTAAAACACTTACTGAATGTCATTTTGAATACTTTGGGGGGTGCAGTTTTTATAATGGGGTCATTTATGGGGTATTTCTAATATGAAGATCCTTAAAATCCCCTTCCAACCTGAACTGGGCCCTGAAAAATTAAGATTTTGAAAATCTTGAGAAAAATTGGAAAATTGCTGCGGAACTTTGAAGCCCTCTGATGTCTTCCAAAAGTAAAAACTTGTCAATTTTTTAATGCAAACACAAAGTAGACATATTGTATATGTGAATCAATATGTAATTTATTTGGAATATCCATTTTCCTTTCAAGCAGAGACTTTCAAAGTTAGAAAAATGCTAAATTTTCAAAATTTTCATGAAATTTTTAGATTTTTTACCAAGAAAGGATACAAATATCAGTGAAATTTTACCGATAAAATAAAGTAGAATATGTCACGAAAAAACAATCTCGGAATCAGAATGATAAGTAAAAGCATTCCAAAGTTATTAATGTTTAAAGTGACAGTGGTCAGATTTTCAAAAAATGCCCAGGTCATGAAGGTGAAAATGGGCTGGGTCATGAAGGGGTTAAAGGGATTGTCAAAGAGAATAGAATATGTTGCTTACTGCCTCACTATGTGTTAAAAAACAAAAACGGCAAAATACTTACCTCACCCACTCCCTTTGCACTGCAGCTGCCAGATCTTTCAGTCCCTACTGTGCTCCTGTTTTTGTTCCTTCTGATGATGCTCCCTTACCCAGCTCTATGATCTGACAGCTGCAGTGCCATGGGAGCAGGTGAGGTATTGTATGTTTGTCTACTGTGTTTTTTTTTAACATACATAGAGGGACAGTAAACAACATATCTTCTTAGGGAAACCCCTTCAATAGCTGAATTTCTGGCTTATGTGAAATGCTCCTTGTCGTGTCCCCAGCATCTCAATTAGAGATCAGCGAATCGAAGCTGACTGACCCGAATTCGCGCGAATTTTCTGAAATATTCTATTCGCACCGAATGCGAATATTGCTGTGATTCTATCGCGTGAATCGCTTTATTAAACTTAATTTACTGCAGTCCAGGCTCCAGGGCATCTAAAATGGCGGATCCACATGTCAGTACAGGGGGGCAAGGAATGCTGGGAAGGCAGGAAGGCAAGGCGGGAAGGGAAGAAGGCAGGATGACCCTGAATCACATGTAGGATGCAGCCTATCAGCAGCCAGTCACCCCTGTGATGACACAGCCCTATAAATTCGGCAGCCATTTTGCAGCTCGTCATATCATTCATTACATTGCATACAGATAGGACGGACATCGCTGTGTGTGTGTGTTACATAGAAAAGCTTATTCAAGCAGCATTTCACATCCCAGTCACATCAGCGTTCTCATGGAAAGAGAGGAGTCTTTTTTTCACTAATAAGGATTTTTACTGCAGCCATAAACCTCCCAGTTATTTTCTTAAGCATTGTATTACAGAGGGGGCATATAGCTGTGAGTTGCCTCATACATTTCAACAAGCTGCCTCAACTTCATAAACCTTTGCAGAGGAGGCAGGAATAATTTTTCAGTGCAATTCTGTGTCTTTGTTCCACAAAACAATTCATCTGCTGGTTATTCTAGGCTGTAGACAGTATAATACCCACTAGTCCATTCCTAATAGTCTTTGACAGAGTGCAATTTTGTGTTTAGTACACAGCTTTTTTGTGCTGCAGCACTGTTGTGTTCTGCTGGTGTTGTACAAAAATATGTTTTTTTTAAGTGTACTGTACCACATGTTTCTGCCCTCATAAGTGCATACCACATACCTACATCTAAGTGGTGTACTATTTTGTGCCTGTTAATCTGTCAAAGGCCTACATACTGTGAAAGGACAGCCAAAAGTAATCAGCGGCTGGTGTTTTACTCAAATAATTTTTGAAGTGTACAGTAGCACATTTTTCTGCCCTCATAAGTGAATACCACATACGTACATCTAAGTAGTGTACTATTTTGTACCTGTTAATCAGTCAAGGGCCTAAATACTGTGAAAGGACAGCCAAAAGTCTGGTGTTTTTACTCAGATACTTTAAGTGCACTGTAGCGCATTTTTCTGCCCTCATAAGTGCATACCACATACCTATATTTGAGTTGTGTACTATTTTGTACCTGTTAATTGGTCAAGGGCCTAGTTCCTTTGAAAGTCCAGGCAAAAGTATTCACCTGCTGGTGTTTTTACTTTATACTATAAGTGTACTGTAGCGCATTTTTCTGCCCTCATAAGTGCATACCACATACCTACATCTAAGTAGTGTACTATTTTGTACCTGTTAATCTGTCAAGAGTCCATATACTGTGAAAGGACGGCCAGTAGTACACACCTTCTGCTGTTCTAGACAAATACTGTTTTAAGCGTAGTGAAGTGTATTGTACTTCCCTCATATACGCAATAAGTATGTCAGGCAGAGTAGTGCCAGGACGTGCACAGAAGAGTGGCAGAGGCCTAAATTCATCAGGCACAGGCAGAGGTCACAGCAGAGTAGGGGTGTGTGGCCGCCGGAGTCGCAGCAAGAGTTCTGAGCTCCCAGTGTCGGATAGCAGTCATGTGGCGACCAGCAACCCAGCAGCCGTGATTGATCGGTTCACTCGGTCATCCACTTCATCCCAAGTGGGGTTCACTCTGTCATCCACTTCATCCCAAGTGACATCCGACACCCCCAGTCAACAGTCGGCATGGCCCTCATGCTGCTGCTGCCACCTCCAGGCTCTGTCATTGTGCTGCTCTATGGTCTCCTCGTGCTAATGCTACTACCTCCAGGCTCTGTCATTGTGCTGCCATATGGTCTCCTCATGCTGATACTGCCACCTCCAGGCACTGTCATTGTGTCACCATATGGTCTCCTCATGTTGATGCTGCCACCTCCAGGCTCTCTAATTGTGCTGCTCTATTGTCTCCTCATTCTGATGCTATCACCTCCAGGCTCTCTCATTGTGCTGCCATGGATACTGCAAAACATAATTACGGTGCTGGTCCCCAGTTTCAGAAATTCCTTGCATTAGGGTCACTTTCAGGACTCCTGATGCCACCTCCAGGCTGTCTCATTCAGCCACAATATGGTCTCCTCATGCTTCAGCCAACTCCAGGCTGTGCCATTCAGCCACTATATTTTCTACTCATGCTTCAATCAACTCCAGGCTGTGCCATTCAGCCACTATATAATATTGACCAAATTATCAATCACAGCAAAATAGACTATTTAAAACATAAAACTTTTAATTTCAAGCTCATAAAACAAGGGGTTCCACAAAAATATGATTATATTCACTCACAAAAGATAATGAAACGTATCTATCGGCAGATAGATTATATTTCCTAGTACGTCTGATAAAGCATATAACACAGATCGTATCTATCCACCTAGAATAAATCAGTCTGTTGGTTGATTCAGCAGACTATCAAGACAATTATAAGATGGAGATCAAATATACACAGTATGTATCTAACAAACCCTAACCCCCGATGACACAGGGAGGGTACAGGGAGGGACAACTGGAGGGGCGGGGGACCGGTAGCCTGTCACTCCCTATACTAGTCCTTCTCTCAAGCCCTATCCCTAGGCAGAATTGTTGCCCTAATAAGGACGGTTCCGCACTGGAACCTCCTAATATAGGCTGTCCTCACCCTAGCAATAACTAACTTGCTGGCTAAAATTATGACTGTCTAGCTCACCTGGCAAATCCCTATGGCTTAATTGGGAATAATAAATACACAATTAAAGATGTCACATAATACACATTGCCAGTGTCTATCAATTATATTAATGGTCTAGTACAGTATATGGCAAAAATAGTGGCTGATAGAAGATGTCCCTTCTGAATAAGACAAACAGCATTTTTAGATGTCTCCATTCGTGTGTGGCATGTAACTTAAATGTACAGTGGCAAATAATGAAAAGGACTGACAAATGGTCATATCATATTTGATAGTGTCAATACACAACTCATATGCACGGAAGCTCTTAAAGGGACGCAACCCGTGTACAGTCTGATACAGATACGACTCCTGTAGAGATGGTGTTTAGGTGGCGGTGGGTTCCTGATAATGGTCCGGCTCCGGATGAGGATCCGGATGAGGATCCTGCAGCGCTTCCACAGGAAGGTTAGTTACGATACTTGCGGCATCCTCATGGCAGCGAGGCACGCGTGATCCTTGGTAAATGATGGACAGATATTTCCGCCGGTCTTAGGTTGCTCAATAGTGGACTGGAACTGTATCGTATGTATGATGGTGGTCTCAATAATAGTATAGGGGATGCTGGACGCGTTTCAGGACTTTTTTCAGTCCTTTCTTCAGCAGCTATAGGTACCTTATTTATTTTGTCACCTTGGGTATAGGTGTCTTAATTGGGCAGCCCAGGTCACATGGTCATTCGAGTGACAGGAGCCTCTCCAAATCTGTTTTGTGATACTTTGACTACTATTTTTCCTATATGCTAGATGTCTGCCACATATAGTGACATTAATAACAAAAGCAACAATTAGTGTAGGAAATACAGATAAAATATAAACTACATGCAGCAGCACTTGTTAATAATTCCATGTATCCAACTGCAAAAGGCCGCAGTATCAAGATAGATATTAGTGTATGCAACACGTTTATAGCCACAACACTATTTATAGCCGCATATAACAACACAAATTACAGCCACAAAACCAAGACAGGTGTTAGTACAGACAAGACATAAAGCAAGCAGATTAGCTGTGCAGGCACAGATAAACCATGAATAGCAATGCCGCATCTATGATAATCCTGCAACTATATCCCCCTCCAAAGAAGGGTGCCAAAAAATCCACTATTTTAAATGCAAGAAGCAGCTATTTAGATACATAGGGTGTATACTTATACTGATAGATGTGCGATGGTATGACTCTTGTCTTATTCAGAAGGGACATCTTCTATCAGCCACTATGTTTGCAATACACTATAGACCATTAATATAATTGATAAACACTGGCAATGTGTATTATGTGACATCTTTAATTGTGTAATTATTATTTACACTTAAGCCATAGGGATTTGCCAGGTGAGCTAGACAGTCATAATTTTAGCCAGCTAGTTAGTCGTTGCTAGGGTGAGGATAGCCTATATTAGGAGGTTCCAGTGGGGGACTGTCCTGATTAGGGCGACAATTCCGCCTAGGGATAAGGCTTGAGAGAAGGACTATTATAGAGAGTGACAGGCTCCCGGTCCCCTGCCCCTCCAGTTGTCCCTCTCTGTACCCTCCCTGTGTCATCGGGGGTTAGGGTTCGTTAGATACATACTGTCTATATTTGATCTCCATCATTATAATTGTCTTGGTAGTCTGCTGTATCAACCAACAGAATGGGTTATTCTAGGAGGAAAGATACGATCTGTGTTATATGCTTTATCAGACGTACTAGGAAATATAATCTATCCACCGATAGATACGTTTCATTATCTTTTGTGAGTGAATTAAATCATATTTTTGTGGTACCCCTTGTTTTATGGGCTTGAAAATTAAATGTTATGTTTTAAATAGTCTATTTTTCTGTGATTGGTCTCCCTTTGCTGCCACAAACTCCAGGCAGTCATTCAGCCACTCTATGGTCTTCTCATACTGATGCCATGTGACATGTGATTCATTGTTAGATTTGGTCCTTTGTACCCACACGCCGGGGCCTCGGACACTAAACTTGAGAGTTAAAATTTCAACTTCAAAATCCCCAATTTAGATTTCAAAATCTTAAATTTCAATGGTCTCCTCATGCTTCTGCCAACTCCAGGCTGTGCCATTCAGACACTATATGGTCTTCTCATGCTTCATCCAACTCCAGGCTGCATCATTCAGCCAATATATGGTTTACTGATGCTGCTGGGGCTGGGCCTAAAAAAATTGATGGTATCTCTAGCTACCCTAAATCTTCAATTTAAATTTCAAAATTCATCTTTTAATCTTAGGAATAGTGAAGCCCTAGTGTCTTCTCATGCTGCTGCCAACTCCAGGCTGTGCCATTCAGGCACTATATGGTCTCCTCATGCTTCATCCAACTCCAGGCTGTGTCATTCAGCTAATATGTTTACTGATGCTGCTGGGCCTGGGTCTAAAAAAAATTTATGGTAGAACTAGCTACCCTAAATCTTCAATTTAAATTTGGAAATTAATCTTTTAATATTTGGGATTGTGAAGCCCTAGTGTCTACTCATGCTGCTGCCAGCTCCAGGCTGTGTCATTCAGCATCTATATGGTCTCCACATGCTGCCAACACCTCCACGCTGTGTCATTCATCCACTATATGGTCTCCTCATGCGTCAGCCACAGCCAAGCTGTGTCATTCAGCTACTATATGGTCTCCTCAGGCTGTCAACACCTCCACGCTGTGTCATTTAGCCACTATATGGTCTCATCATGCTGCCATCACCTCCGCGCTGTGTCATTCAGCCACTATATTGTTTCCTCATACTGATGCCACCTCCAGGCTTTGTCATTGTGCCGCTCTGTGGCAGTGATTCTAAAAGCGATGCCGGTAATCTGCATGTTATTCTGAATAACAATATTATTTCACTACCCCAGCACACTCCATATGCATGTTAGAACAAAGCAAAGTGTTCTACACCCCTATTGAGGCTCTCTGTAGTCCAGAAATAGATTAGCTGCAAATAAATTCCGATCAAACCAAATTTCTTTAAAAAAATTTGGCGAATCGGCCCAATAAATTTTTTTTAAATTTGCTCATTTGTAATCTCAATGTACTGTGTAGTGTTCATATTTACAGTCATGGCCGTAACTGTTGGCACCCCTGAAATTTTTCAAGAAAATGAATTATTTCTTACAGGAAAGGATTGCAGTAACATATGTTTTGCTATACACATGTTTATTCCCTTTGTGTGTATTGGAACTAAACCAAAAAAGGGAGGAAAAAAAGCAAATTGGACAAAATGTCAAACCAAACTCCAAAAATGGGCTGGACAAAATTATTGGCACCCTTTACTTAATATTTGGTTGTACACATTGTAAAAAAAAAAATGAAATCAGTGGCTTCCTATAACAATCAATAAGCTTCTTACACCTCTCAGCTGGAATGTTGGACCACTCTTCCTTTACAAACTGCTCCAGATCTCTCTTCTTGGAAGGGCACCTTTTCCCAACAGTAATCTCAAGATCTCTCCACAGGTGTTCAATGGGATTTAGATCTTGACTCATTGCTGGCAACTTCAGAACTTCCCAGTGCTTTGTTGCCATCCATTTCTGGGTGCTTTTTGACATATGTTTGGGGTCATTGTCCTGCTGGAAGACCCAAGATCTCAGACGCAAACCCAGCTTTCTGACACTGGGTTGTACAGTGCAACCCAAAATCCATTGGTAATCCTAAGATTTCATGATGCCTTGCACACAGTCAAGGCACCCAGTGCCAGAGGCAGCAGAACAACCCCAAAACCTCATTGAACCTCCACCATATTTCACTGTAGGTACTGTGTTCTTTTCTTTGTAGGCCTGATTTCATTTTTGGTAAACAGTAGAATGATGTTCTTTACCGAAAAGCTCTATCTTGGTCTCATCTATCCACAAGACGTTTTCCCAGAAGGATTTTGGCTTACTCAAGTTCATTTTGGCAAAAAGTAGTCTTGCTTTTTTAAGTCTTTGTGTCAGCAGTGGGGTCCTCCTGGGTCTCCTGCCATAGCATTTAATTTCATTTAAATGTCGATGGATAGTTCGCGCTGACACTGATGCTCCCTGAGCCTGCAGGACAACTTGAATATCTTTGGAACTTGTTTGGGACTGCTTATCCACCATCCGGACTGGCCTGCATTGACACCTTTCATCAATTTTTTTCTTCTGTCCACGCCCAGGGATATTAGCTACAGAGCCATGGGTTGCAAACTTCTTCATAATGTTGCGCACTGTGGACAAAGGCAAATCTAGATCTCTGGAGAGGGACTTTTAACCTTGAGATTGTTGATATTTTTCCACAATTTTGGTTCTCAAGTCCTCAGACAGATCTCTTCTCCGCTTTGTGTTGTCCATGCTTAGTGTGGCACACACAGACAAATAATGCAAAGACTACGTGCACTTCTCTCCTTTTTATCTGCTTTCAGGTGTGATTTTTATATTGCACACACCTGTTACTTTCCCCAGGTGAGTTTAAAGGAGCATCACATGCTTGAAACAATCTTATTTATCCACAATTTTGAAAGGGAGACAATAATTTTGTCCAGCACATTTTTGGAATTTGGTGTGACATTATGTCCAATTTGCTTTTTTTCCTCCCTTTTTTGGTTTAGTTCCAATACACACAAAGGTAATAAACATGTGTATACAAAACATGTGTTACTGTAATCCTTTTCTGTGAGAAATACCTAATTTTCTTGAAATATTTCAGGGGTGCCAACACTGTACATAGACAATCTATCTAGTGGCTGACTTTGCCTCCCTGCGTATTGTCCCTCTGCTGTTCCCATTCTTCCTCAGTGAAGTGAGGCATTCTGGAAAGAGAACTTTATTTTCAGATTGTGCTAAGAAGAGAAAAACTGTATTTGCCATTCTCCCATGAGGCAGCATTACTATTTAGTATATGGACTTGCCCCACAGATACTCAGTCCCAGCTGCCATCAGCTATACAAACTTTTATGTTCAGGAGCAGCACTAACATTGGTCCCAAGTCATGCCTAGCAGTCTGGCTCTTCACATGTCATCCGTGTTATTACATGTTGTATTTCAGCCATCTTGTAGTATGCTAATATGTATGTTGTATATGAACTTATGTTTTTTCTCATGTTTTCTGCTCTACTGTTTTCTTGTTTCACCGTGCATTTCCTAAAATGTAATAAATCTACTCACTTCACCATACAGGCTTGCCTGTTGAAGAGTAGGGCAGTTTATCTGCTTGCCAAACTACATACACACTACAGGGTAACGTGTGGGGAAGAGAAAATACTCCCTAAATGAATAAAGGTATATTATTTTAATGAATAATATTTTTTCCATATCAAGTATAGAAAAAAAAATATGGAATTACTCAATGCTGAGGAGAAAATAGGGAATCATCTTGTTTTTGCAAACAGGTACCAGGGCAAGTCTGAATACAAAATCAGCAGTTAAAGAGGAGTGCTTATCTTAAAAAGTGCCTGAGTTTTGATAGGTCAGGGTCTGGGTCTGTGAATTCAGAGCCTGTGAATTATCATTATGAGGCCATCTCAATCGTGTGGCACTGAGCCAGGAGAGAACAAGCTTAGTGCTATCTTCTCCTGGCTCGTTTTACTGATTGATTGGGGTCTGAATACCCAGACCCCGACTGATCAAAATTGTGAACAAGCCCCTAGGGCAAGACAATTTTTTTTTTTTTAAACTCAGTGACCTGACCTTTTAACAACGAATTGATATGGACCCACAAAGAGAGTTGGAACTTAAAAGTATTATAAGACATTATAGTATTTCCAAAATAGAAATCTAACATAAAGGAGGCGATTTATCAAAGCCTGTGCAGAGAAAAAGTGGACCAGTTGCCCATAACACTTTTTAAAAGGACCTGAAAAGAAAGAAGCAATCTAATTGGTTACGATGGGCAACTTGTCAACTTTTCCCATGCACCGGTTTCAATAACTCTCCCCCAAAGTGTTTCAGAATACATACTGGTTCTTAGTTATCTGTATGTAAAAGAAAATGAGACATTATTAAAATGAAAAAACATTAAGGTAGACCAAGGAAGGCTTCAAAGAGGTTATTTAATAAAAAAATAAAACCTTTAGAAAACCCAAAGGAAAACCAGCACAAACACCTTTACAGTGTTACAGTGGACTAAAGAGAAGCAATCATGCAGTGTAGATGATTTGATAAAAGTGATATATTCAGTGATGATTAACCATTTTGCACTGGCCAAGGAGATGATGCTGAAACTTTTGTATAGTTCCATTCTTGTCAGGTAAGGGACCAGAGCAGATGGCAACCATTAACTTAACAGGTGCACATAGACATTTCAGGCACTTTTCTTCTTCCTCAAATAGGATATTGTTTTGGTCATGAAGAGGTCATCTCAGGTGGATAATGCATTTGCCGCAAAGCAAAGAGTGTTAAAGGGGTAGTCCAATTTAAGAATATGTATCTATCTTCAAAAGGATAGGGGATAAGTATCTGATCGCAGGGAGTGTGACCAATGGAACCCCCCACGATCTCCTGTAAGGCACTCTGGCCATCCTCATGCACAAAGCGAGGGTCAACACACCTTTTCTATGCATCTCTCTGGGAGTACCAGAGATACAAGTGTACAGCGCTTCTGTGGATCCGGCTTTCCAATAGAGATGCATATAGGGGCATGTCGACCCCTGCTCCGTGCCCGAGGAGACCTGAAGTGCCATACAGATCGTAGGGGGTCCCAGCAGTCAGATATCATGTGACCAGACACTTATCCCCTATCCTTTTGATAGAGGATACATTTTCCTAAACTGAACTACTCCTTTAAGGAAGCAAAAAATGTTTTAGAAACATTGCTAACTCCACCACTAACTCCACTTCACCAGAATTCTTGCATATGTTTCATTTCAGCTCAGTATCACAGAGTCTCTTCTGATTCAATCACTGCATTAACCAGCTAAAGCTTAACATTTATTAACTTCTTAAGGATGAAAAACGTACATGTATGTCCTGCACTCATAAGCTGAGCACACTTCAAACTCGGTGGGTCCCAGTTGCTTTTAGCAGCCAGGATCTACAGCTAATGCCAGGATGATATCCAGCACTAACCCTTTAGATGCCACGATCAAAGTTGATTGCGGCGTCTAAATGTGGGAAATTAGCTTGCTGGCTAGATAAGCAGGCTGATTGGGACCACTGCAATGAAATTGTGGGGTCCAGATGAGATGTGAAGACAGCAGATGGTCCCTAACTTGCCTCTTGTTTGTCCAATAAGTGCTCCTTTAGTGCAGAAAGCCATTGCAGGCTGTACTAATAGAGCACCAATAACACTGGTCAATGCTGTTCTATGTTTGAATCACCCACTTTTTCCCTTTTTCAAATAAAATAATGTATACAAAAATAAACAGAAATGGTCTCCCTACGTGCATACATGTCCAATCTATTAACATTTTTATTTAATTAAACCACAATATCAAGGGCGTAAACGTAAAAAAAATATGTGACTTCAAATACCATAAAAATATCTTATCCCATAAAAAATTGGTCAGTTTAAATACCATTAAAAAATTAATACAAAGCGATAAAAAATCCTATCAAAACAAAAATTGTTCAGACAAAAACTACAAAAAACACAGCACAACAAATTAGCCCTAATACAGCCATGTATAAAGAAAAATTTTAAAGTTATAGGGGTCAGTAGAGGACAATTTAAAGCATCCTAATTTTCATACAAAAAATATTTTTTTTTAAAGTAGCAAAACAAAATACAGCCAACATAAACTGGGTATTGTTGTAATCGTCCGGACCTACAGAATAGTGTGTCATTTTTATTGAAAAGTGCACAGTGTGGAAATGGAAGCCACCAAAAGTTGCAAAATTGCATATTTTTGTTTTTTTTTTCTCCTAAATTTTTTTGGGAGGGGTTCCCCTATAGACTTTGTGGTAAAACGATTGAAGTCATTTTAAAGTACAATTGGTCAAATCTGGGTCTGTAGGTGGAAAATTTAAAGCGTTATGATTAATAGATAGTGAGGAGGAAGAATCCTGCCTACTCAAAGGGTTAAATATTTTTTTTAAATACTCTAAAATATATACAGTATGATGGAGATATCAATGCCAATGCATAAGCAGAAAATAAACAATACAGTACTGGTGGTAGCATCAATAGATAATTCAGCATTCACAGTGTGATACATCCCTAAATCAATCAAACACAGTGATATGAAGTGAGAAAAATACCACACATAGATGTGTTGCCACATCCTCAAATAAAAGAAGTACTTCTTGCATGGTGCCAGGTTCATCGTAGCTTATTACAGCAATCATTTTCCCGATTTTATCAAAATAGGAAAATAATTCAATTCTAGATTCTGGATTATTGGAGAATTAATTTGGGATTTGTTGGACTAATTTATCTAAATATACTAATGAGATAGGCACTGTTGTTCCCTGTCTAACAGGTATGCCGCCCTAAAATGTTCATCTTCACCCTATGAAAGCTGTGCCCTATAATATGCCACCAATATGCTTTCCCTTCCTATGCTCATGGCCCCTTTGTTTTCCTGTTTCCCCTTTGCTAAAAAGTCAATGAGAGGACCTTATAAAATAATACATGCCCTGGGCTCCAGTCATCAACATCTGTGTTAATAAACACATATTTACACTCTCAACACTAAAATACACTACACTAAAATTGTAATACCAAAAGCAAGAGTAGTGGAATTATGGAAATTACAAGATTGATAGACATGTTACTGATGCAAATGATAACAAAATGGAAATACACTAATTAAAACATCTCAATTTTTTCAGTAATCTAGTAGAACTGTCATGTGCAAAAATACACACACTTACACGCTTGGCATGGTATCAATGAGGTTATTAATGTTGTCAGAGGAATGTTCTGCCACGCTGAATGCACTTGGGCATGCAAATCGTCAAAACTTTCTTTAAAGGGGTACTCCAGTGAAAACCTTTTTTCTTTTAAATCAACTGGTTGCAGAAAGTTAAACATATTTGTAAATTACTTCTATTAAAAAATCTTAATCCTTCCAGTACTTGTTAGCTGCTGAATGCTACAGATGAAATTCCTTTCTTTTTGGAACACTGATGACATCACGAGCACAGTGCTCTCTGCTGACATCTCTGTCCATTTTAGCAACCAAGCATAGCAGATGTATGCCAAGGGCAGCACGGTGGCTCAGTGGTTAGCACTACTGCCTTTCAGTGCTGGGGACTTGGGTTCAAATCCCACTAAGGACAACAATAAATAAAGCATTATTATTATTATAATAACGTCAGCAGAGAGAACTGTGCTCGTGATGTCATCAGAGAGGATTCCAAAAAGAAAAGAATTTCCTCTGTAGTATTCAGCAGCTAATAAGTACAGGAAGGATTAAGATTTTTTAATAGAAGTAATTTATAAATATGTTTATCTTTCTGCCACCAGTTGATTTAAAAGAAAAAAGGTTTTCAGCGGAGTACCCCTTTAACCAGCCTGCAAACACTATAAGCCACTAGCTGCAAATCCAACCCAGCCTAAGGTCCAATGCTGGTATTGCAATCTGTAAAGCCAGAAATATACTGTAGTATGTTTAAACAGGAAATTGTAGCCACATTCTTGATAGCCAAGTGTAACCTCAACTTTCTGTGAATATGCCAAAACCACTAACTGCAAAACAATTCTAACTAATGGTACTGGTAACTCGCAATCAGTAAAGCTGCTGTATTAATAAAAGAACAACTAGTAAAGCCATCTTTCCAGGGTCCTGCTCTTAGAGAAACACATTTACAATAATATACTGGTAATTAAAAGCAACAGTTAAAGGGTTTTTCTGGGACTTTTACATCATCACTGTTCAGCAAAGCTGCTGCTCTGACATATACACAATGAATAGTGCCAGAAGCAGATAGCTGCCGTATATACTCGAGTATAAGCCGAGTTTTTCAGCACGATTTTTTGTGCTGAAAACACCCCCCTCGGCTTATACTCGAGTGAACTCTGCGCCCTCAGTGGTCTTCAACCTGCGGACCTCCAGATGTTTCAAAACTACAACTCCCAGCATGCCCGGACAGCCATCGGCTGTCCGGGCATACTGGGAGTTGTAGTTTTTAAACATCTGGAGGTCCTGAAGGGGGGGGATGATGACAGGGTAATGATGAAGGGGGGGATGATGATGAAGGGGGGGATGATGATAGGGTAATGATGAAGGGGGGATGATGACAGGGTAATGATGATGAGGGTGTTAATGACGGGTCTGGATGATGACAGGGGGGATGATGTATTTCCCACCCTAGGCTTATAGTCGAATCAATAACTTTTCCTGGGTTTTTGGGGGAAAATTAGGGGCCTCGGCTTATATTCGGGTCGGCTTATGCTCGAGTATATACGGTACATTAAAGGGGTACTCCAGTAGAAAACAAATGTTTTTAAATCAACAGGTGCCAGAAAGTTAAACAGATTTGTAAATTACTTCTATTTAAAAATCTTAATCCTTCCAGTACTTATCAGCTGCTGTAGGCTCCACAAGAAGTTGTGTAATTCTTTCTAGACTGACCACAGTGCTAACACCTTTGTCCGTGTCAGGAACTGTCCAGAGTAGAAGCAAATCCCCTTAGCAAATTTCTTCTGCTCTAGCCAATTACTGACACAGACAAAGGTGGCAGCAGAGAGCACTGTGGTCAGACTGGAAAGAACTACACAACTTCCTCTGGAGCATACAGCAGCTGATAATTACTGGAAGGATTAAGATTTTAAATAGAAGTAATTTACAAATCTGTTAAATTTTCTGGCACCAGTTGATTGGAAAACATTTGTTTTCGAGTCCATCCCAGGCATGGCTGAAAGTCAAACCTGTTCAGTAGCACAGCGGGTCCAATTCTATTGCTCATTACACACTCTCATGAAGACATTACCCATACATTGTCAAAAAAATATCATATCCATTGCATAAAGTGCAAACACCATAAGTACAAAACACAGAAGTGTGGAACATGGGGCTAGCACATCCATCAACCAAAAAGCAAACTGAACAGCACTCAGGGGAAAACTGTTTAGCTCTAAACTGCAAATATTTCCTTTAATTTGTATTTATTTTTTAATATTCATTTTCTCTTTTTAACTATTTGTTGTTTGTCTTCTACTATATATTCATGCACATGTAAACAGACTCTGAATAGCTGTACAGATGATTTAAGGATCTGAACATTCATATTAGGTTTATTGTCTGGCAAAAAAAATAATTACCATATGTAAATAATATTTTGAAAAACAGGAAACATCTCCATGCTTTCATCTGAATTATGTAAAATTAGATGTGATCTGAGTAACAATTTTGGTGATTGTACAGATTTAGGAGACCTTACTGAACAGATCAGCAGAGCTTCAGCATCAACACACAGTAATTTAGCTGCCAGTATTCTTACTACCTTGTTTTTGACAGTTTCCCTACTGAAATAATTCAGTTGCAGTATAATTTACATTTTTTATGCTAACCTCTTCAACATTTATCTTTTTTATTTAGCACTTATGCATAAAGAACAAGAGAGTTTTCCAATATGTAAAAAAAAAAAAAAAGATCATGTTCCTCCCTCCCTGAGACAGCCACTAAGCTTGGAATAACTGCCCCACAGGAGTGGCTTGTAAAGGGATTGCTGCTTTTATCTAAACATTTGGTGACAGTTTGGGATTGTGTTAAAATAACTAAATATAAAAAAATAAATAAATAAATTAAGATAAAAAAAGAGACTTTAGCCAATCACTGGCCTCAGTGGTCTGGTGCCATATATAAGGTGGAGCAGAGGCATTGGATGCAAGAAGGATTAACCTGGTGAGTCTTGCAGTTTGTCTTTTTGTTTTTTGGAATTTTAACAAAGTTCCAAGCAGTGGCTACATTTTTATATACTGTACCTTTATTCATTATCTATGGAAAATGCGGCATTTATTGATACGTTTATTGATAACTCCGTCTAGCTTCTTGGCTCTGTCTTGCCTTGGAAACTGTCTACTCTAAGCCTAGCACTTCTCTGTGTTCCAATACACGTGAGTTTCTCTTTTTCCTAAACTCTCTCTCCTAAAAAAGGAAAATGGTCATCCAATGAATATTTAAATTCACCCAGCGGGCCCGCCTCCTGTGCGCAAATCAGCAGGGATAGAAGAGGATCTTCGGAGGGACACAGCTCTGGACTACAGTTACGTATTTAACTTATTGACCCCCTCATCGGTCTCCTGTTCCCCCACACTTTAACCCAGTGTATTGGTGTAGTGGGTAACCAGGTTGACCGTTTTCCTTTAAACATTTATATGCAACTATGAATTTTGGTGTGATTCCACATGTGATCCACATTAAAAATCTGCAGTACTGGGATTTGGTTGCAGATCTTGACTTCCACATTGAAGCCAATTGATAAATTCTGCAATAAATCATCTGCACAGACAATTCCTGCAGCATCTGGATGAGATTTCCCCCCAGTGCTGATCCTAGGCCGGTTTATGGGGTGCACGGCACCCAGGCGCAAGCGGAAGAAGAGGGAACTATATGTGCGCTTATAAACTGCAAAAGAGCATCGTTCGTTTGCATTTTATAAGTGCACATTTGCACTGGAAACACTGAAGGTACAGTCACTGGACTAGTCCCCCTATGGATAGTACGGCTTCTGCTGTCAGAGATATCTTACAAGTGCCCTGCACTGTCTTGTAGTTACATCGGATCTGTGCTACCTGGTGTTGTCATCACCTCCATACTATCCTTAGTATCCTCCTTCTCTGTAGGATAAGAGGAGACACAAAGTATGGAGAAGAAGATGTCACCAGGCAGCACACATCAGATGTAACAGAAAAAACATGGCTGATGCCCTTAATTTTTTGGTACGCTGTCAGAGAGCGCTCGACAGACATAAGACAGGGATTGCTGGGCATCAGGTACACTGAGCTAATATACTGCAGCATGACTGTGGGGCCCAGAAAGCACCCAGGCCCAGTGTGTCACACTGTCGCTCAGCGAATCGCTGGCAGGATAAATCTGTGGCCAGTGATTCGATGAGACACTGGGCTAGGTACTTAATGAGCCCAACAGTGACGCTGCAGCTCAGGAAGATGATTGCTGCGAGGACCAGAGCAGGACACCAGAGGCAACACTGGAGTGCTGAAGTTAAGTAAAGATTGACTTTGTTATATACCCATGGGCGTGGAAACTGGGAGGGATGGGGGGACACATCCCCCCCCCAGGAAATCATGTTGGGGGACTGATAATTACTGAATACCCCCCTCAGTTTTTCCCGCATTCCCAACTTAATAAGTGGTTACCGTGGTTTTAGGTCTGGTGGGAAAACCGTATACGGGGCAAAAATTAGCCAACTGGAGTCAGCGTTTCACTCTGGGCAGCTAATTGAAGTGAATGGGGTTCCGGACAGATCCGGCTGAGGTACGGGAGCAGCCGGTTTTCGCTCCTCCCAACTGGAGGAGAACCTTGGGACTGCGGGTGGCAGATGCGGCTCCTGCACTTACAGGTGGGAGGTAAAGCCAGCGGAGCCAGGCATCGGGGCACTGCAGCCTCTGTCAAATTATATACTCAGTTCAAACTTTTAAGGTCCGCCCACCTGATGCTGCCTACGCACATGTTAGTGTCAGCCAGGTCTGCAGGACGTCTCCTCTGTCTCCTGGGACTCCCCTTGCAGCAGGCTCCCAGCTCTCACAGCAGCTCACAGGCTCTACAATATGGCAGGTGCACTGTGACCCTCCCCCACCTCTCTGGCCCTGTTATCAGCCTCAATGATGGGACTGGGAGCAGCGTGACAGAGAGTACTGTCACTAATGTGTAAACTAAAGTGTAAAAAACCATAGGACTGTTAACCCCTAAGATACAGTCCCTAAGAAAAGCAGATTTGGAGCTAATCTGAAGTGCACCCCAGAAACTCTCTTTATACCCACCATAAATGCTCTCCTGCTCTGATATCTAGGAAAATTAGTTTCTATTGGGAAATTGTTTGTAAGTAATGTGTATAAAGGGGGGGGAACAGGAGGAAAGGACTGATCTATTTTGTAGGAATTAGGGGATCACTATCGTCACTACTTTTAACCTGTTAACAGGGCCTGTTTTAGGCTTAGCCTGGCCCTGGGCAAAAATCAGAAGTGGGGCCCCAAAAGTTGTAATAGGGCACTAACCAGATGTGTACGTTTTTGAAAGGTCCCATCAAAGCAAAAATGGTACTGAAAAAACTACAAATCAAAGCGCAAAAAATGACCCTCATACATCCCCATATACAGAAAAATAAAACAGTTATAGGGATCAGAATGGTACAATTTTATATTTTTGTATAGTTCCCCCACATTATGTTGGCTGTATAGTCCCCCCACATTAGGTTGGCAGTATAGTTCCCTCCACATTAGGTTGGCAGTATAGTTCCCCCACATTAGGTTGGCTGTATAGTTCCCCCACATGAGGTTGCCAGTATGGCTTCCCAAGATTAGGTTAGCAGTATAGTCCCCCCCACATTAGGTTGTAGTTCCCCCACATTAGGTTGGCAGGATAGTTCCCACCACATTAGGTTGTAGTTCCCCCACATTAGGTTGGCAGTATAGTTCCCCCACATTAGGTAGGCAGTATAGTTCCCCACATTAGGTTGGCAGTATAGTTCCCCCCACACCACATATGTTGACAGTATAGTTCCCCTCCCCCCACATTAGGTTGTAGTTCCCCCACATTAGGTTGGCAGTATAGTCCCCCCCCCCCCCCACATTAGGTTGTAGTTCCCCCACGTTAGGTTGGCAGTATAGTTCCCCCACATTAGGTTGGCAGTATGGTTCCCCCACATTAGGTTGGCTGTATAGTCTTCTCACATTAGGTTGCCAGTATAGCTTCCCAAGATTAGATTAGCAGTATAGTTCCCCCACATTAGGTTGGAGTTCCCCCACATAAGTTTGGCAGTATAGTCCCCCCCACATTAGGTTGTAGTTCCCCCACATTAGGTTGGCAGTATAGTTCCCCCCCTTTAGGTTGTAGTTCCCCCACATTAGGTTGGCAGTATAGTTCCCCCCACATTAGGTTGTAGTTCCCCAACATTAGGTTGGCAGTATAGTTCCCCCACATTATGTTGGCAGTATAGTTCCCCCACATTAGGTAGACAGTATAGTTCCCCCACATTAGGTAGACAGTATAGTTCCCCCACATTAGGTAGGCAGTATGTTCCCCCACATTAGGTAGGCAGTATAGTTCCCTCACATTAGGTTGGCAGTATAGTTCCCCCACATTAGGTTGTAGTTCCCCCATCATTAGGTTGGCAGTATAGTTCATCCACATCAGGTTGGCAGTACAGTTCCCCCACATTAGGTTGGCAGTACAGTTCCCCCACATTAGGTAGGCAGTACAGTTCCCCCACACTAGGTTGGCAGTACATTTCCCCCACACTGGGTTGGCAGTACAGTTCCCCCACACTAGGTTGGCAGTACAGTTCTCCCACACTAGGTTGGCAGTACAGTTCCCCCACTCTAGGTTGGCAGTACAGTTCCCCCACATTAGGTTCAGTACAGTTCCCCCACATTAGGTGCAGTATAGTTCCCCCACAGACATACAGCCTTCAGCCATATACAGTGTATGGCTGGAGGCTGTATGTCTGTGTACTACCCCACTTCAGTGTTCCGACCACCGGTCTGGGGTCACAGTCTACTGCTATGACCTGTAGACCATAGCAGTAGTTCCCGGGACCGGAGGAGCGGTGGTCAGAGCACCGAAGATGGCGTTCTGCCAGCTGGTGCTGGTGACTTACCATGCCGGCCAGCGCTCGTCCTCCTCGTCGATGCTCCGCTCAACCGTTGCTATGGGCGCATGCACGGTACATCAGTGACATCCCTGCGTGCGCTACCTCCCGGCGGCCACTGCGTTTTTAAAGTTAATGGGGGGGGGGCGGCCGCAGGCATCCTTCGGGACACAGGGATGTCCAGAATATGACGGGGGGCTCCCTGCGGCTGCTCAGTGGCGGCCGCGGATCCCTCCCATGGCTTGATTAGGCCTATGCTAAGCAGCCGGCAGGGGGCCCCCTGGGGGATGAGGGCCCCAGGCAATTGCCTGGTTTGCGCTGCCCTAACGCCGGCCCTGCCTGTTAAGGAAGCAGGGCGTAAAGTTACACCCTTGACGTCCAGGACTTAATGGAAAACGGTCACCCTGATCACCCACACTAAATCCACTGGGTTATAGTGTGGGTGACCAGGAGTCCAAAGAAGGGTAATTTACTATATTTTCTGGTATAAACAGGGCGGCACTGTGTAGGTAGGTGCCAGGGACGAGTAGTCCAATAGAGGTAATAAGATCCCGGCACTCAAATGATGCTTGAAGAAATTCTTTCGTTTATTTAATGCATAAACTGTATACTGTAGTTGAGAAAGGCTTTTGTAAAGCCGGAACGTGTGCTGCATTATACAGTTTATGCATTAAATAAACAAAAGGATTTTTTTCAAGCATCATTTGAGTGCTGGGATCTAATTACCTCTATTTACAACATTTTGGCCAGTGGTTCTTGTGGCATGGGCTCCAAAAGTTCTCTTGCTATATTCACTTGCGCAGGAGGTGGAGCCCCGCTGACTGGCTGCCCTGTCTCTGTCCATCTCTTTCCACTGCTGGCCCTAAATTAGTATAATCATCTTCTGCGACTCTACATCCCAGTGACGTGGAGACACCGGTCACGTGAGCACTTCGCTCTGTAGCTGGAGCGCATGCGCACTACTAGATTAGCAGAGTGCTATCGGCAAACACCGCTCTCCCATCTCGGCATCCTGGGACCTGTGCTTCTCTAACTTCAGTGTGGTTGGTGTTATTTTTCATAATTCAAGTTGCTTATGGCACTTTAGCAGTTCTATGTTGCACTGTAGTTATTCTCTGCACCTTGCTTAGGTTCTCTTAAACTTAGCACATTGTGCTTCCATACAGACTATAGGTATTTAGGTACCTTGGAGCCTTGTATTTTACTCATCCAGGTGCAACATAGACTGCATAGCTTTTCATCTGTTATGTAGCATTATTATTTATTTGTACCATCCACACTTGCATATAGCATTATTTTCTTTGCACATGCATATACCTATTCGTCCCAGGCTGCCATCCTTTTCAATTGTCAATTGTTGTATTCCTCCCTTCTTTTAAAATAGTTTTATTGTGTCACATTTTGTGTTGATAAAGCTTGTCTATTTTTGTAAACAATTTTATGTGAGTTGCTCCGTATTTTCTTGGCTAATCATTTAGATTAGCAGATTGCTATCAGCAAACACCGCTCTCACATCATTACAACACGAGAGCTGTATAGTTCGTTGGCTTATGCGCTCTAGCTACAGAGCGAAGTGTTCACGTGACCGGTGACTCCACAACACTGGGGCGTTGCGTCACAGAAGATGACTATGCAAATTGAGGGCCAGCAGTAGAAGGAGATGGACAGAGGCAGGGGCGGCCAGCCAGGGGGGGGGCCACCTCCTGCGCGCAATCAAGTAAATATGGCAAGAGATCTTCCCCACTATAAGTCAGTGTATTGGGTTTAGTGTGGGTGATCAGGGTGGCAGTTTTTCCTTTAATGCACCAATAGCTGCGCTCGCTTCAGAGCAGTGAGTGTCAGCTACGATCCCACCGATGCCTGTCATTTACCCTTTAGACACCATGATCAATTTGGATCACGGTGTCTAAAGTGAAATTAAATGTTGCCAGTGGCTAAGTAGATCTTATCGTACCTCCGCGATGTGATCACAGGGGTAGGAGAAGGTAAAATACCTGTCACAAATCGTTTTTTCACTGATGCAGCTTGGCTTGGCCAGGCTATATAACTAAATCACTGATCTCAATGTGTAATACCATGCCATAGGCATAGCATTATACAGTGAATGCAATCTAATGAATGCATATAAAAGTCCTCTATGGGGACTTAAAAAGTGTAAAAACAAAATGGAATTATTCAAGATCTGTGCTGAGGGAAAGTTGACCAGTTGCACATAGCAACCAATAAGATTGCTTCTTTAATTTTTCAGAGGCCTTTTAAAAAAATGAAAGAAGCGATCTGATTGGTTGCTATTGGCAACTGGTCGAATTTTCTGCTACATAAGTTTTGATGAATCTCCCCCAATGTCTCTAAAATTATACTAAACCCCCTCCCCTAATAAAAAATAAAATTGCCCATATTTTCTCAATAAAAAAAGTAACACATTTGGTATCGTCGCATGCGTAATTGTTCAAACTACTGAAATACACTGCTCAAAAAAATAAAGGGAACATCCTAGATAACACATCCTAGATCTGAATGAATGAATCTTATGAAATACTTTCATCTTTACATAGTTGAATGTGCTGACAACAAAATCACAATTTTTTTTTTTTATGGAAATCAAATTTATCAACCCATGGAGGTCTGGATATGGAGTCACACTCAAAATTAAAGTGGAAAACCACACTACAGGCTGATCCAACTTTGATGTAATGTCCTTAAAACAAGTCAAAATGAGGCTCAGTAGTGTTTGTGTGGCCTCCATGTGCCTGTATGACCTCCCTACAATGTCTGGGCATGCTCCTGATGAGGTGGCAGATGGTCTCCTGAGGGATCTCCTCCCAGACCTGGACAGTCTGTGGTACAACGTGGCGTTGGTGGATGGAGCGAGATATGATGTCCAAGATGTGCTCAATCGGATTCAGGTCTGGGGAATGGAGGGCCAGTCAAAAGCATCAATGCCATCCTCTTGCAGGAACTGCTGACATACTCCGGCCACATGAGGTTTAGCAGTGTCTTGCATAAGGAGGAATCCATGGCCAACCGCACCAGCATATGGTCTCACAAGGGGTCTGAGGATCTCATCTTGGTACCTAATGGCAGTCAGGCTACCTCTGGCAAGCACATAGAGGGCTGTGCGACCTCCCAACGAAATGCCACCCCACACCATTACTGATCCACGGCCAAACCGGTCATGCTGGAGGATGTTGAAGGCAGCAGAACATTCTCCATGGCGTCTCCAGACTCTTTCACGTCTGTCATATGTGCTTAGTTTGAACCTGCTTTTATCTGGGAAGAGTACAGGGCACCAGTGGTGAATTTGCCAATCTTGGTGTTCTCTGGCAAATGCTAAACGTCCTGCATGGTGTTGGGCTGTAAGCCTCTTAAATGGAGAGGAGGAAAAAACGAAAGCGCAAAAATGAAAATTGTCCTCAAGGCTAAAATGGGCTGTGTCCTTAAGAGGTTAAGGGGAAATTAATTTTGCTGAGGGAATAATTGCTATGACTGCACCCTGTAAAGTCATAAAACCCCTCTATAAGCATATGTGTGTGTCTCTACATATGTGTGTGCCTAAATGTGTGTCTGCACATGTATATATGTGTCTATGTATACATGTCGGTGCTATGTGTACTGTATGGGGGGAATTTATCAAAAAGTTTGTCTGTTTTTACACCAGCCCTCATGTGGGTACAGTATGGGGGCCAGAGGAGTCCTGAACTACTATATAGGGAAGCAATGTGAGTATCCTAATACCATATTACCATATATGGTAACATAGGTGACTAACTGCTTTACAGGGACACAAAGGGGGCCAAACTTTGATCTGGGGGAACCGAAGCGGCACTATTACTGTGTGAGGAAATACACATGGGAGTTTGTTTAGAGGTGAAGATTCTCCTTAAGCAAGAACCAGGACCTGTGTACAGCCGGTATCTTCCTCTATATGGGCACTGTATGTGAGGAATAAGGCTCTTTGTATTGTGTATTTTATTCAGTAGCAGTGTGGTGGTCACAGTCAGTACGTGATGGTAATATGTGGGTGTGGTGTGACATTATTTTTGTCCCTTGTTTACTGGTATTATCGGTAATGTTGGTCTTTGCGTAGGGTTTGCAGTATGGTGATATTATCCAAGCTTTCCATTTTACATGGTGGTATAACTTGTTAAATGTGTACTGGTAGTATTGTTAATATTGGTCTCAGTAGACTGTATTTAGTCAGTAACAGTATGATGGTAATAAGTATGGTGATAATATAGGTATACAATAGTAAAATGGCAAATTATGTTTTTTAAGGGGAGAAAACATTTCTAAAGGGAAGGAGTTAATAAAGATAAACATGCCCACCCCAGAACAGGCACCAATAATTAATTTTGACAGGTGTCCATGACCACAGGACATTTCCTGAACATTTGCAGCACCACATCAGACATTTTTACACAATTGTCAAAGGGGGAATTTACTCCCGAAACGCGTCTGATACAATGTAATGTCCTGTCCTTTTGTATTTTGTGTCATTAAAATTTGATACCCTTTACATTTGGACTCCTGTGAATTTGACCTGATCGTGCAGCGCCATCGCAAGCTTTTTCCTTCAAGTATATTCCTTCATAAACATTTGCAGAGAAGACCTGCTCACCCATCATTTTGTTTATCTTTTCTGCAATGCTTTGTTCATTGCTATGTCTGTACGAATGCTCACTTAATATCCGAAAACAAAAACATTTACCTACTACACTGGATCAAAAGGCTTTTATATCAATACATTTTCCCCTTTGTCTATGTTATTTGTTTTTGTAGCACCATAGTGCCATCTGCTTGAGTACCAACTGCAGCAATTAGAGTTTCATTTTAGCAAAACTAATTAAAATATCCAACCATATCATTTGATTGTAGAACCCGCCACTTGTGTAATTGGCGAGAAAATTACATGTTTAAAACTTTAATTGAGGCGCATGGGAAATGTAGTGGTCATGTTAACATGTATTCTATGAAGCCATACACAAAGGCTCTGAGTCATGATAGAGAAATGGAACGCAATATATTTAGAATTAGAAAATTGACTATCCCAGTGCATAGGTTATTCTCTTGTCCTTCACCGTAATGTACACATTGGTTTTAAAACAGTAATTAAAATGAATTTTACATGGACTCCCTATTGGAATGTAAGATGTATTCATAAGTACTGTATGTGCTGCCGTACAGGGCACTTCACATACTGCTGAATTGTCTTGTCAATTATATCTAGACATCTACATACATCTTCTTCTGCTAGACTTGCAACATCTTAATAAACAAGAGGCAATGTAACTTAAAAACAGTAAATTGACTGTTCATCAAACAGAGATTTTTTTTTAGAAGTGTAGAAGGATAGAGCAGTGGGCAGTTTTGCTGAATGCTACATCAAAAAGCGCACTATGCACACCAACATATAACCACCACACAAATAACAATACATAAGTTAGGTTAAAAATATTTAGCTTTTATTAAAGAAAACCAGAAGGTATATATAAGGCCCCTTTCACACTACAAGTATCATCCTGTAAAAACCTCTGTTATTACTCCCGGCAAAAAGTCCTTAAAACGTCCGTCAAAAAATCCCATTCATGTCATTGGGATTTTTTGACCATCCCTTTGCATCAGGTATGTCCATTTTTACTAATGTCCGTAATTTTTGCCAGCAAAAAAGATGGTGCATGCACTAATTTTTGGTCCGGCAAAAATAATGGTGAAAAAACGGCCGTTAAAATTTAACATTAAAGTCTATGGGAAACAGATATTAAAAAAAACATCTGTTATCATCCGACATTGTCTGTTTTTTTAACATCCGTTTTTTGTACTGATCATGCTCAGTACAGCTTTACAAAAAAGGGTTTAAAACCTGAACAAAAAAAAAGAACAGATGTAAATGGTAATAATGGATAATAACAGATTAACATCAAGTTTTTTAAGAAAAATAAACATTAAAAATAACGGATGATGGTCATCAGTTATCATCCGTTATTACCAGTTATTGCATCTGTTTTTTTTTCATCCGTTATTGTAAAATAACTGAAGTAAAACAGCAAGATGATACCTGTAGTGTGAAAGGGGTCCTAATGAGGTATTAGAATATACACAAAGACGGAATAAAAAAAAATGCAAATATATATCAGAATTGTTAATAAGATAACAAATGGATACGGGGGTGAAAGTCCTGTTGTAATAAATTAATAAATACTCTTTATGTCTGATAAAAACTGAAATCAGTGGCTTCCTATAACCATCAATAAGCTTCTTACACCTCTCAGTCGGAATTTTGGACCACTCTTCCTTTTCAAACTGCTCCAGGTCTCTTATTGGAAGGTGCCTTTTCCCAACAGCAATTTTAAGATCTCTCCACAGGTGTTCAATGAGATTTAGATCTGGACTCATTGCTGCCACTTCAGAACTCTCCAGAGCTTTGTTGCCAGGTGCTTTATGATGTATGTTTGGGGTCATTGTACTGCTGGAAGACCCATGATCTCAGACGCAAACCCAGCTTTCTGACACTGGGCTGTACAGTGCGACCCAAAATCCGTTGGCAATCCTCAGATTTCATGATGCCTTGCACACATTCAAGGCACCCAGTGCCAGAGGCAGCAAAACAACCCCAAAACATCATTGAACCTCCACCATATGTCACTGTAGTTACTGTGTTCTTTTCTTTGTAGGCCTCATTCCGTTTTAGATAAACAATAGAATGATGTTCTTTACCAAAAAGCTCTATCTTGGTCTCATTTGTCCACAAGACATTTTCCTAGAAGGATTTTGGCTTACTCAAGTTTATTTTGGCAATATGTAGTCTTGCTTTATTATGCCTCTGTCAGCAGTAGGGTCCTCCTGGGTCTCCTGCCATAGCGTTTCATTTCATTTAAATGTCGACGGATAGTTTGCACTTATACTGATTCTCCATCAGCCTGCGGGACAGCTTGAATATCTTTGGAACTTGTTTGGGGCTGCTCATCCACCATCCGGTCTATTCTGCGTGGACATCTTTTATCAATTTTTCTCTTCTGTCCACGCCCAGAGAGATTAGCTACAGTCCCATGGGTTGCAAACTTCTTGATAATGTTACGCACTGTGGACAAAGGCAAATCTAGATCTCTGGAGATGGACTTGTAACCTTGAGATTGTTGATATTTTTCCCACAATTGTTGTTCTCAAGTCCTCAGACAGTTCTCTTCTCCTCTTTCTGTTGTCCATGCTTAGTGTGGCACATACAGACACACAATGCAAAGACTAAGTGAACTTCTCTCATTTTTATCTGCTTTCAGGTATGATTTTTATATTGCCCACACCTGTTACTTGCCACAGGTGAGTTTAAAGGAGCATCACATGCTTGAAACAATCTTTTTTTATACACAATTTTGAAAGGGTGCCAATAATTTTGTCCAGCCCATTTTTGGAGTTTGGAGTGACATTATGTCCAATTTGCTTTTTTTCCTCCCTTTTTTGGTTTAGTTCCAATACACACAAAGGGAATAAACATGTGTATAGCAAAACATGGGTTACTGCAATATTTTTCTGTGAGAAATACCCCATTTTCTTTAAACATTTTAGGGGGGGGGGCATCATTTACGGCCATGACTGTATACAACATTTGACCAATAGAAAGTGAAATAAAACACACACCTGTCGGGAAATATACTTAGCCCCGCTGGCCAGAAGCTAAGTGAGATGCCATGCTGGTCATGTGATGGTTCATATGTCTAAGAAGGCAAATGCAGCTACACAAATATGACCACCGAACAATACACTGCGCATACGTGCGCAATCCATCACTAGAGGAAAAAAAAATTAAAAAGTCCACACAGAAATGGACATCCGGCACAGAGGCTGTATAGAAATAAATGCAGAACTGGCTGTGTGAATTAACATGAGGGAGACAAGAATAGTGATGACAAAAAGAGGGGCCATAGAAAGTGAATGTGAGGCGAAAAAATTTGAATAAAAATGTGAAAATGGGGTGTGTGTAATAAATCAATGTTATACAGTTATATTGAGCCTATATCTAGAAAGGATTTTATTGGTTCATACAATGAATGCTACATCATGTCCAATGCAAAATCATGTTTTCCAAAAATCCAAAGGGGATTTACATTTTTAGCTTGACAGAAAATATGGCTGGACTATTTACTATGAAGTAAAAGTGACAAAGCAACTTATAAGCAATTTATAGATTTCTTTTGCAATACCATGAATGTTTTCTGCTGTTTCCAAGCACATTATTAGTGCCCATTGGGTAGGAAAAGAAAGGAAATTGTTTATATATGCTTAATAGAGTATATTTCTAAATTAATGTATTAAACGATTTTTTACACAATTCAAGGCACATTTTCCATATAAAAAAGAATCTTTTAGTAAAGATAGAAGATATTGTCCAATCTAAACTAGGGATCGACCGATTATTGGTTTGGCCGAAATTATCGTCCGATATTCACGATTTTGGACATTATCGGTATCGGCAATTACCTTGCCGATAATCCGATCATGCACCGCACCCCCCACCGCAATGCACCGCAACGCACTGGCCAGAGACCGCCGCCGCTGCCCCATTGCCTCCCCCATCCCCGGTTTTATAATTACCTGTTCCCGGGGCACAGGGTCCGTGCTACTTCTGGCTCCTGCAGTGCGCACAGTGACAGCTCAGGACGCCACCGAGCCAGGAGTAGTGCAGAACCCGGGCCCCGGAAACAGGTAATTATAAAACCGGGAATGGGGGAGGCAATGGGGCAGTGGTGGTGGTTGGACTAAGGGCCGGCAGGGGGAGAAAAGCGGGCGGCAGCGGTTTCTGGGCAGAGGATAGGTAGGGAGGTAGGGGGGGGGCAGCGGTGGTGGTAGGACTCAGGAGTTCCCCAGGACAGGCAGGGGGAGAGAAGCGGGTGGCAGCGGCGGTCTCTGGCACTGCAAAAGCCGCTGCAGTTCATTGATTTAAAGCGCCAGATTTAAAGTTATCGGCCTTAACCTCCACAGATTATCGGTATCGGCCCTAAAAAATCGATATCGGTCGATCCCTAATCTAAACCAAATTTTGCATGTGAGTTTTGGCAGTCAATATTTGCCCGATTCAATCAGAGAAAAAAGTGGAACAATGAGCCACCCTGCTACTGAGGGATTGCACAGTGATATGTGCTATACTTGCTATATAAATACTGTCCTGGTAAATGCACTTTGGCCCCTACCTCCTGACACACAAACACATAACTGCAATGGGCTAACCCATTTAACCTTCTTGCAAAATGATGTACATGCAAAAAAATAAAAATTTGCAGAATGTAATTCCTACACAATGCTATACATGTACATAATTGCAAATGAGATAATGTAACAGTGATTGACAGCCTCAGTAACGTCTTAGCAACCGCGTGTAGTGTTTTTACGATGGCTGTTTAGGGGGCAACCTTTGATGTTCTACATTTTTATGGTGGTGCTTCAAAATAAGATTGTAAAACAATGTTCTACATAATACCGGTTCAGTTAGTAACAGCCTTGAGCATCCAGACATCAATAAGAGATCAGTCAATAGCAACTGCAGCACCTAAAGGCCCTTTTACATGGGCTGATTATGAGTGTTGCTAGGAATGCTGGTTCCTATTTATCACCCCATGTAATAGGTTAAACAATCAGCCAACAAAAAAGAAAAGGCTTGCTTATTGGCTGATAGGATCTTTTGTGCGCACCACTAAGTCCGTTATAAGCATCTACCAAAGCACAGTCTTATAGTTTGTCTGTGTGAAAACACTGTTCTCAAAACTAGACAAATAAATCAGTAATCAAATAAATAAATACAAATTCATAAGCTGCATTCACATTACGTATAGGGTATATGGCAGCCAGATTTTAAAACAGACTCCTGCCGTGTCCCTGTCGGACCCATGCCGTGCCCCATTAATTTCAATGAGGTGACCGGAGTCAGCTTACATATGGGGTATTTCTGTACTCAGGAGAAATTCTTTTAGAAATTTTGGGGGTCTTTTTTTCCTTTTACTGCTTGTGAAAATAAAAAGTATGGGACAACACCAGCATGATAGTGTAAAACATTTTGTTTTTTTAGACTAACAGGCTGCTGTAGCCCCCAACTTTTCCTTTCCATAAGGGGTAAAAGGAGAAAAAGGGGTGATATCAGCAGTCACCCCGGTCCAGTCCCCGCCCGCCACGCGGCAGGGACCGAAATTCCCACGGGTGTATGCATACGCCCTTCGTCCCCAACAGGTTAAGGACCACTGTCACTTTAAGCATTAATAACTCTGGGATGCTTTTACTTATGAATTTGATTCCAAGATAGTTTTTTCATGACAAATTCTACTTTATCATAGTGGTAAATTTTGGTCGATACTTGCATAATTTCTTGGTGAAAAAATGTCATGAAAACTTACATATACAATATGTCTTTTTTATGTTGGCATCATAAAGTTGACATGTTTTTACTTTTGGAAGACATCAGAGGGTTTCAAAGTTCAGCAGCAATTTTCCAATTTTTCACAAAACTTTCAAAATCGGAATTTTTCAGGGACCAGTTCAGTTTCGAAGTGGATTTGAGGGGCCTTTATTTTAGAAATATCCCATAAATGACCCCATTATAAAAACTACACCCCTTAAAGTATACAAAATGATATTCAGAAAGTTTGTTAACCCTTTAGATGTTTCACAGGAATAGTAGCAAAGTGAAGGAGAAAATTAAAAATCTAAATTTTTTACACTGACATGTTCTTGTAGACCCAGTTTTTGAATTTTTACAGAGTAAAAGGAGAAAAAGCCCCCTAAAATGTGTAACCCAATTTCTCTGGAGTAAGGAGATACCTCATATGTGAATGTACAGTGCTTTGTGGGTGCACTAGAGGACAATGGGATTTTGTGAGAGGGTGAGTTTTTCTGAATGGTTTTTGGGCCGCATGTCACATTTAGGAAGCCCCTATGGTGCCAGAACAGCAAAATAAGAACCCAACATGGCATACTATTTTGAAAACACCCCTCAAGGAATGTAACAAGGGGTACAGAGAGCCTTAACACCCCACAGGTGTAAAAAAAGAAAAAAAAATTTCACTAAAATGCAGTTTTTTCCCAAAATGGGTAATAGAAGAAAATGCCCCCCACAATTTGTAACCCCATCTCTTCTAAGTATGGAAATACCCCGTGTGTGGACGTCAAGTGCACAGTGGGTGCACTACAATAGGAGTCACATTTGGCTTTTGGAAAGAAAATTTTGCTGAAATGGTTTTTGGGGGGCATGTCTCATTTAAGAAGCCCCTATGGTGCCAGAGCAGCAAATTAATAACAATAATAATAAAAATAAAAACACATGGCATACTATTTTGGAAACTACACCCTAAATGAATGTAACAAGGGGTACAGTGAGCCTTAACACCCCACAGGTGTTTGATAAATTTCCGCTAAAGTTGGACGTGAAAATGAAAAATTAGATTTTTTCACAAAAATACTGCTGTTACCTCAAATTTTTCATTTTAACAAGGCGTAATAGGAGAAAAAGCCTCCCAAAATTGTTATCCTCATTTCTTCTGAGTATGCAAATACCCCATATGTGGATGTAAAATGCTCTGTGGGTGAACTACAATGCTCAGAAGAGAAGGAGCACCATTGAGCTTTTGGAGAGAGAATTTGGTTGGAATAGAAGTCAGGGGTCATGTGCACTTACAAAGCCCCCATGGTGCCAGAATAGTGGACCCCCCACACATGACCCCATTTTGGAAACTACACCCCTCACGTAATGTAAGGGGTGCAGTGAACATTTACACCCCACTGGCGTTTGACAGATCTTTGGAACACTGGGCATGGCAAATGAAAAATAAAATTTTTCATTTTCACAGACCACTGTTCCAAAAATCTGTCAGACACTTGTGGGGAGTAAAATGCTCATTGTACCCCTTAATAGATTATGTGAGGGGTGTAGTTTCCGAAATGGGGTCACATGTTGGGGGGGCTCCACTGTTCAGGCACTATGGGGGCTTTGAAAACACACATGGTCTCCAATTTCGGACACATTTTCTCTCCAAAAGCTCAATGGCACTCCTTCTCTTCTGAACATTGTAGTTCGCCTGCAGAGCACTTTACATGAACATATGGGGTATTTACATACTCAGAAGAAATGGGGTTACAAATTTTGGGGGAATTTTTCCTATTTTCCCTTGTGAAAATGAAAAATGTAAGGTAACACCAGCATTTTAGTGAAAAACATTTTTTTTTCATTTTCACATCCAACTTTAACAAAAATTCGTCAAACACCTTTGGGGTGTTAAGGCTCACTATACCCATTGTTATGTTCTGTGAGGGGTTTAATTTGTAAAATGGGGTCACATGTGGGTATTTATTGTTTTGCATTTATGCCAGAACTGCTGTAAAATCAGCCACCCCTGTGTAAATCACCAATTTAGACCTCAAATGTACATGGTGCACTCTCACTCCTGAGCCTTGTTGTGTGCCCGTAGAATATTTTGTGTTCACATATGGGGTACTGCGTTACAAATTTTGGGGATCTTTTTTTTCCTTTTAGCGCTCGTTAAAATTAAAAGTATGGGGCAACACCAGCATGTTAGTGTAAACATTTTTTACACTATCATGCTGGTGTAGACCCCAACTTGACCTTTTCATAAGGGGTAAAAGGAAAAAAGCCCCCCCCCCCCCCCCAAAATTTGTAACACAATTTTTCCTGAGTACGGAAAGGCACTAAACTGTTGCCTTGAAATACGACAGGGCTCCAAAGCGCATTTAGGGACTAAATTGGGGATTTGCTTCCACCACCGAAATACCCTACGGCAGTGTTTCCCAAACAGGGTGTCTCCAGCTATTGCAAAACTCCCAGCATGCCTGGACAGTCAGTGGCTGTTTGGCAATACTCAGAGTTGTTGTTTTTCAACAGCTGGAGGCTCCATTTTGGAAACAGTGATGTACAAGACGTTTTTTATTTTTATTGGGGGAAGGGGGGGCGCTGTGTAAGGGGGTGTATATGTAGTGTTTTACCTTTTTATTTTGTGTTGGTGTGGTGTAGTGTAGTGTAGTGCTTTTAGGGTACATTCACACTGGGGGTGGTTTACAGTGAGTTTCCCGCTGGGAGTTTGAGCTGCGGTGGAAAATTTGCTGCATTTCAAACTTGCATTCACATTGGGGGGAGGACAAACCTCAGCTGTTGCAAAACTACAACTCCTAGCATACACTGACAGACCATACATGCTGGGAGTTGTAGTTATGCAACAGCTGGAGGCACATAGGTTGCAAAACACTGAAAGTTTGTTACTTAACTCAGTGTTTCACAACCAGTGTGCCTCCAGCTGTTGCACAAACTACAACCCCCAGCATGTACGGTCTATTAATGCATGCTGAGAGTTGTAGTTTGAAAGAGCTGGATGCACACTGGTTGCGAAACACTGAGTTAGGTAACAAACTCAGTGTTTCACAACCAGTGTGCCTCCAGTTGTTGCATAACTACAACCCCCAGCATACAGAAACTACCAAAGGACATGCTGGGAGTTGTAGTAGTGCCTTCTGCTGTTGCATACCAACAACTCCCAGCATACCCTTTTGTACATGCTGGGAGTTTTCACTAAGCAACAGCAGGAGGCCAGCCTTACCTCCTGCTGCTGCTCTGCCGGATCCTACCTGCCGCCGCCGCTGTCTCCATTCCGGGGGCTTCGATCCTGCTGCTGATGCTGGGAATCAGGGGCCCCCACTCCAGGTACTCTCTCCGGCACCTGCTCTTGCCCTCGGGAATAGGGGCGGAGTGGGTGCCGTTAGGGACACCTCGACAGCAGGAGTCCTGTTTCGTTGGCCAGTAATGACTGATGAATCAGGACGATCGTGAGGTTGCACCAGGTGGCACCCTATAGCACCTGCTGCTATAGGGTGATAGGTGCTGTGTCGGACGGCACCTAGCACCCTTTTTTTCCGGGTCACCGGGGACCCGATTGACCCAGAATCGCCGATCTGAATTGATGGGGGGTCTCAGGACCCCCAATAGGTTTGCACAGGGTGCCTGCTGAATGATTTTAGCAGGCATCCCGGTCCGGTCCATGTCTGGTGAGTGGCGCGGGACCAGAATTCCCACGGGCGTACAAGTACGCCACCAGGACGTACCCGTATGCCCTATGTCCTTAACGGGTTAAGGAACAAGGATATGAAAACTTTTTATTTGTTTTGTGAAACCACATTTAAACATGAGCGATGTATCTCGGGCTCCCCCATGGAGATGCATGGAGGGGGGGTGTCGGCCAAAGCTCTAAGCAGTGACCGACACAGTTTTGTGCACAGAGCAGTGCCCACTTAGTGCATGTGGAAAGTCAGTACACTGGGCAAGAGATTGAGGGAGGTCCCTGTGGTTACACCACCCCCTGTAAATAGGGAATAAGTTGTTAAGTAATGGAGTACCCCATTAACACATGATGAATCCTCAATAAAAACATGATTAGAAAAAGGGGCAACATTTATCATAAACACTGCAGCCCTTTTCCTTGAGCTGTGTCTGGTATTGTAGTTTAGTAATAATTGCTTGAATAGAGATAAGCTGCCATACCAGAAACGATCCTTGGATAAATTGGTGCTGTTTATGGCAAATTTTTCCCCCAATACTGGAAAACTTCTGTCCTCTTTCCCTATTAGAACAATTACAAAGGTGTGGGATGCCATTATGATACTTGTGGTTTGTTGCAGGCATCCTCCATTGTATGCATATTTATGCTGGGGATTGCCCATAGCAACGGACCACAAGTGCAGGATCTGCCCCCCATAAAAAATGCATATCGACATTTGGGGTTAGCATCTCCTGCCATGTGAGGCCACACCTTTGTAATTGTTCAAAAATTATTTACTAATGTGCCTGTATCATCACTATAGGTAGCATTAAGGTACACCTGTGAGGCTGGCAACTTATCAGCCTACTTGGGTGGGGCTTATGGCCTGTCTCCCTCCTCCCATTGTATGTGTATAAACACACTGGAATTGACCTGGGAGCAGTCTGAGTCGGATCTAATGCGGTTGTAATTGCCCACTGGCCCCTGGTTTTGCTTATCATGCACAGGTAGGTAAGTGTTAGGTCCTGTGCCACTTGAGAAACCTTGGCGTGGTGTGCAGGCTCAGGTATGTCCTTCATCTAAGGATATACTGGCTAATGTCTCAATTTCACATCAGTTTTGAGGGTTAGCCGATGCCATTGTACATCTACCACAGTTATTCACTTACATTCCGATTTATATTATACTCTTTCCCTATTAGGACTTATGGGATATACAGAGGGGATTTCCCTGCTCCTGCCTGGGACCCATCCTAGGTCTGTTGCATCTATATAAAATTTGAATGTCATGAATATAATGATGCAGAGAAAAGGTATGGTTAGATAAGGCTTCCCCAGCTGATGCTGGGTGGGCTGGGTAATGTTTGTCAGCCTGTTTTAAAGGGGAATTCTGTTGGTTAATTAAAGTGAATACAAGTGGGAGTTCCCAAAGAAACTAGGGAAAGAGGATTGAAGTGGAAAATGTCCTTCTATGAGAAGTGAGGTAAGTGATAAATCTACCCACCAAGTGTTTCTTATCTGTTCTATCATATGTTATATATCTTATACATATCAGACATTACAGTTACATCTTTGTACTGATCACATTAACTGATGGTGTGCTAGTCATGTGATGTCATCTGGATGTTGGGTTCCAGTGGTTATCAGTAATGTAGCATTCATTGCATATCACATGCTAGAAATAGAGATTATTAAGATATATACAATATTTTTATAATGTACAGCATAAGAGAAAATGCATTTTTGGCTGCTGAAGTTTATGCTACCTTGTGTATATAGATGTTACTCAATATTTAACAAAGTGTCTATGTAATGTGCATATCCAGTGCTCATATATCTAAAGTGTTATTTATGCAGAATCAATTTGTGTTCTCTACATTGTCACTTTCTTTCAAACATTAGATCTATGATGGCGTTGATAACATATGAGAGATGAAAGGCGGATTTCTGCATACATCCAGAAGCCTGATAAGCCTATTGTTTTACACATTCAGTGCCACCATGCCTGATTTATCTTCATGTGGCGATTTCATTTACCGCTCTTTTGAGATAAATGGTATTTCTATCTATTATAATGATGTTTTATGCCATTTATTTGCAGCATCTCACAACTCTGTGTAGATAGTATGTTCTCTAAAGGCCATAAACGGGCCTAAACTCCTGGGTATAAGCTGCTGTAAAAAGGTGACTCTCATCTTAGAAAATAAGGACACCACTTACCAATTAGAGATGAGCGAGTTGAGCTTGGCAAACCCAGTCTCGCTCGGAACTCTGGGGTGACAGCAGCTGGCTGAACTTTCAAACATTTCCTGGTTTGGCATCGGCGGTAATAATAAGCAGAAGGAATGAGGAGCACATGGCATTTTGGCACCTAAATAAAAGGAAAACACTGGGTAAGGTAGCCCAGCATACCTTGCAGCTACTAGCAAGATCATATGACCCCAGGTGATCCAATCATTGCTTGCATTTATGTGCAATAGATTTCCCCGGCAAATAGGACACTGCATAGGGGTGGATTTAGAAGGCTAATAAAAACCCATGCACTTCATTGAGTTTGGCATTTTAGAGAGAAAGCTTGAGAAAGCATAGACTACTGATTCCAGAAAGCCTTCACAAATCATATATTATACAGATGTTTTCAGGCTTATTTCATTACTAGTTTGGTCAGAACCTGTTTGATGCACACCTAAAAATTCACCGAAAGTTCACCAAGCCTGACAAACCAAATTTTAAAATAATAATATATTAAAATAATAATTTATTACAAATAGTGCACACTTATGATTATTGCTATTGTGTTTTTTTATATTTGTATAACACCATTGTCATGAATATAATGGTTCTAATTTTGGGTTCACTTGTTCCTAAATGGAAAATGTTAAAAATAATAGCAATAATTACTTGTACCAAAAGTTTATTTCACATACATAGTTTATAGAAAAAAACAGCATAGTGACAAAAGGTATATGTAACGGTCCGGACAGGTGGCAGGAGGTGGATCCACTGGACCAGAAGAATGACAGTGGGCTGTACCCGGGGAACGGAATCTAAGGAGCTACTGGTCTTCACCAGAGCCCGCTGCAAAGCGGGATGGTCTTGCTGCGGCAGGTAGTCCCCAGGTCGTTCCGCCCGGTAGCGACTCAACTTCTCTGGTTGCTGAGATAGACACGGTACAGGAGGAACAGGCAGAAGCGTAGTCAGACGTAGCAAAGGTCAGGGCAGGCGGCACAGGATCAGAGGCAGTAGTGACTAGCAACAGGTCAAGGCAGGCAGCATGGGTTCTGAGGCGGTAGTCACGGGAAAAGGGTCGGCAACAGGCAGGGAAACACTACACAAATATGGAACACTTTCTCTTGGCACAAGGCACGAAGATCTGGCAAGGACAGGAATGGGCAGGGAACATTTATAGATGACTTTGGGCCAGGCACCAATCAATGGTGCGCTGGCCCTTTAAATTTCATGAAGCCGGCGTGCTCGTGCCCTAGAGAGCGGGGACGCGTGCGCCAGGGGACAGAGGAGAGACGCGAGCCGCAGGAGGTAGGGTACAGCATCGGGATGCGGCGCGTGAGCGGGGACCTCCCGCCACGCTAACCGCATCCCCGTCGGGGATAACTCTGCGCTCCCGGTCAGCGTGTCTGACTGGGACGCGCAGGGACGCTGCAGGCCGGGACAGAGGCAGAGAGCGCTCCGGACCAGAAGCAGGGACCGGAGCACTCACTGTAACAGTACCCCCCCCCCCTTTGGTCTCCCCCTCTTCTTGGTGCCCAATAACCTGAGGATAAGACTACGGTCCAAGATGTTCTCCTCCGGCTCCCAAGACCTCTCCTCAGGACTGCAGCCTTCCCAGTCGACCAAAAAAAATCTTCTCCCCCGGATCAACTTGGAAGCCAGGACCTCTTTGACAGAGAAAATGTCCGATGTACCGGCCACTGGGCTAGGAGTGGTGACCTTGGGGGAGAACCGGTTAAAGATAGCTGGCTTGAGGAGGGAGACATGAAATGAGTTTGGGATCCTAAGAGACCATGAAAAACGGTGACTTGTTAGAGGCAGAGGAATTCCTGAAGTTGTAGGAGAATTCCGCCCAAGGAAGAAGATCAGCCCAATCATCATGACATGAACATACAAAATGGCGTAGATATTCCCCCAAGACTTGGTTCACGCGTTCCACTTGGCCGTTAGTTTGGGGGTGATGAGAGGATGAGAAATCAAATTTCACTTTGAACCGTCCACAAAGAGATCTCCAGAATTTGGAAACAAATTGCACCCCACGATCAGAAACAATATGCAAGGGAAGACCATGAAGGCGAAAAATGTGCAGGGAAAAATGTTTCACCAGCAGAGGCGCAGAAGGTAATCCTGGTAGGGGTACAAAATGTGCCATTTTAGAGAAACGGTCAACAACGACCCAAATGACCGTCATACCCTGGGAAGGAGGAAGGTCAGTCACAAAGTCCATGGCGATGTGAGACCAAGGGGTCTCAGGGACAGGAAGAGGTTGGAGCAGCCCAGCCGGCTTCAGACGAGGCGACTTGTCCCGTGCGCTGACTGTACAGGCTTGAACAAACTCAAACATGTCCTTAGCCATAGTAGGCCACCAATATCTTCGAGCGACTTGTTGAGGGGTCTTTTGGACACCTGGATGACCCGCCAGCAAGGAAGAGTGACCCCACTTAAGGACTTCCAACTGTTGGCGAGGAGGTACACAGGATTTGCCAGGAGGAAGAAGACAAAGATCCACAGGTGCAGCGGCAATAAGGCGCTAAGGTGGAATTATATGCTGTGGAGTAACCTCTTCACCCACTACATCTGAAGAGTTGGAGAGGGCATCTGCCCTTATGTTCTTGCTCGCTGGACGGAAGTGGATGTCAAAGTTGAAGCGAGCAAAGAACAGGGACCAGCGAGCCTGTCGTGGGTTGAGCCTCTGTTCGGACTGGAGATAGGCAAGATTTTTGTGATCCGTGTAAATGCAAAAAGGATGAATGGAGCCCTCGAGAAGATGCCTCCACTCGAGTGCCAATTTGATGGCCAACAACTCCCTGTCTCCCATAGAGTAGTTTCTCTCGGCTGGGGTGAAGGTCTTGGCGAAATAGCCGCAAGTTAAGGTTTTGCCCCTAGATGATTTCTGGGTGAGAACAGATCCGGCTCCTATGCAGGAGGCATCCACTTCCAAAGAAAAGGGCTTAGCGGGGTCGGGTCTGGAAAGTACAGGTGCGGAGGCGAAAACGACCTTCAGGGACTGGAAGGCCTCTTCCGCCTGAGATGGCCAGGATTTTGGAATAGCCCCTTTCTTGGTCAAGGCCACAATAGGAGACACAAGGGTGGAGTAGTGCGGGATGAATTGCCTATAATAATTGGCGAAACCCAAAAATCTTTGAATGGCACGAAGTCCAGAGGGGCGTGGCCAGTCCAGGCCCGCGGTGAGGTTAGGAGTTTGACAGTCGCAGGTGGGGAGTTTGACTGGGGCGGTACACCTGTCAAACCGTAACGCAGGTGTCCTAAGGCGAGCTCAGGGAGGACAGAAACCTCCCGTGGAGCAGAAGGGCCGGGTCCATCTGTAAGCCCTGGGCAGAAATTATGTACCATAGGAAGGGCAGACTGGACCGCTCGAAGAGGCACTTCTCGATCTCAGCGTAGAGGCGTTTTTTTCTGAGGCGAGACAGAACCTGGCGTACGTGTACCTGGTGTACATCAAGGTTTGGGGAGAAAATGTGAATGTCGTCAAGGTATACGACCATGCAGGTGTAAAGCAAATCTCTAAAAATGTCATTGACGCATTCTTGAAATACGGCAGGTGCATTGCAGAGACCGAAGGGCATCACCAGATATTCAAAATGGCCATCCCGTGTGTTGAAGGCGGTCTTCCACTCATCACCCTCTCTAATTCGGACCAAGTTTTAGGCTCCTCTAAGATCCAACTTGGTAAAGATTCTGGCCCCACCGAGACGGTCAAAGAGCTCAGAGATCAAGGGGAGAGGGTAACGGTTCTTAATTGTGATCTTGTTTAGGCCTGTGTAATCGATGCAAGGACGGAGGGAACCGTCCTTTTTAGCAACAAAGAAAAAACTGGCTCCAGCGGGAGAGGAGGATTTCCTTATGAAACCTCTCTGCAAGTTTGCATGAATGTAGTCCGACATGGCGAGAGTCTCTGGTTGAGAGAGTGGGTAGATTCTACCCCAAGGAGGTGTAGTACCTGACAACAAGTCGATTGGACAATCATAGGGTCTATGGGGTGGAAGAACCTTGGCTTGCTTCTTGCAAAAGACGTCCGCGTAACTGTGGTAGAGCGCTGGAAGACCAGTTGGTGGAGAAGCAACTGGGTCTTGCTTAACAGGAGCAGACCGGAGACAGCGGCCGAAGCAAGAGGAACCCCAACTCTGGATTTTTTCGGAGGACCAATCCAGGACGGGACAATGGCGTTGTAGCCAGGGCATAACCAGGAGGAGTTCCGAGGAGCAAAAAGGAAGGACCAAGAACTCCAATCTCTCAGTATGCAGAATACCAATGTCCATCTGTAATGGTGAAGTGTGGTACTGCACTGTAGTAGTAAGTCTCTCACCATTAACTGTAGAGATGAAGAAGGGCTTGGGCAGTCGGTGCACAGGAATCTGGTACTTGTCAATCAGGGAGGCGTGGATGAAATTGCCGGCAGATCCTGAATCCAAGAAGGCGGTAGCAGTGAAGGTAGACTTGGCAGACACGTGAGCTGTACAGATAATGTAAGACGTGGAGAGGAGGAATCCACACCTAGCAACGCCTCTCCCACATTCACTAGGTGCGTGCGTTTCCCAAACGTGGAGGACGGAGAGGACAGTCTCTAAGGAAGTGCTCGGTACTGGCTCAGTACAGACACAAATTCTCATTTCTTCGACGACTCCGTTCTTGAGTGGTCAAGCGAGACCGATCCACCTGCATGGCTTCCACGGCGGAAGGCCCAGAAAAGGGTTGCGGAGTCAGATGAGGATAGCGTCTTGGACGAGCTTTCTCCTTTTCATGCAGAAGTTCCTCTTTTTTCTCCGAGAAACGTTTGTCAATCCTAGTGGCCAGTAGTATAAACTCACTAAGAGTAGATTGCATCTCACGTGCAGCTAGGACGTCCTTAATTTCACTGCTTAATCCCTTCTTAAATGTGGCACATAGAGCATCATCATTCCAATTCAACTCGGAGGCAAGAGTGCGGATTTGGATGGCGTAATCACCCACAGTAGAGCCTCCTTGGGGCAGGTTCCTCGAATACACTGCGGAACTCTTGGCAAAAATTCTGGACAGAGGTAGTGGCTGAATCAGAGCGGTCCCACAAAGGTGTAGCCCAGGCCAGGGCCTTCCCGGTTAGCAGACTGAGAATGAAGGCCACCTTGGCACGTTCAGACGGAAACTGGTCGGCCAATAACTCAAGGTGGAGTGAGCACTGCGACAGGAACCCACGCCACTGCTTCGGATCTCCGCCATACTTGTCTGGCAAGGACAAGCGGATTCTGGAAGAAGAGATGACTGCTGGCTGAGGTGGAGCAGCAGGCATAGGCGGAGGTGAAGGCTGTTGCTGGACAGGAAGGAGCTGCTGCACCATGGTGGTCAACTGGGCCAGCTGTTGACCTTGCTGGGCAATCTGCTGCGTCTGTTGAGCCACTACGATAGTGAGATCCGCAAGGCTAGGAAGAGGTACCTCAGCGGGATCCATGGCCGGATCTTACTGTAATGGTCCAGACAGGTGGCAGGAGGTGGATCCACTGGACCAGAGGAGTGATGGCGTGTGTCGTACCCGGGGAACGGAATCTAAGGAGTTACTGGTCTTCACCAGAGCCCGCCGCAAAGCGGGATGGTCTTGCTCCGGCAGGTAGCCCCCAGGTTGTTCCACCAGGTAGCGACTCAACTCCTCTGGTTGCTGAGATAGACGCAGTACAGGAGGAATAGGCAGAAGCGTAGTCAGATGTAGCGAAGGTCAGGGCAGGCGGCACAGGATCAGAGGCGGTAGTCACTAACAACAGGTCAAGGCAGGCAGCACGGGTTCTGAGGCGGTAGTCACGGGCAAAGGGTCGGCAACAGGCAGGGAAACACAATACAAATATGGAACGCTTTCTATTGGCACAAGGCACCAAGATCCGGCAAGGACAAGAAGTGGCAGGGAACATTTATAGATGACTTTGGGCCAGGCACCAATCAATGGTGCGCTGGTCCTTCAAATTTCATGAAGCCGGCGTGTTGCTTTCAGTCAATTGCGAATACGTGAAAAAAATACAAAGTCCAAACTTGTGTATTTTTGGTCACTTTGTGTACAAAGTGACCTATATAACAAAATGTATGGAAAGTGATAAAAAAAAGTCCCATCAAAACAACAAATGTTACCAATGAAAAATACAGATCATGGCGCAAAAAATGAGCCCTTACACTTCCCCATATACGGAAAAATGGGGGTCAGAAGAGGACATTTTTGAACATGCTAATATTCGTACAAAAAGTTATAATTTTTTAAAAGAAATAAAACAAAATCAAACTTATGTAAGTTGGGTATCATTTTAATCGCATGGACGTACAGAATAAAGATAATGGGTCATTTTTACTGAAAAGTGCATTGTGTAGAATCGGAAGCCTGTAAAATTTGCAATATGATGTTTTGTTTTGTTTCCGTTTTTTTTTTTTTTTTTTCAATTTTACCCCAGAAATAATTTTTTGTTTCTCCATAGATTTTGTGGTGAAAGTAAAATTGGTGGCGCAAAAAACAAGCCCTCATATGGGTATGTAGGTGGAAAATTGAAAGTGTTATGATTTTAAGAAGGGTAGGAGGAAAAAATGAAAGTTCAAAAATGAAAACTTGAATGGTCCTCAAGGGGTTAAGGAAGCTAACATAAAAGTCTGAGGAAGTCGATTTCATCATATGCAGTGTGAACACTATTTATCATTATTCATTAATGTTCATTTTCAGTTCTGCTGCAGCTCAGGCAAATTTCAATTAAACTGTTGTTTGCAGTTACATTTTGTACTGATGATTCTGCTATTCTGGAGCTTTACATTAAAGTAGCCAACAGGTTTGTATATGTACTTGCCCAAAAGCTAATATTTTAAATTATGTACATATCTCTCCCTCATAATCCTAGTTTTAGACTTACCCTGCTTATTGATTATGTATGATAATCTTCATTGTTAATAACTAGCGATGTGGACATCTTAAGTACAGTATATTTTTGGAAAATTGTTTCAAGCATTTAATGTAAGAGATGATAGCTAGACTATGAATATATATTTAAGGGATTAGCTCTCATAGAGAAGAAATAGAGAAGAAAGGCACAGTTATAGCTGCTACCAACACCCCCGCTCAGAAGCCTTTAACTAAGATGGCACATACTGCACATTGCCATATCAAAGATGCACCCGTTAAATCTCATTAATGTACAGTGCATGCACTGGCACCAACCCCTATGATGGTTTTGGTAACAAAAAGCGGTGCTTCCTGCTGAAGTCTATTTGTTGTCTGGTCCCCATGGTCTGATTGGCTATTAAAGGAAAACTGTCAGATATTTTCTCCCGGACTATCAACAGGTACTGATGGATAGTGCAGGAGACGCTGATTCCAACGAGCCCTACCTTATCCGGTTAGTTTTATTCTATGTGTATATCTTGCTGTAACTGGCCTGGCGGGGCTTCTGCAGGTTAACTGGCACTGACGTCAGCGCCACTTATGAATATTCATCCCCCTCCCTCCAGTTCTCCCTCTCTTCGCCGCTCCTAACTGGAGGGAGGGGGGATGAATATTCATAAGTGACGCTGACGTCAGTGCCAGTTATCCTGCAGAAGCCCCGCCCATGCCAGTTACAGCAAGATTTCCACATATAATAAAACTACAATTGCGGGCGAACGGCCGGGCAGATCAGGGTAAGGTAGGACTCCTTGGAATCAGCGTCTCCCGCACAATCCACCAGTACCTGTGGATAGTGCGGGAGAAAATATCTGCCAGTTTTCCATTCAATGTCATTCAATGTCGGCACATGTCAAGTGCCCAGGTTCAGGCATTCTGTCAGTATTTCTTGCCCCAATAATTTCATTGACTATAGTTGACCTCAATCTTTAGACTGTAATGAATACGGCACTCTCTCTAGGTGTGGGTGCTCAGTTAAGGTCCCAAGCCATTTCAAAGAATACAAGAAAGTAACATGGCACTCCACTTGCGGTGAAATCAGAAGAATTTTATTAGTGCAATCCAGTTTACAAAAGTGACGTTATGGTCAATTCAGACCTTCATCAGACCAGATTGCTTCGGAGAAAATGATAATCAAGGATGAATAAAGGTCAAGAACCGTGCTCAGAGGCAAGTTGTGCAGCAACCATAGCCGCAAGGTAGAATTCTAGTGAATGATGCATTCTAGTCTATTAGGGTACGTTCCCACACACCGTATTTTGCTGCGTATTTGGTGCTGCGTATTTTCCTACCTATTGACTTCAACAGAGAAAATAAAATACGCAGAAGCAAATACGCCGTGTGGGAATGTACCCTTATAGTTGGAAAAATGCATTGGTGCTAAATTTATCAAAAGCGACAAGTCACATCGGCTAAAAGTTCGCTGAAATGTCAGACCATGCTGGAGCAGGTTTAAATACAGTCTAAAGCATAGATCCCAGAGTCCGTGTGCAGAATTTATCAAGAGTAGTGCAACTTTTGATAAATTAGGCGCACAATAGACCGACCTTATGCTCGGTAGGTTGGTCTATATCGGGAAATAGACAACTTTGATAAATGTCCGCCATTATATCAGACTCAGTCAAAGAATGAAAGTTGAACAGTAATTGCTTTGCAAAAGAATGAGTGGGTGCATAAACACATCATTACAAGTTAATATCATAATATCAACATGAAAAAAGCTTACTTTAGTATTAAATCATACTTTTTAAGGAAAAAAAACACTTAGTAACCACTCGGGTCTCGCAAATGTTTATTTTATATTAACCTCTTAAGGACTTAGGGCGTACCTGTATGCCCTAAGCCCGGTCCCGGTGTGAAAAACGGGGTCACGCCATGACCCCGCATCACACCGGGTCGGTCCCGGCTGCTAACAATAGCTGGGACCCTGGGCTAACAGCGTGTGGCACTGATTGTTGTGCCACGCGCTGTTAACCCTTCAGACGCGGCAATCAAAGTTGATTGTAGCGTCTGAAATGAAAGTAAACGGTTGCCGGCAGCTCAGTCGGGCTGATCAGGACATCGCGATAAAATCGCGATGTTCCGATCAGCTGGGACGCAGGCGGAGGTCTCCTTACCTCTCTCCGCGGCGTCCGATCGGGGATTGATTGCTCCAAGCCTGAGCTGCAGGCTTGAGCAATCGAGCCCCTAATTGACTGATCCCTGCAAAGCTATGGCTTTGCAGGGATCAGCATAGGAGATCAGTGTGTGAAGTGCTATAGCTCCCAATGGGAGCTATAACACTGCAAAAAAAAAATTGAAAAAAAAAAAGTCCGAGCTATAAAAATATATAGTTAAATTGCACGGTCCATGGCGTGCACGCAAAAAAATTCCAAAGTCCAAAATAGTGTATTTTTGGTCACTTTTTATATAATGAAAAAATGAATAAAAAGCGATAAAAAAAAGTCTGATCAATACAAAAATGGTACCAATAAAAACTTCAGAACACGGCGCTAAAAATTAGTCCTCCTACCGGCCCGTACGCAAAAAACTAAAAAAAGTTATAGGGGTTAGAAGATAAGAATTTTTAACATACATTTTCCTGCATGTAGTTATGATTTTTTTCCGAAGTACGACAATATCCAACCTATATAAGTAGGGATCATTTTAACAGTATGGACCTACAGAATAAAGATAAGGTGTTATTTTTACGGAAAAATGCTCTCCGTAGAAATGGAAGCCCCCAAAAGTTACAAAATGAAATTTTTTCTTCAATTTTGTCGCACAATGATTTTTTTTTTTCTGTTTCGCCGTGGATTTTTTTGTAAAATGACTAATGTCACTGCAAAGTAGAATTGGTGGCACAAAAAATAAGACATCATATTGATTTTTAGGTGCAAAATTGAAAGCCTTATGATTTTTAGAAGGTGATGAGGAAAAAATGGAAATGCAAAAACGGAAAACGCTGCATCCTTAAGGGGTTAAAAAAAAATTTTTTTTACTGAAATGTTATGTAATGTTTATGGGGGTATTACAGTTTATGCAAATAACCAGTGGATTGCCAGTGGATTGCCTTAGAACTCTGGATACTCATCTAGAGACACCCAACTGGAAGACTGAGGAGACAGGACTCCATGTTAAATCATTAGCATCCAATGAGGAAGAAACAAATCCCTCATTGCTTGGAATCTATTAGAAACCCATATAGTGGTTGGACGTAAAAGGGATGGTCATATACGTCTCTCAGTTTATAATCCATCTTAGATCTCCTAAACGGTCTAGGATAAATGAGAGATGATTTAGTAGGGGACAACCATGACCCTATTCTTTTATCTTAGTGAGCCCACTATAGAGGTTATTACAGAGCATATTGAAAATGCCTTACTGTTTCTTGGAGAGACACTCTTCTGTGAAGACAGTAATCCAGAAAAACATCTGATGGGATGAAGCTATAGGAATATAAAAATGTGCATTTCATAGGTGCAGAGAGCAAAACAACTACACTCAAGTCAAGGAGTTTTATTATCAAGAATACTCTGAAACATATGCCAAGATGTTACATCGATGGATGGAGTCCACCAACAGGGGTAGTGTACCCCTGCATACCATTACCGTGCTGCGTGCTCAGCTTCCCAGCTTCACTGTAGGGTCTGGGCATGCTCTTTCTGGCATGCCCCATAGCCATAGGGGTCATGTAGGTGCATAAGCTGACTCTAGTAGAGCCAGTGCATACTCTTGATTCCTTTTCCCCACCAACCCCTGCCAGGCAGCACATATATATAACCGCGCCACCTGTCCTCCGGTGTTCGAGCAATAGAGTAGTTCTTGCATTGTGAAGAGGTCTGAATCCTGTCCTATTTCTCCATTTCTGACCTGAGGGCTAAACAATATAAATGTCAAGAATAAATATCCTCTTTCCCCGATATCAGAATTATTTGACTGTACCTTAGCTTAAATATTCTTCAAGCTGGATCTGCAAGGAGCATGCAACTTGATCCATATCCGTGAAGACATTGGTCCTCATTTACTATTCTAAACCCGACTTGTTTTGTCGGGTTCTTTTGGCGCATCTTTGTCTGCGACATAACGCAGACATCGTGCGCCAGTCTGCGACACGATGCAACATTTTTTCCCCGACGGACCCGATGTGGATTCTCCCAAACCCGAAAAAGGGGCGTAACCCGACATTTCTGAGCTTTCCCACTAGTTTATAAAGGTTTCCAACCCAAATTTGTTGAATTGTTGTGGATTTTTTCCCGACAACTCAGAGGAGTTGGAAACCAAAACCAACAAAACCCACGTGCGACAAACAGGATGCGACATAATAATAAATACCAGGGGAAAAAAGCAGTCGGGTAAGAAAGCAAGATAGACTTACAACCCGATTTTCTAAGTAAATGAGGGCCAATGAGTGGAAGACAGAGTTTAACAGTCATGATGGCCACTACAAGTATCTGTCGTGCCTTTTGGCCTGCAATGCTACCACAAATTTTCCACAAGAATTTGTCAACAACAGCTTTCGATACCTGCTATATAATATTTGGTAGTATTTGGGCAATATGCACATGTTATCTTCTGACTTGTCTAACCACCAAAAGTCAAATGTAAGTGTGTATTTGAATTGTCCATCCTGGCTTTCTTGGAATACATTGTCTCCAGCACGGACCTGCAAATAGACCCTGATAAAGTGACTACTGTTCTAACCTGGTCATGTTCATAGGACCTGTGAGCTATCCAAAGGTTTTTGGGGTTTGCCAAATTTTAAAGACAGTTCATCTCTATCTTCTCCTTCCAGACTGCTCCGATTTCTGCTCTAGCTAAGAAATGGGTGCATGTGAAAAAGCATCCCTCTAAGGTGGAATCTGCTTTCTTGAGTCTAAAGTACTGTTTATCTGCTCCTTCTGTCCTCCATCACCCAGATGCATCTAAACATTTTTTTTTCTTGAAGAAGTTGCTTTCTCTGTTGGAGGAGGAGCAGTTCTGTTGCAGAAAAATGCTACAGTATTAAAACTGCTGCTCCTAGACCTTAGGTGAGGCGAGTGTGGACGCCATGTTGTTGCTCTGCAGTGAGCTACAGACTGGAGCAGTCACAGCAGTGCCCTGAGAACAGGACTGAGAGAGCCTTGCTGCCCTGCACTTGGAGTAACCACCACTACAAGGTCATGTCTGGATGTCTATGAGGGAGCAACCTTCTATTTTTTTTTTTTTTTTGCTGGACTGCATTGGCTTGCACCAGGTGTTTGCATAGTTCCTCCACAGCAGGTGACTGGACTGGCAGGAACGTAGCAGCTTTTATCCAGGACATATGCAGGTTAAACAGTCCAAAAATGTATGCAGTTATCACCCTTAGCAACCAGCGTGCCCGCATTCTCCACCAAAATGTGGGAATTAGCTGAACAAATGGTAGGCTGACAGGCAGAAGGCTGGTGCAAAACAAAAGGGTTTATTTAAAAAAAAAAAACAAGCAGGAACATAACAAGCAGAAGGCTTCTCAGCAGCCGGTTAACTCAGTCTATACAACAAACAAAAAAATAGAAGGTTGCTCCCTCATAAACATCCATACATGACCTTGTAGTGGTGGTTACTCCAAGTGCAGGGCAGCAAGGCTCTCTCAGTCCTGTTCTCAGGGCACTGCTGTGACTGCTCCAGTCTGTAGCTCACTGCAGAACAAAAACATGGCGTCCACACTCTCCTCACCTGAGGTCTAGGAGCAGCAGATTTAATACAGACTAAGTCCAGTAAAGCCCGGACCAGACTCAGGGCTGGTACAAGGATTTCTGCCTACACAAGCGAAGCTCCATTTTGGCGCCCCCCCTACCTGTGCATGCTGGGAGTTGTAGTTATGCAACAGCTGGAGGCACACTTTTTCATAGAGAAAATTTGCTGCCAGCTATTGCATAACTACAACCCTCAGCAGACACAGACAGCTAAAGGGCATGCTAGGATTTGTAGTTTTGAAGCAATTGGAGACACAGTATGTAGAAAAACTTCCCTATAGGACAAAAAAAAATTTAAACAACAAAGGCAATACAGTAACCCCCCGACATGTGATGGCTCCGACATATGATAAAATCGACATACAATTACCTCTCAGAGGCCATCGCATGTCGATGTCAGCATCGACATATGATGCTTTTATATGTCGGGCCATCGCATTAACTGCTATCCGACAGCGCAAAATGCTTAAGCTGCTGTCGGATAGCAGTTTAAGCATCCCAGACAGGTTCACTTACCTATTCCCTATTACCTATTACCTGCTCCGGGTCCACTTCACGATCCTCCGGCGTCTTCCGCATCTTCTCCAGGGTCCGGACCTCGCTTTCCGGCGTCGTTATTACGTCACTACGCACGCCGCGCCGGCGTAGCAGCGTAATAACGTCACCAGAAAGCAAGGCCCGGACCCTGCAGAAGATGCGGAAGAAGCCGGAGGATCACAAAGAAGACACCGGAGCAGCGGGACAGCATCGGGAGCCCCGGGACAGCATCGGGAGCGGTGAGGACCTGGTCCGGAGCGACGGGGACAGGTGAGTACAGCTTCCTATACTTTACATTGCACGGATCCCTCAACATACGATGGATTCGACAAACGATGGGTCGTTTGGAACGAATTACCATCGTATGTTGAGGGACCACTGTAATTGTAAAAAAAAAAACTCCCCTAATAAAAGCTGAAATCACTCCCCTTACTCCCCATTTTTCAAAAATAAGTAAATACAAATAAACCAACATATTTGGTATCACCGCATGCATAAATGTCCAATAAATGAAAATATAAGAATTCCCACGGTCAATGGCATAAACCTTTATTTAACCCCTTAAGGGGGCAGGGTTTTTCCGTTTTAGCATCCTCAATATTTCCTCTTTAAAAAATCCTAACTCTTTCAATTTTGCATCTAAAAATCTATTTGTGGCTTATTCTTTGCACCAACAATTCTACTTTGTAATGACATCAGTCATTTTACCCAAAAATCTACGGCAAAACGGGGAATAAAATAATTGTGCGGCAAAATTGAAAAAAAAACACTATTTTGTCAGTTTTTGGGGCTTCCGTTTCTACGCAGTGCATTATTCGGTAAAAATGACACCTTATCTTTATTCTGTAGGTCCATGCGGTTAAAAAGATACCCTACTTTTATAGGTTGGATTTTGTATTACTTCTGGAAAAAATCCTAACTAGAAAATGTATGCGTTTAAAATTGTCATCTTCTGACCCCTATAACTTTTAGATTTTTCCGCGTTCAGGGCGCTATGAGGGCTCATTTTTTTGTGCCGTGATCTGAAGTTTTTATCGGTTTTATCGTTTTTGTATTGATCTGACTTTTTGATAGCTTTTTTTTCATTTTTTCATGATATAAAAAGTGACCAAAATTACGCTATTATGGACTTTGGAATTTTTTTTGTGCATATGCCATTGACCGTGCGGTTTATTTAGAGGTATTATTTTTATAATTTGGACAGTTCCACACGTGGCAATACCACATGTTTATTTACACTTTTTTTATTGCACTGGGGGGAGAGAGGGGGGGGGGGTGGCCACAGAAAGGTAACCGGGACATCCTTGTGTCATTCCCCCTTCTCATCATTCTCCCCCTGCTCATCATTACCCCCCCCCCCCCTGCTCATCATTACCCCCCCTGCTCATCATTCTTCCCCCTGCTCATCATTCCCCCCTTGCTCATCATTCTCCCCCTACTCATCATTCCCCCCCCCCTTGCTCATCATTACCCCCCCGCTCATTATTACCCCCCTGCTCATTATTACCCCCCTGCTCATTATTACCCCCCCTGCTCATCACTACCCCCCCTGCTTATCATTACCCCCCCGCTCATCATTACCCCCCCTGCTCATCATTACCCCCTGCTCATCATTAACCCCCCCTGCTCATCATTAACCCCCCCCTGCTCATCATTCCCCCCCCCTCTGCCTCATCATCCTCCCCCACTCATAATCCTCCCCTGCTCATTGCTCCCCCCTCCTCCTCCTTTTTCTATTTATCATATTTCCTTACCTGGCCGCGCTCGGCAGGCTCAGGTGATACGTAGGGTCTTGTGGGCTGTGACGAGTTACGTCTCCTGCGGCTCCTCTGCACGGCGTCAGGGACGTCCCTCGTCATTTCCTGCAGCGCTGGAGTGTAATGAAGAAAACTGTGCCATGCAGGAAATGATGAGTTACGTCCCTGACGCTGTGCAGAGGGGCCGCAGGAGACGTAACTGGTGACAGCCCACAAGACCCGACGCATCACCTGAGCCTGCCGAGCGCGGCCAGGTAAGGAAATATGAAATATAGAAAACAGGAGGAGTCCGGGGCGAGCCCATAGGAGCCACCGCTGGTCACTGTTTTAAAGTGGCCACGGCCGGGCTATCGGGGGGCCCCGATCCGCAACTCAGCAGCCCGCAGGGATGTCCAAAAAAAAAGAGGTTAATTTTTCCGCCCCACCCCCGGCTGCGGACCTGCCCGCCCCTAAGTGGCCGCTCCGTCCGCCTGGTGGTTCCACCAGGCCTGACCAGACTGTGGGAACGGCCTCCCACCCACACTACAGCCGTTCCAGGAAAAGAGCCCACTAAAACTGCATGGCAGTCATCCTAGCTATGCACATATCAGTTAGCTACTGTTACTGATTACAAAAAATGCTCTTTTCCCCCACTGAGCCCCGGGACTTCGGTGGCACATACACTGCAGCTTCCTTGCTTTAACTTAGCTGCATGGCAACACTGAAACGGATTGCTGGATCGGCCTCTCTGACAACCCTGGAAGTTTAGTAGTGAATACAGAAATCTACTTGGCGCATATCTACCTTCCACCACTTTGCCTGCAACCTGAAACAAAAAATTGTGCTGAAAAACTCGGCTTATACTCGAGTATATACGGTATTCTTTAATCCATAGCAAATATGAACTTTCCCTTTAACACAATATTTTTGTTTACATGCACCAAATCTGTTATTTTTAATAATTCCTCTTTTTGGAGAGGTATTTTGCAAGGAGTTCATAGTTGATTGTAATATTTGTTTAGAGTGAATAACCTATACAGTATTCTATTTTGCAATATTTTTATGTCAGTTGTTTAAAACAAAAATGAATCTCTAACACTTCCTTCTATGAAAAATAATATATTTTTGCAGTGCAGAAACTAAATTTTATTGGGGAAGTGAACAAGTTTGGCTTTCTCAGGGAGGACATTACCAATGATTTTGTGGTGCATAACTACCCTAAAATATTGTGTGCAATGCCACTCAGCAATAAATAGATATTCACAGTGCCTAAACTGTATTACTATTAGTATACTCAGTAATTGGATGTTAGTGCCTGCATGCTGATTGCTTCTAAGACCACACACATGCACCAGACCACCCCTCCAGGATTCAAAATGAGCCTGCAGAAACATACCTCCTTTTAGTTAGAGCCAGCTACACCTGCTGCTCCTTTCTTTATGGTGAAATCTGGCATACATGGCTATTACGCCTGACATGGCCTGTCATTTTTGCTGCACTGGCTTCAATTTGCCTGCTACTCCTGCATTCAAGTGAACAAACAAAAGGAGGCCGAGGCTCAAGGATTAATGACTAGACTGGGTAACATTAGCTTACAGAGTATTTGAAGAACAGACACATTAACTCCTTCTATTTCACTTGAACCAGTGTAAATGTGGACTGTGCTTCACTGTTTGCCTTGGAAGCTGTCACTCATTGTTACAGTGCAGAAATGTAATGAGCCCAACATCTGCCACGGTCTACACAGATGATGCAGAGCAGAGTCTTAGAGAATATTCCAAGTATGTAATTTGGGATTCGGTTTCTGCATTAATTTCCAAGAATATGGCAGTACTGTTTGCACAGACGTTCTGGCTTCCTATTATATATGCATATATGGATTTCTTGTTTGTAGATGAATGTGTTTGGATAGAAGAAAGCAAAACATGAACAGCAAAAAGCATCAGGCTCATAAAGCAATGGAAATTTTTATCAATCTGTGAATTGGAAATATTCACACACAGCTTTTTGTGGTAGTTTTTGCCTCAGTCTGTAAGGATTGGATTTTGTTTCCCCATCACATCCCTCAGATGCTCTATTTGGAGGCCAAGTCAACACCTTTAACTGTTTGAGATGTTCCTGAACAATTTTTGTAGTGTAGGAAAATGCATTATTCCAATGAAAAAGGCCACTGCTAATAGGGACTCAATAATGTTTAGTAGGTGGTACATGCCAAAACCCCATGAATGCCAGGACCCAATGATGTGCACCTGACAGCTTGGGCTTTTCACATAGGGGGAGATTTATCAAAACCTGTGCAAAGGAAAAATTGCCCATAACAACCAATCAGATCCCTTCTTTCATTTTGCAGAGGCCTTGTTAAAAATGAAAGAAGCGAGCTGATTGTTTGCTATGGGCAACTGGTGCCTAGTCTTCTTCCTCTGGTAAGTGCAATCCCACATAATGCGAAAGAAAATATGATTTCAGGGGTGGATAGTGTCAGCCCCATACACAGGAATCTGTGATGTTTTGTGTCTTCTGACACCCTTGTAGTATATCCAACATTGCCTTTTTCAGCAAAGCGTGCCACTGTGGAATGACAGGACAAGCTAGCCTTTGATATTTACTAGTGTTGGGCGCGAATATTCGCATTTCAAATTTTTATTGCGAATATCGCAAATTTGCGGATTCACGAATATATTCGCTCTATATATTCGAAATTAGGAATATTCACTTTTTTCCACATATTCGCATACATATGTAAATATTCGCATATTCCTTCTTTTCACATGTGGGCCAATTAGAATGATGCAAATACACTTGTCAGAGGTTATCAACAACATCCCAAGCAACCAATAGTAAAGTTGCCCACCCCCTCACTGTTTTCTTCCTCAAATACGTGAATATGGGAATATTTTCAAATGCAAATATGCGAATATTCACATATGCGAATATAATGAATACGGAAATTCGTGAATATAGGATGAATATTCGTCTATATATTCGCGAAATATCACGAATTCGAATATGGGCAATGCCGCTCATCACTAATATTTACACACATCAGTGAGTCTCGGGTGCCTATGAGCCCTTCACTTATTTACTAGCTGTCCTTCCTTGAACCACGATAAAGGGGTACTTTGGTGGAAAACAATTTTTTTTTAAATCAACTTAGGCCAGAAAGTTAAACCGATTTGTAAATTACTTCTATTTAAAAATTTTAATCCTTCCAGTACCTATCAGCTGCTGTATACTACAGAGAAAGATTTTTTTCTTTTTGAATTTCTTTTTTGTCTGACCACGGTGCTCTCTGCTGACACCTCTGTCCATGTCAGGAACTGTCCAGAGCAGGAGCAAATCCCCATAGCAAACCTATCCTGCTCTGGACAGTTCCTGACATGGACAGAGGTGTCAGCCGAGAGCACTGTGGTCAGACAGAAAATAAATTAAAAAAGAAAAGAACTTCCTCTGTAGTATACAGTATCTGATAAGTACTGGAAGGATTAAGATTTTCAAATAAAAGTAATTTACAACTCTACCAAACTGAAGAGGAGTAAAACGGAGCACACACCTGTAAGTCCTGCTGCAGTCGTTTATTCAATGTTCATGTGCCAAACAAAGACATCCCCTCACCCCATAATCACGAGCAGAGCTGGTGGGCAGGCTGGTCTGCTCGTGATTATGGGGTGAGGGGATGTCTTTTTTTGGCACATGAACATTGAATAAACTACTGCAGCAGGACTTACAGGTGTGTGCTCCGTTTTCCTCTTCTTCAGTTTGGTACGTTTTACATTCATCTACTTTCTTGTAGCACCGCACTATTCCTGGACTGCTAGAAATAAGTAAGTATTAACCAGTGCATACCAGAAACACCTCCTAATTCCTGCAGCTTGTAAATTACAATTTACTGTATATACTCGAGTATAAGCCGAGTTTTTCAGCACGATTTTTCGTGCTGAAAACACCCCTCACTGCTTATACTCAAGTGAACTCTCCGCCCTCAGTGGTCTTCAACCTGCGGACCTCCAGATGTTTCAAAACTACAACTCCCAGCATGCGTCATCGTCAAGGCAACCTCATTTTTCAGTGGCCGGGCGTGAAGCACGGAGAAGAGGCCCACCCGGTGAAGATGGACAGCCCGGAACGACTATCCCTCCCCCCGGACAGTCCTGCAGCACAGATGGCCCAGACGAGCTCACCCGAACGTCCCGCCGAGCGGAGGTGAGTACAAAACTAGAGAGGGGAGGGGGGGCTGGATGATGACGAAGGCCCGGGCAGTGGTCTTCAACCTGCAGACCTCCAGATGTTTCAAAACTACAACTCCCAGCATGCCCGGACAGCCGATGGCTGTCCGGGCATGCTGGGAGTTGTAGTTTTGGAACATCTAGAGGTCCGCAGGTTGAAGACCACTGTTAAATCAGACATTGACAAGCGGTGATGATGAAGGGGTTGGTGTGGGATGATGACAGGGTGATGATGAAGGGGGGGATGATGACAGGGTAATGATGAAGGGGGGATGATGACAAGGTAATGATGAAGGGGGGGATGATGACAGGGTAATGATGAAGGGGGGGATGATGACAAGGTAATGATGAAGGGGGGGATGATGACAGGGTAATGATGAAGGGGGGATGATAACAGGGTAATGATGAAGGGGGATGATGACAGGTGATGATGATGACAGGGTGATGATGAAGGGGGGATGATGACAGGTGATGATGATGACAGGGTGATGATGATGAGGGTGTTAATGACGGGGTCTGGATGATGTATTTCCCACCCTAGGCTTATAGTCGAGTCAATAACTTTTCCTGGGATTTTGGGGTGAAATTAGGGGCCTCGGCTTATATTCGGGTCAGCTTATACTCGAGCATATACGGTACCTAGCCATTACAATTTAGACCATGTCAGATTCTTACTTTCAATAAGTTTTTATTAAGCAGGTTTTCAAATAGAAAAACAACAATACAACTGCATAGGACAGTCACAGCTGTCCTAAAAGCATAGAAATTAGTACAGGTAATAGTGCATCGTTGTAGAAGGTGTGAAAGTATAAACGTTAACAACAGAACAAATAAGCAAAATGAGTAGGGATAATAGTATGACCTATACATATGATGAGCAATCAAATGGATAATGTGTAGGTAAGTGAATCCTGATTGTATGGGTCCCTGGAGAGGGACAGGGTAGGTTATATCAACGGAGATGTGGTCTCGTACCGTTAGACCATGTCAGGTTCTTATGCTTGCCATGCACATCAGGCAGCTGAAAACAAGTTTGTTCGCTATGGTAAGGAAGGTATGTCGCCCCTTTAGACTAAACCTTTTTTTTTCTCCAAATGGAGGGAATGCCCTTTTGTTCTTTGAGGGGGTTTTACCTGGAACAGTTTTTCCTCATATTTTTTGTAAGGGCCATTTAAATACTGAAATAAGTTTATTATATTCCCCCTTAAACATCTCTTCTCAATACTAAACTAATGTCATAAGCATAAACGTACACTCGTGGCAGGCTCCTGTTATGTGAAGCATGCTCAGGAGCTGAGCGCGCTTCATACCCGGCAGGTCCCGTTTGCTATCAGCAGCCAGGACCCGCGGCTAATACCGGACATCGCCGATCGGGCTGATGTCTGGTATTAACCCTTTAGACGCCGCAATAAAAATTGAACGCGGCATCTAAAACAGGAGAAAATCGTTGCCGGTTAGCTCAGTCGGCTGTTCGAGACCACCGCGGTGAAATTGCGGCATCCCGAACAGCTAAGAGGACAGCGGGGGGCTTCTTACCTTGTCTCCCATCATCCAACCGTGCCTCTGCTGCTCCATGCCTGAGATCCAGGCTGGAGCTGCAGAGCACTGAGAACACAGATCAATGCAATGCTATGGCTTTTCATTGATCAGTGTCTGCAATCAAGGTATTGCATGTTATAGTCCCCTATAGGGGCGATAACACTGCAAAATAAAAGTGTAAAAAAAATTGTTAATAAATCTGATTTAACTGCTTCCCTAAAAAAAGTTTGAATCACCCCCCTTTTTCCCATAAAAAAAATATGTAAACAAAAATAAAAATAAACATATGTGGTATTGCTGCATGCGTAAATGTCCGAAATATGAAAAAATAATGTTAATTAAACCACACAGTTAATGACTTACACATAAAAAAAAAAATCCAAAGTCCAGAATTGCATATTTTTGGTCACTTTGCATACCCTAAAAAAATAGGCAAACAAAAAGTCCCATCAAAACTAAAATTAAAACTTCAGATCATGGCGCAAAAAATGAGCACTCATATATCCCCGTATATATATATATATATATATATATATATATATATATATATATATATACTCTCAAAACTGCAACTCCCAGCATGCCCAGACAGCCTTTGGATTTCTGTGCATGCTGGGAGTTGTAGTTTTGCAACATCTGGAGGTCCACAGTTTGGAGACCACTGTATAATGGTCTCCAATCTGTGCTCTTCCAGATGTTGCAAAACTACAAATCTCAGCATGCTCAGTCTGTCCAGGCATGCTGGGAGTTGTAGTTCTGTAACATCTGGAAAAGCACAGATTGGAGACCATTATACAGTGGTCTCCAAACTGTGGACCTCCAGATGTTGCAAAGCTACAACTCCGAGCATACCAGACTGCCCAAGCATGCTGGAAGTTGTAGCTCGGCAACATCTGATGCTTCAGATATTGCCGAACTACAGCTTCCAGCATGCCTGGGCAGTCTGGGCATGGTGGGAGTTGTAGTTTTGCAACAACTGGAGGCACACTAGTTGGGAAACATTGTCCGTTTCCTAACTTAGTGTTTCCCCACCCGTGTGCCTCCAGCTGTTGCAAAACTATAACTCCCACATGCACTGACAGACCATGCATGCTGGGAGTTGTAGTTTTGCAACAGCTGGAGGCACACTGGTTTGGAAACACTAAGCTAAGTAATAAACTTTCAAGTGTTTTGCAACCAGTGTGCCTTCAGCTGTTGCATAACTACAACCCCCAGCATGCACGGACAGCCAAAGGGCATTCTGGGAGTTGTAGCAGTATGCCTCTAGCTGTTGCATAACTACAAGTCCCAGCATGCCCTTCTGCTGTCACTGCATGCTGATTTGTAGTTTTTGCAACAGCTGAAGGCACACTGGTTGCGAAACACCAGTTTGTTATCTAACTCCGTGTTGCACAACCAGTGTGCCTCCAGCTGTTGCAAAACTACAACTCCCAGCATGCACGGACAGCCAAAGGGCATGCTGGGAGTTGTAGTTTTGCAACAGCTGGATGTTTGTCCCCCCAATGTGAATGTACAGGGTACACTCACATGGGTGGAGGTTTACAGTGAGTGCTGCAAGTTTGAGATGGCGCAAATTTTGCACTGCAGCTCAAACTCCCAGCAGCAAACTTGCTGTGAACCTCTGCCCGTGTGACTGTACCCTAAAAACACTACACTACACTTACACTAACCTAAAATAAAAAGTACATAAAATACGTATACACATACCCCTACACAGCCCCCCACCCCATCCCAATAAAAATGAAAAACGTCTGGTACGCTACTGTTTCCAAAACGGAGCCTCCAGCTGTTGCAAAACAACAACTCCCAGTATTGCCAGACAGCCATTGACTGTCCAGGCATGCTGGGAGTTTTGCAACAGCTGTAGGCACCCTGTTTGGGAATCACTGACGTACAATACCCCTATGTCCACCCCTATGCAAATCCCTAATTTAGGCCTCAAATGCGCATGGCGCTCTCTCACTTCGGAGCCCTGTCGTATTTCAGAGCAACAGTTTTGGGACACATATGGGGTATCGCCGTACTCGGGAGAAATTGCCTAACAAATTTTGGGGGGCTTTTTCTTCTTTAACTCCTAAGAAAAGGTGAAGTTGGGGTCTACACCAGCATGTTAGTGTATAAAAATTTATTTTTTTACACTTACATGCTGGTGTTGCCGCATACTTTTCATTTTCACAAGAGGTAAAAGGGAAAAAAGACCCTCGAAATTTGTAATGCAATTTCTCCTGACTACGGAGATACCCCATATGTGGGCGCAAAGTGCTCTGGGGGCGCAAAACAAGGCTCAGAAGGGAGAGTGCGCCATGTACATTTGAGGTGATTTGCACAGGGGTGGCTGATTGTTATAGCAGTTCTGACATAAACGGAAAACAATAAATATCCATATGTGACCCCATTTTGGAAACTACACCCCTCACGGAATGTAATAAGGGGTGCAGTGAGCATTTACACACCACTGGTGTATGACAGATTTTTGGAACAGTGGTCTGAGAAAATGAAAAATACAATTTTTCATTTGCACAGTCCACTGTTTTAAATATCTGTCAAACGCCAGTGGGGTGCAAATGCTCACTGCACCCCTTATTAAATTCCATGAGGGGTATAGTTTCCAAAATGGGGTCACATGTGGGGGGGTTCACTGTTCTGGCACCATAGGGGCTTCCTAAATGGGACAAGCCCCCAAAAACCCTTTCAGAAAAACTTGCTCTCCAAAATCCCATTGTCGCTCCTTCCGTTCTGAGCCCTCTACTGCGCCCGCCGAACACTTTACATACACATATGAGGTGTTTACTTACTTGAGAGAAATTGGGTTACAAATTTTAGGGTAATTTCTCTCCTTTTACCCCTTGTAAAAATAAAAACATTGGGTCTACAAGAACATGCGAGTGTAAAAAATTAAGATTTTGAATTTTCTCCTTCACTTTGCTGCTATTCCTGTGAAACACCTGAAGGGTGAAAACACTTACTGAATGTCCTTTTGAATACTTTGGGGGGTGCAGTTTTTATAATGGGGTCATTTATAGGGTATTTCTAAAAGTAAGACCCTTAAAATCCACTTTCAACCTGAACTGGTCCCTGAAAAAGTACGATTTTGAAAATCTTGAGGAAAAATTGGAAAATTGCTGCTGAACTCTGGTGTCTTCCAAAAGTAAAAACACGTCAATTTTTTGATGGAAACATAAAGTAGACATATTTTATATGTGCATCAATATGTAATTTATTTGGAATATCCATTTTCCTTCCAAGCAGAGAGTTTCAAAGTTAGAAAAATGCTAAATTTTCAAAATTTTCATGAAATTTTTAGATTTTTTTATACCAAGAAAGGATGCAAATATCAGTGTAATTTTACCAATAACATAAAGTAGAATATGTCATGAAAAAACAATCTCGGAATCAGAATGATAACTAAAAGCATTCCAGAGTTATTAATGTTTAAAGTGACAGTGGTCAGATGTTCAAAAAATGCCCAGGTCCTGAAGGTGAAAATGGGCTGGGTCGTGAAGGGGTTAAGGGGGTACTCCCGTGGATTTTTTTTTTTTTTTTTTTTAAATCAACTGGTGCCAGAAAGTTAAACAGATTTGTAAATTACTTCTATAAAAAAAATCCTTCTAGTACTTATTAGCTGCTGAATACTACACACAATAATTATTTTCTTTTTGGAACACAGAGCTCTCTGCTGACATCATGACCACAGTGCTCTCTGCTGACATCTCTGTCCATTTTAGAAACTGACCAGAGCAGCATATGTTTGCTATGGGGATTTTCTCCTACTCTGGACAGTTCCTAAAATGGACAGATATGTCAGCAGAGAGCACTGTGCTCGTGATTCACCAGAGAGCTCTGTGTTCCAAAAAGAAAATAAATTCTTCTGTAGTATTCAGCAGCTAATAAGTACTGGAAGGATTGAGATTTTTTAATAGAAGTAATTTACAAATCTGTTTAACTTTCTGCCACAAGTTTAAATCTGTTGATTTAAAAAAAAATAAGTTTTCCACCGGAGTACCCCTTTAAGCCAGTTCAGTACATTACATGATGTGTTACCAGCACTGGCCCAGCCTGCATCAGCTCCTCCCTCTTCTTTCGTATATACAGAACAAAAGAAACCATTCAGCAGCCACCTGCCTCCTCCTTATCCTTAGCTGCCACCTCCCCATTATCATTACTAAGGCGTCCTACATGCTCTGCCCTCGGTTTTTATATTTGGCCACCTGCATTTCATTGTGAATGTTTGCTGTTTTTATTATACTTTTACAGATTTTATTAAGCTCTTTGTAATGTTTAAATGCTATAGCTAACCCTTCAGATATGTGTTTTTTAAATGCAAATTTTTTTTTTATTGCTCTTCTAACATCAGTTGTCAGCCATGCAGGATTTAGCTTTAATCATTTATAATTGTTCCCCATAGGGATAAATTTAGCTGTATAGTTATTCAGTGTTGATTTTAAAATTTCTCATTTATCATCTGTATCAGTATTTGACAACACCTCCTCCCAGTCTGTCCCTAAGTACAGCTCTTAGCCCAGGAAAATTTGCCATTTTATAATTATATGTTCTTGCCCTCCCAACATGTTTTTGTTTTCTACACTTTAAGCCAAAAGTAACTATATTGTGATCACTATTCCCAAGGTATCCGCACAGTTACATTTCCAACCAGCTCTGCGTTGTTGGAAATGATCAGATCCAACAGAGCATCACTTCTTGTTGGGTCCTCCACAAACTGGCCCATAAAGTTATCCTCCAATAAATTTAGGAACTTTCTCCCCTTCTCAGTTGTAGCAGAACCTAACCCGGTTGCTCAGTCGGGCTGTTCGGGACAACTGCGGTTAAATTGCAACGTCCTGAACAGCTTACAGGACACCGGGAGGGCCCTTACCTGCCTCTTCGGTGTCCGATCGACGAATGACTGTTCTGTGCCTGAGATCCAGGCAGGAGCAGTCAAGCACCGATAACACTGATCACAGGCGTGTTAATACATGCCAGTGATCTGTGTAAAAGATCAGTGTGTGCAGTGTTATAGGTCCCTGTGGGACCTATAACACTGCAAAAAAAAGTTTAAAAAAAAGTGTTAATAAAGGTAATTTAACCCCTTCCCTAATAAAAGTTTGAATCACCCCCCTTTTCCCATAAAAAAAATAAAACAGTGTAAATAAAAAATAAACTGGTATTGCCACATGCGTAAATGTCCGAATTATTAAAATATATTGTTAATTAAACCGCACGGTCAATGGCGTACACGTAAAAAAATTCCAAAGTCCAAAAAAGCGTATTTTTTGTCACTTTTTATACCATTAAAAAAAGAATAAAAAGTGATCAAAAAGTCAGATCAAAACAAAAATGGTACCGATAAAAACTTCAGATCACGGCGCAAAAAAATGAGCCCTCAAACCGCCCTGTACGTGGAAAAATAAAAAAGTTATAGGGGTCAGAATAGGACATTTTTAAACGTATAAATTTTCCTGCATGTAGCTATGATTTTTTACAGAAGTAAGACAAAATTAAACCTATATAAGTAGGGTATCATTTTAACCGTATGGACCTACAGAATAATGATAAGGTGTCATTTTTAACGAAATATGCACTGCGTAGAAATGGAAGCCCACACAATTACAAAGTGCCATTTTTTCTTCGATTCTGTCGCACAATGATTTTTTTTTTCGGTTTTGCCATGAATTTTTGGGTAATATGACTAATGTCACTGCAAAGTAGAATTGGTGATGCAAAAAATAAGCCATAATTTGGATTTTTAGGTGGAAAATTGAAAGGGTTATGATTTTTAAAAGGTAAGGAGAAAAAACGAAAGTGCAAAAACTGAAAAACCCTGCATCCTTAAGGGGTTAAAAAATCTCAAGTGTGTATTGCCTACAGTCAAACATGGTGGAGGTGTCATGGTCTGGGACTGCATGAGTGCTGCTCGCACTGGGGAGCTACAGTTCATTGAGGGAACCATAAATGCCAAATGTACTGTGACATACTGAAGCAGACCATGATCCCCTTACTTTGGAGACTGGGCCGCAGGGTAGTATTCCAACATGATGACCCCAAACACTTTTCCAAGATCTGGTCAAGAATGTCTCCAGACCTAAACACTATTGAGCATCTTCAGGCATCCTAAATGGAAGGTCAGGAGCGCAAGGTCTCTAACATCCACCAGCTCAGTGATGTTATAATGAAGGAATGGAAGAGGACTCCAGTGGCAATCTGTGAAGCTTTAGTGAACTCCATTCCCAAGAGGCTTAAGGGAGTGCTGGGAAATAATGGTGGCCGCACAAAATATTGACACTTTGAGACCAATTTGGACATTTCAGCTTATGGTGTACTCACTCTTGTTAACAAGGATTAAACATTAATGTCTGTGTGTTGAGTTATTTTGAGGGGACATAACATTAAACACTGTAATACAGTCTGTGCACTCAATACTTTATATTGTAGCAGAGTGTCATTTATTCAGTGTTGTCACATGAAAATATATAATAAAATATTTGCAAAAATATCAGGGGTGTACTCACTTATGTGAGATTCTATATGAGTAACATTTGTACCAAGTGTCATGGAAATGTCTCCAGCTATTTGGAAGTAATTATGGAACATAATATATACATACAGACAAGGATTTCTGAAGAATGTGAAAAATTACAAAAAGGCAACACACATTTACATATGTTAGTTTTTTTTTCCTTATTTAAAAAAAAATGAAGTTCTCTATAAGAAAGACACCACAAACTGGATAAAAACAATACACATAAAACTTGTCACTGGCCAAACATTAAAGGGAAGAAATATGCTAAACATTGCATTGTACACCCTGTTCCAAATTGTTGTGCAAATTATATTTGTGTCAAAAAGATTAAATATTTAGTTTTTAGTTTAACTTATGAATGGATTTGTGTCCAGGCTTGAGCAATCGACTGCTGATAACACTGATCAATGAACTGCTATGGCATAGCATTGAACAGTGCTGGCAATCAATGTACTGCATGTTATAGCCCATTATGGGAGCTATAACATTGCAAAAAAAAAAAAAGTGCAAAAAAAAAGTTAAGAAATGTAATTTAACCCCTTCCCTAATAACATTTTGAATTACCCCCGTTTTCCCATTTAAAAAAAACATGTAAATGAAAATAAATATAAACATATGTGGTATAGCCGCATGCGTAATTGTCCCAACTATCAAAATATATTAATTAAACCGCACTATCAATGGCGTACACGTAAAAAAAATTCCAAAATAGCGTATTTTTGGTAACTATTTATACCATAAAAAAAAGAATAAAAAGTGATCAAAAAGTCAGATCAAAACAAAAATGGTAACGATAAAAACTTCAGATCCCGACACAAAAAAATGAGCCCTCATACATCCCCGTATGCGGAAAAATTAAAAACTTATAGGGGTCAGAAGAGGACATTTTTCAACGTATTAATTTTCGTTCATGTAGTTATGAGTTTTTTTTCCAGAAGTAAGACAAAATCAAACCTATATAAGTAGGGTATCATTTTAATCGTATGGACCTACAGAATAAAGATCAGGTGTCATATTTATCGAAAAAGGTACTGCGTAGAAATGGAAGCCCCCAAAATTTACAAAATGGCGTTTTTTGGTTAGTTTTTTTTTTTTCAATTTTGTCGCACAATGATTTTTTTTTTGTTTAGCGTAGATCTTTGGGTAAAATGACTGATGTCATTACAAAGTAGAATTGGTAACGCAAATGAAAAAGCCCTCATATGGGTCTGTGGCTAGGTTTCCACTTTTTTTTCTGGCAGTTTTTGGAAAACTGCCACTGCAGTATTTAAGCAAAAGACAGAAGTGTATTCAAAAGGAATAAGACATATAAAGGAAGGACTTATACTTCTCCTCCCTTATGGATCCACTCCTGGCTTTGGCTCAAATACTGCAGTGGTAGTTTTCCAAAAAGTGCAAAAATGGAAAAACCCTGAGTCCCCAAGGAGCTAAGAGATTTGTGGCTGCTTCAGAGCACAAACTGGTTTGTGCAGATAAAGGCAAGTTGAGGAACATCTGCCAGATCCATGCATCAGATCAAGAGAGTAGCTGTTAAAGTACCATTACATAGCAGCAAACAGATATTTGAAGCTGCTGGTACCTCTGGAGTGCCATGGACATCAAGGTGTAGAGTCCTCCAGAGTCTTGAAACTGTGCATAAACCTTCTATTCGGCCACCACTTACCAATGCTCACAAGCAGAAATGGCTGCATTGGGCAGAAAAATACATGCAGACTAATTTTCAAACAGTCCTGTTCACTGATGAGTGCTGTGCAACCCTGAATGGTCCAGATGGATGGATTAGTGGATGGTTGGTGGATGGCCACCCTGTTCCAACAAGGCTGCAACATCAGAAAGGCGGGGGTGGAGTCATGGCTAAGGCAAGAATCGTGGGAAGAGAGCTGGTCGGCCCCTTTAGGGTCTCCGAAGGTGTAAAAATGACCTCTGCAAAGTATGACTGACTGACCACTTTCTTCCCTGGTACAGATGGAAGAACTATGCTTTCTGTAATAAAATCATCTTCATGCATGACAATGCACCATCTCATGCTGCAAAGAATACTTCTGCATCAATGGCTGCTATGGGGATAAAAGGAGAGAAAGTCATGGTGTAGCCTGCATCCTCCCCTGACCTCACTCCTATTGAGAACCTTTGAAGCATCCTCAAGCAAAAGATCTATGAGGGTGGGAGGCAGTTTACATCCAAACAGCACCTCTGGGAGGCTATTCTGACATTTTTCAAATAAATTCAAGCAGAAACTGTCATAAAACTCACAAGTTCAATGGATGCAAAACTTGAGAAGCTGCTATCAAATAAGGGGTCCAATGTTAAAATGCAACCAGACCTGTTAAAATGTTTAAAAAAAGTTAAAATGTTGTTAAAAGTTTGATTTAAATAGTTTTTGATTTTTCCTAAAATGCCGCAAACACAACAAATGACAATTTTCAGTTCTTTACAACCTATAAAGTGTTTTGAAACTTACTGTGTGTAATAATTTGGAACAGTGTATTATAAGTTTTTTTATGTTTAAAAAAAATACTTTTATCATTAGGAGGTTTGTTCAATAAAATTTGAATTGTACTCTTAATAGTTGATAACATGAGAATTATTGTCACGCCGAGCCCTCCGGGTCCCACTGCGCTCACGGCCTGCTTCTGCTTGCAGCGCTCCGGTCGGCACCGCTGACCGCGAGCACTGCTCCCTTGTCACCGGAGGGGACGCGATCCGAGGCACGGGTCGTGCCCGCCCTCGGATCGTGCCCCATGTCACTCACCTCACTCCTCCGTCTGCTTCCTCCCGGCACACGCGGCCCTGCTCCCTAGGGCGCGCGCGGCCCTGCTCCCTAGGGCGCGCGCGCCGGCTTGCTAAGATTTAAAGGGCCAGTGCACCACTAATTGGTGCCTGGCCCAATCACTCCCAATCACTCCCATTCCTATAAAAACCCACTTCCCCTTCCTCTCCTTGCCGGATCTTGTTGCCTTGTGCCCAGTGAAAGTGTTATAGTGTGTTTCCAAGCCTGTGTACCCAGACCTTCTGCTGTTGCCCCCGACTACGAACCTTGCTGCCTGCCCTGACCTTCTGCTACGTCTGACCGTCTGACCTCGCCTCTGTCTTGTCCTTGTGTACCGCGCCAGTCTCGACTGCCAGAGAGGTCGAGTCGCTACTGGGGAACATGACCTGGTAGTTACCGCCGCAGCAAGTCCATCCCGCTTTGCGGCGGGCTCTAGTGAACATCAGTAACTGCTTAGAACCGATTCCCCAGTACGACCCGTGTCATCGCCTCTCTGGCACAGGGGATTCACCTCCAGTTTCCTCATCAGCCGCTAATCCAGACGCTGATAATTATGCTGACTGTTATTTACATCAATTATTTAGGTAAATGAGAAAAATATCATTTACATAATAATTTGTATCAGGGTGTAATTATAACATTTTATATTTTCCTATTGACATCCAGCTTATATCTGGGTGCAGTGTTGTTTAAAAGTTGGTAAAAACTCACCAAGAAAATTACAAAAGTAACATCATGTTTAAATCTACCTTTTATGTCAGGGTTGTGAAAATCATATTGCTCAATGCCCTGGACATGCAGTTCCGGGCATCAGGCAGGTGAATTCATCAGGCATTGAACCCTGCTTCAGGGATCCAGGGCTCACGCCTTTAAGACGCACAGAGTTTAAAGCACACTCCTGCCACTACAGACGGGGCTTCCTGTGCATGCAGCTTCTACATAACGCTGCACACACAGAAATAATAGGAGCCTGTCAGGATCCGGGTACTGTGAGGATACTGGTGGTGGATCCTCTGTGTCAGTGGGGTGATGACGGCTGAGACAGGCGCGGTACAAGGGATTAGGAAATAACAAGGTCGGACGTAGCAGGAGGTCAGGGCAGGCAGCAAGGATCGTAGTCGGGCAACGGCAGAGGGTCTGGAACACTGGCTTGGGACATACAAGGAAACGCTTTCACTGGCACAAGGCAACAAGATCCGGCAATACTGGGAAGGGGAAGTGAGGTTATATAGAGAGGGCACAGGTGTCAGCACTAATTGGGCCAGGCGCCAATCAGTGGCACACTGGCCCTTTAAATCGCAGAGAGCCCGCGTTCGCGCGCCCTAGGGAGCGGGGCCGTGCGCCGGGACTGAGCTGTCGGGGAACAGGACGGGTGAGGAGACCAGGATGCGAGCCGCGAGCGGGCGTGTCCCGCTACGCGGGTTGCATCCCCGCCGGTAACATTAATGCAGCGTTCCCGGTCAACGGGTCTGACCGGGGCGCTGCAAGAAGGTGAACGCCGTGAGCGCTCCGGGGAGGAGCAGGGACCCGGAGCGCTCGGCGTAACAGAGCCGTGGGAGAGGAGTACATAAAGCTGCGGGGGAGAGGTGAGTGGTGTTTTTTTTTCATTGAGCCTGCAGTATGGAGGCAATGTGTGAAGGGACATGGCTGGGGGAAGTATATGAGGGGACATGGTTGGGGGCAATATGTGGGGGGATATGGCTGGGAGCAATATGTGGGGGACATGGCTGCCTCTTGCAGATCCCCTAGAAAAATATAAAATCCAAACAAATGTCTTTTTTTTTTTTAGATTCATGGAATGCAAAACTCAGGAATATTGAAGAAAGATAGATATGGTGTAAATAGGAATACAGTTTGCCAGTAAGACAGGCTTCATAGCAGTTTTAGTGACCGCTCATCATTATGTTAAAGGGCAGCTTCCCCAACCAGGGCGATTATTCTCTGGTTTCATTGTTAGCATCTGAATGGAGTAACATCATTCACTCCATCATATGCTTTTTTAAGCACCACTATTGTTGGCTAGGGAGTTTTACTAGTGATAGTTAGAGAGCATGTACTGTAGCTGCAATGTAAAACTCCCTAGCCAACAGTAGTGATTAGTGTTAGCTAGGGAGTTTTACATTGTAGCTACAGTACAGGCACTGTGGTTGCAAACCTTGGAGAGCAGAAGAACCATTTGTGAAAGGTTTTTCCAGCTTTCTCTAGTCGTTGTGTGTCAGTTATTTCATTTACCTCCAAGAGTTTTATGCTCCGATAACGATTATCTAGTAGAACCAAGCATGGCAAGGGACTAAATGGCCTCATGAGGTAGACTGTGTTAAATGGGTATTCCGGCTTTATACATCTTATCCCCTATCCAAAGGATAGGGGATAAGATGTATAAAGCCGGAATACCCCTTTAATATTTTTTGGGGTTTAAAGCTTCTATTTTCATTTGGAAAACTGTTAAAGCTTCCAACTTGATTGCATTTGTTGATTGCACTAAAGTATTTTTACATCTGCCTATTTAATATTTCTATTAATAAAGACCTTATTTACATACTATTTTGGTTAAAATTATTTAGTGTACTAGGAATAGTGGATTGTCATGAGAAACAAGTAGATTGTGCTCTCATTTTACTCCCTCGGACAAGTAGTTTATTTATTTATTTATTTTTTAAATGTCCACACCCCTGTATATGGATCTATGAAGCTGGCATTTGTGGTCATTAAACCCGTACTTGGGCCAAGGCACTCATAATACAAGAGCAAAATGCTGGTGTAAAATTGGTCTAAAAGAAGAGGATCGGGATTGTTTTTTAACAACATATTTAGTAGATTTTATGAGAGCAAGCGTTTTTAATAGTACAGTATTTGTCTTGTTTGTATCTTTACTCTACTCTGTGCTTTTAGTGTAAGTAGGATTACTAATCACCATTCAGATCCTCAAACTTCCTTGGGGAAATCCATTTTTCCTGTTTGTTTGTTCTTCGTACTAAACAAACATTTACAGATACCGTGCAGTGTTGACTTAAGCAGACACAGACCAGCACAGCATTTATCTGAATACTGAGTACCAATGCTATGGTACATTAATATTTTACAAAGTATAGAAAACAGCTATAACAGTTCATGTGAATGAAAAGAATTATGAAATAAATATGATACTGAAATACTGTTATTGGTCCACAAGGCAATGTATGCTCTTGTGTAGCACACTAATCTGCCTATTTCACAATGCATTTAAGGCTCTTTTCACAATGCATTTTTGGAGCCAGAGCCTTAGCTGTTGGATGCACATTCATTGAGCGAATAGCTCATATTTCTCTTGACTCCCCCAATAAGAATAGGTATATAGCAACTCTCTAGTAAATAAGTAGTCTTTGCCAGAGTAAAAACGCCACAGGCCTAATATGTGGCGCTTACATTTTAATTCAGTTAATTTTGGGGGGATTCCTGAATTGCAGCTTGTTAATATTATTATATCAACAGCACACCAATTCTTTTGCTGGTAATACAAAACATTCATTGGACACGCACATGGCCCTGTGTGACTTACTAGAGAGACCGCCTGCTCCCTTCGCGAGTGCTGGCTCCTGCTGGCCGAAACCTCTGTGCTCTTGCACTGTGCTAGAGGCAGAGAGTCACACGCGCAACCAGGACGTCAGGGGCACATGTGCTGAGGACCTCTGTTTCTCTGGCAGCGGTCCAAGTGGTGATGTGGGGAGGATAGGCGGGGGCGCAGGGGACGGGGCATTGCACAGTCGACTGTTGCTGACCAGTATCCAAACATGATTTTCGCATGGATAAAGCAGCCAGAAGCATAGCCAAAGGTATGGATGCATTACATGTGTTCACAACAGTAAGATTATGTGGGTGGTCTGGGGGGTAAAACACTGGTGACAGTTGCGCTTTAAAAGAGGAACTCCAGTACTTGACAAATTATCCCCTATCCACAGAATAGGGGATAAGTGTTTGATCGGAGGGGTCCGACCACATCAGCATAATCTCCTGCCCGGAGCCCCGGCTTTCCCTATGCATGAAGCGGCTAAGATCACTGCATCTCTGGCTCTTCCATTGAGAAGCATGGAGGGTGGCATATCAGGCACTGTACCATGTGGTGGTCAACACAGCTCGGACCCTGTGCAATCAAATATTGATCCCCTATCCACACGATAGTTGTTATGTATTGGAGTTCCCCTTTGAATTTGATAATGCACCTGAATTTTTCATAATATGTTATTCAAGGAACTATATGGAATATATGTCCTTTCAGAACTGCTATAGATATGTTGTTTAGACATTTGTTCAAGCAATAAAATGTATAGCACTATTTTATTGTACAATATGAGTGTCATGGGGGGGATCACATTTTATTACATTGCTCATAATTTGTCCTCCTTTGGCTTTTTTCCCATGTCAGGCTGAATTTTTGAATTTACAGACTTGTATCTCAGAACAGCTGGTACATTCGAACTTGTTTTTTTTACCTTAATCATCTGTAACTGGGACTCCTTGAGAGAACATGAAGAATGCGATTGCAGTTCCTCTACACGTAATAGCAGTGGAAATACAATTATTATGAATAATACATTCTTTCCCCATAGTTTAGGAGCTTCATATGGTCTTAGGGTTTAATTGTCCAGGCACTGTACAATGAAGTGACCATAAAGTAGTCTTCTGAAAATGAATTAAGTATCCATGAATGTAAATCAGTCTTGCCTGTCTTGTCTCCTCATTGTCACCTCTGCTAAGAGCATTCAATGAATTTTAATGTACATCACAGTAGGAGAAATTAAACACATGCACCCTTTCGGGACACTATTGAGATTGCATTTACCTAGAACACGGGAGTTATGGATTAATCTCCATTAATAGCTGGTTTGCTGTGTGGATGACTCAAAAAGCTTCTCTTTCATGTACAAAAGGCACTTTTCACCGACTTAGCAATGCCCAGTTCAGGGGGATTTTCAAACAGGGTTAGAAGTTATTTGCAGCAACAATTTGAAAGGATTATAAGCATTTGAGCCTTTTTACATTTTTTTTGCTTTTTTATTCAGTCAGCCAAGTCTGTGGTAAAGTTACTTGGAATTTATTGCAAGGAAATAATTCTGTGTATATGACAGCAGCGGTAATGTTTAGCCAGGAGCTGTTTACACCAATTCCAGGCTATGCTTTATCCTTTGTCAGTGCTATTCTACATGCTCTTGTTTTCTTATTTTTTCAGAAGCATTTTGTTGACACTTAATTTTTTCCCTTCTTGATATAATGCATTGTTTTGCAAGAGCATAGAGGTTACTGACCTACCAATTGCCTGTCGAGACCATTGGATGACCTGTCTAATTCTATGTCTCTTTTGAAGCAGGGATGCTGAACTCCTGGCTTATAAACATTCAATAACCATTTTATTATTTCCTCTAGCAAGCCTGGGAACTCAAGTCGAGGTTTTTTAAGGATAATTAAATTCCAGTTTGGCATTATGTATGAAGAGACAGGCATCCTCAGAACGGCTGACACTTTGGAGAAAAATGTGTGCGCCAGGATTTTGCTCCAAAGAAAAAACCTGAAGGCACGTCCTTCTAGATTATTAACTCAAGTTAGACAAAAAGAATTAAGGTGTGCAGTGTGCTTGACAAGGGTGTGTGGCCTAATGAAAGTAGGTGTGTAGTACTGCTAGACCATGACTCCATACAAATTTAAGCTGTTATGGAAACAGCCAAATGAGAGCAACTGGATGCCATCATTCAAACTTCTTATTTTTGTAGTCATGCTGATGGGAAACATAGGACAGTGAAACCCTGTACAAGTGGTAGTGGAGATTAATTTTTTTTTCTTCACTTTTTTTAATCCCACCTTCCAAGGGCCTTCATTTTTTTCCTGTCAACGTAGCCATACAGCCACTTTTTTTTTTTGTGAAGTTGTATTTTTTATAGCACCATTTTGGGCTACAAAAAATGTTTTGATAAACTGATCACTGATCATAACATATAAAGAGTTAAGTGGCCGGGATTGAAGTTATCTCTAATCCCAACAATAAGGGCTTGATGACAGCAGAGGCAAGTGATGGTGTAGAAACAGCCCCTGCACCATCACTGTAATGTATATTCATAGTTTGTGGGAAAGTCCCGCTTACCGTGATGTATATGTATGTCATGGGGCAGAAAGGGGTTAAAGGGGTTGTCCAAGAACAGAAAATAACTGTGTATGGTTTTAAAATGTATAATAAAACAACTTGCTAATATAGTGTTTTTATTTAAAGTGAACAGATCACTCATTTCAGTTGTGGTTTGTTCCTGTAAGCTGTGACGTCATGTCACAGCCTGAGTAGCAGCTCCATCCCTTCTCCCCTTCCTTTCTCCTAGCGTCATCATGGGACTGGGAGAGGGCTGGTTTTACTACTTAATAGCTTCATGGCTGATTCATGGCTGCAGGCCCATGTGACACTAAAGGAAGGAGGGACAGATGTTACAGGATGTTACAGGAAGAAAGCATAGCTAAAATGGGTGATCTGTTAACTTTGGATAATAACACTATATTAGTCAGTTACCTTATTACACATTTTGATACCATACACATGTTGATTCTGTCGCTGGAAAACCCTGTATGTTTGCATCTAAAAAAAAAATTAAGTACTTTTGTAGTATATGTCAGCAAAGCAGCCTAATCCCACCAGATCCATTGATTTAATGGACTGAACAAAGTCTACAAGTGACTATGTTTAATCCATTTCTAAGCGTATACTGGATATTTTATAGGACTAAAAAGTGTGCCTATTTGCACTTTTAAGTACCACAATAAAAACAATATATGCTTTAAAATGGACCAATGTAGTTATATTTAAACTACTTTCCGTCCCTTGAATTTAAGAGCTCTGGCAAGGGTACGCTGTGGTATATATCGGAATAACGTTTGGATGGTTTTTCTACTTACATCACAAAAATATTGCATAACTGGACATAAACGTAACCTAAGGGTTCATATTTGGTTGTTCATATTTGATTGTAAAGTCCAGTAGAGCAGCACTAGACTTTATTTAAGAAAATGGTGAGAAGAGGGTGTCAGCAACCAGGCCAATATATCAAAAAACATAAAAATTGGAAACGAGACAAAATGTGTTTATTCACCTATGTGAAAATAAAATGCCTCAACTCTCACAGAGCCTTGTAACATTATAAGGTTTCATATATACAAGGATTGGACAAAATAACAACTTATATTGTTGGCACTTTCCTAATGACTTTCCTGTGACCCAGGTTGCTGAGTTTATGGATGTGTTAAGGTTTACTGTTTCATTGATGACATCTCAGTATGCAAAGATCAGCATAGCATCTGTAGACGGAAGTAGCTGTTGCTGAAAGTCAAAGAAAGTGATGCAAGGAACAGGAAAGCACTTATTCAAATTGTAGTAAAAACAAATAGATACTGGTGGCCTTAAACTTAGTTTCAACTTTTCAATACTTTATGGGTCTGTAGTTTTGTGTTTTTGACTAAAATGCAACAAAGTGCCTCTCTGTCCCTCCTATCAAGCATTGACTTTCAACCACAGCTACTTTTATCTGGAGATATTTTGTGCACAACAGATGTAAATATTGTAACGAGTAGATCTGGTTCTGGCAGAAGAATTAGAAGTTGGGCTGATGCATCCTGCATTGCTCTGACGACATTTGGGCAAATCAGGGGGCTTGGACAAATAGATCTGGCCTCAGCGTCCACACTCTTCTTAGGTGGGATGTATAAATACTCAGCCAGTCTGTTACTCCTTGCCCAAGTTTAGGTTCTTTCAGCACTAGTTCCTGAATTGCTTTTTGCTTGATCTATTCTGTGCATTTTTACCCTTGGCTAAGGGACTCGACTATTCTTCTGTTTTCTTTTTTTGTACTGCAACCACTCTAGGTTTGGATTTGGCCTGTTTCATTACTTGTTTATGCTTTACTCTTTTTCTTGTTTGTCTCTTTATCCCCTGTGTTTTTTTATTTGTTTTGTTCTATGCCTGGTAATCCATTGTGTCCTGGGTTTGGCACTGTAGTTCGAGCCATCCTAATGGTCTGGGTGAGCTCAAGGCTGAACTTTTCCGTGTCCAATGTAACATTGGTGAAGGAAAATGTATTACATGTGCCCCTAGAAATCACCCCCCCCCCCCCCCCCCGCTCTGATGGACATTCCAATAGGGTACATTGAAAGAGGTTGTCTTTTCTACTCAAATACTTGCAGCCACTTCCTGTGCCCCTTGCTTGTCTTTGTAGCACTCTGTAGATAAAATATACTTTTTTACAATAGCAGTAATCAACAAGTGTACTGTACAGGTACACGGCATAAAGTATATACTGTGGAATTTAAGAGGGCATATACTGTACATCCCTGTTACAAGTTATCTTATTAGCTGAATAAAATGGTTTTCTAAAAGAAAAAAAAAAGATGACATCTATTATTTAACCTCCTCAGAAAGAAGTAAAGGGAGAATATAATGGGAGAGAGTCCATATGCTCTTATGATTTGGCACTTTTAAATAACTTGTAAATCACCAACAAACTATATAGTAGTACAGTGGGGATCAAAAGTTTGGGCACCCCAGGTAAAAATGTATATTAATGTGCATAAAGAAGCCAAAGAAAGATGGAAAAATCTCCAAAAGGCATCAATTTATAGATTAGAAATTCTTATATGTCAACAAAAGTTAGATTTTAGTTCCATCATTTACACTTTCAAAATAACAGAAACCAAAAAAAATGGCGTCTGCAAAAGTTTGGGCACCCTGCAGAATTTAAAGCATGCAATGCCCCCTTTGCAAAGCGGAGACCTGCCAGTGTCATGGATTGTTCTCAATCATCATCTGGGAAGACCACGTGATGTCAATCTCAAAGGTTTTAAATGCCCAGACTCATCTGACCTTGCCCCAACAATCAGCACCACAGGTTCTTCTAAGCAGTTGTCTAGAAATCTGAAACTGAAAATAGTTGACACTCACAAAGCTGGAGAAGGCTATAAGAAGATAGCAAAATGTTTTCAGATGTCAATATCCTCTGTTCGGAATGTAATTAACAAATGGCAGTCATCAGGAACAGTGACAGTTAAAGCAAGATCTGGAAGACCAAGAAAAATATCAGAGAGAATAGCTTGCAGGATTGTGAGAAAAACAATTCAAAACCCACGTTTGACTGCACAATCCCTCCAGAAAGATCTGGCAGACACTGGAGTTCCACTATAAAAAGATACTTGTACAAATATGGTTTTCATGGAAGAGTCATCAGAAGAAAACCTCTTCTACGTCCTCATCACAAAAATCAGCCTTTGAACTTTGCAAATGAACATATGGACAAGTCTGGTGCATTTGGAAACAAGTTCTGTTAAAATTTAACTTTTTGGCAGGAATGAGCAAAGGTAGGTTTGGAGAAGAAGGGGAACAGAATTTAATGAAAAGAACCTCTGTCCAACTGTTAAGCATGGGGGTGGATCAATCATGATTAGGGGTTGTATTGCAGCCAGTGGCACAGGGAACATCTCACAAGTAGAAGGAAAAATGGATTCAATAAAATTTCAGCAAATTTTGGATGCTAACTTGATGCCATCTGTGAAAAAGCTGAAGAGAGGATGGCTTCTACAAATGGATAATGATCCTAAACACACCTCGAAATCCACGGGGGATTCATCAAGAGGTGTAAACTGAAGGTTTTGCCATGGCTTTCACAATCTCCTGACCTCAACATAATTGAAAATCTATGGATAGACCTTAAAAGAGCAGAGCGTGACAGACAGCCCAGAAATCTCAAAGAACTGGAAGACTTTTGTAAGGAAGAATGGGCAAAGATACCTCAAACAAGAATTGAAAGGCTCTTGGCTGGCTACAAAAAGCATTTACAAGCTGTGATACTTGCCAAAGGGGGCTGTACAAAATACTAGTTCTGCAGGGTGCCCAAACTTTTGCAGATGCAATTTTTTTGTTTTCTGTTATTTTGAAAGTGTAAATGATGGAAATAAAATCTAACTTTTGTTGACATATTATAAGAATGTCTAATCTGTAATTTGATGCCTTTTGGAGATTTTTCCATCTTTCCTTGGCGTACATTAATACAAATTTTTACCGGGGGTGCCCAAACTTTCGATCCCCACTGTATAGATTCAGATTTCCTTATTTCCCATTAAGAGTTTGGCAGACAGTCCCAATTATGATTGGGTCTTTATTAATTGTAACTATGTTGTTGCTCTTTGTAAAGCAATTAAGCATCAGTGATGTGAAGAAACTCCAGAGAAAATGTTTAGTGAACAATCCAGTCTGTTATCATCCAGTAAATATGTATTCATTGGATGTCTGAGATGGTGAATATAAAGCATAGTTAAAACCAAGTGGGACCAAACTTCCATGCACGGCTCTAGCAGGACACAATGAAGTTGAGAACAGAGCAATTTCGAATTTACTGAGGGGAGTTCTTGTAATTTTATTGTTTTACATTTCATTATTTAACAAGGAACAACTTGAAGGATTTTATTTTATTTATGACAAGTGCTTTGGTTGTTTTCCCATTACAACAATGGACTGTTATTTACAGTCCAAAGCTAGCAATAAACATAGGGATTTTTATGTGAACTGTTAATACATAAAGATTTTTATTTCTCATTTTTTTTATACAAAAAAGCAAACACTACAAAAGAACACTTGAATTGCCACAACAGAAAAGTATCATGTTATTATTGTAGAAATCTCTTACTACAACAAAAACAATTATATAAATGAAGATTTTTAAGTATGCCTAGAGAATATTTTTTTACCCAATGATCATTAATTTAACCCCTTAAGGACCAATGCAAATAAACCTGTACGCCCCTGAAAGACCAGGCCTGTTTTTTCAAATCGGGGATGTCTGTCTTTATTAGAGAATAACTCTGGTAACGTTTTGCCAATCACGATAATTCTGACATTGTTTTTTTGTCACAAGTTGTCCTTCATGTACATAGTAAAAGTAAGCCGATAACATTTGTAGTTTTTTTTTACAATGCAAAAAATCACGAAATTTTTACAAAAAATTTCAATTTTTTGCTATTTTAACACTAATAGGTTGCATATATTTATACTTACTGACCAAATAGTTTATGAAACTTATACTTTCAGATGTCTACTTTATTTTTACATCATTTTTTTGTTTTTAATTAACATTTTAAATTAGTTAGAAGCCTAACAATTTAACTTGAAATTTTGAAAATTTTGAAAATTTGAAAAGTACATCTTTTTTTATGTGCTATGCAAGGTTTGCAGAAATGAAAAGGTAGTAGAACATAGGAACACCCCCCGAAATGACCCCATTTTAAAAACTAGACCCCTCAAGGTATTCGCTAGGGGGTACAGTGAGTATTTTAACACCATAGTTTTTTGGCAGGAATTATTACAACGTCAGTGTTAAAAATTCGAAATTAGCAATTTTTCACAAATGCATCATTTGGGGGGCATATTTTTTGTACATCACTTCTGATATTGAAAGAAATGCACCCTATATTTTATTTAGCTGCTTGTCCCATGTTCGGAAATACCCCCGCTTTGGCCATATATGGTTCCTTGGCCGCGTGGTAGGACTCAGAAGGAGAGGAGCGCCATTTGGCTTTCAGGGCAGAACAGTACCCCCACCCCCACAAGTGACCCCATTTATATACCGCACCCCTACAAGTTATTGGCTGGACCAGGGACCTCTCTGATTGGTCCTTGGTCGGCTGGCAGTATAACGCGTCTGTCTGTGACAGTTAAGGCTCCTGATGGATATATCCGCCATGTTGTGGGAATAAGCACCCGCTTATGGCGAATATATCCATCACTGCTGCGGCTGGGTAGCTCAGTGTGTCCGCTCATGACTGCCGGCGGGAAATCCGCCGCTATGAGTGGACACACAAAGCTACCCAGCCGCAGCAGGGAGCTCATTACCGTGACTGCTGCATAATGTGTAGGATCACATGGTGGACATCCACAGCATATTACATGCTGCGGATGTCCGCCAATGCGATCCTACACATTATGCTTTTTTTTTTTTATTAGATTCATTTAATAAATGTATTTTTAATATTTTTTTTACACTTTTATTACATTTTTATTTATTTTTACACTTTTATTTTATTTATTTTATTTTTTTTACACTTTTTAATGCTTTGGAATATTTAGTATTCCAAAGCATTGCAGTTATATGCTGCCTGCCAGTTTTCACTAGCAGGCAGATTATCAGGACGTGCCTCTGGCACGTCCTACAGGCAATACCCAGGGCAGACCTGGGGGTCTTTGTAGGACTCCCGGCTGCCCAGGTATGCAGCAGCACCCCGCGATGCTCCGGGGTGCTGCAGGAGAGACAGAGGAAGCCCCCTCCCTCTGTCAGAACTCCTTACAGCGCGCGGTCACTTCTGACCACGGCTGTAGGGGTTAAACTGTCAGGAGTGAAGTGAACTTCACTCCCGGCAGTGCGGCCACACACAGCACCCCGCGATCGCGATGCGGGGTGCTGCAGAGGAGACAGAGGGAGCCCCCTCCCTCTGTCAGAACGCCTTACAGCGCGCGGTCACTTCACTTCAAGTGAACTTCACTCCCGGCAGTGCGGCAGGTCCCGGCCAGGCGCGGCCACACACAGCACCCCGCGATCGCGATGCGGGGTGCTGCAGAGGAGACAGAGGGAGCTCCCTCCCTCTGTCATAACACTTACAGCCCGCGGTCATTTCCGACCGCGGCTGTAAGGGTTAAAACTGCCAGGACTGAAGTTTACTTCGGTCCTGGCAGTGCAGCAGGGTCCCGGCTGTGTGATATAGTCGAGTCCCTGCCGCGATCTCGTGGGTGCACCCACGAGAATAATGGACGAGTATAGACGTCCAGGTGCGGGAACGGCCGCCAACCTGGACGTCTATACTCGTCCATGGTGGTTATCGGGTTAAGACAAAAGCTGTTATATCACTGAGAGGAATTCATTCTGCACTCAAGAAGAGGAATAACAAACAGCAATTTGAGGTGTTATGATCAGGGGCCTACTGAATAAAAATGTTATACGACACCTTTATATGTGGATAAATTATCATGTGGTGGGTGGGGAGTATGTGTTTTGAGGCTTGTGTCCCTGAACTTCTAAGACCCTAGCAATGCCCCTGGTGAATGCACAAGTAGCAGATTCACTTTGGCACTGGTGTCTGAAGGGTACCAAAGATCTCACTGCAACACCAAAATGCTCCAGTATTATAAATGGCCCATGGTAGGCTGGGTCCTGTTAGATTGCAAGATTTTTTACTGGGTCTCAGGAGCTTTAACCCGAAGGGGAAGCCTGGTACTTGGTGCACAGTGATGAAGCAAGACTGCTGCTATCAGCAGCCACCACTAACGGTGAATGACCAATATCGCTGTTTTTAAAAGTAGTACAGTAATAGACAAGCGCGTACCCATGGGTATTGTTTCATTCATATTAACCCAATGTCACTTCTGGGCAGGGAAGGGGTGCACAGTATTCTCGCCCACTCCCCGATCCCTGCCTACTTACAACGGGTCTGTAACCACGTTGACAAGAAACAAGTAAGGGACGTAACTGTCAAAATAAAAAAAAAATGCAATAATACAGACACAGGTCAAGGTACAGTAGGGAGCAGACAGACTAACAGAAGCAAAACTAACACACTCACACAATAAGTCAATGTCCACTATCCGTGTCAAAGCCAGGAGTTGTCAAAGTACAAAATCGCTAATACCAGAGAAGAGTCAGAGAACAGAGCCAAAGGGTCAAAATGCCAGATATAACAGAAAACAGTATAACGCAAGTTAGGAGTACACACTGAGCTCTTTAGCAGGCAAAGACTGGGAGTAGACTGTAAGCTTATATGGAGCCAGAACAGATTCTCCAATCAAGGTGGCTGACCAGTCCAGACAGCCGGGTGTAACCCAACAACAAAAAACAACAAAGAACCTGTCAGAACCTTTTAATCCTATAGGTTCTGACAGTACCCCCCCCCCCCCTTTTAGGAGGGGCCACTGGACCCTTCACAACGTACACAGTACAAAGTAAAGAGGCCTTGACTTGGATACAGATGGATCATCAATGTCCTCGTCTGTATCCTCATCCTCCAAATCACACCACTCATCCTCCAGAATCTTACTACTTCCCTCTGACTACAAGTCAACAGGAGGACACTCCACATTCTTATTGCCCATGGTGTCACATGATGCCGGTTGAGCCAGAGACTGATGCAAAACAGGCTTTACAATACTCTTAGATGTTAAGTCAGATTGTAAACTAGATGGAACAATGCCTCCCAAAAGAACTCTGAGAGGCCTGACATTCCTGTGTGCCCAAGTGGCCTCCACGATTGCCACTTGGACGCGGATGCTTGACACAGGAGGCGATGAAGTGTTTATTCTCCCTACAGTAAAAACACAGGCCATTTAGTTGACAAAATCTTCTGCGCTCCTCTGGGGGTATGAATTGACCCTATTTGCATGGACTCCACCTCATGCACAGGTTGGTTATTATAGACAGGCAAAGAGTCAAGCAAAAGAATAGAATTGGAGGAAGATGAACACTCTTGTTTGTGCTCATGTAGACGTCTATCTAAACCAGTGTTTCTTAACGTTGTTGGAGGTACTAAACCCCACCAGTTTCATATGCGCATTCACCGAACCCTTCTTAATTGGAAAAATAAAATATGATTTTTTCAAATTCAAAACATAGGAGGTATATATTTAAGTATATATTTATACATAGGTGCACAAAATGAACAAAACCATTAAAGAGCAAAACCATTAAGAAACATTAGGCGCAGACAGTGTTCCCCCACACATTAGGCTCAGGCAGTGTTCCCCCACACATTAGGTGCAGGCAGTGTTCCCCCACACATTAGGCACAGGCAGTGTTCCCCCACATTAGGCAGGCAGTGTTCCCCCACATTATGTAGGCAGTGTTACCCCACATACATAGAGCCTCCAGCCACATGCAGTGTATGGCTGGAGGCTGTATGCCTGTGTACTGCCCACTTCATTGTCTGCCCACCGCTCCGGCTATAGCAGTTGGTCCCGGGACTGGTGGTCGGAGCACCGAAGATGACATGCTGCTGGTCACTTACCAAGCTGGCCAGTGCACACCTTCCTCCTTCTCGATCCTCCGGTCCTCGGCGCCTTTGTTTCTAAGGGTGCAAGCATGGGACGCCAGTGATGTCCTGGCATGCGCTGATGTCCTGGCATCTCCCAGTGGCCCCTGCGTTTTTAAACTCAACGTGGGGCCGCAGGGAGTTAATAGTGATGGGGGGAATTGCCCAGTCGCTACAGGATGGGCAAAAACTGGCTCTGCTCGGGGCCCCGGGCCAGCTCGGGTCCCCAAGCAATTGCTTGGTTTGCCTGTCCTGTTGCAATGGGCCTGGAGTCGGGTGTGTGTCTTGACCTCCGTCGAACCCACGAGACTAACTCACCGAACCCCTGGGGTTCGATCAAACCCAGGTTAAGAACCACTGATCTAAACGGACAGCTAACGTCATGGCTTGGTCAAGGGTGTCAGGAGAGGGGTAAGTCACCAGCATGTCTTTTAGAGTGTCAGATAATCCCAATCTAAACTGACAAATCAAGGCTGGAGTATTCCAGTTGGAAGCCACGCACCACTTTCTAAAATCTGCACAGTACTCCTCTACTGGTCTGTGACCTTGCTTTAATGTACGCAGTTGACTTTCAGCATACACAGTACAGTCCTGTTCAGCTTACAAGAGACCCAATTCCACAAATAAGGCGTCAACTGAGTACAACTCCAGAGCATCGGGACCAAGAGAAAATGCCCATTCCTGGGGACCCCCTTGCAAAAGAGACATAATGATACCCATTCTTTGGGCCTCAGTACCAGATGAGTAAGGTCTGAAATACAATTTGCAGCTCTCACAAAAGGTTTTGAACATTTTGCGGTTACCAGAAAATCAGTCAGGGAGACTAACGTGTGGCTCCACAGAAGCTGCAGCAGGAACAGATGACTTCAGCTCCTGAATTCTGGCTAGCAAACTCTGAACTAACTGTTCCTGATCTTGCAACCTCTGAGTCAAGGTCTGGACTAATGCTGACTGAGACTGAGAAGACTCATATTGCTGAAGCCTTTCAGCTAAATCATGGACAAGCCCTGCATTTCCTCCACCAAAGCAGACATAGCTTCCATAATGCAGGAACAAGGCAAATGCAGGAATATGGGATTGCTAAAATGTCATGTCACGGTAGAGAAGGAGTGCACACAATTCTCGCCCACTCCCCTATGCCTGCCTAATTACATACCTACTTACATACCCGCCCTAGGCAACAAATACAATAATACAGACACAGGTCAAGGTACAGTAGGGAGCAGACAAACAGAAGCAAAACTAACACACTCACACAATAAGTCAATGTCCATTATCTGCAAGGCAATTTTTTTCAACTTTGCCTTGAAAAAAAAATACATTTTGCTTCAACGCACATTTTGTGGTAAAATAAAGGGTGTCATTATAATTGGTCTTGCAAAAATAAGCCCTCATATGGCTCTGTGGATGGAAAATAAAAGAGTTATGTCTCTTGGAAGATAAGGATGAATAAAACAAAAACACAAGACTAAAAAGTGGCCATGTTCTCAAGGCCAAAATGGGATGTGTCCTTAAGGGGTTAAAAAGGACCTGTGGTCAGTCCAACTTGTAATGTCCTTCTTTGTCAATGTATATGGGGCTTTACTTTTAGGTTGACCCTCTGTATTTTTCATTTTTGCAAAAAATTTCGTATAAATACTAGGCTGAGGGGTTCCCACCTATATGACTTTTCAGTAAAATGTACATAGTCAACCAAATCGTAAAACACCTACATCTCTAGAATGTAAGGGGGGTATGAAAGTAAAAACATCACTGCAATTGGAATCAGGGCATCCAAGGCTACAAATACTTACATAGACATACTAAACATTTTGACTTTTTGAACTGCCTACATGTCATCATTAAATGGGCACTCTCATTAAAACTAATTTTTGCTATTGCACTCCTTATGGTAAATGAAAAATATTTCTAATATACTTTGTTTAGAAAAAATGAAGTTTTCTATGTTTTATTTGTGGATAAAAAAGCTCAAGAGCACATTTTCCCCCAACTCGTACACAGACTTTGGACCAAAGTCCAAACACAGGAAGTGTTGAGAGGGGGGGGGGGTCAAGCCAACAGCATATGGCAGTTATTTGTGAGAGGAGCTATGATTGGATAAGGCTGGACACCCCCCCCCCCCCTCAGCACTCCAGGCGTCACTTCCTGTGTTTGGACTTTGGTCCAAAGTCTGTGTATGAGTTGGGGGAAAATGTGCTCTTGAGCTTTTTTAAGCACAAATAAAACTTTTTTTTAAACAAAGTATATTAGAAATATTTTTCATTTACCATAAGGAGTGCAATAGCAAAAATTAGTTTTAATGAGAGTGACCCTTTAAGTTATGTCTCAGAAAAATACATAAACTATAGATATATATATATATTTTTATATATATATATATATATATATATATATATATATATATATATATAACTCAATAGGGCATTGACCACTATATAACCTCTTTTCTGGTGAATTGTAGCAGAGGGCAGTTAGATAATGTATTGACTTGTTCACTATCTCTATCTTTATATAATCAGAAATCAACTGTTGCTACTATTTCTGGACTAACACTTGTATATCATGCTTACAATCTAAGCCTAAACAGCTCTATGTCATGTGCAAACTGTCTCCAAATATACTGTTATGTAACACATCATTATTTTATACAGATTAAATTATTGATAGCAGATTCTTGCCATGGTCTTTTTACATAACTAGTCTAATTCTACACTACAAAGTCTTCATATATTAGTAGGTTGTTGTATTAGAGCACATCCCATTTACATATTTGAGGAGGTCTCTGTTTGCTTTTATATTGTTTTTGCCAAAAACAAGAATATATCCCAGCACGAGTTATCCCTCCTTCCTCTTTGTGGATCCAATCCTGTTTTAGCAAAAGGAAACATGAACCTGAAGTGCAGACAGGCAAACTAGAACTTAAGCATAAGGACGGCAAAACTATTACAGGTTTACACTATGAAAACTCTGAGTATAATTCCGATTAAAAAATGATTGTGGTGCAGCAGAATCCCATTGATGTTAATGGAATTCTGTTGTAACATTCACACTGCGGAGTTTTCAAAGGAGAGTTTTGCCGCTGATATTCCGCTGCCATCAAAGAAGGCTCGATGATCAATCCTTCAACGGAATCCGTCTGACATTCCTTTACATACTGGGGGAGATTCTCAAAAATTACTGTAATTTCTGCTCCAGCGGTATTATTCACACTTTTTTTTTCTCCTCACATATTCAATGGTCGAGTGTGCTGCTTTTAAAATATGTGAAAATTCATTTTCACGCCACTTTTGTTTCTTTGTGACACCAAAAATCTTTTTTTGTTGCAGCCATATTGGATTTTTTATTTTTTTTGCCAATATGTGGTAAAATCGGAAATTTTTGCACCAAAATTGCTGATTTTTGTGCAAAATTTTATATCCCAGAAAATTCTGGCAGAGACATCTCACAAAATATTCCATGATTACTAGTGCCCAGACAAGTGATAACTGTATAAATAAAAGTACAGGTACAGTGACCAAGAAGAAAAGAAAAGAAAAAAATATATAATATATATGTATACAGTACAGACCAAAAGTTTGGACACACCTTCTCATTCAGAGTTTTCTTTATTTTCATGACTATGAAAATTGTAGATTCACACTGAAGGCATCAAAACTATGAATTAACACATGTGGAATTATATACATAACAAAAAAGTGTGAAAATATGTCATATTCTAGGTTCTAGCCTTTTGCTTTGATTACTGCTTTGCACACTTTTGGCATTCTCTTGATGAGGTTCAAGAGATAGTCACCTGAAATTGTCTTCCAACAGTCTTGAAGGAGTTCCCAGAGATGCTAAGCACTTGTTGGCCCTTTTTGCCTTCACTCTGTGGTCCAGCTCACCCCAAACCATCTCGATTGGGTTCAGGTCCGGTGACTGTGGAGGCCAGGTCATCTGGCGCAGCACCCAATCACTCTCCTTCTTGGTCAAATAGCCCTTACACAGCCTGGAGGTGTGTTTGGGGTCCTTGTCCTGTTAAAAAATAAATGATGGTCCAACTAAACGCAAACCGGATGGAATAGCATCCCGCCGCAAGATTCTGTGGTAGCCATGCTGGTTCAGTATGCTTTCAATTTTGAATAAATCCCCAACAGTGTCACCAGCAAAGCACCCCCACACCATCACACCTCCTCCACCACACCAGCACACCTGTGAAGTGAAAACCATTTCAGGTGACTACCTCTTGAATGTCAACAAGAGAATGCCAAGAGTGTGCAAAGCAGCAATCAAAGCAAAAGGTGGCTACTTTGAAGAACCTAAAATATGGCATATTTTCAGTTGTTTCACACTTTTTTTGTTATGTATATAATTCCACATGTGTTAATTCATAGTTGTGATACCTTCAATGTGAATCTACAATTTTCATAGTCATGAAAATAAAGAAAACTCTGAATGAGAAGGTGTGTCCAAACTTTTGATCTGTACTGTATATATAACATTTTTCAATAATAATTATTTCTTTTTTTTTATAATTACTTAAATAACAACTCCCCCCCCCCCAAAAAAAAAAAAAAAAAAAAAAAAAACAATAAAACTACAACCATTTCTGTGATTTATACACATCAAAAAGCTGGTGTGAAATTTTTGATGTAAGCTGGACTCTCACCCCTTTGAAAATATAATGTGAGGCAGACAATATACGTGGACACGCCCACTTTTACAAAACTGACGTGAACAGTGTAAACCGCAGCACAAAATTTTGAGGTGAGTCCTGCTTGTCCCAGCCGTACTTACCTTACTTTGTCTTGGTGCAGTGGCGGAATGAGTCAAACATCAGTGCGGCTTGGACAAGACAGATTTCACTGAAACAAGGACACAAGTGGTCACAGATATAGTGTCCTATTTTAACCTGTTAAGGACATAGGACGTTCTCTAACGTCCTCACTACCTGGGCTTTAATGCCCAAGGACGTTAGAGAACGTCCTGTTGTATTTCCGATCTCTGCCGCTCGCCGGGCAGAGATCGTAACAGGGTGCCTGCTGAAATCCTTCAGCAGGCATCCAGGGCAAACGCCGAGGGGGGCCATGTAGGCCCCCCATGTCGGCGATCGCCGCAAATCGCAAGGGAAATCGCCCTTGCGATCTGCGGCGATACCGGGCTGATCGGGTCTCTGGGACCCGACCGCCCGGTAATTTCGCATGATCCCGGCTGTCACAGACAGCCAGGACCATGCTGAAGTATCGGAGCGAGGTGGCAAGCCGGCCACCTCCTCCGATCCCCTGCGATCTGTCGGTTAGTTAACCGACCAATCGCAGGAGGGGGGGCGGTTACTTCCTCCCGTCCTGCCCGGCCCCTGAAAGTCCGGAGAGGACGGGAGGAAGACCGGAGGACGCGGCGGGGGACGGGGGAGTGCTGGGGACCGGCCCCGGTACTTACCTCGTCCCTGAAGACCCGGATCCCGGCGAGGAAGATGGCGGCGACAGGTGAGTATATCTTCAGCCGCGGTCGGGCCCTTTACAGCAATGCACGTCGCCGTAAAGCGACATGCATTGCTGTATTGGGACCCTGTAAACTACAACTCCCAGCATGCCCAGACAGCCCTTGGCGTCTGGGCATGCTGGGAGTTGCAGTTTTGCAACATCTGGAGGTCCACAGTTTGGAGACCACTGTGCCCTTCCAGATGTTGCAAAACTACACATCCTCAGCATGCCCTTACTGTCCAGGCATGCTGGGAGTTGTAGTTCTGTAACATCTGGCCCTTCAGATGTTGCAGAACTACAACTCCCAGCATGCCTGGACAGTTTTGGCATACTGGGAGTTCTAGTTTTGCAACATCTGGAAGGGCACAGATTGGGAACCACTGTATTAGTGGACTGCAAACTGTAGTCCTCCAGATGTTGCAAAACTACAACTCCCAGCATGCTGGGAGTTGTAGTTCGGCAACATCTGGCTCTAAAGATGTTGCCGAACTACTACTCCCAGCATGCCTGAGAATGTTTGGGAGTTGTGGTTTTGCAACAACTGGAGGCACACTGGTTGGGAAACATTGTCTGTTTCCTAACTCAGTGTTTCCCAACCGTGTGCCTCCAGCTGTTGCAAAACTATAACTACCAGCATGCACTGATAAACTGTGCATGCTGGGAGTTGTAGTTTTGTAACAGCTGGAGGTCCCCCCCTGTGAATGTACAGGGTACATTCACATGGGCAGGGGGCTTACAGTGAGTATCAGGCTGCAAGTTTGCGATGCAGCAAATTTTGCGCGGCAGCTCAAACTCGCAGCGGGAACTCGCTGTAATCCCCCGCCAGTGTGACTGTACCCTAAAAACACTACACTACACTAACAGAAAATAAAATAAAAAGTAAAAAACACTACATATACACATACCCCTACACAGCCCCCCTCTCCTCTCAATAAAAATGAAAAACGTCCGGTACGCCACTGTTTCCAAAATGGAGCCTCCAGCTGTTGCAAAACAACAACTCCCAGTATTGCTGGACAGCCGTTGACTGTCCAAGCATGCTGGGAGTTTTGCAACAGCTGGAGGCACCCTGTTTGGGAATCACTGGCGTAGAATACCCCTATGTCCACCCCTATGCAATCCCTAATTCAGGCCTCAAATGCGCATGGCGCTCTCTCACTTTGGAGCCCTGTCGTATTTCAAGGCAACAGTTTAGGGCCACATATGGGGTATCGCCGTACTCGGGAGAAATTGTGTTACAAATTTTGGGGGGATTTTTCTCCTTTAACCCCTTATGAAAAGGTGAAGTTGGGGTCTACAACAGCGTGTTAGTGTAAAAAAATAAATTTTTTACACTAACACGCTGGTGTTGCCCTTTACTTTTCATTTTGACAAAAGGTAAAAGGGAAAAACGCCCCCCAAAATTTGTAATGCAATTTCTCCCGAGTACGGAGATACCCCATATGTGGGCGCAAAGTGCTCTGGGGGCGCACAACAAGGCCCAGAAGGGAGAGTGCACCATGTACATTTGAGGTGATTTGCACAGGGGTGGATGATTGTTACAGCGGTTTTGACAAACGCAAAAAAAAAAAAAAAAAACACATGTGACCCCATTTCGGAAACTACACCCCTCACGGAATATAATGAGGGGTGCAGTGAGAATTTACACCCCACTGGTGTCTGACAGATCTTTGGAAGAGTGGGCTGTGCAAATTAAAAATTTTGTACAGCCCACTGTTCCAAAGTTCTGACAGACACCAGTGGGGGTAAATGCTCACTGTACACCTTGTTACGTTCCTCAAGGGGTCTAGTTTCCAAAATGGTATGCCATGTGGGGGTTATTTTGCTGTCCTGGCACCATAGGGGCTTCCTAAATGCGACATGCCCCCCGAGCAAAATTTGCTCTCCAAAAGCCAAATATGACTCCCTCTCTTCTGAGCATTGTAGTTCGCCCGTAGTGCACTTCAGGTCCACTTATGGGGTACCTTCATACTCAGAAGAGATGGGGTTACAAATTTTGGGGGGTATTTTCTGCTATTAACCCTTGCAAAAATGTGAAATTTGGGGGGAAACACACATTTTAGTGAAAAATTTTATTTTTTTTTTTACATATGCAAAAGTCGTGAAACCCCTGTAGGGTATTAAGGCTCACTTTATTCCTTGTTACGTTCCTCAAGGGGTCTAGTTTCCAAAATGGTATGCCATGTGAGGGTTTTTTGCTGTTGTGGCACCATAGGGGCTTCCTAAATACGACATGCCCCCCGACCAAAATTTGCTCTCCAAAAGCCAAATATGACTCCTTCTCTTCTGAGCATTGTAGTTCGCCCGTAGTGCACTTCAGGTCCACTTATGGGGTACCTCCATACTCAGAAGTGATGGGGTTACAAATTTTGGGGGGTATTTTCTGCTATTAACCCTTGCAAAAATGTGAAATTTGGGGGGAAACACACATTTTAGTGAAATTTTTATTTATTTTTTTACATATGCAAAAGTCGTGAAACACCTGTGGGGTATTAAGGTTCACTTTACCCCTTGTTACGTTTCCCAAGGGGTCTAGTTTCCAAAATGGTATGCCATGTGGGGATTTTTTGCTGTTCTGGTACCATAAGGGCTTCCTAAATGCAACATGCCCCCCAAAAACCATTTCAGAAAAACGTACACTTCAAAATTCCCTTGTCGCTCCTTCGCTTCTGAGCCCTCTACTGCGCCCGCCGAACACTTTACATAGACATATGAGGTATGTGCTTACTCGAGAGAAATTGGGCTACAAATATAAGTATAAATTTTCTCTTTTTACCCCTTGTAAAAATTCAAAAATTGGGTCTACAAGAACATGCGAGTGTAAAAAATGAAGATGGTGAATTTTCTCCTTCACTTTGCTGCTATTCCTGTGAAACACCTTAAGGGTTAAAACGCTGACTGAATGTCATTTTGAATACTTTGGGGGGTGCAGTTTTTATAATGGCGTCATTTGTGGGGTATTTCTAATATGAAGACCCTTCAAATCCACTTCAAACCTGAACTGGTCCCTGAAAAATAGTGAGTTTGAAAATTTTGTGAAAAATTGGAAAATTGCTGCTGAACTTTGAAGCCCTCTGGTGTCTTCCAAAAGTAAAAACTCATTAATTTTATGATGCAAACATAAAGTAGACATATTTTATTTGTGAATAAAAAATTTTTTTATTTGGAATATCCATTTTCCAAAATGCAAAATTTTCAATTTTTTCAGCAAATTTTGAAATTTTTCACTATGATACGATGCAAGTATCGACAAAATTTTACCAATAACATAAAGTAGAATATGTCACGAAAAAACTATCTCGGAATCAGAATGATAGGTAAAAGCATTCCAGAGTTATTAATGTTTAAAGTGACAGTGGTCAGATGTTCAAAAAACGCTCCGGTCCTAAGGTGTAAAATGGCCTGGTCCTTAAGGGGTTAAGCATACATATACAAAAAAAAATGTACATTTTAAATTTTTATATTTTGCCAGACTGTCATATATTAAAAGTTTTTACTAATGACAGTGTCCATTTAAGGAGATTTTTCCACATTATTGAGCAATTCACTGTTCTCATGCAATATGTGTAGGAAGAGAGCCCTTTCTGGAGATGAAAAGTGTGACATAGTTCAATGTCTTGTAAAAGGCCTGAAACAATTGATATGTCACAAAAACAGACAAGAGATCATTGAACTGTGAAGGGATATGTAAGTGATTCCGAGCACAAGTGAATACCATCTTATGAAGAAAAATCAGACAAATTAATTGTATTAAAAGAGCAGCTGTAAAAATGACTGCGGACACAGGTATTTCAAGCTGCTGGTGTCTCCGGAGTGACACAAACCTCTCCATACACGATCTTCCACAGGCTGAAAGTTGTGCTTAAACCTGTAACTCGGCCACCCATAACCAAAGCTCACGAGTGTTTGCAGTGGGCTCAGAAATAATGAGGGGTGCAGTGAGAATTTACACCCCACTGGTGTCTGACAGATCTTTGGAAGAGTGGGCTGTGCAAATTAAAAATTTTGTACAGCCCACTGTTCCAAAGTTCTGACAGACACCAGTGGGGGTAAATGCTCACTGTACACCTTGTTACGTTCCTCAAGGGGTCTAGTTTCCAAAATGGTATGCCATGTGGGGGTTATTTTGCTGTCCTGGCACCATAGGGGCTTCCTAAATGCGACATATGTCACAAAAACAGACAAGAGATCATTGAACTGTGAAGGGATATGTAAGTGATTCCGAGCACAAGTGAATACCATCTTATGAAGAAAAATCAGACAAATTAATTGTATTAAAAGAGCAGCTGTAAAAATGACTGCGGACACAGGTATTTCAAGCTGCTGGTGTCTCCGGAGTGACACAAACCTCTCCATACACGATCTTCCACAGGCTGAAAGTTGTGCTTAAACCTGTAACTCGGCCACCCATAACCAAAGCTCACGAGTGTTTGCAGTGGGCTCAGAAATACAGGAAGACTCATTTTCAAACAGTTTTATTCACTGACAAATGCCATGCTACACTGGATGGATATGATGGATGGAGTTCTGAATGGCTAGTCAATGGCCACCCTATTTTTAACAGGACTTGAACGCCAGCAAGGACATAGTGGAGTGATGATTTGGGCTAGAAATTTTAAAAGCTAGATGGTGGGTCCTTTTAAAGGGGTATTCCGGGGTTAACTAACTTTTAACTATCCTGCCCATTATGAACAATTATGCTAGTTTTACTTTTACATGCTATACCGCCGTGGATCATCTTCTTTTTCTTCATTACTGTATATGGTCCCCCCAGGTCTAGCATTTCCTTTCAGGTCCTGATGACGTTTGTCTCAAAATCCTTTATGGCTCGAGGTATACGGGGGCTAGGCTATTTCTTGTATTTCCTCACAAGCCAGCCCCCTGATGACGTTTGTGGTCCATCTGTATGTCCTGACATGCTGGCGTCCCGTGATCTCAGCAATCTGCGCAGGGAACACAGGGAATGCCGGGAATGCTGGCACGTCAGGACGTACAGATGGACTACAAATGTAATCGGGGGCTGGCTTGTGAGGAAGTATAAGAATAGCCAAGCCCCCTGATACAAGCTGCCTCCTCGAGCCACAAAGGATTGTGAGACAAACGTCATCAGGACTTGAAAGGAAACGCTAGATCTGGGGGACCACATAATGAAGAAAAAGAAGATGATCCGTGGCAGAGCGGTATAACAAGTAAATGTAAAACTAGCATAAGTATTCATAATGGGCAGGAATGTTAAAAGTTAGTTAACCCCAGAATACGGCTTTAACATCCCTAGGGTGTCAAAATGACCTCTTAACAATATATGGAGTTCATTACTGAGCATTTTCTCTCATGCTATTAAAAGAATTGTGCCTTCTGGGATGTGAGACCATCCCATGCTGAAAACACAATTGAACCCATGGTTGCTATGGGTATAAAAGAAGACCAAAAATTATAGTTTGGCCAAAATCATCAATCCTGACCACAATTCTATTGAAAACCTTCAGAGCATCCTTAAAAGGAACATCTATGAGAGTTGTCTCAGTGTACCTCAAAACGGCAGCTTTGGGAGGCAAACCTGGCATCCTCAAAGAAATACAAACAGAAAGTATACATGGACTTATAAGTTACTAGACTTTCAAGGCTCATATATCAATATGTAACTTGATTTGTAACTATAACATTTTTTATTTAACTTGTGTTTTTTTTTTTTTTTAACAAATGACGGGTTTCTGTCTGAAACCTATATGAATATCATTAGGACCCACATAATAATCTAGAACAATATATTTTGTGTTCTTTTCAAAATATAAAGTCATTGCCATTATCAGTACTTTCACTTGTAATAACATCTAAGTTCTAAGATAATTGTTAGGATTAAAAAGAAAAAAAAATCCTTGCCCTCGCACACTGAGTAAATTCATTCACAAAATTCCTTGCTGAATATCTTCTGTATATCCACAATATGTTAACGCTGAGGAAATGACAAAAAAAACAGTTCACACTAAGAGGGGTATTTATCAAGACCAGCATCTCACATGCCAACCAGTGCAGGAGTTCCCTTGATTTATTAAGAGACGCACACCTCTTGATAAATCAAGGTGTATGGGAGGCAGGCTGAGAAATCCAATAGGCAGAGATTTCCAGTACAATTTTTGCCCACTAGCAGGCAAAATTTGTATTAGAGGGGTTATCCACGGTAAGGAAATTTTAGTAGTACGTCCCTGCCAGAACTGGTCCTGTTTAATTTTGTTCTCTAAACTACACATCCCATAGTTCCATGCTTGTAAGTATGAGGTCACTTTCCTCCCTCCCACACATCAGCCACCCCACCCATTGAAACACACCTGTGATCCCTTCAATGCAATACACCAGTGATATTTTTTCAGTGTGAAAAAATCACAGATCCACAGAGGAAATTCAGCAAGGAATTTCCTCCCTGAATTTCCTTAGTGTGTACATAGGCCTTAAAGGGGTTATCCAGGGACAGAAAAATAGAGCTAGTTTCTTTCAAAAACAGCTACACGTCTTTCTTCAGGTTGTGTGTGGTTTTACAACTTGGCTTAATTTACTTCAATGGAACTGAGCTGCAGAACCACACCTAACCTGGAGACAGACGGGGAGTCTGTTTTTGAAAGAAATTAGCTCTGTTTTTGTATTCCTGGATAATGCCTTTAAAGTAAAACTGTCAGTAAACTCCCCCTGCACTAACCAGAGGTACTGGCTGGTAGTGTGGGAGACGTTGATCAATATGCTGCCTACCATGCCCGGATCCGCCCTGCCATTCGCCCGTTATCTTCATTCTTCTAGATATGCAAATTAGCTGCTAACTGGAAGGGGCGGGTTACAAGGCACCTTCTCGCACTCTGATGTCATGAATATTCATCTCTTATGAATATTCTCTTATGAATATGAGCAGCACTGACTTCAGAGTGCAAGAAGGAGCCTTGTAACCCCACCCATTCCGGTTAGCAGCTCATTTGCATATCCAGAAGAATGAAGATAACGAGCGAATGGTGGGGCGGATCCGGGCATGGTAAGCAGCACATTGATCAGTGTCCCCCGTACTACCAGCCAGTACCTCTGGTTAGTGCAGAGGGAGTTTACTGACAGTTTTCCCTTTAAGAAAAAACATGCCAAGTGCGTTAGATAGATGAATAGTTCATTCCAAAAGTGATGCTTAAATAAAAAAATAATCACGTCGCCCTTCCCATGATTCACACTGGAGCTGAGTAGCGTTGGTCGTAACCAGGTAACAAGTGACACGGTCGCAGTGAGACTCTGATGAGGCGATCATGTGACTCGGGTCCGGATCACGTCACACACAGGCGCAGTTGCAAACTTACTTACGCCATCGGGTGCCATTACACAATGTAGAGCGGGTAACTCTCCTCCTCCCTTTTTCTAATGTATATGTAATTATGAAGATGTACAGTCATCAAAAATTGTATTAATGAATATGGAGCAGGAAATTTCAAGCCTCTTCATGATTTTAAAACACATTTATGCACTTTACTTCTATATAAAGGCACTGATGATATTTACTATACACAGGGATATATATTTATGTATTGGATGTACACATTATGTAATTTTATTGACTATTTGTGATGTTTTTGCTTAATTGGCACTTGATTTTGTAATGTAATTGCTCACTGTTCACATGGGTATTTAAACCCCTTACTGGTGTGCATTACTAAGCTTGAAAATGGCTCCATAGGTGCAGAAACGTTGCTTGTCTGATTTGACAGAAATAAATTCACCCTTTAATTTTTATTTTTTGGAGTGCTGCGTCATTGCTGTTGTTCTATTTAAACAAGGACTTGTATCAAGGAGTTTGGGACGCTGGCACCAACTATATCTAGGCTGAGTAGTGCTGCAATATTTTTTGTTTATATATATATATATATATATATATATATATAGTAAATTTGAGTAGCCGTATTAGTCCAGTGATGCAGATGCAAATCATAAAATGTTGCAGTATTTTGTAATACCTTTTTTATTGGACTAACAGCATTTTGTAGAGACAAGCTTTCGGGATTCCTCCCTTTATCAAGTCCAAAGCAAAGAGAGTTGCTTTGGACTTGATAAAGGGAGGAATCCCGAAAGCTTGTCTCTACAAAATGCTGTTAGTCCAATAAAAAAGGTATTACAAGATACTGCAACATTTTATGATATATATATATATATATATATATATATATATATATATATATATATATTTATATATAAAGATACTGAGATATAAGAAACCTGATCCTGGACATCAGACTGAGTTGAAGGTCAACATTCTAACAAGACAATAACCCTAAGCACACAGAGACAACAAAGAAGTGGAAACTTTGAAATGTCCTTAAAGGGGTTATCCAGGAATATAAAACCAGAGCTGTTTCTGAAAGATATTACCTCTGTTTTTCTATTCCTGCATAACCCCTTCAAGTGGCCCAGCCAGAGCCAGAACCCAATCGAACATCTCTGGAAAAGCATAAAAATGGCTGTCCACCAAAGGCCCACCATTCAGACTGAAAGAGCTTAAATAAATCTGTAGAGAATAATGATTAAAAAAAATCCCCAAATCCAGGTAAGAAAACCTTGTAGCATTACACCCACATTACACTGGAGGCTCTAATATCTGCCAAATGTGCTTCTACCAAGTCAACGGTCTGAAAACTTATGTCAATGCAATAGTTTATTTTTTAACACAAGGCGATAAAGTAACACAATGTGAAAAAGAGAGAGGGTATGAAAATTTTCTGACTGCACTGTAAATAATAAAAAGTGACGTGTTTTTTTTTCAAATTCAAAGTTTTATTGTTTTAAATTAAGAGACAAACAATAACTGAAAAATCGCTGGTGTCAACAAGGACAATGGATCAAAACAAACATAAGTAATGTAATTACACTCAACATCCAAGCAAGTTGAAGTAGTACGCTGAACCTGGTACCAATCGGGTATAAGAGAGTAGAAATAACAGTAATGCAAATACAGCATAGGTAAAAAAAAAAAGGGAAAAGCAACTGTCTACGGAAAAGACAGAAAAAAGGAAGGGTGAGACCAATTACTTTATTTAAAAGCCAGACAATAGATAGGAAAAGAGAGAACCCAAGAGAGGGAAATCAGACAAGGAACACAGGGACTACAGAGATCGACACCACTAGACAACAAAGGTCAAAAGACGGGGAGAAAAGACAGAGAACTCTTAGGAGACTACTGAGTTCCCAGAGGCCAACAATGTGCGATATTCTGGCGTAGATTGGAAAGACAGCCAATCGAACCAGGTTTTACTCTAGCGCTCGCTCTCTGCAGGGGATAAAGCAATCAGTTCTTCCATATGCTGCAGATGGTTAATTTCCGCCATTCACTCACTAACAGTGGGAGGATCCGACGATCTCCATTTGCGAGGAATTACCGATTTGGCTGCCTGCAGAAGGTAGCGCAAAAGAGACTTCTTATAAGAGGAGGAGGAGACATCGAACATAAACAACAAAGTTGCTTCTGGGGAATCTGGTATAGACACAACGGTAACCCTATGGGCAGTGGTGCATACCGCAGTCCAGAAAGGGCACATGGACGAACAACCCCACCAAATGTGGGATACAGTGCCGATCGCATTGTTACAACGCCAACATAGTTCAGAAACTGAATGATACCAGCCATTCAGCATCTCTGGGGTGCGGTACCAATGAGATAAGATCTTATAATTAGTCTCCTGAGCATTGTTAACAATAACAGATTTGTGTGTGAGAAGGAAACATTTCCGCCACTGAGCCGGAATAAATTGCCTATTGAGTTCGGTCTCCCAGGCTGAGCAAAAGGAAGGTAAGGAAGAGGAGTATCTGGTTAGTAATAGCTGATAGAGGAAGCCAATGGTATGAGGAGTTACAGGAGGAGTGAGGCATAGGTGTTTAAATGGAGTGAGGTCCTGGTGTAGGCGGGCAGAGCGAGAGACAGATGCATAGAAATGTTTCAACTGTATATACTCAAATGGACTACAGGGCCTAGAAGACACACCAGGGCAGAGGTCAGATAGAGGTAGCACACCAGATGGAGAGAGCACATGTGTAAAACGCAGCGGAGTTCCCCCCATCCCCCCCAGAAAGGAACGGGAGGATGCCCCTGGGGGAAAATCTGGGTGATTGGTGATGGGCAACATCGGGCCCAAGGGATCTACAAGAGATCCATTGGACAGAGAACTCTTAAAGGGAACCAATCATCAGATTTTACCCTATATATTGCTTGGCAAAGCGTTATATAGGGTAAAATTGTTGTCCTCACCATCCCCAGGGGACGCTCCTGCCCCCAGGGATGGTGGAGATATGAAGTTATAAACTAGTCACCGCCGCGGGGAGCTCTTCTCATCTACTCCCGTTCTTCGGCCGGGAGCGACGCCCCCTCCGCTTGATTGATGGTCCGTGTCATTGTTCCGCTCACTGAACAGATGGAGCAGAGCTATGACGCTGCCCATCAATCAAGCAGAGGGGGCGTCGCTCCTGGCCGAAGGAGCTCCCCGCCCAGGTGACTACTTACGGCGGCGGCGGTGACTAGTTTATTCATTCATATCTTCACCATCCCTGGGGGCAGGAGCGTCCCCCGGGAATGGTGAAAATAAAGATTTTACCCTATATAACGCTTTGCCAAGCGTTATATAGGGTAAAATCTGATGATTGGTTCCCTTTAAGGGCAGAAAGCGTCTGACGCATGGTAAATGAAAGCAAGGGCAAAGAGGACGGAGGTGGGGGCCAAGTCCAAGGAAGACCAGCAACTGCCATGGGTGAGACATCATGTGCTATATGCACCCAGAGTTTAGAATCAATATTATGCAACATGTCCAACAAACAGGCGTGCATCACCGCCATATAGTACATGCAGCAATTAGGCAAGCCCACACCTCCACTCTCTTTCGGACAGTACCGTGTTTCCCGCCGTATCCGGGAGCGACCCGAGGCCCACACAAAGGAGCCAAATTTACTCTGCATATCACGCCAGAATGAGGAGGGAATACAGATGGGGATAGTTTGCACTAAATAGAGCATTTTAGGTAATAGAGTCATTTTAAGGATATTGGGGGAGATTTATCAAAGTATTTAGACTGGTTTTTCTTGTCTAAATTTGTCGCACAGAAAGTCGCAGTCTAAATATGTGCGACTTTTCTGCGACTTTTGCTCTAGAGGATTTTTAGAACATGATGCATGCTAGTCTATTTTAGACTGAAATGCATTGAAAAATGCATTGGTGCTGAATTTATCAAAAGCGACTTTTCAGCGACAAGTCGCATAGGCTGAAAGTACGCCGAAATGTCAGACCATGTTGGAGCAGGTTTAAATATAGACTAAAGAATTGATCATGCAGTCTGTGCACAGAATTTATCAAGAGCTGTGCGCCATTTGATAAATTAGGTGCACAATAGACCAGACTAATCCTCTGTAGTTTGGTCTATATTGATGCGGGACATAGACAACTTTGATAAATATCCCCCATTGATTCTTCCGAAGCACAAGAAATTTTTCCTGCGCCAAGACTGTAAGAGAGCATCAAACTATGATAGGAGAGGGACAAAATTACAGTGAAACAGGCGAGATAGGTTGGCGAGAATCTTCGTACCCAGATAGGAGAGACCCGTGGTAGGCCATGCAAAAGGAAAATTAAGTTTAACAAGGTTAACCGAGGCCATGGGAAGGGATACATTAAGTGCTCAGATTTAGCCACATTAATCTTAAAGTTGGACCATGCACCAAACCCAGACAGCTCTGCCATCAAGGAAGGGAGAGAAACATGGGGATTAGTTATATATATTAAAAGGTCATCAGCAAACGCTGAGCACTTATACTCAGTATTACCTATGGAGATGCCCGAGATGTCAGGGTTCTGGCGAATGGCCGTTAAGAGGTGTTCCATGATCAAGACATAAAAATCGGGGACAGGGGACACCCTTGGCTAGTACCGTTGTGTATGGTAAAGGGCCTAGACAGGGTACCATTAATTTTAAGCCGCGACAAAGGGGTCTGATAAAGGGAAAGAATTTTGGAAGTAAGAATAGGGCCAAGACCGATCGTAGATAGGGCTTGCTTTAAAGAGGACCAAGATATACGGTCGAAGGCCTTTTCGGCGTCCAAGGATAGAATCATAAGTGGGATCCCCCAGGACTTAGCATGGTGGATAATATCTAAGGTTTTCGTGGGCGTCCCTCCCCGGGACAAAGCCCGGCTGGTCAGGGTGAATCAGGTCCAGCAGGAGAGGACCTAAGCGAAGAGCAATTAATTTGGAAAAAATCTTCACATCTACATTCAGCAGAGAAATAGGCCTGTAGCTAGCACTGACCTGCGGGTCTTTGCCCTGTTTAGGGAGGACCGCGACATGTGCCAGGGTAGATTGGAGAGAGAAGGGGGCATCTGGGGAGACAGCGTTAAAGGCTGCAAGCATCAGGGGAGTTAAACGCTCGCTATAGGATTTGTAAAACGCAGCAGTAAAGCCGTCGTGGCTCGGACTCTTTCCTCCTGGACAGGACATAATGACCTCCTGGAGTTGGGAAGATGAAAATGGGGCTTCTAAGGTCTCCAGCATTTCTGTCGGAATCTGAGGGAGTGTGGTGAAGGGGAAAGAGTTCGACCGAGAGCTAGTATCTGTACGAGAGGGGAGGATATATAAGGAAGAGTAGTATAAATGTAGAAAAAGCGCAGCACTCCTCAATAACGTGAAAAAAAGTGGTGATTTATTGGCTCACATAGCAGCAACGTTTCTGTCCTACCATAGGACCATTTTCAAGCTTAGTGACACAACTCAAGTAGGGGGAATATATACCCGAACATATGTGTGTAATCAACATCATGATCAATATAAACAAGTTGCAAAATAAAGTGCATAAGTGCAAAAAATACATTGCATTACAAGCGGTGTAAACAGTATCAAAAGTGTACATTCATATTATATAAAGTGCATTACATAAAATGTGCGGTAGATTAAAAACATGCTTGAAAATCTCATAATACATATAATTGTCTATTAATAACTGCAGCTGATAACAATATTAAATAATGTATACTAGTATAATAGTAAGTGGAGATACCTGTGAGATGCTCCTAAGCATAACAGTATGGCGCCCGCAGCATGGGAAGGAAGAGCAGTAAGGAAGAGTAGTAGGTATGAAACACCTCCGCTATGGCCGGGGTCTCGTGTACAAAAGGACCTAACGGGGTCTTAAAACAGGGGATGTGAGATCTAGCTACGCGTTCCCGAAGGGCTCTGGCCAACATTCGTCCACTTTTGTCACCAAGCACGTAGAATTTGCTGCGACACATTTGAAGGGCTCGCTTCGAGGAGGCATCAAGGAAGCACCTAGCCTCCTTGCGTACCAAAAGAAGCTCGCCAAGAACAGGAGAGTGCACGTTTGTGGGCCAGTTCCAACTCGGCAATACGGTGTAAAGCCTGTCGCAATGTACCAGCATGTTCCCTCTTAAGGCGTGCACCATGTTTAATGAAGACTCCCCCCCCCCCCCCCGTAACACACACTTAAGAGCCTCCCATTTCACCATAGTTGAAGTAGAGTCCTGGGAATGATCTAAAATAAAATTGGAAATTGTTTGTTCCACCTCAACAGTACACACAGTGTCGAGCAAAAGGGATTCGTTTAATCGCCAGGTCCATTCCCCTTTAGAAAGGAAAGGCAGGCGTAAAGTGCTGATCACCGAAGCATGGTCCGACCATAGAATACTGCCTATGGAGGAAGAAACAAGCCACGGAAGGGCACTATGTTGGAGTAAAACATAATCAATACGACTATAAGAGCCAGAGATAGAGTAGAAACTATAGTCCCGGTCAGCCGGATGAAGCATCCCCCATGTGTCACAGAGTTGCAATAAATTGAACGCCTTCTTGACCCGTTTAATGGCTGAGTAAGCCAGTGGAATTGTCCAATGTGGGATCCAAAGTGAGATTCAGGTCGCCACACAGGAGAACTGTGCCTTTGAGTAAGGGAAGGGCAACGTCTATAAAGTCCAACAGGAAGGAGACCTGGCTATGATTAGGGGAGTACACATTGAGGATCGTGAGGACATGACCCCCGACTGACAAAGAGAGAATGAGATAGCGGGCATCCGGAGCAACCGTACAATTCAGGACCTGGTGGGGGAGGGACTTGTGGATTGCAATCGCCACCCCACAGGACCTGGAAAGAGGGTTGTTGGCACAGGACCATGTCGTGCAGTGAGGGTGTTTAAGAGAGGGTTCGTGTCCTACTTTGAAGTGAGTTTCTTGAAAACACACCACATGGGTCCTTTGTTTGTGAAAGTGATGCAATATCTGGGCTCTCTTTTCCGGAGTGTTCAGGCCCTTCGCATTGAAAGAGGCAATCTTGAAATCCGCCATGACACAAGCAGAGAGAGAGGAGAAAAGAGGGAGATGTTAGTAGAAGGAGGTGGGAGAAAGAAAGAGGGAACCCAGTAGCAAGGAAGGCAGGGAAAAGAGAAAGGGAAAGGAATACAAAGGGGGTGTTTGGAGAACTGTGACGTGGATGCAGAAACACAAGGTAGGGAAGGGGAACACCAAAAGGACACACAAAGACACAGAAGACCACAATAAAATAGAGGAGAGGGAGAGAAAAACACTACCAAGCGGTAGTAGAAAAGAGAGAACCAACTAACGACTATTCAAAGAGGTAAAGAAAGGAAAACACTCCAGGGTGTCAGAAAAAAACCCCACTGCAGGAATCCTACCCCTATTGGGGGAAAGAGTAGGTCAGGCAGCATAAACACCAGAGCTCCCACGCTACCTAGAATACAAGGAGAGAATGAAGGAGGTAAAATAGAGCATGCAAAGGGTCAGAAAGAGGTGCCTTACTGAGTGAAAGGGAAATGTGCAATAGGGGGAAACCAGGGAGAGGGCAGGACTAAAGCCCTAACCAAGAACATAGAGGGACTGCCAGTAGAAACCGTAAGTATAAACATCAACATTCAGCTAGCTACAGGGTAGCCACCTCCCCCCCCATTATTGGGAACACTGAGTCCCCAAAGCCAGGAAGAGAACATAGGCTAAAAGATACAAGTAGATAAGGCAACATATGAAAAAAATAATGCAAAAAAAAAGGGGGGGGGGAGGTAAATATCATAAGGATGACACATCAGGTAGCAGACGACCCTGCCTTTAGAGCAGCCGTAACAACAGGAAGCGACTTCTCAGGAGGATACAGCAGGAGGACCCCTAGTGCGGATATCACTTGGAGAAGGACCAGAGCGGACAGTCTTTGCTGGTGAAGCAGTACCAGGGCGAAGCGGTCTCTTGAACGGAGAAGGCTATAGCTTAGACCAGTCTGGGAGGACAACATCTGGGAGATCTAAGTCCTGTAGGAAGCCTGGTAGATCGTCAGGTGATCGGAGAGTGAACACACGGCCTTGCTGACGAACCGTGAAGGAAAAGGGGAATCCCCACCGATATGAGAGCCCGTGGTCCCGAAGAACTTGCAGAAGCGGTTTAAGAGCAGCACTTGAGCCAATGCATTGCGGGAGAGATCAGGGTATAGGTACATCCTTGTAGGTGATCCGCCGCCTCCGTCTAGCACAGTACAAGATATCTTCTTCTTCAGCACTAGGAGGGCGCAGCGCCCGGTGGGCTCTATCCATTTCTATATGCATATCAGGAGGATGGTCCAGGAGATCATTGAAGATAACGGTAAGGGCAACCCACAGCTCCCCAGAGGATACCGCCTCTGGCAGACCATGGATTCGTATATTATTCCGTCTGCTGCGGTTTTCGATGTCATCAAGGTGTTGATGAAATAGAAAAAGCTGATCCATGTGGCCACTGACAACAGACTGTAGGGCTTGAAGAGAGGCCAACGTGGAGTCCTGAGCCACTTCTATAGCATCCACCTGGACGGTGACTGAGGACAAGTCCCTCTTGAGCTGCGCAAATTCCTGTTTAGACTCATCAACTACCCGTCTAGTAAGAGCAAAGATATCATCTTTTGTAGGCAGAGAGCGGGTCAAGGCCTGCAGGTCAGACAGAGTGACAGGTGCAGAGGGCGCAGAGGTGGAGGATGCAGCCCAAGCATATCTCAATTGGTCTAGCTGTCATCCTTGAGGAAGCCACATATAGTGGTGAAACATGTAGGATGTTAGCAGTTGTATGATTGTAATTGCATCATTTCCACTGGTATATTAAAAATCCTGAGAGGCAGTGCACACTGTAGGTGCAACTGCTTCCAATGTTGGCATAATAAGCCTCTAATCAGCACCAGTATAGTACTGAATATCCTCCTCTAAGGGAACCAGTTCAATTAGAACAAGTTGTATACAAAATAATTGGAGAGGATAGTGGAATACATCCAGTGGATTTGATTGTGGTTTTAATACTACTCCCTGTTTGTTTAATATAATAAATTGAATAAAAGTAATTTTACTAGAGAAGGGACAAAGAGGGAATAGTGCCTCATGGCCACACTTGTTGTTTAGTTGTATTATACCCTCCCCTCCTCTTGGGGCATTTATTTAGTAATTAGTGTTTTTATGCATGCACTCGTTTTGATATTAGACTTGATTTTTTCCAGTGCATAGGAAATATTTTTCTCCCTCATAGTTTGCAGAGACCACTTAACATCGCTTGTATAAGCATCACTTTTACCATTATATTGTCTTATCTATTAGATTTACATATCATTTTAGTATTCCACTTCAGCTTTGTTACACACAGTTTGCGATTTCACTCTGAGGCTGTCATAATAAGCAGAGTCACTGAAAAGAACACACATTTAATCTTCCATTGAAATTGTTTCCTTTTCTATCCTGACACTTCGATCTCTTTATTAATAAAATGATATGCTTTATACATCAGATTATAAAGCTATTAAAGGGAGAAAGAAATTGAAAACACTTTTCATACTATATGATAGAATCCATCAACAAGGTACCTAATAAACGTGGAGAGTCAAATGTCATCTCATATTAATAGTAATGTCACCCATTGTGCAGTCATTCACTGTTTGTATAAATTTGTAAAGACGCGCTAACACGTGGCTTTTTAAACTACCTATGAATAAAAGAATGAATGAAGTAATTTTCGAAGACCTGATGGACAATCCTCACTGTTGGTGAGGAGGAATATCATTGCTTCTTATATATGATGCCTATTGTATACAAAAATGGTATAATATATAGTAAATAATCAAAGAGTTTTTATTTACAATTTTATTTATTTCCTGCATTTACACTGTCCAGTTACCACAACAGTGACTCTGAAACATACAATCATGGCCATCATTGGCCAGAGTAAATAGACGTTTTCTGGGATCATGGGGTTTTCTGTGCACGTGTGTAACTGTGTCTTGTTCATTCCACTTAAGATAGACCACCAGTTAAAAGCCAGGCAATCCTTTCGGGCACATGCTTCGGGGCTGCAAGAACATGAAGACCAGGGAGGTGAGTGACGGGCTGGGATTCGCATGTGGGCTCATCCCGCAATGCGAACCCCAGCCCCGCCGGCAGCGGGGACATAACAAGAGAGAGCTCATGTCCAGCGAGTCTGGCCAGAGCGCAGATGTTACAACATGTCAAAATTTTGATTGGATCTGGGTGTCCAGAACCCCACCTATTGCCAGGTAGAGCAGGAAGACATGTGTGACTGAGCTCTTCTCTCCCCAGCTCACTGTGGTCTCCATCTTACTGCAGGAGATGGTCTTTGTAGACTTACAATCGAGCCCATCTTATGCAATCTAGCACATGTGAAACTTTTTTTCTTTCTTTTTTTAAATGACAGGAACACTTTAGTGTCCATGTGGTAAAATGCTGCAATACCGTGTGGCCAAAGAATGGGCAGGTGAAAATTTTATTTTTGCATTTTATGACATTAAAGGGGTACGCCGCCCCTAGACATCTACCCCCCATAAGATGTCTGATCGTGGGGGCCCGCTGCTGGGGAACCCCGCCTCCTGCAGTACCCACTTGTCATCAGCTGCACGAAGCGAAGATTGCTCCGTGCTGACGACTCACGATACAGGGGCCGGAGTTTTGTGATGTCATGGCCCAGCCCCCTCGTGCTGTCACACCCCGCCCCCTCAATGCAAGCCTATAAGATGTCTAGGGGTGGAGAACCCTTTTAAGCTTCTTATTTGATTTTTTTCAAAGGAAAATAACCATTTAATATAACTATCTTTACTGCTATCCAAGAAAAAGTTGTGTAAGTATAGCATACAAGGCATACCTTTTTTATGTTAACCACCTTATTTATAAATACTTTTTTTTATATTTTAACCTGTTATTTTGATAATTATCCTACTTTATTATTAATTTTTTTTTTTTTAAACTTCCCCACACTACGTACAGTCAGTCAACAATAAAACTGCACAGTTCATCTAGAATTCCCCCTCTGCAGCCATGCGGACGGCTCTGTTTTCCAGCATGGAAGACTGCCCTTTTGCTATGCAAGAGCTTGGAGGATAGTTCCAACTTAGAGTCACAAGACAAAGCTTTCATACACGTCATTAAAATCTCTCATGAGATTACCCGAACAGAGGGATTTTGTCAGCTGATAGTTTCAAGTTTACCGATTCCAGATAATTCCAGAAGACAGTGGGGCAATGAAGGACAACTGTGTTAGGAATATAGGGCGAAAGTTTAACTTATCCGTTACAATAGAGAGCGTTCTATTTCTTATATGCCTCCTTTGTAAAGGGTCTTAGTCTGCAGGTGGTTAAAGTCATGGTGAAAAACAACATTCTCTAAACACAGGTCCACATGCTGAAGGCACTTTGTAGTGCAGGGAACTGTAATGTACAAGTTATGTATACCACAATAGAAGCTATGAACTGTTTCTGGTCATTGTTACTGTTCACTGCACATTGATACATTCTGACATGTATCCACCATTTATGATGATGTTCAGTGAAAACTACATCACTCGTACAAGAAGCCAGATGTAATACATCCTGAAAGCAGACGTAAATACTCTATTAGAGCTTTATGTTGTTTACGTTTATTTAGTGGAACAAAGATAAAAGAGAAAAATAATGTGATGCAGTGCTTTATGCTGGAACATAAGTAACTTAAAACAATCATATGTGGAAACTAGAAAGGCAATTTCCAGATCCCCAATTGAGGGTTTGCGTTCCAAATAGCATAAATGGTATAGGCTTGCAAAATCTCCAGATGTGGCTTAAAAATGAGGTACAGGTTGTATTCGGACTGGAGCACAAACACTCAAAAAACAATAAAAATGTAAATAATAAAAATATAGATTTTTGTGTTTATTAATGAAATTCATTGATTTTGTTGTTCATTCAATAATACAGTGATTCATTTAATAGATATTCACAAAATAGTATTTCATGTGTAAGGTGCCGGAGAAATTCAGGATAAACCTAAAAACAAAGAGCATGAATATGTAAGGACTTCTATTAAATAAAGCATTATTGAAAATGATAGTAAAACTTTGGAAGCTTGAAAGGACTGCTAAAGTGATGAGTGACTTGTTATAAAGTATCATGTCATGTGAACAGATACTGTAAAGGAAAACTATTAAAGATGCCCCTGTGTATACTAGGATAGGAATCCTGAAGGGGACTTTAATGTGTCGCTTTCATGTGTGGCAGCTTTTATGTATTTCTGTTGTATTTTTAGTTGTTTCTGCTGAATACATCGTTTTAGCCTCTTCCTTTGCCCAATTTAAAAAAAAAAAAAAACACCTCCTCTAATTTCCTATTCTACTCTCCTCTGATATTCTATTCTTGTTCCTTCAACACAGACGGTGAGGACATTCCTAAACCCCAGAAAATAGAGATGTCATTTGCAGTTCATCAAGTAACAGGATTCATTAGTACAATATGAGGTGTTGCGCTTCATGCATGCTCGCTTCCTCTGGAATCATCATTTTATTTGATAATTGAACGTGACCCTTTTCCTCACAAAAATGACATGGTAGCTCTTAAAATTCTAATAAACCATGTAACTGGCCATTCCATCAGCCTGTGTAAACTTAGCTGTTATTACCAGGAATCTCTCTCAGGAGACGGACGTCTTTGTTATGCTTCTCCTTACAAAAGCAGTGGCTATGCTGTCAGCAGTCATCTAAAGAGAACATATTTTGATAATTTTGTGCAAAAGAGCAAACTCCTTCCATTTTTACGATTTTGAATGTAGCATTGGATGTGAATCAAAGGATAGTATTTTGTTGTGCATTACATGTTCCTTTAAAGGGGTACTCCGCCTAGACATCTTATCCGCTATCCAAAGGATAGGGGATAAGATGTCTGAACACCGCTGGGGACCCCCGTGATCTTTCTTGCTGTACCCCGTGATCTCCCCTCGGGTGCCGGAGCACCGGAGGCTCGTGACATCACAGCCACGGCCCCTCAAGTCTATGGGAGGGGGCGTGATGGCCGCCACACCCCTTCTCATAGACTTGCAATGAGGTGGCATGGCCGTGACGTCACAAGCCTCCGCCCCGCATTGCCAGTGATCCGGCACGGAAAGAAGACAAATCACCCGGAGGATCAAGCTAAATCTTCATGAATACATAGGGGTGCTACCAAGCATAATATACATGTCAAAATACCACACAAAAGCTAAATGCTATAATAGATGCACACCCAATATCAATTATGTTGAATCAAAAACAATGTTAACCTTTACAAAGACATCAAGAAACAGGACACAATGAAATAAAAACACTTTAAAAACTCTGCAGTGCCACACTATCCGGTACGGAGCGATCAGACATCTTATCTCCCCTATCCAAAGGAGATATCTAGAGGCGGAGAACCCCTTTTAGAAAAACTACTCTTAGAAAAGAATGTGAAAATTCAGCGAGAAATATAGCTGCTCTGTAACGTCATCCCTCTGGCCAGACATGCTGTCCGTGAGCACTCCCCTGTCTTGTTCCCGCTGCCGGCGGGGCCGGGATTCGCATTGAGGGGCGTGTCCGCATGCGAGTTCCAGCCCGTCACTCACCTCCCTGGTATTCCGTGTTCTCAGCCCTGGCGCGCGTGCCCCCACTTCCTAGGGCGCCGGAGCATTTCCATTTAAAGGGCCAGTACGCCCTTAGTTAGTAAATTCACCTGCAACTTCTCATCTAAGTATCTGTTCCTCCCATAACTCCCTGCCGGATCTTTGTTGCCCTAGTGCCTGAGTGAAAGCTTCTTTGTTCCATTGTTTCTGTTTATCTGTGTACCTATTCCTTTGTTTCGTAACCGTACCCTGCTACTGTGCCGCCTGCCTTTACCATCAGATATCCTGACCACGTCTGTTCTGAATCCTTCCTTACCACTCTTCATCCCAGCAACCTGTGTTGTCGTGCCAGGGGTAGTGACCTGGGTGCCGCCTGCCGCAGCAAAACCATCCTGCTTTGCGGCGGGCTCTGGTGAAAACCAACGGCACCTTAGATTCCGCTCCCTGGCACGGCTCATGTCATCATCCACACAGGACCAGGGGATCCACCACCTGCCGTGACCCTTACATGCTCTCACTGTCAGTCTGCAGCAGTATGCATGATCTTGCACAAATCTTGCACAGAACACATGGGTGAAGCTGGTGTCATACTGCGTTAAGCCGTGTCTGTCAGTGTTCTTTTAACATAACAACTGGCATAGGTTCCAGTGTGTATGCATTAAACAGATCCATAGCCCCCCACCCCCAGACAGAGGCCAAAAGTGTGTAATTTTGACATCCGTTCCAGTGGAATTTGTTGAGGTTTGCTGGAGCCCAATTATGTCAGATGCCACTGAGAGGCATCTATCTTAGGTATACATTAAACTTGTATGTCAGGAATTCCCCCGGATGCATACATCAGAAAGACACCACTAACACAGTGTGAAACCAGCCTTAGGCTGGAATTCCCCTTGTTGTTTTTTTTTTTTGTTTTTTTTCTGGGGGCGGATGCCAAGAAAAATGACAATTCTGCCGCATGACGTTTTTTTGGGCAAAAAAATGCTGCGGCCAGATGTTTGCTATAAATCAATGAGAAATTGCAAAATACTTTTTCCACTTTGCGTTTTTCAGTTTTGCTTTTTTTTAAATTCTTTTGGCGTTTTCTCAATCCTTTTTAAATCGTTTTTCAAAATTGCAGCATATTGAGCCTATGGCGTTTTTCCCCTGAAATCGTGGCGTTTTTCTCCCATAGTCCATGGGAGTAAAAAATGGCAAGAAAAATGCCATGTGGGTTTTAGCTTTGGTGTTTTGCAGGTGTTTTTTATTGTTTTTTGGACTTTTGGATTTTAATAAAATTTCGTAGGGTACCATTAAAAAAATGTAAAAAAAAAAAAAAGATACAGTAGTGATGGAAAATTTGTATTTAACGAAATTTATCTTTTTTTATAACAAAATTTTAATTAATTTTTAAACAGGGATAAATTTATGTGTGCAGGCAGGGCACTAAAAATGCAGGCAACAATAATAAAAATGTGTGTGTGTTTTTTTTTTCGTTTTTTTTTTCTTTATTTTAATTTTTTTTTAGGTAGTAGTACTACTCCCTGCATGAAATACAGAGTTCCATGATGGCAGAAGTAGTACCTGTACTAATTGACAGATTCTTTTTGTTAAAATGAATTTTAAAAAATGTTTTTTTTTAAACAAAACTATTTTTCTTTATATTTAGGTTAGTGCAGGTGATGCAGCTGTTATTTTCCCTTTACTCTCTGTTACGCCGAGCACTCCGGGTCCCCGCTCCTCCCCGGAGCGCTCGCAGCGTTCTCTCATTCGCAGCGCCCCGGTCAGACCTGCTGACCGGGTGCGCTGCGATATTACTCCCAGCCGGGATGCGATTCGCGATGCGGGACGCGCCCGTTCGCGATGCGCATCTCGGCTCCCGTACCTGACCCGTTCCCCGTCTGTGTTGTCCCGGCGCGCGCGGCCCCGCTCCTTAGGGCGCGCGCGCGCCGGGTCTCTGCCATTTAAAGGGCCGCTGCGCCACTGATTGGCGCAGCAGGCCTAATCAGTATACTCACTTCCCCTGCACTCCCTCGCCGGATCTTGTTGCCATTGTGCCAGTGAAAGCGTTTCCTTGTGTGTTCCTAGCCTGTGTTCCAGACCTCCTGCCGTTGCCCCTGACTACGATCCTTGCTGCCTGCCCTGACCTTCTGCTACGTCCGACCTTGCTCTTGTCTACTCCCTTGTACCGCGCCTATCTTCAGCAGTCAGAGAGGTTGAGCCGTTGCTGGTGGATACGACCTGGTTGCTACCGCCGCTGCAAGACCATCCCGCTTTGCGGCGGGCTCTGGTGAATACCAGTAGCAACTTAGAACCGGTCCACCAACATGGTCCACACCAATCCCTCTCTGGCACAGAGGATCCACCTCCAGCCAGCCGAATCGTGACAGTAGATCCGGCCATGGATCCCGCTAAAGTCCCACTGCCAGTTGTCGCCGACCTCACCACGGTGGTCGCCCAGCAGTCGCAACAGATAGCACAACAAGGTCACCAGCTGTCTCAACTGACCGTGATGCTACAGCAGCTATTACCACAGCTCCAGCAACAATCTCCTCCGCCAGCTCCTGCACCTCCTCCGCAGCGAGTGGCCGCTTCCGGCTTACGATTATCCTTGCCGGATAAATTTGATGGGGACTCTAAGTTTTGCCGTGGCTTTCTTTCGCAATGTTCCCTGCACTTGGAGATGATGTCGGACTAGTTTCCAACTGAAAGGTCTAAGGTGGCTTTCGTAGTCAGCCTTCTGTCTGGGAAAGCTCTGTCATGGGCCACACCGCTCTGGGACCGCAATGACCCTGTCACTGCCTCTGTACACTCCTTCTTCACGGAGATCCGAAGTGTCTTTGAGGAACCTGCCCGAGCCTCTTCTGCTGAGACTGCCCTGCTGAACCTGGTCCAGGGTAATTCTTCTGTTGGCGAGTACGCCATCCAATTCCGTACTCTTGCCTCCGAATTATCCTGGAATAATGAGGCCCTCTGCGCGGCCTTTAAAAAAAGGCCTATCCAGCAACATTAAAGATGTGCTGGCCGCACGAGAAATTCCTGCTAACCTGCATGAACTTATTCATCTTGCCACCCGCATTGACATGCGTTTTTCCGAAAGGCGTCAGGAGCTCCGCCAGGATATGGACTTTGTTCGCACGAGGCGGTTTCTCTCCCCGGCTCCTCTCTCCTCTGGTCCTCTGCAATCCGTTCCTGTGCCTCCCGCCGTGGAGGCTATGCAAGTTGACCGGTCTCGCTTGACACCTCAAGAGAGGACACGACGCCGCATGGAGAACCTATGCCTGTACTGTGCCGGTACCGAACACTTCTTGAAAGATTGTCCTATCCGTCCTCCCCGCCTGGAAAGACATATGCTGACTCCGCACAAAGATGAGACAGTTCTTGATGTCTACTCTGCTTCTCCACGCCTTACTGTGCCTGTGCGGATATCTTCCTCTACCTTCTCCTTCTCTGCTACAACCTTCTTGGATTCCGGATCTGCAGGAAATTTTATTTTGGCCTCTCTCATCAACAGGTTCAACATCCCGGTGACCAGTCTCGCCAGACCCCTCTACATCAATTCTGTCAACAATGAAAGATTGGACTGTACCGTGCGTTACCGCACGGAACCTCTCCTAATGTGCATCGGACCTCATCACGAAAAAATTTAATTTTTGGTCCTCTCCAGCTGCACTTCTGAAATTCTTCTTGGATTACCGTGGCTTCAACACCATTCCCCAACCCTTGATTGGTCCACAGGAGAAATCAAGAACTGGGGTACTTCTTGTCACAAGGACTGTCTTAAATCGGTTCCCAGTACTCCTTGCCGTGACCCTGTGGTTCCCCCTGTATCCGGTCTTCCTAATGCTTATATGGACTATTCTGACGTTTTTTGCAAAAAGCAAGCTGAGACTTTGCCTCCTCACAGGCCTTATGACTGTCCTATTGACCTCCTCCCGGGTACAACCCCACCCCGGGGCAGAATCTATCCTCTGTCTGCTCCTGAGACTCTTGCCATGTCGGAGTACATCCAGGAGAATTTAAAAAAGGGGTTTATCCGCAAGTCCTCCTCTCCTGCCGGAGCTGGATTTTTTTTTGTGTCCAAAAAAGATGGCTCCCTACGTCCTTGTATTGATTACCGCGGACTTAATAAAATCACGGTAAAAAAACGCTACCCCTTACCTCTTATCTCGGAACTCTTTGATCGCTTACAAGGTGCCCACATCTTTACCAAACTGGACTTAAGAGGTGCTTATAATCTCATCCGCATCAGGGAGGGGGACGAATGGAAGACCGCATTTAACACCAGAGATGGACACTTTGAGTATCTGGTCATGCCCTTTGGCCTATGCAACGCCCCTGCCGTCTTCCAAGACTTTGTTAATGACATTTTTCGTGATCTCCTATATTCCTGTGTTGTGGTTTATCTGGACGATATTCTGATTTTTTCTGCCAACTTAGAAGAACACCGCCAGCATGTCCGCATGGTTCTTCAGAGACTTCGTGACAATCAACTTTATGCCAAAATGGAGAAATGTCTCTTTGAATGTCAATCTCTTCCTTTCCTAGGATACTTGGTCTCTGGCCAGGGACTACAAATGGACCCAGATAAACTCTCTGCCGTCTTAGATTGGCCACGCCCCTCCGGACTCCGTGCTATCCAACGTTTTTTGGGGTTCGCCAATTATTACAGACAGTTTATTCCACACTTTTCCACTATTGTGGCTCCTATCGTGGCTTTAACCAAGAAAAATGCCAATCCCAAGTCCTGGTCCCCCCAAGCGGAAGACGCATTTAAACATCTCAAGTCTGCCTTTTCTTCCGCTCCCGTGCTCTCCAGACCTGACCCATCTAAACCCTTCCTATTGGAGGTAGATGCCTCCTCAGTGGGAGCTGGAGCTGTCCTTCTACAAAAAAATTCTTCCGGGCATGCTGTGACTTGTGGGTTTTTTTCTAGGACCTTCTCCCGGGCGGAGAGAAACTATTCCATCGGGGATCGAGAACTACTGGCCATTAAATTGGCGCTTGAGGAATGGAGGCACCTGCTGGAGGGATCAAAATTTCCAGTTATCATATACACTGATCACAAGAATCTCTCCTACCTCCAGTCTGCCCAACGACTGAACCCTCGCCAGGCTAGGTGGTCGTTGTTCTTTGCCCGTTTTAACTTTGAAATCCATTTTCGCCCTGCTGACAAGAACATTAGGGCCGATGCCCTCTCTCGTTCTTCTGATGCCTCTGAAGTAGAGGTCTCTCCGCAACACATCATTCCTCCGGACTGTCTGATCTCCACTTCTCCAGCTTCCATCAGGCAAACTCCTCCAGGGAAGACCTTCGTTTCTCCACGCCAGCGTCTCGGGATTCTCAAATGGGGACACTCCTCCCACCTCGCAGGCCATGTGGACATCAAAAAATCCTTGCAACTCATCTCTCGATTTTATTGGTGGCCGACTCTGGAGACTGATGTTATTGATTTCGTGCGGGCCTGTACTGTCTGTGCCCGGGATAAGACTCCTCGCCAGAAGCCTGCTGGTCTCCTTCATCCTCTGCCTGTTCCTGAACAGCCTTGGTCACAGATTGGTATGGACTTTATTACGGACTTGCCCTCATCCCGTGGCAACACAGTTGTTTGGGTGGTCGTTGATCGATTTTCCAAGATGGCACATTTTATTCCTCTTCCTGGTCTTCCTTCAGCGCCTCAGTTGGCAAAGCAATTTTTTGTACACATTTTTCGCCTTCACGGTTTGCCCACGCATATCGTCTCAGATAGAGGCGTCCAATTCGTGTCTAAATTCTGGAGGGCCCTCTGTAAACAGCTCAAGATCAAATTAAACTTCTCTTCTTCTTATCATCCCCAATCCAATGGGCAAGTAGAAAGAGTTAATCAGGTCCTGGGTGACTATTTACGGCATTTTGTTTCCTCCCGCCAGGATGACTGGGCAGATCTTCTACCATGGGCCGAATTCTCATACAACTTCAGAGTCTCCGAATCTTCTGCTAAATCCCCATTTTTCGTGGTGTACGGCCGTCACCCTCTTCCGCCCCTCCCTACTCCCTTGCCCTCTGGTTTGCCCGCTGTGGATGAAGTGACTCGTGATCTTTCCACCATATGGAAAGAGACCCAAAATTCTCTTTTACAGGCTTCATCCCGGATGAAAAGATTTGCTGATAAAAAAAGAAGAACTCCCCCCATTTTTGCTCCCGGAGACAAGGTATGGCTCTCCGCTAAATATGTCCGCTTTCATGTCCCCAGTTATAAACTGGGACCACGCTATCTTGGTCCTTTCAAAATCAAGTGCCAGATCAACCCTGTCTCTCACAAACTCCTTCTTCCTCCTTCTCTCCATATTCCCAATGCCTTCCATGTCTCTCTCCTTAAACCACTCATTCTTAACCGCTTCTCTCCCAAAGTTGTTTCTCCCACTCCAGTTTCCGGATCTTCTGACGTCTTTTCTGTGAAGGAGATTCTAGCATCAAAGACGGTCAGAGGTAAAAGATTCTTCTTGGTCGACTGGGAGAATTGCGGCCCTGAGGAGAGATCCTGGGAACCTGAGGACAACATCCTGGACAAAAGTCTTATCCTCAGGTTCTCAGGCTCCAAAAAGAGGGGGAGACCCAAGGGGGGGGGGTACTGTTACGCCGAGCGCTCCGGGTCCCCGCTCCTCCCCGGAGCGCTCGCAGCGTTCTCTCATTCGCAGCGCCCCGGTCAGACCTGCTGACCGGGTGCGCTGCGATATTACTCCCAGCCGGGATGCGATTCGCGATGCGGGACGCGCCCGCTCGCGATGCGCATCTCTGCTCCCGTACCTGACCCGTTCCCCGTCTGTGTTGTCCCGGCGCGCGCGGCCCCGCTCCTTAGGGCGCGCGCGCGCCGGGTCTCTGCCATTTAAAGGGCCGCTGCGCCACTGATTGGCGCAGCAGGCCTAATCAGTATTCTCACTTCCCCTGCACTCCCTCGCCGGATCTTGTTGCCATTGTGCCAGTGAAAGCGTTTCCTTGTGTGTTCCTAGCCTGTGTTACAGACCTCCTGCCGTTGCCCCTGACTACGATCCTTGCTGCCTGCCCTGACCTTCTGCTACGTCCGACCTTGCTCTTGTCTACTCCCTTGTACCGCGCCTATCTTCAGCAGTCAGAGAGGTTGAGCCGTTGCTGGTGGATACGACCTGGTTGCTACCGCCGCTGCAAGACCATCCCGCTTTGCGGCGGGCTCTGGTGAATACCAGTAGCAACTTAGAACCGGTCCACCAACACGGTCCACGCCAATCCCTCTCTGGCAAAGAGGATCCACCTCCAGCCTGCCGAATCGTGACACTCTCCTACTGATTGTTCCACCATTGGCTCAGCCAATCACTATTCTGCCTCAGTCAGTTATAAGATGGTTTCATGTGGCCCTGACCAAACATCCACACGGTACATGGTTAAGTTTATTTTCCCACAATGCATTTCACATTGATAGCATGCCAATTCTTTGTTATCCATTGAGAAATGCATTGTTTGTCCTGATCTAAGCGTGGGAGCGGCTGCAGGTGGACGCTCCTTGTAATCCAATAATAGGTAGAAAAAACGTGAAGCTGAGCTCAGGGCAAGCAACAAAGCCATTTCACGGTCTCACACTTCCTCTGGCCAGAGGAAGGCCAGAGGAAGCGGAAGACCATGAAACGCTTCCATTGCCTGCCCTTCGCATAGCTTCGGCTGATGCAGCTTTCCACTCTTGCCAGTATGAGCAGCTTTTAAAGGGGTACTCCGGTGGGGAAAAAAAAAAATTTCAGATCAACTAGTGCCAGAAAATGTATTTTTTTATTTGTAAATTAGATTTGTAAATTACATCTATTTAAAAATCGTAATCCTTCCAGTACTTATCAACTGCTATATACTACAGAGAAATTTGTTGAAGTTCTTTCCAGGCTGACCACAGTGCCCTCCACCTTTGTCCGTGTCAGGAACTGTCCAGAGCGGAAAGGTTTTCTATGAGGACATGCTTCTAATCTGCACAGTTCCTGAAATGGACAGAGGGGTCAGCAAAGAGCACTGTGGTCAGACTGAAAAGAACTTCATAATTTTCTCTGTTGTATACACCAAATGATAAGTACTGGAAGGATTAAGATTTTTAAATAGTTGTAATTTACAAATCTATTATACTTTCTGGCACTAGTTGATTTAAAAAAAAAAAAAAAAACACCGGAGTACCCCTTTAAAATATGCTCATACTGGCAAGAGTGGAAAACTGCATCAGCTGAAGCTGAGCAGGCAATGGAAGCGTTTCATGGTCTTCCGCTTCTTCTGGCCTTAAAGGTGTACTCTGGTGGAAAACATTTTTTTTTTAATCAACTGGTGCCAGAAAGTTAAAACGATTTGTAAATGACTTCTATAAAAAAATCTTTACCCTTCCAGAACATTTTAGCAGCTGTATGCTACAGAGGAAATTCTATACTTTTTGAATTTCTTTTTTGTCTTGTCCACAGTGCTGCTGACACCTCTGTCCATGTCAGGAAATGTCCACAGCAGCATAGGTTTGCAATGGGGATTTCCCCTTCTCTGGACAGTTCCTGGTACGGGCAGCAGGTGTCAGCAGAGAGCACTGTGGACAAGACAAAAAAGAAATTCAAAAAGAAAAGAATTTCTTCCGTAGCATACAGCAGCTGATAAGTACTGGAAGGGTAAAGATTTTTTAATAGAAGTCATTTACAAATCTGTTTAACTTTCTGGCACCAGTTGATTTAAAAAAAAGTTTTCCACCCGCGTACCCCTTTAAGTAATTTACAAATCTAGATAAAATCGGAGAGGCTCTTGACAGACTAGTCACCACAAAGGCCTGAGACGCCCAACTGACACCTATACCCATGGTGCCCAGAAACTATAAAAATAAATATATGGATTTGGGCCTCAAGGTCACTGATATTATATTTATTTCAATAAAATAGTATTGGTATGTACCATACAAGTAAATAAGGAGAGGGATACAGTATAAAATACAATAGATTTGCTTCTCAAATTAAAGTCAGATATTTATTATATACCCACAAAGACCAGTATATGGTGGGTTAATTAATTATTTGAACCTATAGATCACCTTAGTGATCCAACTAAACCCTTTTTCCCATATACCCAGTAAAATAGTGCTTTATTCACAATGGCACATAATAAGTGATTTAAAATCCTAGTGCACATCTACTCCCAGTACATCATTGTACCATACTGGTCACAGAATATGAACGCCTCATGCGCTGCAGTTGCTGGGCTATTAACTGGGTAGATGTGACACTATATTAAAACACACTACACCTCGGCCCCCCTCAACATGTTTCACTGCTTCCACAGCTTTGTCAAGAGGAACAGCGGGGCACTGAGGGAAGACGCCATGACGGGGGTTTATAATACCTCCCCTTGTGACATAATTCTATCAGGATGCACTGTAGTGATTGGTCAGTACCGCTCCATACCAATCACATCCCTGTATATCTAAATGACAATCACACTGACCTATAAACATGCTCAACACTGCATCAATCATCTGCTTATACATCCTGACAGCGATTAGGTACCGGCGCTGTAACCCCTGTAGCCTCTCGCTGTATCAGGCCAACATGCGCGATGACCCCTGCGCGTACACTTACACTCTTTCAGCCCATCAGCATCTCCGAAACTGTGCCGCGCACGCGCTAAAACTTAGAGCCTGGAGCGCCTGGATATCATTACGGCGCACGCGTTGACATTCATGCTTTCTGCCGCTTCATATCCGCGGCCTGTGTCGCGCTCCCGATCCCCGAAGCTGCGCGTGCACAAGCTCTTCCAGGTACGTATAGGATTCATTTTGATCAGTCCCCAAAATTTTAGTCCCCTTGTGGACATCTCTCATATGTCTCGCTGGGGGTGTGTCTGTACCAGTGCGAATGGTGCTAAGGTGTTGGGAGATACCTCTCCTCAGTTGTTGAGTCGTTTTTCCTACATACAACATCATGCATTCGCACTGGGCTATATACACCAAAATTGACTTAGGATATTCAAAATCCGGTGGTTATGTTCGTCATATGTTCCAATAAAGCGACAATCTTGTGTTCTGGATCAGAAGTAACTTTATTTCGTAACAATTTCTGGGAGTATTGTGTGCTCTCGCGAAGGCCCGATGTAGGACCCTCTTCGGGCATCCCCGTTTAATGAACCGATCATACAGGATCCTACTCTCCTGTAGAAATGCTTCTTGACTGGAGCTATTCCTCTTTGCCCGGAGGTATTGACCAACCGGTATCCCTCTCTTGAGGGGGCCAGGATGATAACTGCCCCACTCAAGGAAACTATTTGTAGAGGTAGGTTTCCTATAAATTCTTGTTTGGACACTACCTTCACTATCCAAAGAAATCTCGAGGTCCAAAAAATTTATGGTGCTCTTGTGTATTTCAGAAGTGAAAAACATACCAATATCGTTAGTGTTAAGTGTCTTAACAAATTGGTTAAATAATTCTACAGTGCCGTCCCAAAAAATCAATACATCGTCAATGAAACGTGCCCAAAATAAAATGTGAGAAGTGTAGTGATGGTGAGTGTCTGAAAAAAAACAATTAAATCCTCCCACCACCCTAAAAATAAATTAGCAAAATTTGGTGCACATGCCGTGCCCATTGCTGTGCCTTTGTGTTGTAAATAATATTTTCCATCGAAAATAAAATAATTGTGAGTAAGCAAAAACTTAAGCAGTGTCAAAATAAATAAATTGTGCTCAGTGAATTGTAACCCCCTGGTGCGTAAAAAGTGATCCCCTGACTTTATACCCAAATCATGCCTGATATTGGTGTATAGTGCCTCTACATCGAGACTGGCCACAAAAGTTGTAGGCGGGAATGAGATTTCTTGGAGTCTTGCCTCCGCATCTCCAGTGTCTCTTAAGTATGACAGCAAAGTATGGACAAACGGGGCAAGCATCTGATTCACATATAGGCTTATACCCTCTGTGAGATTTCCCAGATATGATGGGACGTCCGGGCACAGGGATCTTCTTTTTGTGGATCTTGGGTAGGGCGTATATTGTTGCCACTGTAGGTTTGGGGTTCAACATGACCTTGAATTCATCTTCTGAGATTAAATTCCTACTTTTTGCATCAGTCAATAATGTTCTCAATTCATCAACATATCCCTCTGTAGGATTTACTCCTAAGCGCTGGTAAGTTGTTTCATCCTGAATTAGCCTCTGTACCATTTCATAATAGTCAGTTTTATTCATGGCTACAATGTTGCCCCCCTTGTCGGAGGGCTTAATAATTATTTCTGGATTATTGCGTAGTTCTGATAGGGCTCGGCCCTCTTCAGGTGTCAAGTTGCTACTAAAGTTTCTTGGTTTCAATTTCTCCAGCTGTATGCTCACCATTTGCACAAATATGTTGATATTGCTGAATTGAGAAAAATTTGGGGTGGTACGACACTTAGGTTTTAAATTGGAGCAAGGGGGTGAAGGTCTATAAACTCCACTCTCACTTTCTTCCAGCAATTTATACAGGTCCGATACTGCTTGATTATCACGAATAGCGTTCATGTCATTGCCTCTTTGTTTAGGTACTTTGTGTAATGCGAGTTTCCTCGCAAAGAGATTAACATCCTTAATCCACTCAAACGAGTCGAAACTTGGTGTTGGTGTAAATGACAAACCTTTCTTCAAGAGATTTTGCTGATCTATGGTGAGCATGTATGATGATAAATTACATATTTGCATCTCATTGTCCTTGTTTATATCTGCTTGGGTCTGGATGGGTATGCCCATCTCTCTCTGTCCCGCAGTTGAACCCCTTCGCCTAAAAAAAGGGGGAGAAGAGGTTGGTTCGTATTTTGTGAGTGAACTACAGGTGTAATCTGTGCAGCCGTAGTGACCACTGGTTGCTGAACCAGTGGTGTACACTGCAATGCTGAGGCTTATGACGTGGTAAATGGGGAGGGTTCTCCATTTCTGTTGATTATGGAGGGATTCTGAACTGTATGATGGAGTGGTACTGCATTTCCTACCCATTGTGGCTGTAACACTGTACTGCCGCTGTAACTACCACTTCCGCTATTCTGAGTATTAGTGGTATTATCCTATTGTACACAACCGGTATGGTCCTGTACACGACCGAAATATTCATAAATCCTCTTTGCAACAAAACAATATAATCACCAGCTGACCATTACCAGTGAAAGACGTGCCTAAAAATTACCTTTTATTTCCATTCTTAAAATTAATAAAAGCAACATATATGTGAATATTGTGCTTGTATTATGACATAATACAAGCACAATATTCACATATATGTTGCTTTTATTAATTTTAAGAATGGAAATAAAAGGTAATTTTTAGGCACCTCTTTCACTGGTAATGGTCAGCTGGTGATTATATTATTAGTGGTATTACCAGCAGGTGGACCCTGACGTTGGTATGAGTTGTTGGTACCCTGGTATTGTTGGTTACCCTGATATTGTTGGGTACCCTGATGTTGTTGGGTACTATTAGGACCTCTAGGATATTGTCTCCTATAAGGGGCTCTCTTCCTGCTCTTATTCCTAGGTTATCTATTGCCTGGATTTTTTCCACCACTGTTAGTATTCGTTGGGTCGTCAGACTCAGAAAACTCTGACTCCGAAATATCAGTATATTTACTATACAAATTGTCAGTAGGCTTTCTCGTATACACCTGTCCAGAGTCGAAGTCTCTTTTGTCGCGTAAATATTTTTTATGCTTTTTTTCTTTGATCTCAGATTGAAATGTCTAAATATTACGTTGTAACCGTTGCTCAAGGTTAACAAATTCAGTATTGTCTTTAAAAGTCTGTATCTCTTCCAATTTGGTTGAGATATAGCCATATATTAGATGGCATCATATCTATATTGTTTCTTGCAACATCAGTCCTCCAGTAGCGATGTCCTTATTGTAGTTCTGGAGGGATCTACGGGAATGGATGGACCTGTAAATGTAAGAAGAAATGTATTACAATGAAGCGTATGGGATTAAATACACATTATTAGGGAGTTAACTGGAGATAATCCAGCGTGGAAGATATATATATATATATATATATATATATATATATATATATATATATATATATGAATATGCTGGTTGGGGTACAGAAGGGGTGCCCCATGTATATAATAACTGAATATGTGTCCTATACCATTTATTTAGGGACATATATAACCAGATTAGTTAGACAGGTTAATATCTTTAAACCATCATAGGGTGTATGATCCGTGTGTTATATATATCTACCATATTAATTGTTGTGTATATCCATCACATTGGGTGTATGTTTCCCACAGTGTGTGGATGTGTCAGGATGGACACATGAAATGATACATGCCATAACCAGGTTAATATATTGAGGAAGATAGCAATTGTGGTTGACACACAGGAACAATAATATCACTTTGAGCCGATTATAATCATTGTACACTAACAAGAAAAGTATAACTCATGAATGTATAGTAGTGAAGGTAAACTTATATCGGCAGTGGGATATACTGTATGGGACCCTATACGTACCTGGAAGAGCCTGTGCACGCGCAGCTTCGGGGATCGGGAGCGCGACACGGGCCGCGGATATGAAGCGGCCGAAAGCATGAATGTCAGCGCGTGCGCCATTATGATATCCAGGCGCCCCAGGCTGTAAGTTTTAGCACGTGCGCGGCACAGTTTCAGAGATGCTGATGGGCTGAAAGAGTGTAAGTGTACGCGCAGGGGTCATCGCGCATGTTGGCCTGATACAGCGAGAGGCTATGTGCCGGTGCAAGGGTTACAGCGCCGGTATGTAATCGCTGTCAGGATGTATAAGCAGATGATTGGTGCAATGTTGAGCATGTTTATAGGTCAGTGTGATTGTCATTTAAATATACAGGGATGTGATTTGTATGGAGCGGTACTGACCAATCACTACAGTGCATCCTGATAGAATTATGTCACAAGGGGAGGTATTATAAACCCCCGTCATGGGGTCTGCCCTCAGTGCCCCGCTGTTCCTCTTGACAAAGCTGTGGAAGCAGTGAAACATGTTGAGGGGGGCCGAGGTGTAGTGTGTTTTAATATAGTGTCACATCTACCCAGTTAATAGCCCAGCAACTGCAGCGCATGAGGCGTTCATATTCTGTGACCAGTATGGTACAATGATGTACTGGGAGTAGATGTGCACTAGGATTTTAAATCACTTATTATGGGCCATTGTGTATAAAGCACTATTTTATTGGGTATATGGGAAAAAGGGTTTTGTTGGATCACCAAGGTGATCTATAGGTTCAAATAGATATTTATTATAGTAATATTATATAGTAAAATTCCCTTGGGTATGTCACAGGGTCCTCGTGACCACCCTCCGGCTACTTACAGTAAAATAAATAAAATAATAATAAAAAAAGAATATAACAATACTGCTACTAGTGATCAAAAGTACATAGTGATATTCACAGATGATGCGCCTTGTAGTCAGTTGAAAGTAAATGTTTATCTTTATAAGGCAGTATGGGACTTGGAGTCGCCATAGTAGTTAATCACTCATATGCATATTGTAATCCTATGGTAGTGCAGATGCCATTGTAGATACTATTGCATGAAGATCCTTAATAGAATGAATTAGCTACTCACCCCTCCGTATATACAGCAAGATAATGAAAGTCAAATGGTGCACTGCACCTCTCACCTATCCCGGTAGTGTTCGCAGCCCGGGAGATAGCAGGTAAGTGAGGCTCCGCCTGGCGGTGGTCCTAGAGTTGTCTGCGCCAGGCGGATTTTACTGGATTTTACTGTAATCAGGGCTCAAGTCCTGCAGGAACGCGCAGGAACTGAGTTCCTGCACTTTTTTTACAGCAGGAACACTGTTCCCATTAGCAGGAGTTCTGCAGAACCAGCTTTTGAGTGGAAATCTTGGGTGAGTTAATGCACTTTTTTTTCCTAGGACTTGACCCCTGACTGTAATAAGCCGACAGCCCGTCGCTTGTTGTCCGGCATCCAAGGTGTGATGGTGAAAATAAAATCCGGCTTTATTTCAGGTTACACATATAGGAGTGCAGACACGATAAAATCTGACGTGTTTCACTCTGGAAGCGCTTAATCATAGACAACAGACACATACCTATATCTGTTTTGATTGTGAGTTCTTGCAGTATGTATATGTGTATATATATATACATATATATATATATGTGTGTGTGTGTGTGCGTGTGTTTGCGTGTGTATATATATATATATATATATATATATATATATATATATACGTGCTAACTTTGAGTTTAAGCAGTGTTTACCGTCCGGGGTGCCTCCGGGTGTTGCGGGGCTGGAGCTCCCAGCATGCCTGGATAGGCATGCTGGGAGTTGTAGTTGAGAAACAGTGGTATAAAGCCTAATCTACTAGAGACAGAAATCAAGTAGACTGATGCAGATTTGCACTAATTAACAATGGATGTAATGTCACTGTTTAGGGGAGGGGTTAAGCCTATTTATACTTCTCAGAAACTCCTAAAACCATTACTGAATGAGCTACTGAACAAAAGACTTATGGAGGTCTTGAAACGCGTCCAGCCTATACCTGAATATATGTATAACCATATACTGCTGCTTTGATATTGGCTATATTGATTGTTAGTGCCCTGTCAATCAAAACACTTCCTACGTGGATACACGAGGACACTGCAACTATTCATCCCCGCTACATCATCTGTATCCGCTTCACAAGAAGTTTCCATCTGGACAGGCACCAGCAGAAAGATTTCTGCACGTATCTCCGGCCGGAGCCTCACTTATCTGCTATCTCCCAGGCTGCAAACACTACCGGGATAGGTGAGAGGTGCAGCGCACCATTTGACTTTAACTATCCTGCTGTATATACGGAGGGGTGAGTAGCTAATTCATTCTATTAAGGATCTTCATGCAATACTTTAGCATCTACAATGGCATCTGCACTACCATAGGATTAGAATATGCATATGAGTGATTAACTACCACGGCGACTACATGTCCCATACTGCCCTATAAAGACAAACATTTACTTTCAACTGACTACAAGGCGCTTAATGCCTTTCTAATCAGCTGTGAATATCACTATTTGATCACTAGCAGCAGAATTGTTACATTCTTTTTTTTATTATTGTTATTTTAAGTATCTTACTGTAAGTAGCCAGAGGGTGGTCACAAGGGCCCTGTGACATACCTAAGGGAATTTGACTATATAATATTACTATAATAAATATCTGGCTTTAATTTGAGAAGAAAATCTGTTGTATTTTATACTGTATCCCTCCTTATTTACTTGGATGGTACATACCAATATTATTTTATATATAAACACTGTATTTATCGGGGTATACCACCCACCGGCCTATAACACGCACTCTCATTTTATCAAGGATATTTGGGTAAAAAAAAGTTTTTTACCCAAATATCCTTGGTAAAATGAGGGTGCATGTGTATACCCCGATACACTATTTCTGACCCGGCAGTAGCCCCCAGGAAAGGCAGGGGGAGAGAGGCCGTCACTGCCGGCTTCTCTCTCCCTGCCTTTCCTGGGGTCTAGAGCCCTGCTGCCGCCGCTTTTCTCCCCCTGGCTATCGGTGCCGCTGCCCCATTGCCGGCGCAGCTGCCCTGTTGCCTCCCCCATCCCTGGTTTTATAATAACCTGTTGCCAGGGTCGGGTCCGCGCTGCTTCTGGCTCCGGTGTGGCGTCTCCTGCGTCGTTACTATGCGCTGCGAGGTGCAATGATGAGTGAAGTCTTCAACGCGACGTCACTCGTCATTGCGCAGCGCATAGCAACGACGCAGGAGACTCCACACCGGAGCCAAAAGCAGCGCGGACCCGACCCCGGCAACATGTAATTATAAAACTGGGGATGGGGAAGGCAATGGGGCAGTGGCGCCGATAGCCAGGGGGAGAGAAGCGGCGACAGCAGGGCTCTAGACCCCAGGAAAGGCAGGGGGAGAGAAGCGGGCAGCGACGGCCTCTCTCCCCCTGCCTTTCCTGGGGGCTTCTGCGGGGTCAGAAAAAACAGGGATGGAGGAGGCAATGGGGCAGCGGCGTCGGCAGTCTCTTGACCCCAGGATAGGCAGGGGCAGAGAATCGGGCAGCGACGACAGGTCTCTGGACCTGCAAAAGCCGATGCAGTTCATTGATTTAAAGCGCCTGCTTTAAATCATTGAACTACAGGGGCTTATCGGCGTATAACACGCAGATAGACTTTAGGCTAAAAATTTTATCCTAAAAAATGCGTGTTATACGCCGATAAATACGGTATATATAACATCCGTGACCTTGAGCCCCAAAACCATGTATTTATTTCTATCATTTACAAATCTGTTCAACTTTTTGGCACCAGTTGATTAAAAACATTTATTTTCCACTTGTTTCTACCAGAGTTCCCTTTTAATGGATAATAATATTTTATTAGGTGAGTGCCAATCATCAATTTTCCTACTTTCTGCAATTTCTTTCTTTTTTTTTTATAAGGCACAATATATTTTTGGGGTATTTTGGCCTGCCTTATACTTAGTGACATTTGATGTTTTAAGGTGTTTTGCTAGGGGATTTCTTTACCAGTGGTGCCGCCCTGCTATTCCTCTCTAGTGTGCCTTTACTTTAAGTAATGTGTTGCCCTAAACAGTGTTGTGCCTAGATTGCACAACACATTCTCGTAGCACATACACACATAGGGAGAGATTTATCAAAACCTGTCTAGAGGAAAAGTTGCTGAGTTGCCCATAGCAACCAATCAAATTTCTTCTTTCATTTTTGAAAAGGCCTGTGAAAAATGTAGCGGGAGAGCAGATATCACACTGTCACTATTTTTTTTTTCTTTATTTAGTAGCCACAGAAAAATATTAAAAAAAAATTATATACTCAGTTAATGGGAACTAATTATGAGATTTTTTATCATATATAATGTGTGGCAACTCATTATATATGGTAAAATCTTCTTCCTCACCATCCTCGGGGGACAGTCCTGCCTGCATCTGTGGTGAGGATATGAAGTTGGTGAGCTATACTTACCTAGTCCAGTCTTCTCCAGCTGTAATCACGCCCCCTCCGCTGATTGACAGCTCTGGCATGGCCAGTGTCATCACTCTGCTTCATCTGCTTAGGAGGCAGAGCTGTCAATCACGCTGAGGAGGCGTGATTACAGCTGGAGAAGAAGGAACTAGGTAAGCTGATTTGGACCTCGCAATTACCAGCTTTAGGATCTTAAGGGTTAACAGCATAGCAGCGGTGAAAGGCTATTAACTGCGGCCCCCGGCTGTTGATTCCAGTCGGGGGGCATGCGGTAAAGAGCGGGATGATGTCCCAATCCTACTCCGATGCCAGTCCCTCCTTCCCAGGAAGTACCCATATGCACTATAGTGGGAAAGGGTTAACATCTGTTGTGGGTAAAATTTGGGAGTGTTTTCTGAGAGATGCTATTCTGAAAATAACCTTCTAACACTGCATTAGCATGGGTTTATAAGGAATCTGTCCTGTCAGACTAATCTGATCAGCTTCTATGAGGAGGTCAGTTATAAATTGGAGTGGGTTAAAGTTGTGAATGTTGTGTATCTGGACTTTTCTAAAGCATTTGATACTGTGCCACAGGAAAGGTTAAATAATGAGGATGCTGTAATTAGGTGAAAATATATGTAAGGTGATCACCGCAGAAGAAATTTGTTGTGTATTTGTATACACAGTATGTAATGTATATATTTAGTGCCATTGTAAATATTACTGCTGTGACTGATTTAGAATCCTGATCCATATTTCCCTGTTTTCTATGGCTGTTGATTATTATGCCTTGTGAGTTATTTTCCTCCTTCCCTTTCCTCCTCCATTTTAGTAAAGCAACAGGACTTTAAACAGTATTTTCCAAAGTTTCAGCTTAAAGGAAAACAGTTATCCTGTTCACCCATTCTAAACCCAATACACTAGGTTATAGTGTGGGTGAACAGGAGACCTATGCGAGGTCAGCGAGTTAAATACGTACCTTCAGTCCAACACTGTGTCCCGCCGAAGGTCCGCTTCTATCTTCAGTGAATTGCGCTCTGGAATATTTATGATCACTGGTCACGTGAGGCCTCAGTAGTGCAAGCGACCAAGCCCATTTTGCCCTTAAAAGGTCACTCCACTGGCCAGCATTCGGAACATTTAGTTCAAACGCTATGTGCGTTCTGTGGGGGTCGGCCACACCCCCTCCTGATGTCACGCCTTGCCCCTCAATGCAAATCTATGGGAGGGGGCATGAGAGCCGTCATGCCCCCTCCCATAACCCTGCATTGAGGGGCGTGGCCGACCCCCGCAGCGCGCACACAGCATTGGGAACTAAATGTTCCGAATGCTGGAGAGTGGAGTAACCCTTTAATGACCAGGCCAATTTTGTTTTTATCTCCTCCCCCTCAAAAAACCATAACACTTTCAATTTTGCACTTGAAAACCCATATAAGAGCTTGGATTGTGCGTCACCAATTGTACCTTGTAATGACATCAATCATTTCATAACAAAATCTACAGCAAAACTGTAAAAATTGTGTCGAAATTGAAAAAAAAAAACATTTAGCAATTTTTGAAGGCTTCCATTTCTATGCAGTGCACTTTTTGGCAAAAATTACACCTTATCTTTATTCTGTATATGGTTCCAATGATACCCAATTCATGTAGGTTTTATTTTATTTTACTACTTTTAAAAAATTATAAATCCATGCACCAAAATTTATATCTTATAATCTGACCCCTATAACTTTTTTTATTTTTCCACATATGGGGTTATATGAGGGCTCATTTTTTTTGATATATAAAGTTATCAAAAATGCACAGTTTTGGACTTTGGTGTGTTTATATGTGTTTGCCATGGTGTTATTTTACATGTACGTAGCTGGCCAGATCCTCAGAGCACAGATCAGACGGTGAGGACTCAGGGAAGTGCCCTCCCGCCATCCACCCAGCTGATTGGGACCTGCGATTTCACCGCGGTTGTCCCAATCAGCTGCCCTGAGTTAACCAGCAGCATTACCTCGCTGTAATGTCTGTTTCTGTGTTCTTGCATTTTTCCATTTTAGGTCCTGTTCAGACTTTGTTTTTATGTTTGAACAGTTTTTGTGCTAATTCTTCCTTGGGTTGGATGAGTTAATGCTTTTAGCCTATGATAGCTTGGGTGCGGTTTTAAAACCAGAGCTCTGCTGATACTCTGGGCTGGTGATTAGTTCTACTCTGACTATGACTGTTAAAATCTGTGTTTTAACCATGGTTATGATTCCTGTTATGATATAGATTTTAGTCTGTTTGGTTTTAAGCACATCTGTCAGTTTTTAGGATTATGTATGTCTGTTCTGCTTTAACCTTTATATCTGTGTTCACACTGTTAGTCTTGTGCTTGTACTCATGCTCAGTATTTAGTATTCCTGTTTAGAGTCCTGACCAATATTCCTCCATGTTATGGAGTTTGGTTTTCTAATATTCCTGTTTGTTATCTTGATCCGTATTCCTCCATGTTTTGGAGTTTGGTTTTTGCAGTTTTTCTCTGGAGTCTGTTCATACTCATCCGGTTCTCAGTCTAGTGTTCCGTGTATTATATTTCTGTTTCCTTCTAGGCCAGTATCCTGATCACACAGTGGAGTGTGCCCGCTAGTCCATTTGGCTTTGGTATTGATGTCCCTCCATGTTTGGAGTGGGGAGCCTACTGTGTTCTTTGTTCTGTGTTCAGTGTCAACAGTGTTCTATGTTTCCTGATCTGTCTAGTTTTTGACATTCAGTTCATCTTGAAGTGAATGGAGCCAAGTTGTAATGCCACACCCAAAGTGGAGACAGACAGGGAGCAGTCTTTGAAAGAAAATAGGTCTGGTTTTCTGGCATCTCCTGTTTTTTGCTGAATCATTATTCCATATCTAATATTGTTCATGTATATATATCTGTCAATATTCTTGATTCCGGTTTCGGAACTGTAGGTTGGTACGCCTTATCTGGCCTTGTTAGTATTTATATCCTGCCTGGTTTATCTGGTTGTTTTTGTTGTCCTGTTACATTTCTGACCTTTCCCCGACTATGTACTGTATTATTTATGTACCTTTAAGCCCATTGCACTTTAGCACAGGAAGGGACTGGCTCTAAATTGTCGATCTGCCGTTTAGAACTGATGGGCAAGTAGGCAAATGTTTCTAGGGACAACTTAGGGCTTACTCTCCCTGTCCACCTCTGGTCATGACACCCTCATTTTAGATGCCGTGATCAACTTTGATGCCAGGCATTAACCGTGGGTCCTGGCTGCCCATAGCAACCGGGACCCACCGGGTGTGAAGCGTGCTCAACTCGTGAGCACACTTCAAGCCCCAGTAATGAGATCAGGGTGTATAGGTGTACTGTGTCCTTAAAGGGATCATCCAGGAAAAAACTTTATATATGTAATATACAGTACAGACCAAAAGTTTGGACACACCTTCTCATTCAGAGCTTTCTTTATTTTCATGACTATGAAGGCATTAAAACTATGAATTAACACATGTGGAATTATAGACATAACAAAAAAGTGTGAAACAACTGAAAATATGTCATATTATAGGTTCTTCAAAGTAGCCACCTTTTGCTTTGATTACTGCTTTGCACACTCTTGGCATTCTCTTGTTGAGCTTCAAGGGGTAGTCACCTGAAATGGTTTTCACTTCACAGGTGTGCTGGTGTGGAGGAGGAGGTGTGATGGGGGTGCTTTGCTGGTGACACTGTTGGGGATTTATTCAAAATTGAATACCACAGCATCTTGCAGCGGCATGCTATTCCATCCGGTTTGCGTTTAGTTGGACCATCATTTATTTTTCAACAGGACAATGACCCTAAACACACCTCTAGGCTGTGTAAGGGCTATTTGACCAAGAAGGAGAGTGATGGGGTGCTGCGACAGATCACCTGGCCTCCACAGTCACCGGACCTGAACCCAATCGAGATGGTTTGGGGTGAGCTGGACTGCAGAGTGAAGGCAAAAAGGGCAAACAAGTGCTAAGAATCTCTGGGAACTCCTTCAAGACTGTTGGAAGACCATTTCAGGTGACTACCTCTTGAAGCTCATCAAGAGAATGCCAAGAGTGTGCAAAGCAGTAATCAAAGCAAAAGGTGGCTAGAACCTAGAATATGACATATTTTCACACTTTTTTGTTATGTATATAATTCCACATGTGTTAATTCATAGTTTTGATGCCTTCAGTGTGAATCTACAATTTTCATAGTCATGAAGATAAAGAAAACTCTGAATGAGAAGGTGTGTCCAAACTTTTGTTCTGTATATATATACACTGCTAGCACAAAGATATAGATAAAACATGAAAAGCTATACAGCTATGGTGCAAAAAATGGAAATATAAAATTGTGAAGTTATGAAATAGTGAGGTACTTAACTTGCAATTTGGTGGCCAAAAAGCTTGGACCATCCCACTATGGTAAGGTGCCCTCATTGGACGGACCCTACACTATGAATATGCCTCTGTGTGATCAGTTCAGCAGGCACTGCAGGACCTGAAACATCCAAGACACCTTATATACACCTGATAGAGGTGGGTGGGTGCAAGAGCCAACATGGAGATAGCCACTCCCCCGTATGTGTAATACAGACAAAGGATAAGTTAGCCAGCACTATTGATTCCAAACTATTATATGGACCTGGCTTACAGGTCCACGCTGCTTGGCTAAATATACAGCAGCAGAAGAATACAGCAGCTGTTTCTGTGTGCTGCTGTATTCTTCTGTTGCTATATATATATATATATATATATATATATATATATATATATATAATTTATATTTTATATATCAACTGGCTCCAAAAAGTTAAACAGAGTTGTAAATTACTTCTATTAAAAAATATTAATCCTTCCAGTACTTATGAGCTGCTGAAGGTGAGTTGTTATTTTCTGTCTAAGTGCTTTCTGATGACACCTGTCTCGGGAACTGTCCAGAGTAGAAGCAAATCCCCATAGCAAACCTCTTCTACTCTGTGCAGTTCCCGAGACAAGCAGAGATGTCAACAGAGAGCACTGTTGCCAGACAGAAAAGAACAACTCAACTTCAGCAGCTGATAATTATTGGAAGGATTAAGATTTTTTAATAGAAGAAATTTACAAATCTGTTTAACTTTCTGGAGCCAGTTGATATATAAAAAAAAAGTTTTTTCCTGGAATACCCCTTTAAGTACCAGGACGCAAGGGCATACCTGTACGCCCTTCATCCTAAAGGGGTTAAGAACACAGCCCATTTTGGCCATGAGGATGCAGCGAGTTTCCTTCTTTGCATTTTTGTTTTTTAAGGGCCTTTTATTTTTCCATCTACATACCCATATGTATGACCAATTGTACTTTGTAATTGTACTTTTTCATCTTACCATAAAATGTACATTGCAACCCAAAAAATATTATTTATGGGGGAAATTGAAAAGAAAACCACAGTTTTGCAGTTTTGGGGGGTTCCATTTTAACGGTAAAATTGACATGGTATATTTATTCTGTGGGTCAATAGCATTAAAATTATACCCATGTTTACATGCTTATCTATTATTGTACTGCTTTTAACAAAAGTCAAACTTTTTAAACGAAACAAGTACCGTATTTATCAGCGTATAACACGCATTTTTTAGGCAAAAATTTTTAGCCTAAAGTCTATCTGCATGTTATACGCCAATAAACTGTTTTTGACCCCGAAGAAGCCGCTCCGTTGCTGCCCGCTTCTCTGCCCCTGCCTATCCTGAGGTCCAGAGACCGCCGTCGCCACTGCCCCATTTCCTCCCCCATCCCGGTTTTACAATAACCTGTTACCGGGGTCCGCGCTGCTTCTGGCTCCGGTGTAATGAAGAAAACTGTTTCTTGAAGCGCTCTGTGTCCCATGTCCTGCATTGTTGCTATTCGCTGCGCAATGTTGAGTGACGTCTTCAACGCGACGTCACCGTCTGTCGCCCGGCACACAGTGACAGCTAAGGATGCCTCCAGAGCCAGAAGCAGCGTGGACCCCGGGAACAGGTAATTATAAAACCGGGGATGGGGTAGGTAATGGGGCAGTGGCGGCGGCAGTCTCTGGATAGCCAGGGGGAGAGAAGCGGTGGCAGCAGGACTCTAGACCCCAAGAAAGGCAGGGGGAGAGAATCGGGCAGAAACAGTCTATCAGGGTATACACATGCACACACACGCACCCTCATTTTACCAAAGATATTTGGGTAAAAAACTTGTTTTTCCCAAATATCCTTGGAAAAATGAGGGTGCGTGTTATAGGCTGGTGCGTGGTATATCCCGATAAATACGGTATGGTTAAAGGGGTTATCCAGGAATCGAAAACCAGACCTATTTTCTTTCAAAGACCACTCTGTCTGTCTCCACTTTGGGTGCGGTTTTAAAACTTGGCTCCATTCACTTCAATAGAACTGAGCTGCAGAACCACACCCAACCTGGGGACAGACAGGGAGAGGTTTTTCGATTCCTTGATAACCCCTTTAACCCCTTCCCGCTACAGGACATATGCATACATCCCAGCACCGACATGTTCGCGCACTGCGGCGCTCAGTTTAGGAGATTAGCGGTGGGACCCAGCTGTCAATCACAGCAAAGGTCCTGCCGCAGCTGACGGGGCCACGATTGTGCCAGTCCCGGCAGCATTAACCCCATAGATGCCGTGATCAATCCTGATCACAGCATCTATGGTGTTGACAGGGGGAGGGTGCTCCCCCTGTTACTAACGGCGACACCGCGATACGATCATGGGTCACCATCTGATGGTCTCCTGTCTGCCAGATATGGAAGCCTGTGAGATCCAGCCATAACTGGTTATACTGTGCTGCGCTAAAAATGGATTCCAGCATAGTATAACCTGTAAAAAGTGGAAAATAAAATAATAAGGTTCTTCAATAAAAGTAAGAGGTGTAATAAAAAATAAATGCCTTTCCCCCCAAAAAAGCGCTGAATTATCATTAAAAAAACACAAATCATATACATGCTAGGTATTGCCACATCCGTAATGAGGTGTACTATAAAGCTGTAATGTAATTATAGAATGGCGTAAAAAAAAATAGCTAAATTTCCCAAGTTTGGAACAAATAGCGTAATAAAAAAGATCAAAAGGTAGCATGTATCGCAAAAAATTATACCAATAAAATGTACAGCTTGTCCCGCAAAAAATAAGCCATAACTCAATGGCGTCAGGGGAAAAAATTAAAAAGTTATGGCTGTTAGAAAATGATAACACAAAAAAGTAAAAAAAAGAAGTTTGCTCAGAAGGGATAAAAAAAGAACATAAAAACTACATAAAATGGGTATTGCCATAATCTTACCGACCCACAGAATAAATATAACATCACTTTTACAGTACAGTGAACACCATAGAAAAAAAAAATTTTAACGCCAGAAATTTTCCAGTTTTCCCAATATTTTGGAGTTTTTCACAAAAAATGCTGCATGTGTCAACAAAAATGCACCACTTATATAAAGTACAATATGTCATGAAAAAACTATCTTAGAATCCCTCCACTCAGAAAAGGCATTCTAAAGTTATTATCATTTAAAGAGACACATTTTTTTTTTTTTTTTTAAAGAGCCTAGCCATTAAGGTGGTTCTCCACCATAAGGTGATTTTGGTGCAGAATTGGCAGACAGTAATGGACATGCTTAGGAAGGATCTGCACTTGTCTTGGGGCTAAATGGCTATGTTGTGAAATTTGTAGATAAAACTTAGCACACCACTTTTGAATTGAATCAAGGTAACTTTATTTGCAATCGCAAAAATTATGACGTTTCAGTCTACATTGGACCTTCATCAGACCTAAGAATTATATGAACATAAACTGAAATCAGAAAAACATGTCTAGCGACGTGGACATTAAGGAAAATTTACAGGAACTAATAAAGATCATATGTACCACGTAAGAGAATCATGTTAAATTATGAGAGAAAATAGGAAAAAATTGCTATCTATGTAGAATCAAATAACACAATATGACTAACATAGCCAAAGGGAATCAAGAAAATAAGTAGGTGTAGAATCATTTGACAGCCTATATATATATATATACACATCTGTTCTGGATATATATAAACAAACGGAAATCAGTATATCACACATGGTGAATATGACAAACATGAGTGCAAATCATGAAAAAAATGATATGCCCATAGAGGGATATTTATTGGCAATTTTACACAGAGATTGAATCCTTAGATCAGTGTCGACATTGTAGAGCGGATATGTATAAAGGAGGTCTGCTGGGAACTTACCGGATTGCTGCGGAGGTATAAGAAATGAAATCGGCATATAGCCGTGTTGGAGGATATAAGGTGTTGCGACCTGCAGTCGCTGGAAGAATATGGAACAATAGGAAAAGAGTCGCATTATATGGGGTAAGGAAGTGATGTCACTTCCTGTCTCAATTAGACCGCAGATTGCGGTAAAAAAAAGGAAAAAGAAAATATATTGGTGGCTCTGAAGTGATCTTACATTGAATAAACGATATTGATGGGGAATTAAGGGCCACCAGTAGCTTTTGGGGTACCTGTATGTGTGGTAGCGCCGATGCAGGTCCGCTGTAAGAAACCGGAAGTTCGGGTATCACATGATCCGTGCCATGGAACGCAGTGTGCGTTCCACTGTGTGTGTAAGGCGGCGTGAGACAGGATATCCGGTTAAGTTGCGTTCCACAATGTAAGTGAATGGAGAAAGAGGTATATGTGTGAAAAAGGGAGGAAAAAATCACACTAGTAGAATGAATGAGCCAATAGTGGAATGCAGTAAGGGTTAATTAGAAGGAAAGGCTGATATAAAACTGGGATATAAAGAGAAAGGTAAGTCAGATGGAGGGAAAGAGTTAGTAGAAAAGTATGATGGGATGCAGATACAGGGAGAATATGGTATATATGGAACTAGATATATAAATGTATCACGTGAGAGAAATTAGAAAATATGGTAAATGAAAAGAGGAGAAATACCAACAGGAAAAAAGAAGGAAAGAAAGAGGGAGAAAAAGAAGAAAAAAGGGAGGAAAAAAAAGAGAGGGGAAGTGTGGAAAAAATAAAAAAGAAGGGAAAAAAGTACCAAGAAACCAAAAAAGGATACGATAAGTAAACCCCCGCAGCATTTGTCTGGATGTAGCTTCCTCACACGTACAGTATTCTGCGCAGATTTGATGCACAGGTTTGATGCGCAGGATTTCAAGCTGTGTTCAGTCATTCAGTTTAAATTGAAATCTGCAGCAGAAAATCCTGCACATCAAATCTGCACAAAATACTGTCTGTACATGTGAATAGACCATTAAGGTAAAAAATGGGTCCGTCCTTAACCCCTTAAGGACCAAGCCCATTTTAACCTTAAATGGGAACTGTCAGATACAAAAACCTTTGATATGTTGTAAAGCATGCAAAACAAATAGGGTTTGCAATTGCTTTCAATAGAAACTTTTCAGTATTTCATACTGAAAAAGCCAATCAAACAATTGCCCCCCTGCCTGCTTGGACACAAAAAATTTTGGGAATAAAATGTGACTAAAAAGCAGCATTTTTGGACTTTTTTTTATTTTTTACATTCACCGTACAGGATCATTAACATTATATATTGATAGTTTGGACATTTACGCATGCGGCGATACCAAATATGTATTTTTTTGTTTGTTTTTTTTATTTACGCTTTTTGGGGGTAAAATGGGAAAAAAGGACAATTTTCATTTTTATTGGGGGAGGGGATTTTTCCCATTTTTTTTTTTACTTTTTACTTTTATGTCCCCATAGGGGACTATCTATAGCAGCCATTTGATTGCTAATGCTGTGCATACCACTGATCAGTGTTATTCGTCATCTTCTGCTCTGGTCTGCTCGATCTCAGACCAGAGCAGAAGACGCCGGGAGACGGACGGAGGCAGGTGAGAGGACCGCTCGTGGCAATACTAAATATGTGGTGGGTATTTTTTTTTTGTACATTGTACTAACAGCATGGGAGAAACTGCAGGAGAGCCCCCAGGTCACTGAGGGACTCAACCTGACAGGGCCTAAGTGTAGTACAGGACTACAGTATGTTCTGTACTGGGACATTACATACATTTATGTCTGATGATCTTAAAGGGGTACCTCGGAGGAAAACATTATTTTTTTTTATCAACTGGTGGCAGAAAGTTAAACAGATTTGTAAATTACTTCTATTAAAAATCCTAATCCTTCCAGTAGCTGCTGAATACTACAGAGGGAATTCTTTTCTTTTTGGAACACAGTGCTCTCTGCTGACACCTCTGTCCATTTTAAGAACTCTCCAGAGTAGGAGAAAATCCCCATAGCAAACATATGCTGCTCTGGAACCAGTTGATTTAAGAAAAAAAAGTTTTCCTCCGGAGTACCCCTTTAAAGAAAAACTGTCAGCCTGTTTACCCACACTAAACCCAATAAACTGGGTTATAGTGTGGGGGAACAGGAGTCCAATGAGGGGTCACTTACTTAAATATGTCAAGTAGGTCCTGAGATTTTTCCCCAGATTATCCTCTGATGAATTCAGTGAATTGTGCACAGGGGACGGGGCTTTGTCGACTCAATTTACATATTCATTATTTGTGACTCACATCATAGTGAAGTGGAGTGGTGGGGGGTGGGGCTTTGTTTTCTCAATTTACATATTCATTGTCTGTGACTCCACTTTACTAGGATGTGGAGTCACAGACAATGAATATGTAAATTGAGCTGGCGAAGCTCCGCTCCCCGTGCACAATTTACTGAATTTAGCAGAGGATATTCTGGGAGACATGTAAGTAAGTGACCCCTTGTTGGACTCCTGTTCACCCACACAATAACCCAGTCTATTGGGTTTAGTGTCCGTGAACAGACTGATAGTTTTCCTTTAAGGGGTTAAAGATCAAAATAAAAGAAGATTCCAAAGTATTCGCCACATTATATTGCTCTCACAGACTTGTGTTTGGAGAAGCATCTGTTCCAGCGATCTGGAAAAGAGCCAAGGATCAAGTATTACAAGACTGTCCAGGTACACAATGCTTTTTTACTGTTACAGTAGAAACTGATGAGCTATGTTTACAAAATCTTAAAGGAGATGTCCGGTACGGACTATTCCTATTCCTTCATGCCCGGGCTGCAAAAAAAGAGAAAACAAACTTTCACTTACCTTCCTACGTTCCCCCCTGAGCTCTGCAACAGCTGATTGGTCGGCCGGGCTGTCTACTTCCTACTTCCCTTAGCCCGGGATGTCACACGGCGCTTCAGCCTATCACCGGCCAACATCGCTGCGGCCGGTGATAGGCTGAAGCGCCGTGTGACATTCCAGGCTGAGGGAAGTAGGAAGTAGACAGCCCGGGTTCAGCGCCAGAGGCTTGTGATGTCACGGCCGCGCCCACTCGTGACATCACAGCTATGCCCCCTCAATGCAAGCCTATGGGAGGGGGTGTCACGTCCCCTCCCATAGACTTGCATTGAGGGGGCGTGGCCTTGATGTCACAAGCGGGTCACGGCCGTGACATCACGAGCCTCCGGCGCTGAACCCGATGCTCTAAACGAACGCCAGGTGCAGCACGGAGAATGCAAGGGTCCCAGCGGCGGGACCCCCGTGATCAGACATCTTATGCCCTGCTGTTGCTCAATGTGAAAATCTTCCAGTGACTGCAGAACAGATTAGGACTAGAAAGGACCCCATTCTCTATCAAGTTTATTTAGCTACACTACGGGCATAGAGTTAAAAGCAGAGGTCTCCGTTAGCTCCTTTTTATCACTATCACACAGAGATTACACGTGACAGTGGTTGTGGTACACCAGTAACCATGACAAGGAGGTATCTCTAGGTCTTGAAATTATTCTGATATTCCCTCTGGTATGGGGCATTGGCACCTGCCTCTTAGAGAGTTTTTGCCTTTCTCTAGATCAACACAGTAGGGTTATAGGTTGAACTTGATTGACTCTTGTCATTTTTGAACTAGCATTTCCACATATTTTCTTTTCACCACAATGTAAACAAAACACCAACAGTACAGGAGGGACAAATCTGGTCACAGATACCCTTAAAAATAGCATAACCTGCCTAATGTCCTCAATTAAGTGGTCACCTAATTGTAATATGGCAAATGATTTAAAATATGAACCTTGGTAAAATACAACAGGCTGCACAAATTGAACTGATTCATTGTCACTGGTGTGTTTGATGTGTAATATTACTGCCAGATAGAAAATGTTAGTCTTTTTTTTCCCATTAGAGCCACTAAATTTCACACATCTGGTTAAACCGTTTTTTCACCTCATTTTGTCTTTTAGAGTGATAACTGCTTTAGCTTGTGTGAAATAAAGGCTGGAATACACTGATCAGCCACCACAGTAAAAGAAGAAGTGAGTAATATTGATTATCTTGTTACAATGGTTGTAAGGGATAGAATAAATTAGCAAAGGTGAACAGTCAGTTCTTAACCCCTTCCCTCCCCAGGACGTATGCGTACGTCCTGGGAAGGGGGTAGCAGCTATGGAGGGGGATTGTGATGTCATTCCTCTCCGTACCACGTGGCCCCAGGCAGGAATCAACAGCCAGATGGCACAGCTAATAGCCTGCATGCAAGGCTTTTAACCCTTTAGATTCTGTAATCAAAGCTGATTGCGGGACCTAAAGCCGGCAATGGGTGATCGGGACCACCACAGGGCAATCGCACAGTCCCGATCACCTTAAATGTTGGCCGGAGGTTCCCTACCTTTCTCCTTTCTCCGGAGGTTCCCTACCTTTCTGCTTTAGCCGGCTAGAGCAACAGACTGCAGATAACACTGATCAATGCTGTGTAATAGCATAGCATTGATCAGAAAAAAGTGATCACAATAAATGAGCCCTCATGCATCCCTCTATACAGTAAATTGAAAAAAAGTTTTAGGGGTCAGAAGAGGACAATTTGGAGTCTACTAATTTTCATACAAAAAGTTTTAGTTTTTTTTCACTAGTAGAATAAAACAAAATCTATATACATTGGAAATCATTGGAATCGTATGGACCTACAGAATATCATGTGTAATGTTTACTGGAAAGTGCGCTATGTAGAAACGCAACACCCTAACATTTGCATAATGGCGTTTTTTTGTTTTCTTTTTTTCAATTTTGCCTAACAAATTTTTTGGCTTCATCATACATTTTGTGGCAAAATGAGTGATGTCATTACAAAGTACAAGTTGTTAGGATCCCAACCATCTCCAGCCACTTCAAGTGGAGGGCCACCAATCTTAAAAGAGGTAGGACCTAAATTTATGAATTGAATTTATGGCATATCCTGTGGATATGCCTTCAAGGGAGGATTCTGTCAGCTCTACATCATGCTTAGAGCCAAGTCTTAAAGGGGTACTCCGCTGCTCAGCGTTTGGAACAAACTATTCCGAACGCTGGAACCGGCACCTAGAGCTTGTGATGTCCTGAAGGGCGGGGCTATGACATCACGAGCTCCCATAGCTGACTCCAGCATTCGGAACAGTTTTCTCCAAACGCTGAGCAGCGGAGTATCCCTTTAAACAGGCTGCACTAAGCCGCAGGATGCCCACCTCCACCACACCTCCCTGCCTTGATTGATAGACTCAGATTTCAGCACCTTCAAAGTATAAGTTGATTGATATGAGACACCCCCATAAAAAAAAAAAGTTAGCCGCAGTACTATATAGGACATACTTCATCTGTAATTCAGATGCTTTGTTCTGCTAAGGTGGACAGCCGCAGACCCCTTTTACAAGAAGAGTAAGTCTATATAGTGCTGTGCATCTCTGTATATTTGTCAAAGACTGATGTTTATACTAATATTATTTACAATTAAGCCAATGATAAATTTCCATTTATATGTAATATATATATATGCGGTTCCATAACAGTATAAAAACATTAGCATATTCCCTATTGATACTCTTAAATCCATATTTACCATCTACTTACAATGAATGGCTATTACTTGTCATGTCAGTAAACCCAGGCTCTCTTTCTTTATTATTCCCATCAACTCTGATCATGCACAAGTGGCTCTATAAAACAGCAATATATGCTTGGAGTCGCTTTTCAATACAACACATATCATTCAGTCTAATTTTATAGCATAATGTGATCTATTGTATTTTCTATTAAAGAGCTATAAGCTGAATGTGGTTGTGGGTATTGTATAATATAAACCTTGCCTAGCCGTTTTATTCACTTTCTGTGTACATTTACATCTGTGTGATTATTTGTGAAACACAAAGCAATAACCTACAATATTTTTAAACAGAATAAACCGCCTGTGGTTCTTATAGAAATAGAAACAAAAAAAAAAAAGAAAAATGAAATCTAAACCTAAAATAGAAGGAACGTACAAACCTAAAAAGAACAGGTAAAAATATTTTTATACAGTATATGACATAAGTAAGTATACCCCTCATCTTTTTATAAATATTTTATTATACGTTTTCATGTGACAATACTGAAGAAATTACACTTTGCTACCATGTAAAGTAGTGCACAGAGTGTATAACAGTGTTTAATGTTGTGCCCCCCCCCCAAAATAACTCAACATACAGCCATTAAGGTGCACGAGAGTACAGTAGCCTCCATAATTCTTACATGGAAGAAGTTTGGAACAGGAATCTTGCATCAGCTGGCATCCCCACAAAACTTAATAATCAGGGGGGAGAGGCCTTGGTAGGAGAGGTGATTAAAGGGTTACTCCGCTACCCAGCATCCGGAACATTGAGTTCTGAACGATGTGCGCGGCCTTCCGTGTTCACACCCGCCCCCTCGTGACGTCATGCTCCTCATGTGATGTCACGTCCTGCCCCCTCAATAAAAGTCTAAGGGAGGGGGCGTGACGGCCATCGCCCACCCTTCCCATAGACTTTCATTGAGGGGTCAGGCCATGCCGTCACGAGGGGCGGGCGGGAATAAGGAAGCCCGCACAGAGCGTTCGGAACTCAATGTTCCAGATGCTGCGGAGCGGAGTAACCCTTTAAGAATCCAATGGTTACTCTTACTGAGCTCTAAAAACCCTGTGTGCAGATGGGAGAAACTTCCAGAAGGTCAACAATCACTCCACCAATCTGGGTTTTATAGCAGAGTGGGCTGAAAGAAGTCTCTCCTCACCAAAAGGCACCTGAAAGTCCATCTGGAGTTTGCAAAAAAGCACCTAATGTATAATATACATACATAATGTGTAATATACATACAGACAAATGTATTTGCTTCAGAAAATTGTCAGGACATGTTTTCTACCTCTGAATGTAAACAATAAATGAGTTTTATAAACAAATTTTTTTTATGACAGCAAACAGAGATCAGGGTAATCTATGTATATAAAACTCAATGGCCCTGATTTACTAAAGTCCAACCGTTTTTTTTTTCTCGGTTTTATGCTCCTATAGCCATTATATAGCCATTGTAATCACTTTCTGAATAAAGTGCACATCATCAGACCGGTGAGTGATCCGCCTCTTTCTTTATTCATTTTTAGATAATTTTTTGCGCTGAATCTTGTTAGCATGAGCACAGCCGGCAAACTGGCTGATGTGAATGGGCACATAACCTTTTGACAGCAGCACATGCTGAACCTATTATCCGGAAGCAGTGCCAGGTGTCCTGTTTAATTTGTGGCCTCTATAAACATGTTTAGAGGTTTTGTTTTTTGCTTTTTATGTAGTACTATACATATTTGAAATCCTTTTCTTTTTTACAGAGTTGTATAGGTTTTTATAGCCATACCATTCAGTGTATCGAAAGGGCCAAATAAGTTCATAAATTTCTGTCTTAGAATTGTGAGTTTAAAGGGGTACTCCGGTGAAAACCTTTTTTCTTTTAAATCAACTGGTGGCAGAAAGTTAAACATATTTGTAAATTACTTCTATTAAAAAATCTTAATCCTTCCAGTACTTATTAGCTGCTGAATGCTACAGAGGAAATTCCTTTCTTTTTGGAACACTGATGACATCACGAGCACAGTGCTCTCTGCTGACATCTCTGTCCATTTTAGCAACCATGCATAGCAGATGTATGTGAAGGGCAGCATGGTGGCTCAGTGGTTAGCACTGCTGCCTTGCAGTGCTGGGGAATTGGGTTCAAATCCCACTAAGGACAACAATAAATAAAGCGTTATTATTATTATAACGTCAGCAGAGAGAACTGTGCTCGGGATGTCATCAGAGAGCATTCCAATAAGAAAATAATTGCCTCTGTAGTATTCATAAGCTAATAAGTACAGGAAGGATTAAGATTTTTTAATAGAAGTCATTTACAAATATGTTTAACTTTCTGCCACCAGTTGATTTGAAAGAAAAAAGGTTTTCACCGGAGTACCCCTTTAAATAAATATTATCCATTTAAAAAAGATACTTGTCTGTACCCCTGCCTAAGTGCCTTTGGGCCCATGCACACTGCATGAGCAGAATGCGCTTGCAGTAGAATCGCATTGATCTCAATGGGATTCAGCTGGTTAGTGCATAATACAGAAGTTCTGTAGGGGATAGTGCATAATACAGAAGTTCCAATGCAGATTTGGATTCCACTGAAAGAAGTAACATGAACATTCTTTTGGCAGAATCTTCTCAGAAAAGCCAATTAATCAATGGGACTATTATTTCTGACACTCATCCATGGTAAAATTCAATCTAAAATAAGCGGCGTGAATCCACTGAGGAAACTCGCAAAATTCTCTCAGTGCGTATGGGCCCTTTCTGTGTCTAGATGGTCTTAGTTTTAATTGAGTTACAACATCTGTTATACTCAGGAGTAAGGCCATCCTGGTAAATCCTTTTGACAAATTTAGTTATAAATATGTCTCCAGTAAAACATTTTTTAGGTAGTAAATTAGATCAGTTCACAGTGCTATCATCAAGAAGAGTTCAATTTCCAATTAATCACATATGTATATATTTGCACAAGCTAGTTTAACAAAAATATATAATCGCTTGCTTCATGCAGAATTATACCATTTTTGGTGGCACTAAGTTTGATGCAAAACAGTGAGTACACAATCGACAGGAGGATACTTTTTCTCTTTGACACAGGCTGGTATAACACTGCAGTATAAACACTTTCTTGACACAAAGCAATTTTTGGTGGGATTAAATATGATTATGATGCAAAACAGGTTCATGTACAGAGATATCTACAAGAGTATTATATTTTTTATTTTTTTGATACAGGCTGCTTTATCAGCAAGGCCGTCGTAACGTGGGAGTTTAGCAGAAAAAAAAATTCTACACTAATCTGTTGAACTACTGGATCCCCAATGAACCCTATTCAAGTCAATGGGATCTGCCGGGCCCACTGGTGTCAGTTGTGCTCAAAACCATTTTGGGGTCGTTTGACGCAAGAAATGAGCCAAACGGACCCAGAACAAGATAGAGCACAACAGCAATGTGAACTTTACCTTAGACATTTATATAAAGTATGTCTGTATTGCAGGTATACCCAAATAATTTAGATGTTTAATGCGTAATGCTTACTGCTCGATGTTCTTACAGATTGCAGCTGATAGCTGGGGATTCCAGGAGTAGGAAACACTGTTTTCATCTTGTATAAGCAATCACTGACCTCAGCAGTCACATGACACCACTAGAGCCAGTGATAGGCTTTATCGTTCTGTGCATGATGCAGGGGACCCTGGAGTGGCCGTGCTGAAATGTCGACAAGTTCAGGGATGAGTAAAGAGATTTTTTTAGGGAGTTTATAATTAACTGTCAGAAAATCTGTTTAAGGATATGTCTACACAGATATAAGCTGCAGATTTTATACTGTGTTCAGCTTTATATTGATTTACACAGCATAACATAAGTGGACAATCCTTTAACCCATTAAGGACTCAGGGTTTTTCCGTTTTTGCACTTTCGTTTTTTCCTCCTTACCTTTTAAAAATCATAACCCTTTCAATTTTCCACCTAAAAATCCAAATTATGGCTTATTTTTTGCATCGCCAATTCAACTTTGCAGTGACATTAGTCATTTTACCCAAAAATGCACGGCGAAACGGAAAAAAAAATCATTGTGCGACAAAATCGGAAAAAAAACGCCATTTTATAACTTTTGGGGGCTTCCGTTTCTACGCAGTGCATATTTCGGTAAAATTTACACCTTATCATTATTCTGTAGGTCCATACGGTTAAAATGATACCCTACTTATATAGGTTTGATTTTGTCGCACTTCTGGAAAAAATCATAACTACATGCAGGAAAATTCATACGTTTAAAAATGTCATCTTCTGACCCCTATAACTTTTTTATTTTTCCACATACGAGTTGGTATGAGGACTCATTTTTTGCGCCGTGATCTGAAGTTTTTATCGGTATGATTTTTGTTTTGATCGGACTTTTTAATCACTTTTTATTCATTTTTTTAATGGTATAAAAAGTGACCAAAATACGCTTTTTTGGACTTTGGAATTTTTTTGCGCGTACGCCATTGACCGTGCGGTTTAATTAATGATATATTTTTATAGTTCGGACATTTACGCACGCGGCGATACCACATATGTTTATATATTTTTTTTTTTACACTGTTTTATTTTTTTATGGGAAAAGGGGGGTGATTCAAACTTTTATTAGGGAAGGGGTTAAATGACCTTTATTAACACTTTTTTTTACATTTTTTTTTGCAGTGTTATAGGTCCCATAGGGACCTATAACACTGCACACACTGATCTCCTATGCTGATCACTGGCGTGTATTAACACGCCTGTGATCAGCATTATCGGCGCTTGACTGCTCCTGCCTGGATCTCAGGCACGGAGCAGTCATTCGTCGATCGGACACCGAGGAGGCAGGTAAGGGCCCTCCCGGTGTTCGATCAGCTGTTCAGCACGCTGCGATTTCACCGCGGCGGTCCCGAACAGCCCGACTGAGCAGCCGGGATACTTTCAGTTTCACTTTAGAAGCGGCGGTCAGCTTTGACCGCCGCTTCTAAAGGGTTAATACCGCACATCGCCGCGATCGGCGATGTGTGGTATTAGCCGCGGGTCCCGGCCGTTGATGAGCGCCGGGACCGAAGCGATATGATGCAGGATCGCGGCGCGATCCCACTTCATATCGCGGGAGCCGGCGCAGGACGTAAATATACGTCCTGCGTCGTTAAGGGGTTAAAGGGGTACTCCAGTTGAAAAAAAAATTCAATTCAACTGGTGCCAGAAAGTTAAACAGATTTGTAAATTACTTCTATTGAAAAATCTTAATCCTTCCAGTACTTATCAGCTGTTGTATGCTCCACAGGAAGTTGTGTTTCTTTCTGGAATTCTTTTCAGTCTGACCACAGTGCTCTCTGCTGACACCTCTGTCCATGTCAGGAACTGTCCAGAGTACAAGCAAATCCCCATAGCAAACCTAACCTTCTCTGGAAAGTTCATGATACGGACAAAGGTGTCAGCAGAGAGCACTGTTGTCAGACTGAAAAGAACTTCAGAAAAAAATACAACTTCCTCTGTTTTCTATAATGTCCTATATTTTTATAGTTCGGACATTTACGCAAGCGGCGATACCACATATTTTTTTTTTATTTACCCCGTTTTATTTTTTTTATGGGAAAAGGGGGGTGATTCAAACTTTTATTAGGGAAGGGGTTAAATGACCTTTATTAACACTTTTTTTTTACTTTTTTTTTGCAGTGTTATAGGTCCCATAGGGCATAGCACTGATCAGTGTTATCAGTCATCTTCTGCTCTGGTCTGCTCGATCGCAGACCAGAGCAGAAGACCCATGGAAGGCAGAGGAGGCAGGTGAGGGGACCTCCGTCTGCCGTTTTGGATGATCGGATCGCCGCAGCAGCGCTACGGGAGATCAGATCATCCATTTTAGTGACCCCAGCGCTGCAGATGCCGTGATCTGTATCGATCACGGCATCTGAGGGGTTAATGGTGGACATCTGCGTGATCGCGGAGGTCGGCCATTACCGGCGGGTCCCTGGCTGCTATCAGCAGCTGGGACCAGCCGCGCATGACCCGAGCATCGCTCCGATGCTCGTGGTTATGTATAGGATGTAAACGTATGTCCTGGTGCCTTAAGTACCATCTCACCAGGACGTACATTTATGTCCTGCGTCATTAAGGGGTTAAGCATTAATAACTCTGGGATGCTTTTACTTTTCATTCTGATTCCAAGATTGTTTTGACATATTCTATTCATATAGTTACATAGTTACATAGTTAGTACAGTCGAAAAAAGACATATGTCCATCAAGTTCAACCAGGGAATTAAGGGGTAGGGGTGTGGCGCGATATTGGGGAAGGGATGAGATTTTATATTTCTTCATATTTCTTCATTTCTATTCTTTCTCTGCCTTTTTAATGATGATATTTTCTTGCAATTTTAACCATTTCAGGGCTTTTTGCTCATTTTCAGTCAGATTGGAGGGAGCGCGGGGGTATACCAACGCCCTAACATCTCTCAAGACACATTGTTGAAAAAAATCAATACTGCTGCCTGGTAATATTGGGGGCGAGAATCTAGACTTATTTCCCCCTCGAAAATCCAACACTTCGACGTAGTCATGATTCTATGTGTAAATGGGACTCTCTTCTCCTAACAGCTCTAACAATGCATTAAGACCTTCTTGTTCTTCATTGGTGATGTTACCTAAAATACTAAAACCTAAAGGGCCTATGGCTGTTGGAATTTCGCCTTCTTTTTTAGGGTTAACCTTATTTTCTCTACCCTCATTTTGAGCAAAAAAACGTTTTAGATTTAATTTACGAATACCCCTGGACAGATCAATCTCGAAGTCTTCGAGGCTGAACTGTTCAGGGAGACAATAGTTCAGGCCTTTTGAAAGGAGAGATATTACATCCGTGCTCAATGACACGTCTGATAAATTTATCACTGCAGGTGCGTCTTTATTAAGTGCTGATGTGTCCATGTTTAAATCAAGTAGGTCTGGTACATCCGTATGACAGTCTCCCAAAAAGTCATGAAATTCATGTGACTGATCTAGGGACCCATTCAGTCCTGCCAGGTGACGCGTTTGCGTTTGGGTTTTTGTTTCTGTAATTTTTTCCCTTTTCCTCCTTCCGCCTCTTCTTGTGTGTTTTTTCTTCCTAGATTCTGTGGGTCCTTCTCCTTTTCCCCGTTTTTTGGATGAAAACTATGTTCCACATTATCTGTTCCTTCTTCTGAGGTACTCGAGTCTGACTCCGTAGTCCATGAATCAGTGAACTTTTTCCCTCTCTTGTTAAAGGATGGATTATTGCCTTTCTTCGTAATAAACGTTTTATTATTTTTCCCAGACTGTTTTTTTGGGAAGATGTTGCCGGACTCGTAATCCTCTCGATCTCTCAAAAATGTATTGTGCTTGGTATCTTTTATTGTATGTTGTAGGGCTACCAGCTTTTTTTCAAGTTTTTTGTAAAACTCCATAGATGCAGATTCAGACATGCGTTTCTTTAATTCTCTTTTTGCAAGGTCTAATTCTGTAAGGAGGCGATCGTATTCCTCTTTATTACACTCCAACACCAGGTTTAGAATATTCATAGAATCATTTTTATGTAGTTCAGTCCATGTTAGCATAAAAACGGGGTCAACCACGAATTGTGATGCTTCTTTGAAGCCCCGTAGTCCCCTTGGTAGGACTTCAAAGAGTTCAGGGTCCAAAATAACCTGGTCTCCTTTTCGGATAGTGTTGCCACTTTAAACTCCAGGGTTTTTGTGCTCATAAGTTGATATGGGTCTTTATCGTTGCACTGTGTAAAAACACACTGGCGTCCTGCCTTCCTGCACAAAAAGTTCCTCCTGAAGCTTCATTAGTCAAAGTTGAGCTTCCTGCAGCAGTGTCCATTTCCATGGAAAGCCAGTCCCAAACAAATGTACTCTGGACAATCAAAAGTGTTCAACAACACACAGTAGAAAAAAGCTGTCCGGCACTATCTGTATAAGGGGGTATGCTATTCTGACAAGCTGCTTGATGGGGAACTAAATGTCTTCTGCGGTGGTGCTCTTAACAGTCCAGCATAGAAGAAAAAAGACGAAAGGCAACTCACCGCGATGTGAAGAAACTTTATTCACTTCATGTGCAGATAAAAACCACGAGGCATCAGGCTGCTGTTCGCACGGACGCCAGTGTGCTCTGCCGGGTAACAATTGTTTTGCGCGAAACTGACAGAGTTCTTATCGAAGTACATTGGCTTCTCAGGCCCTTGTTACAGAATGTCCCTTCTCTAATAAAAGACACAAATTGTTTTCTTTCTGCACTTGGCGACGTCCCCTGGTATGAGGGTCTGCTCTTAGCGTCTATCGACGTTGAGAGCTTATACACTAGGATCCCACAGGGGACTGCCGCCAAATGCATTGAAACAATACTTAGAAAATCTGGTAAAAGTGAGGATTACATAAATTTTGTCTGTGAAGGGCTACTCTTCATTCTACAAAACAATGTATTCAAGTTCGGTGACCTATGATTTAGCCAAACAGGGGGAACCACGATGGGGACCCCCGTTGCATGTACCCTGGCTAATTTATATCTATCCTGCTTTGAAGAAAAATTTGTGTTTGATCTAAAAAATCCCTTCCTTAAACACATCCGTTGATTTTATCGTTTTGTAAACGATGTGTTCATGTTGTGGGATGGTACAGTCTCAGACTTTGAAAATTTTGTGTCTTATTTAAGCAACAATGACATGTACATGAGTTTTACCTGTAAATACAGTTATACAAATTTGGAATTTCTGGATGTGCAGGTGATGATAGAGAACGGAATGTTGAAAACTAAAGGCTTCAGAAAGGCAACTGCCTCAAATTCCTATTTACACTACGACAGCTATCACCCCCTGCACACCCGAAATGCAATTCCTTATGGACAATTCCTTCGTTTAAGACGAATCAATGGCTCAGATGATGCGTTCGAACAACAGGCACTGGATCTATCCAGTCGCCTGTTAGCTAGAGGGTACCCTGTAGAAGTCCTTCAGTCAGCCCTAGTGAGAGCAAGAAATATTAACAGAGAAGATCTTATTGTAAAAAATCTAAAAAAAAGCCCTAATGTGAACAAAAACAGATGAGCGGTTTTCCTTCTCCTTTAAATACAGCCCCTTAGCAGATGTAATAAGAAGTTCCATACAGTCCAATTGGAATCTTATTGCTAGAGATCCCTCAATCGGTATTACTAGACTACAAAAACCAATAATTACATTTAAAAGAACCAAAAATCTGCGTGATGAATTAATTTGCAGCAAATTTAAAAAGGCAAATAGTAATGGTAACTGGTTAGAGAAAAGCACATTTGTAGGTAACCACAAGTGCGGTAGATGCAAATGGTGCTCCCAGTTCCTTACAGGCGAAACAATTCAAGTAGGAAGCATCCAACAAAATGTGTCTGAATTTATCTGCTGCAGAACCTCTTTTGTGGTTTATGCATTAATCTGCAGCTGCAAAAGTTTCTACATCGGTAGTACAACACGCGCTTTAAACACTAGGTTTCGAGAACATGTATGGTCTTTAAAGTCAGAAAAAGGCTCCCCGAGGCTGATAGAGCATATGAGGACAGCACACAATGGTGATGCGTCTGCATTGCGTTTTACGGGGTTGAAAAGAATAATCTGCCAAAGAGGGTCCGACTCAGAAAAAATACTTCGTGAAATTGAGGCCCGTTGGATCCTAAGAACGAGTGCGCAGGAGGCAGCGGGTCTCAATGACCGAATTGATATGGGTATCTTTATGTAACTGTTTGGTTTTAAATGTACGTATTTTGTATATTTTAACTTACCTGCTTGTTATCCCCGCCCTGCTCCGGACGTCATCAGGTCAGGTGTACTTAGGTGCCACACCTGAGCAGGAAAGGGAAGGTCTGTGGAAGCGCAATTTCGCGCAAAACAATTGTTACCCGGCAGAGCACACTGGCGTCCTTGCGAACAGCAGCCTGATGCCTCGCGGTTTTTATCTGCACATGAAGTGAATAAAGTTTCTTCACATCGCGGTGAGTTGCCTTTCGTCTTTTTTCTTCTATGCTGGACTGATATTCTACTTTATGTTAGTGGCAAAATTTTGTCGGTACTTGCATCATTTCTTGGTGAAAAATTCCAAAATTTGATGAAAATTTAGAAAATTTAGCATTTTTTTTTACTTTGAAACTCTCTGCTTTTAAGAAAAATGGACATCCCCAAAAAATTATATATTGATTCGAATATACAATATGTCTACTTTATGATTGTGTCATAAAGTTGACATGTTTTTATTTTTGGAAGACATCAGAGGGCTACAAAGTTCAGCAGCAATTTTCCAATTTTTCACAAAATTTTCAAAATCAGACCAGTTAAGTTTTGAAGTGGATTTGAAGGGCTTTCATATTAGAAATACCCCATAAATTACCCCATTATAAAAACTGAACCCCTCATAGAATTCAAAATTACATTCAATAAGTGTGTTACTTTTGGAAACTACACCCCTCACAGAATTTATTAAAGGGTGCAGTGAGCATTTACACCCCACTGGCGTTTGACAGATCTTTGGAACAGTGGGGCATAAATGCTCACTGCACCCCTTATTACATTACGTGAGGGGTGTAGCTTCCAAATTGGGGTCACATGTGGAGGGTGGGTCAATTGTTCTGGCACTATGGTGGCTTTGTAAACGCATGTGGCCTCCAATTCCGTAAAAAATTTCTGTCCAAAAGCCCAATGGCGCTCCCTCTCTTCTGAGCATTGTAGTTTGCCCGCAGAGCACTTTACATCCACATATGGGGTATGGTCTTACTCAAAAGAAATGGGGTTGCAAATTTTGTGAAAAAACATTTAGGGTAACACCAGCATTTTAGTAAATTTTTTTTCTTTTTCATTTTCCCATCCAACTTTAACGAAAATTCGTCAAACACCTGTGGGGTGTTAAGGCTCACTATACCCCTTGTTACGTTCCGTGAGGGGTGTAATTTCCAAAATGGGGTCACATGTGGGTATGTATTTTTTTGCTTTTATGTCAGAACCTCTGTAAAATCAGCCACCCCTGTGCAAATCACCAATATAGGCCTCAAATGTACATAGTGCGCTCTCACTCCTGAGCCTTGTTGTGCGCCCACAGAGCATTTTACGCCCACATATGGGGTATTTCCATACTCAGGAGAAATGTTGTTACAAATTTTGGGGGTCTTTTTTTCCTTTTACCTCTTGTTAAAATAAAAAGTATGGGGCAACACCAGCATGTTAATGTAAAAAACATTTTTTTAGGCTGGTGTAGACCACAACTTTTCCTTTTCACAAGGGGTAAAAGGAGAAAAAGAACCCCAATATTTGTAACGCAATTTCTCCCGAGTACAGAAATACCCCATACGTGGCCCTATACTGTCCAGAAATGCTGGGAGTTGTTGTTTTGCAACAGCTGGAGGCTCCGTTTTGGAAACACTGCCGTACAATACGTTTTTCATTTTCATTGGAGGGGCACAGTGTAAGGGGGTGTATATGTAGTGTTTTACCGTTTAATATTTGTTAGTGTAGTGTAGAGTTTTTAGAGTACATTCACACAGGCGGGGGTTTATGGTGAGTTTCCCGCTAGGCGTTTGTGCTGCAATGGAAAATTGGCTGCAGCTCAAACTTGAAGCAGGAAACTCACTGTAAACCTGCCCATGTAATTGTACCTTGTACATTCACATGGGGGGGCAAACCTCCAGCTGTTGCAAAACTACAACTCCCAGCATGCACTGACAGACCATGCATGCTGGAAGTTGTACTTTTGCAACAGCTGGTGGCACACTGGTTGGAAAAACCTTCAGTTAAGTTCTGTTACCTGACTCAGTATTTTCAAACCAGTGTGCCTCCAGCTGTTGCAAAACTACAACTCCCAGCATGTACTGATCGCCGAAGGGCATGCTGGGAGATGTAGTTATACAACAGCTGGAGGTACGCAACTACAACTCCCAGCATGGCGAGACAGCCGTTTGCTGTTCGTGCATGGTGGGAGTTGTAGTTTTGCAAGATCTAGAGGGCCACAGTTTGAAGACCACCACACAGTGATCTCCAAACTGTAACCCTCCAGCTGTAGCAAAACAACAAATCTCAGCATGCCCAAACAGCAAACAGTTGTCTGGGCATGCGGGGAGTTGTAGTTTTGCAACATCTGGAGGGCTACAGTTTAGAGATTACTGTATAGTGGTCTCCAAACTGCAGCCCTCCAGATGTTGCTAGGCAACTCACCGGTTTCCGTAGTCTGCACCATAGAGCCAGCTGCACATCATCGCTGCCGATGGTAAGTGTTACGCCTAGCGCTCCGGGTCCCCGCTCCTCCCCGGAGCGCTCACGGCGTCTCTCTCCCTGCAGCGCCCCGGTCAGTCCCGCTGACCGGGAGCGCTGCACTGTCATGACCGTCGGGGATGCGATTCGCACAGCGGGACGCGCCCGCTCGCGAATCGCATCCCAGGTCACTTACCCGTCCCGGTCCCCTGCTGTCATGTGCTGGCGCGCACGGCTCCGCTCTCTAGGGCGCGCGCGCGCCAGCTCTCTGAGACTTAAAGGGCCAGTGCACCAATGATTGGTGCCTGGCCCAATTAGCTTTATTGGCTTCCACCTGCTCCCTGGCTATATCTGATCTCCTCCCTTGCACTCCCTTGCCGGATCTTGTTGCCTTGTGCCAGTGAAAGCGTTTAGTGTGTCCAAAGCCTGTGTTACCTGAACCCTTGCTATCCATCTTGACTACGAACCTTGCCGCCTGCCCCCGACCTTCTGCTACGTCTGACCTTGCCTCTGCCTAGTCCTTCTGTTCCACGCCTTCTCAGCAGTCAGCGAGGTTGAGCCGTTGCTAGTGGATACGACCTGGTTGCTACTGCCGCAGCAAGACCATCCCGCTTTGCGGCGGGCTCTGGTGAACACCAGTAGCCTCTTAGAACCGGTCCACTAGCACGGTCCACGCCAATCCCTCGCTGACACAGAGGATCCACTACCTGTGAGCCGAATCGTGACAGTAGATCCGGCCATGGATCCCGCTGAGGTGCCGCTGCCAAGTCTCGCTGACCTTCCCACGGTGGTCGCTCAGCAATCGCAGCAGATTGCCCAACAAGGACAGCAGCTGTCGCAGTTGACCGCCATGTTACAGCAACTTCTGCCTCTGCTACAGCAGCAACCATCTCCTCCGCCAGCTCCTGCACCTCCTCCGCAGCGAGTGGCCGCTCCTAGCCTCCGCCTGTCCCTGCCGGACAAATTTGATGGGGACTCTAGACTCTGCCGTGGATTTCTGTCTCAGTGTTCCCTGTATATGGAGATGTTGTCGGACTTGTTTCCTTCAGAACGGTCTAAGGTGGCGTTCGTAGTGAGCCTTCTTTCAGGAAAGGCCTTGTCTTGGGCCACACCGCTTTGGGACCGCAATGATCCTGCCACAGCCACAGTCCAGTCCTTCTTCGCTGAAATCCGGAGTGTCTTCGAGGAGCCAGCCCGAGCTTCTTCTGCCGAGACTGCCCTGTTGAACCTGGTCCAGGGTAATTCTTCAGTGGGCGAGTACGCCATCCAATTTCGTACTCTTGCTTCCGAGTTATCATGGAATAACGAGGCTCTCTGCGCGACCTTTAAAAAAGGCCTATCCAGTCGCATCAAGGATGTGCTGGCCGCACGAGAGATTCCTGCCAACCTGCAAGAACTCATCCATTTGGCTACCCGCATTGACATGCGTTTTTCTGAGCGACACCAAGAGCTCCGCCAGGAAAAAGACTTAGATCTCTGGGCACCTCTCCCGCAGCATCCTTTGCAGTCTACGCCTGGGCCTCCCGCCGAGGAGGCCATGCAAGTGGATCGGTCTCGCCTGACCCAGGAAGAGAGGAATCGCCGTAGGGAAGAAAATCTCTGTCTGTACTGTGCCAGTACCGAGCATTTCTTGGTGGATTGCCCTATCCGTCCTCCACGTCTGGGAAACGCACGCACGCACCCAGCTCACGTGGGTGTGGCGTCTCTTGGTTCTAAGTCTGCTTCTCCACGTCTCACGGTGCCCGTGCGGATTTCTCCTTCTGCCAACTCCTTCCTCTCAGCCGTGGCCTGCTTGGACTCTGGTGCCTCTGGGAATTTTATTTTGGAGTCCTTTGTGAACAAATTCCGCATCCCGGTGACCCGTCTCGTCAAGCCGCTCTACATTTCCGCGGTCAATGGAGTCAGACTGGATTGCACCGTGCGTTACCGCACAGAACCCCTCCTGATGTGTATTGGACCCCACCACGAAAGGATTGAGCTCTTCGTTCTCCCCAACTGTACCTCTGAGGTCCTCCTCGGTCTGCCATGGCTCCGGCTTCATTCTCCCACCCTTGATTGGACCACCGGGGAGATCAAGAACTGGGACTCTGCTTGCCATCGGAAGTGCCTCTCCCCCCCTCCCAGTCCCGTCAGGCAAGCCTCTGTGCCTCCTCATGGCTCCCGTCCTTGTGTCACCCTGCCCCGTGCCAAGCTTCACCCTCTGCCCTCCCTCCCCATTCCTACTCCTGCTGTACTGCCTGCCGTTGAGGAAACCCTCCATTCTTTCCCGGTGTCCTCATCCCAGGGGAGGCAGTTACCGGACAAAAAAAAGGGGAGACCTAAGGGGGGGGGTACTGTTACGCCTAGCGCTCCGGGTCCCCGCTCCTCCCCGGAGCGCTCACGGCGTCTCTCTCCCTGCAGCGCCCCGGTCAGTCCCGCTGACCGGGAGCGCTGCACTGTCATGGCCGTCGGGGATGCGATTCGCACAGCGGGACGCGCCCGCTCGCGAATCGCATCCCAGGTCACTTACCTGTCCCGGTCCCCTGCTGTCATGTGCTGGCGCGCGCGGCTCCGCTTTCTAGGGCGCGCGCGCGCCAGCTCTCTGAGACTTAAAGGGCCAGTGCACCAATGATTGGTGCCTGGCCCAATTAGCTTTATTGGCTTCCACCTGCTCCCTGGCTATATCTGATCTCCTCCCTTGCACTCCCTTGCCGGATCTTGTTGCCTTGTGCCAGTGAAAGCGTTTAGTGTGTCCAAAGCCTGTGTTACCTGAACCCTTGCTATCCATCTTGACTACGAACCTTGCCGCCTGCCCCCGACCTTCTGCTACGTCTGACCTTGCCTCTGCCTAGTCCTTCTGTTCCACGCCTTCTCAGCAGTCAGCGAGGTTGAGCCGTTGCTAGTGGATACGACCTGGTTGCTACTGCCGCAGCAAGACCATCCCGCTTTGCGGCGGGCTCTGGTGAACACCAGTAGCCTCTTAGAACCGGTCCACTAGCACGGTCCACGCCAATCCCTCGCTGACACAGAGGATCCACTACCTGTGAGCCGAATCGTGACAGTAAGTGCCTTCGGGCGCCGGTCACAAGACAGTTCCTCCCGTTCTGCCCGAACTTCTGTGGGTGGGCAGAACGGGGGGACCGAACTTTAAACCCTCCGCCCCCAATCTGCTATTGGTCGGTCGATTCTGACCGACCAATAGCAGGAATAGGAGTGGTGGCAACCCTGCCACCGCACTCCTATCCCTTCAGGGGGATCGTGGGTGTCTTGGACAGCCCCGATCCCTTATTTACCAGTTCACCAGAGACCCGTATGACCCGGAATCGCCACAGATCGCCGGTCTGAATTGATCGCCAACATGGGGGGGTCTAAGGACATGTCACGGCATTGTCATGGAATGCCTGCTGAATGATCAACAGGCATCCTAGTCCGGTCCCCGCCTGGTGCCCGGCGGGGACCGAACTTCCCACGGGCGTACTGGGTCCTTAAGTAACAGGGAGCGAGGGCGTACCTGGGTCCCTAAGTGGTTAAAAGGGTACTCTGGTGCAAATTTTTTTTTTTTTTTTTAATCAACAGGTGCCAGAAAGTTAAAGAGATTTGTAAATTACATCTATTTAAAAATCTTAATCCTTCCAGTACTTATCAGCTGCTGTACACTACAGAGGAAGTTGAGTTGTTCTTGTCTGTCTGACCCCAGTGCTCTCTGCTAACACCTCTGTCCATGTCAGGAAATGTCCAGAGCAGGAGTAAATCCCCATAGCAAACCTATCCTGCTCTGGACAGTTCCTGGCATGGACAGAGGTGTCAGCAGAGAGCACTGTGGTCAGACAAAAAACTAATTCAAAGGAAAAGAACTTCCTGTGGAGCATATAGCAGCTGATAAGTAATGGAAGGATTAAGATTTTTAAATAAAAGTAATTTACAAATCTGTTTAATTTTCTGGCACTATTTGATTAAAAAAGCCCCCCTTGTAGTCAGCAAGCCCCCCTTGTTGACAGCAGCCCCCTTGCAGATGTTGGTAGCAGCCCTCCTGTAGACCGCAGCCCCCCTTGTAAACAGCAGCCCCCCCCCCCCTTAGACATTAGTAGCAGTCTCCCTGTAGACCGCAGCTCCCACCCTTGTAAACAGCTCCCATCCGCATAATGGCGTTCTATGGAGGAGCATGTGATATACACGTCATACCGATATCTAATTTTAATAGCAATACCAAAAATCTTTATAAATAATTTTTACACTTTTTTTGTAAAATGGGCAAAAGGGAATTATTAAAATTTTTATTGGAGAGAAGGCACATTTAAAACCTTTTTATTTTTCATCTTTTAAGCCCCTATAGAGGACTATTCAAAGCAAACTGTTGATTGCTTTTACTGTCCAGTGCTATTTATAAGCATAGCACTGATTATTGATAACTATTTTTATAGGCTGCCTCTGTAGCCAGACTATACAAAAAGATCCCTGAAGTGGCACAGACCAGGTAAGCACTGCTTCGGCCACATTTTTCACTCATCTGACTCCTGATCATGCTGGGGGTGGTCATAGTCATAGGAATACAGCACCTGCTTCCTGCTGCCCAAACTGCGGGCAGCATGAAACAGGTGCAGAAAGTAGGGTCCCAGAACACTGTGCAGAGTAAATCAGAGAAATCATAGTTTAAAATCTGCCTACATCATAGTGTTCCAAAACCTCTGTGTCAGAACCTGCAGGGTTGACAGGTTATGACAGGTTCTTTGTTTTTGTTGCCGGGTTAAGTTTAGTAATGTTGCTCGCGAATATTCCCAATGCAAATTTTATTTGAAAATATGGCATATTCGCGAATTTGCGAATATAGCACTATATATTCGCAAAATGAATATTCAGGGTTTTTTTTTCACAGTATACATCACAGTGATCATCCCTCTCTGCTTCCAGCTTGTGTGGTGTAAAGAAGGCTCTATTGCCAAAGCTTACATCCACCCAACTTAATAGTCTAAATGAGCCCATCATGTTGATGGAACTTGATAATGTAATACGTTCCCTCCCATCTGGTAAATCACCAGGACCAGATGGGCTTACAAACGAATACTTTAAGAAATTTGCCCCTATTCTGCGTGCTCCTATGTTATCTTTTTTTAGATTAGCGATAATGTCCGGGTCCTTTCCAGAAGAAAACCAGAGGGCTCTTATTGTAACTCTTCCTAAAGCTGGGAAGGAGCCGGACATCCCCCAAAACTTTAGGCCCATATCTTTGCTAAATTGTGATGCCAAGATATATGCCAAATTAATAGCAAAACGTTTGGCTGTTATATTGCCTAGTATAATCAACCAAGACCAAACAGGGTTTGTTGTAGGACGCCAGTCATCTGATAACTCCCGGAGAGTACTTAATCTAATACAATATGCTAACTACTATACCTTGCCGGCTGTCATGGTAGCATTAGACGCCGAAAAGGCGTTCGATCGCCTGCACTGGGAATATGCGTTCGCAGTCCTGGGTAAACTAGGGTTACAGGGCGATATAGTTAAGGCCATTAGAGCACTTTATTCACACCCTTCTGCCCAAGTCTTCACTAATGGGACCCTATCTGACCCTTTTCGCCTATCCAACGGGACCCGACAGGGGTGCCCTTTGTCCCCCTTACTTTTTATAATCTCTTTAGAACCGTTGGCACAGGCGATGAGGGAGGCAGATACCATAACTGGCATCAAGGTGGGACATGTAGACCATGTAGTCTCACTATATGCGGATGATATCATCTTGTCCCTGTCCAACCCTGCGGTGTCCCTTCCGGCTGCGTTGTCACTATTACATAAATTTGGTCTTACTTCTTATTATAAGCTGAATGAACTAAAATCCCAAGTCCTACCTCTAAATTTACCCCCTCAGTTATTAAATGATTTAAAGCTCTGTTATCCTCTGGACTGGCAACAACATCATATCAAATATTTAGGCATCTCCCTAACCTCCCATGCACGCTCCCTATACTTAACTAACTATGTCCCGTATTTCAAAGTCCTGGAGAGTGACTTACAATCCATTGGCAAAGTAGAAATCTCATGGCTAGGTAGAATAGCTGCATTTAAAATGTCAGTTCTTCCTAAGTTGCTATATCTATTCCGCACTTTACCCATCAAACCTCCTCTATCCTTTTTCACCACGGTGCGTACTCTAATATCGTCTTTCATATGGGCCAATAAGAAGCCACGAACTCCGTACTGCGTGGCTACTAAACACAGGAAGATGGGAGGTTTGGGGATCCCTGACATACGCAGATACCACACAGCTACGATAATTTCCCTATTGAGACCATGTTGGGAAAGGAGAACTGATGTTCACTGGGTACAAATTGAGTGCTTCTTGGCATCTATACACGACCCCCGAAGTATAATATTTCTACACGCCTGGCGAGTTCCCACCTCGCCTAGGACATCTTTGTTTACAACTTCAGCTCAACAATGTCACGCCTACGCACAACAGATTAGGACCGACACTTCATTTACTGGGAATAAAATGGCCCCATTCTCTATACTTTCCTTGGTGGTGGAAGATCTTGATGTGAGGAAATGGGTGGACAGGGGTATTCTTCGAGTGTCAGACCTATATGAGAATGACCAGTTGCTGCAATATTCAGATCTACAAGCTAAATTTGGCCTCCCTACTCAACTAATATTCCCATATCTACGTATTAAAAGCTTTTTAGTTGAAGCATGCCGCATTGTTCCGCCAATGAGCCTTAGTTTGGTGGAATATTTCTCTAAACAACTTAAAGAGCTCAAACCCTTATATGAGGACTTGTCCTCTGGTGGTCCACTGGAGAAGACACCGTATATGAGGGTGTGGGATTTGGAGTTGAACCTGGAGCTGCCTGTTGAGAAGTGGAATGGGGCATTCAAACTGGTCCAAAAGTCCTTAAAAGCTGTCTCCCATCTAGAAGCAGTAGTCAAAACACATCTTAGGTGGTACTACACCCCTGCTAGACTCCATGTTATGTACCCCTTGAGCTCAGATAGGTGTTGGAGGGATTGTTCTCAGAGAGGCACTCTATTGCATGTGTTATGGGCGTGCCCGAAACTTGCCCAATACTGGAAGGAGGTAGGGAGTTTGTTAAGTGACATACTAGGGGAACCTGTCCAACTTACCCCTCAGACAGCTTTATTACTAATTGACATGCAAGATTTCCCTCCCTTTGTAAGAGTCCTTTTCTGTAAAATTCTGGTTTTGGCAAAGATCTTAATTACTCGTAACTGGAGAAACACAGCCCCCCCCCAGGGTGGAAGATCTTGTGACTATGATTACGCATGTCTGCACCTTGGTGGAGGTCTGGGCGACAGGCCAGGGGAATTTTCCTGCCCATAGGGTGACATGGGAAGCGTGGATTGTCTTTACATCTAGGGGTGGGCCAGCGTAAACCATCACGGCTCTACAAGTAGGATTGTTGGTCTCTTCATCTCAGCTCCCCCCCCCCCTCCCCTTATCGGGGTATGGGGAGATACTAACTGGCAGATAGAGGGGTGCTGAATGTCTGGGGGATTTAAACAGAAGGAGTAGGGGGTTAATTGGTAGCACTCACTGCTTCACCGCTATATAGTGTTTAGAGTTTGGGAAGGCCATAAGGGTATTAATCCGTAGCCATAGAATCCAGAAGAAAGTCACATCTATAGTGTAACGAGTTTACAGACATGCTTTTCCGTTACTTGTCTGATATATTTGAACACCACCTTTGATGTTACTAGTTCTGTTATGTTTCTTTTACTGGTTTACTTGACCATGTGTTTCGAGGAGCAGCCACTCCCTCCGTGGTTGGGCAGCCGTGTCAAACCGAGTGTATGCTGACATCGAAGCGGGAGGTAGTGGCGGAAGGTAGCCTTCTTGGCTTTTTGGTCACTGGCTTTTCTTTAATCTGTATTAAGCTTTCTATTTTGTATTTTATGTGTTGCATTATGTAATACAATGCTCCTTATTGTTATGTACAAACTCTAATAAAAACTTTTGAAACGTAAAGAAGGCTCTAAGGCTGGGTTCAAATATATCAGTCATCCGGCACAGTTTCCCTCCGGCGTGCACCGGAGGGAAACTGATGCTAGAACTGATCCCATTCATTTGAATGAGACAGTTCACAATCATCCAGCGTCTCAATTTTGACGCCAAACGGTTGGACATGCTGGAGGGCACAGGACAGGGGAGCGCAGCTTGCTGCGTTCCCCTGTCCGTTGCCCAGAAACAATGGACGCCGCATGCCATACAACTGATGACAAGTTGTCATCAGTTGTGGCATCAGTTGCGTCGAGATTTAGGCTGAATTCACCTATGCTGGATGCCGGACATATGTGAACCCAGCCTAACACCACTGTGTGAGACTGGCGTGCGAATTTTCGCATATGCAAATTTTCTTATATATGCTAGTTTTCGCATATGCAAATTTTCGCATATGCGAAAATAAAACGTGAATATTACGAATATGCGAATTTAGCAACTATATGACGAATATTCGTCTATATATTCGCGAAATATTGCAAATTTGAATATGGCCTATGCCGCTCAACATTATCGTTTAGCTGTCTGGCTGGTCAGCTGACCTTGTGATGACAACACCTGCAGGGTTGCCTACTCCAGTAGCTAGCGATTTACCCTGTTTATTCTTGTTTACCTGGCATCTGTGACTTTAGGCTTATCTTCTCGACTTCTCTCTGGTATTAGCAATTTTGTTTTTTGAAAACTCCTGGTTTTGATGTGGATAGTGGACATTGACTTATTGTGTGAGTGTGTTAGTTTTGCTTCTGTTAGTCTGTCTGCTCCCTACTGTACCTTGACCTGTGTCTGTATTATTGTATTTTATTATTTTGACAGTTATGCCCCTAACTTGTCAGGGGAGGGACTATCACCATGGTTATGGACCCGTTGTCTAGGGAAGGTACGTAAGTAGGCAGGGTTAGGGGAATGGGTGAGAATTAGAGATGAGCGAACTTACAGTAAATTTGATTCGTCACGAACTTCTCGGCTCGGCGGTTGCTGACTTTTACTGCATAAATTAGTTCATCTTTCCGGTGCTCCGGTGGGCTGGAAATGGTGGATACAGTCCTAGGAAAGAGTCTCCTAGGACTGTATCCACCTTTTCCAGCCCACGGGAGCACCTGAAAGCTGAACTAATTTATGCAGGAAAAGTCATCAACTGCCGAGCCGAGAAGTTCGTGACGAATCGAATTTACTGTAAGTTCGCTCATCTCTAGTGAGAATACTGTGCACTCCTTCCTGCCCATATGTGACACTGTCCTGCACTTGTTTGACGCTGCTCACAGTTTGGGCAGCATAAATCAGCTGACAATTCCTTTAAATAATACAAAAAGAAATCAATAGTTCCTATAAAAATAAAGTAATTTTTTTTGCTCATTTATCTCTCAGAATATCACGTTTTAAAAAGGTTTTCAAAAGACCCTTACCATTTTATGTAATCCAAATGCAGATATTGTTTCCTGCTCTATTGTATGACCTTGTTCTGCTCTACAGACTGGCGCATTTTCTCTGTAGTAGTGGATCTGGCATCTTGCCACTTATTAAAAATTAATGGGGTCATTGTCATCCACCCTAATTTATGTGCTAAGAAAATGCCTCGTCAATTAGCGTACTTGTATTCAACATAGCTTAGCACCTTTGTTTATAAGCTCCGCTACTTCTCTTACAAGCCATGAATAGCCAGATGATTAGTAAAACAAAGGCAGTTTATGAAAATAATGGCTGCATGCGTCATTGCCACGGTGTTTAGGCTTCACTAGGGTTCTAAGTATAGTAATATAAAGCTTTCTCTGGTCAGCGTGTCCTATAATGTGTGTGCCGTTATAGTGTACAGCACATTTTCCAGAACACTACAGATTTTCAAATTATATGACATTATTAAAGGTGCGGAAACATAAACAGCATAAAAGCTAAATCAATGTATGATTTTCATAGAGAATAAATGACCAGTGCAGGAGGTGGTATTACGATGTATGAGCTGAATAAAAAATCACTCTACCATCACTTTTATATTTATATAGATTTGGTGTTAAATGCCCCATTAAGTCAGGTTCAAATTAACACTTAGTTGCCGTAGCCAGATGTTGAATGTGAGGGAATGGAAATATATTTTGCTTTTAGCATCACAACATGGTCTTGTGCATATGAAGATGTTGTACACTATAAAAAAAAAAATTATTCTACTGTACAGCAGTGCAGTAGTTAAAACCATATGTTGAGTTCATAACTCTATGGAAAACTGGGAATAGGTTCCGGAGCCCCAAAAATGTCAACCTGAAGTGACAAAACATGAAGAATAATCACAGAAATAGTGAAGATAAACCATGTCATGCTCTGCAAGGGGTATTCCAGCACTTAGGAACATATTCCTTATCTATAGGATAGGGAAAAGGGATCAAGGGGAGGAGGAAGGGGGGTGACCTCTGGGACCCCCAATCTCCAGAACGGGGTGCGGCTCTCCATGCTGCATGGAGGGTATGTTGGCACATGCTCCATGCATTGTATATAGGGAAACAGGAGATACACAACTACAGCACGGGGGCCTTGTTCTGGAGATTGTGGGGAGTCCCAGTAATCAAACCCCCTGCAGACACTTATCCCCTATCATGTAGGTAGGAAAGACTGCTTCACTCAGCTACAAGAAGAACTACAAAACAAGTCCTGGGACTTGTAGTTCTATAATTTAGGGGGACAGGAAAACAGTATTATGTGTATTGTATGCAGTGTACAGTGTGCTGTATATGACAACTGTACTTTATAAATACATCCTGCGGGACTGATCCTTTACCTGGATTGGCAGTATGGTCTTGACTGTGGCTGTACGATCCTGTCTGCTTCTTCACACTTAGGATCTATTCAAATGTACAGGATTCTGCGCAGATTTGATGCCCAATATTTGAAGCTGTGTTCAGTCATTTAGTTTACATTGAAATCTGCAGGAGAAAATCCTGTGCATCAAATCTATGCAGAATACTGTACATGTGAATAGACCATAAAGGTACATTTGGACCTCTAGTGTCTGGAATGTAGGTAGAGGAGAACAGCCCAGCAGCTCATTGGATGATCAACGAGAAATGGCGGAGCTACAGAGTAGAAAGCTGTGCTGAGAGCCCCAGACAGAAGGAAACACACAGTAAGTAACAAAGACTCACTGGGAGTGATTAATCAAACCTGTCTAGAGAAAAAGTTGCTGAGTTGCCTATAGCAACCAATCAGATTGCTTTTGTAATTTCTGAAAAAGCCTCCGAAAAATTAAAGAAGTGCCTGGGCTGCAAATAAAAAAACAACAAACATTGACTATCTTTCCTCCATTCCCCTTTTGCGCTGCTGCAGCTCTTTGGTCCTTGGGTCTGGTCTCCTTCCTTCTGCCGTGTGCACAGATCGTCACACTGGGGTCAGCATATCGTCAGCCCGGGCACAAAATTATGAGAACATTTTTCACAATACTACTCCTTCAAGCAGCCAGGCAGCAGCTGCAGCAGTTAGCGCCTCCGGAAAGCTGCTCTTATAATGGCTCAACATACAGTATCATTGTAAGTTGAAAATATGGTATGCTTAGGCCATCGTATGTCGGGGTTAAATGTACTTGTCAGTGTGGAAGAGTTCCACTAAAATCTTACAGCTTGTCAACAATTTGACATTAAAAGAAGTATCTATCTTCCTCTTCATCCTTTTGTCCTTACAATGAAAATGGTAACTTAAAGGTCCCCAACCTTTTCAAGGTCATGAACCCCTTTAAGATATCACATGGGATGTTGACCTACAATACATAAAGAAAAAAAGCCTGTTAAACATATGATTTTACCCCCAGTGTTAACTGCCAGGGATATGATTTTTACACTATAACCAAGTTCTTGTATAAAGGTTCAGGGGAGGAAAGAAAAACAAACAGGGTATATGAGGTATATCCACTGGTGTGCACCCTCCACCACACCACAGTGATATACTGACCTTGTATGAATTACACTAAGATGTGTTACTGTGATGATGATGATGATAACGTGGTAGGATGCTGGCTTTGGCACTCAAACCGGTATCGGACTTCAAGGCAAGATGCCCAAACTGGGTATACAGGAAAACGAATAGGGAGAAAACCCAGTGTTCGGAGGCGCTACTCAAATTGTGGACACAGATACAGACTCAAGCGGCACAGGATAATGAATAATTTATTGGGTAATGGGGACAACGCGTTTCGGCATTCACTAATGCCTTCCTCAGGTCCACTAACAGCTCCCAAGTTCCATTGGTGTTCAGTGTGCTGGGGTACTGGTATGGAGATCCTGCTCAGTAGCTGTGCTGTCGTGGAAGTTCTTGTATGACATCCCTTGTGCCATTGCTGTACACAACTCCAAAGCCAATGGTTATGAACATTGGACTAACTTAACCTGTTTATATTATCTACCACACACATATGGCAGATGTGTACTGTGGGAATATAGAGTAGGCTCAGGAGCTAAGCCTGCCCAACATGCTGCAATTACTATATGTGTATTATAGCTGACACTAACCAGCAGTGGCCAGTACCAGAGATAACAACAATCCTTGCCATTTAATCCCATTGGTGCCACAGGTGTCAGTAGAAGCTATAATATATGGCCCTTAGTACCTCCCACTTTCTTATAATTTAATGACAACCCACTCAACTATAATGCCCCAACTCAGTAATAATACCCCTTAGTGCCTCACACTTTGTTAAAATGTCCTGTAGTGCCTCTCACTCAGTTGTTGTTTATTCTGGTTACTGTGGCTACACCCTAGCTATCTTGGCTGGTCAGCTAACCATGCTGAGATCGCATCTGTGTAGCTGGCTATTTAAACCTGCAGTGTGCTTTTAGTCCTCACCAGTAAAATAACTTAGTTTGAGTAACCAGCATTGTTTGCTCTCTGTCTTCTGGATATTGATCTTTGGCTTTTCCCTTGACTCTTCTCTTGCTCTGCGTTCCTGTACTCCGCTATCTCCTGGTACCAACTTCGGCCAGACTGACATTGATTTGACCGTTTGTGTGTGTCTTAGTGTATCTCTGTTAATTTGTTTGTCTCCAGCTGTTTCCCGACTCCCACTGTTTTTGTATTTTATTATTTTGATAACGCTGCCCCAGCACTTAGCAGGAAGAGTTTGTCATTGTGGTTGTCGATCCGTCACTTAGGAAAGATAGGCAATAGGTAGGGACAATAACAAAAAACGTGGTCTCAAATGGCTGGAGGTGCTCAACCCCAAATGCAGTTGTGCATATATACTGGGGGAGCAGATCCTGCCCTTGTAGTCCGTTGCTAGGGGCGATCCCCAGCATAAAAATGCATGCAATGGAGGATGCCTGCAGCGGACTACAAGTGCCACAATAGAATCCTACACCAGATAAACGGTGTGGATGTGTAACAATTAGAATAATACAATACAGAAATGTAGGTGCACTACTGTGGTAGATGTATACAATGACATTGGCTAATCCCTCAACACTGATGTTAAAATTGAGACATTCGCCAGTGTATCCTTATATGAAGGACACACCAGAGCCCGCACACCAACGCCAAGGTTTCTCAGATGGCACGGGATCTAACGCTAACCTACCTGTGCGTAATAAGCAATAACCAGGGGCCCCTGGTTTTTGCTTATTACGCACAGGTAGGTTAGCGTTAGGTCCCGTGCCATCTGAGAAACCTTGGCGTTGGTGTGCGGGCTCTGGTGTGTCCTTCATATAAGTATACACTGGCGAATGTCTCAATTTTAACATCAGTGTTGAGGGATTAGCCAATGTCATTGTATACATCTACCACAGTAGTGCACCTACATTTCTGTATTGTATTATTCTAATTGTTACACATCCACACCGTTTATCTGGTGTAGGATTCTATTGTGGCACTTGTAGTCCGCTGCAGGCTGTTACGCCGAGCGCTCCGGGTCCCCGCTCCTCCCCGGAGCGCTCGCTTCACTCTCTCCGCTGCAGCGCTCCGGTCACGTCCTCTGACCCGGGGCGCTGCGATCCCGCTGCCAGCCGGGATGCGATTCGCGATGCGGGTAGCGCCCGCTCGCGATGCGCACCCCGGCTCCCCTACCTGACTCGCTCCCCGTCTGTTCTGTCCCGGCGCGCGCGGCCCCGCTCCCTAGGGCGCGCGCGCGCCGGGTCTCTGCGATTTAAAGGGCCACTGCGCCGCTGATTGGCGCAGTGGTTCCAATTAGGGTAATCACCTGTGCACTTCCCTATATTACCTCACTTCCCTTGCACTCCCTTGCCGGATCTTGTTGCCTTAGTGCCAGTGAAAGCGTTCCTTGTGTGTTCCTTGCCTGTGTTTCCAGACCTTCTGCCGTTGCCCCTGACTACGATCCTTGCTGCCTGCCCCGACCTTCTGCTACGTCCGACCTTGCTTCTGCCTACTCCCTTGTACCGCGCCTATCTTCAGCAGCCAGAGAGGTGAGCCGTTGCTAGTGGATACGACCTGGTCACTACCGCCGCAGCAAGACCATCCCGCTTTGCGGCGGGCTCTGGTGAAAACCAGTAGTGGCTTAGAACCGGTCCACTAGCACGGTCCACGCCAATCCCTCTCTGGCACAGAGGATCCACTACCTGCCAGCCGGCATCGTGACAGTAGATCCGGCCATGGATCCCGCTGAAGTTCCTCTGCCAGTTGTCGCTGACCTCACCACGGTGGTCGCCCAGCAGTCACAACAGATAGCGCAACAAGGCCAACAGCTGTCTCAACTGACCGTTATGCTACAACAGTTACTACCACAGCTTCAGCAGTCATCTCCTCCGCCAGCTCCTGCACCTCCTCCGCAGCGAGTGGCCGCTCCTGGGATACGCTTATCCTTGCCGGATAAATTTGATGGGGACTCTAAGTTTTGCCGTGGCTTTCTTTCCCAATGTTCCCTGCATCTGGAGATGATGTCGGACCTGTTTCCCACTGAAAGGTCTAAGGTGGCTTTCGTAGTCAGTCTTCTGTCCGGAAAAGCCCTGTCATGGGCCACACCGCTCTGGGACCGCAATGACCCCGTCACTGCCTCTGTACACTCCTTCTTCTCGGAAATCCGAAGTGTCTTTGAGGAACCTGCCCGAGCCTCTTCTGCTGAGACTGCCCTGTTGAACCTGGTCCAGGGTAATTCTTCCGTTGGCGATTATGCCGTACAATTCCGTACACTTGCTTCAGAATTGTCCTGGAATAATGAGGCCCTCTGCGCGACCTTCAAAAAAGGCCTATCCAGCAACATTAAAGATGTTCTGGCCGCACGAGAAATCCCTGCTAATCTACATGAACTCATTCACCTAGCCACTCGCATTGACATGCGTTTTTCTGAAAGGCGCCAGGAACTCCGCCAAGATATGGACTCTGTTCGCACGAGGCGTTTCGTCTCCTCGGCTCCTCTCTCCTCTGGTCCCCTGCAATCTGTTCCTGTGCCTCCCGCCGTGGAGGCTATGCAGGTCGACCGGTCTCGCCTGACACCTCAAGAGAGGACACGACGCCGTATGGAGAACCTCTGCCTGTACTGTGCTAGTACCGAACACTTCCTGAGGGATTGTCCTATCCGTCCTCCCCGCCTGGAAAGACGTACGCTGACTCCGCACAAAGGTGAGACAGTCCTTGATGTCTACTCTGCTTCTCCACGTCTTACTGTGCCTGTGCGGATGTCTGCCTCTGCCTTCTCCTTCCCTGCTGTGGCCTTCTTGGACTCTGGATCTGCAGGAAATTTTATTTTGGCCTCTCTCGTCAACAGGTTCAACATCCCGGTGACCAGTCTCGCCAGACCCCTCTACATCAATTGTGTAAATAATGAAAGATTGGACTGTACCATACGTTTCCGCACGGAGCCCCTTCTTATGAGCATCGGATCTCATCATGAGAGGATTGAACTTTTGGTCCTCCCCAATTGCACCTCGGAAATTCTCCTTGGACTTCCCTGGCTTCAACTTCATTCCCCTACCCTGGATTGGTCCACTGGGGAGATCAAGAGTTGGGGGTCCTCTTGTTCCAAGAACTGTCTAAAACCGGTTCCCAGTAACCCTTGCCGTAACTCTGTGGTTCCTCCAGTAACCGGTCTCCCTAAGGCCTATATGGACTTCGCAGATGTTTTCTGCAAAAAACAAGCTGAGACACTACCTCCTCACAGGCCTTATGATTGCCCTATCGACCTCCTCCCGGGTACTACTCCACCCCGGGGCAGAATTTATCCTCTCTCTGCCCCAGAGACTCTTGCCATGTCCGAATACGTCCAGGAGAATCTAAAGAAGGGCTTTATCCGTAAATCCTCCTCTCCTGCCGGAGCCGGATTTTTCTTTGTGTCCAAAAAAGATGGCTCCCTACGTCCTTGCATTGACTACCGCGGTCTTAATAAAATCACGGTTAAGAACCGCTACCCCTTACCCCTCATCTCTGAACTCTTTGATCGCCTCCAAGGTGCCCACATCTTCACTAAATTGGACTTAAGAGGCGCCTATAACCTCATCCGCATCAGAGAGGGGGACGAGTGGAAAACGGCATTTAACACCAGAGATGGACACTTTGAGTATCTGGTCATGCCCTTTGGACTGTGCAACGCCCCTGCCGTCTTCCAAGACTTTGTCAATGAAATTTTTCGTGATCTGTTATACTCCTGTGTTGTTGTATATCTGGACGATATCCTAATTTTTTCTGCCAATCTAGAAGAACACCGCCAGCATGTCCGTATGGTTCTTCAGAGACTTCGTGACAACCAACTCTATGCCAAAATTGAGAAATGTCTGTTTGAATGCCAATCTCTTCCTTTTCTAGGATATTTGGTCTCTGGCCAGGGACTACAGATGGATCCAGACAAACTCTCTGCCGTCTTAGATTGGCCACGCCCCTCCGGACTCCGTGCTATCCAACGCTTTTTGGGGTTCGCCAATTATTACAGGCAATTTATTCCACATTTTTCTACCATTGTGGCTCCTATCGTGGCTTTAACCAAAAAAAGTGCTGATCACAAGTCCTGGCCTCCTCAAGCAGAAGACGCCTTTAAACGACTCAAGTCTGCCTTTTCTTCGGCTCCCGTCCTCTCCAGACCTGACCCTTCCAAACCCTTCCTATTGGAGGTTGATGCCTCCTCAGTGGGAGCTGGAGCTGTTCTTCTACAAAAAAATTCTTCCGGGCATGCTGTCACTTGTGGTTTTTTCTCTAGGACCTTCTCTCCAGCGGAGAGGAACTACTCCATCGGGGATCGAGAGCTTCTAGCCATTAAATTAGCACTTGAGGAATGGAGGCATCTGCTGGAGGGATCAAGTTCTCCTGTTATTATCTACACCGACCACAAGAACCTCTCCTACCTCCAGTCTGCCCAACGGCTGAATCCTCGCCAGGCCCGGTGGTCTCTGTTCTTTGCCCGATTTAATTTTGAGATTCACTTTCGTCCTGCCGATAAGAACATTAGGGCCGATGCTCTCTCTCGTTCCTCGGATGCCTCAGAAGTTGATCTCCCTCCGCAACACATCATTCCACCTGACTGCCTGATCTCCACTTCTCCTGCCTCCATCAGGCAGACTCCTCCAGGGAAGACCTTTGTTTCTCCACGCCAACGCCTCGGAATCCTCAAATGGGGTCACTCCTCCCATCTCGCAGGTCATGCGGGCATCAAGAAATCTGTGCAACTCATCTCCCGCTTCTATTGGTGGCCGACTCTGGAGACGGATGTTGTGGACTTTGTGTGAGCCTGCACTATCTGTGCCCGGGATAAGACTCCTCGCCAGAAGCCCGCTGGTTTTCTTCATCCTCTGCCTGTCCCCGAACAGCCTTGGTCTCTGATTGGTATGGATTTTATTACTGATTTACCCCCTTCCCGTGGCAACACTGTTATTTGGGTGGTCGTTGATCGATTCTCCAAAATGGCACATTTCATCCCTCTTCCTGGTCTTCCTTCTGCGCCTCAGTTGGCTAAACAATTTTTTGTACATATTTTTCGTCTTCACGGGTTGCCTACGCAGATTGTCTCGGATAGAGGTGTCCAATTCGTGTCTAAATTCTGGAGGGCTCTCTGTAAACAACTCAAGATTAAATTAAATTTTTCCTCTGCATATCATCCCCAGTCCAATGGACAAGTAGAAAGAATTAACCAGATCTTGGGTGATTATTTGCGACATTTTGTTTCCTCCCGCCAGGATGACTGGGCAGATCTCCTTCCATGGGCCGAATTCTCGTATAACTTCAGGGTCTCTGAATCTTCCTCCAAATCCCCATTTTTCGTGGTGTACGGCCGTCACCCTCTTCCCCCCCTCCCTACCCCCTTGCCCTCTGGTCTGCCCGCTGTGGATGAAATTTCTCGTGACCTTTCCATTATATGGAGAGAGACCCAAAATTCTCTCTTACAGGCTTCTTCACGCATGAAGAGGTTCGCGGATAAGAAAAGAAGAGCTCCCCCCGTTTTTTCCCCTGGAGACAAGGTATGGCTCTCCGCTAAATATGTCCGCTTCCGTGTCCCTAGCTACAAGTTGGGACCACGCTATCTTGGTCCTTTCAAAATTTTGTGTCAAATTAATCCTGTCTCTTATAAACTTCTTCTTCCTCCTTCTCTTCGTATCCCTAATGCCTTTCACGTCTCTCTTCTCAAACCACTCATCCTCAACCGTTTTTCTCCCAAATCTGTTCCTCCCACTCCTGTTTCCGGCTCCTCGGACGTCTTCTCGGTCAAGGAAATTTTGGCTGCCAAAAAGGTCAGAGGGAAAAATTTTTTTTTAGTAGACTGGGAGGGTTGTGGTCCTGAAGAGAGATCCTGGGAACCTGAGGACAACATCCTTGACAAAAGTCTGCTCCTCAGGTTCTCAGGCTCCAAGAAGAGGGGGAGACCCAAGGGGGGGGGTACTGTTACGCCGAGCGCTCCGGGTCCCCGCTCCTCCCCGGAGCGCTCGCTTCACTCTCTCCGCTGCAGCGCTCCGGTCACGTCCTCTGACCCGGGGCGCTGCGATCCCGCTGCCAGCCGGGATGCGATTCGCGATGCGGGTAGCGCCCGCTCGCGATGCGCACCCCGGCTCCCCTACCTGACTCGCTCCCCGTCTGTTCTGTCCCGGCGCGCGCGGCCCCGCTCCCTAGGGCGCGCGCGCGCCGGGTCTCTGCGATTTAAAGGGCCACTGCGCCGCTGATTGGCGCAGTGGTTCCAATTAGGGTAATCACCTGTGCACTTCCCTATATTACCTCACTTCCCTTGCACTCCCTTGCCGGATCTTGTTGCCTTAGTGCCAGTGAAAGCGTTCCTTGTGTGTTCCTTGCCTGTGTTTCCAGACCTTCTGCCGTTGCCCCTGACTACGATCCTTGCTGCCTGCCCCGACCTTCTGCTACGTCCGACCTTGCTTCTGCCTACTCCCTTGTACCGCGCCTATCTTCAGCAGCCAGAGAGGTGAGCCGTTGCTAGTGGATACGACCTGGTCACTACCGCCGCAGCAAGACCATCCCGCTTTGCGGCGGGCTCTGGTGAAAACCAGTAGTGGCTTAGAACCGGTCCACTAGCACGGTCCACGCCAATCCCTCTCTGGCACAGAGGATCCACTACCTGCCAGCCGGCATCGTGACACAGGCATCCTCCATTGTATGCATTTTTATGCTGGGGATCGCCCCTAGCAACGGACTACAAGGGCAGGATCTGCTCCCCCAGTATATATGCACAACTGCATTTGGGGTTGAGCACCTCCAGCCATTTGAGACCACGTTTTTTGTTATTGTCTGTAAATTTATACGTGGAGGTGTGTAAACTCCATATGTTAATGCGCCTTGAACATTTTCCAGGCAGCATTAGGGTTGCACCTGTGAGGACATGCACCTATATCAGCCAACTTGGGTGGGGCTTGTAGCCTCTCTCCCCCCTTCCATTGTATGTGTGCTTAGTCACGCTGGAGGGGACTGGGAGCAGGCTACATGTCGACCTAGTGCTGCTGTAATTGCCCACTGGCCCCTGGTTTTTGCTTATTACGCACAGGTAGGTTAGCGTTAGGTCCCGTGCCATCTGAGAAACGTTGGTGTGCAGGCTCTGGTGTGTCCTTCATATAAGGATACACATGCGAATGTCTCAATTTTAACATCAGTGTTGAGGGATTAGCCAATGTCATTGTATACATCTACCACAGTAGTGCACCTACATTTCTGTATTGTATTATTCTAATAGGTAGGGACAGCAGCTGTGGGTGAGTTAGGGCTTCATTGTTCCCTGCCCATACGTGACAGATGCACCTCCACTTAGTGCCTGCACTGTCAACTGATGCCTATCCCCTTAGTGTCACCCACTCTGGTCAACTTCAAAAGACAGAAACTAACACTCAAATAGCCCCATTCCTGTGATCTGTTCTCCTTCTTCAGGCTTGAAAAGTATGAGCTGGGTTCCCTGTGCAATTAAAACAAGGAACCCCTGAAAAAGTTCCAAAAAAATCCTCCAGTATCATGTGTCTAAAATAGAATAACATTTTTACTTTTATCATGATATTTAAAACCTAAGAAACATAATTGGGATCAGGTGAGTGCAAAAACAAAAGATTAAAACTACAGTATCAATTGGTCTCTTATTTTTGTTCATGGTCTAGTTCAGTAGAAGAGCAAGTTGTTTTTGTACACAACAATAAACTTAATGTACACCACTATTCATGTCATCCACTAATAAAGGAATTATGACCAATTAAACAGTTTTATTGTTGTCCACTGATAATATCCTCAATACAACTTTTTAATCCATATTCTTATATGAAACTGTTAGGAGAGGCCGGATCTTACTGTTAGGAATCCCGGCAAGCGGACAGCAGGTGGCGGATCCTCCGGGCCTGTGTGGATAGAGACTTGAGCCGTGCCAGGGAGCGGGGTCTAAGGTGCCACTGGTTTTCACCAGAGCCCGCCACAAAGCGGAATGGTCTTGCTGCAGCAGTTGGCACCCAGGTCGCTACCCCTGACAGGACTCATCCACACAGGTAGCTGGGGGGTGACGTGGCACAGACAGAGACAGGCAGGACGTGGCTGGCAGGACATGGCGGGCAGGACGTGGTGGGCCGGGCAGAAGGACAAGGCAGGAACACGGGTACAGGACAAGCCGGAACTAGGAACAGATACACAGACTCGGGAACAGGACTTGACTCGGGAACAGGACTTGACTCGGGAACAGGACTTGACTCGGGAACAGGACTTGACTCAGGAACAGGACTTGACTCAGGAACAAGACTATCACAGACAAAGACAGACAACCAAGATCCAGGGAGCAGGGAGGAGCAGATACTTATGGACCAGGGAACAGGTGCAAACACTTAGACTAATTGAGTACTGGTCCTTTAAGAAACAGAGCTCCAGCGCGCGCGCCCCCAAAGGGCCGGAGGCACACACGCCGGAGCTGCGGGGACAACATGGAGCAAGGACACAGGACGGTAAGCAACAGGCTGAGACTCGCATGTGGGAGCATATAATGATGACATCACATCCAGTGCATTTAAATGGATAAGTTTTGTATTGGCACTTAATATTGTCAGTTGTCTTCTTGATAAAGCCACGCTATAGAGGTGAAACATGTAGGAGTTGACAGGCTTAGATTTTAGGAGCAGTCTCCAGGTCTCTATAAGGTAGAACCACAACCTGTGGTGCACCACAGAACTGTGGATCCATTAAGTGTTTATTTACATTTAACCACATGTATATAACCAAACACTGTACATTATATCCACATTTATGCCTTTGTGAGGAGTATAAAAACTGTTGTCCTATTGAATTAGCCTTATCCCTGGGGTTGTAAATAAACCCACAGAAGTCATTATATGGGATGCAAAAAGCAACCAGGATTAAAAAGTTGTATTGTGTCTTATATTGGTCATAATTCCTTCATTAGTGGATGAAATGAATAATGTTGTACATTAAAGTGTATTGTGTATAAAAACAACTTGCTCTTCTACTGAACTAGGTGATCATAAAAGAGCAAAAAAGACCTCGCAAATGGCGCTGCTGGTCCCGTGGAGATGTAGGAATAAACCAAAATCCAAGTTGGAATATTGTAAAGGCTTGTGTGTTTTATTGCAAATGAATAAAACCAATAAAAGCAATAGCAATAAAAGAGTGATACAAGTTAAGATTACGCGTTTCGGGGGAGCCACCCCCTTCTTCAGATCAGTATGCAGACTATACAAACAGAGATTCTATAAATACTCATTATTAATTTTTATGCTTTTATTGGTTTTATTCATTTGCAATAAAATCCACAAGCTTTTACAATATTCCAACTTGGATTTTGGTTTATTCCTACATCTCCACAGAACCAGCAGCGCCATTTGCAAGGTCTTTTTTGCTCTTTTATGATCACCTACTCTCTCCAGGAGACGGTTTTTACCTCACCTGTTACCTCAGGCTCAGCAGCGGCTCCGGCTATTTTGTAACCCGTGCATTGGGTTGATATGCAAGTTTAATACTTGCTCTAAGGTGAGCAGTTATTACCTAAGGGGCCTGCAAGCCCCGCACCTACTTTCCTTCCTTTTCCCTCAACCACCCAACGGTATCACACGAGGCGCCCTCTCTGGTCTCTCTTTTTTTCTCCCCATACAGGTTCTACTGAACTAGACCAGGAACAAAAATAAGAGACCAATTGAGACTATAGTTTAAATCTTTTATTTTTGTACTCACCTGATCACAATTATTTTTTTACATTTGAAATACCATTATGGCTGACATTTATCATTGTCTTTAGACAGTTTTTTGTGTCTAGAAAAGGCGCAAAAAAGGTGCAAGCAGGGTTTATTTGCGCCTTTTGGTTTACACATTTCTGCTGATTTTGAGTTGCAGTCCACAGTTTTTGGCAATACACATGATATGGAAGGGTTTTATGAACTGTGCCTTTTCACAAAAAGCCACTGAAAAGTCTCTAAACTACACCAGCCCAGACTTAGCTTTTTGGTGTATGTGAAGAGTACAATTTCAGAAAATGTGACCTGCACAAAATTTATGAAATGCTCTGTGACCATTCAATAAATGTGGTGCTCCTACACATTACCAGCACACCAAAAAAAGTGTAGAAAAATGCTTCACTTATACCTACAACTATAAATGCCACCCCCCCCCCCCCTATAAACATTACATTTTATTCTATTATAAACACGATACTGGAGTTTTTTTACTCTTTTAGGAGGTCCTTTTTGTAATAGTAATTGCCCCCTCATGTGTCTTGGGACAAAAATGTATTGTGTTGTCTTTAGGTTCTCTGGACAGACATGAATATGTCATATCATTGAGTCAGTTTGTGCAGGGATCCCATACTGATGCCCTTGTAGGTTGTAGGCCCAAAGCGTTTGCAGCCTATGAGAGTGATAGGCAGAGCAGAGAATTGACAGGTCCCTGTTCTGTCATTGTGTTCAACCACATCCATATCATACTTTTTCATCAATTTAGAACATAATGAGCTCATTTTAACATTTTTAAAAACTACAAAACTTTAGGAAAAGTCCAAATTACAGCTGGCAAGTCCTATAGCAGAAAAGTTGAGCTACTTTTACATGGACATTTTAATTCTACAACACCTGGACCTTGGTATTGCATTCAACTGAATTTAGATGATTATGTGTGTAAAAAAGGCCATTATTCAGAAGCTAAAACGCAAATGCTTGTTTTACAAATTCATAGAATAGTAAGAGACATTGTGGGATCAATGATACAAGTAGATAATGGAAGAAACATATGTAAAATGCTCATAGATGGAATTACATTAAATCAAATACATGGCAGAAATGCGGAACCACCTCCCCTTAAGAACACTAGTTTATATCTTTCATTTTTATATATCTATAAGGATAAATACGTGGATAAGTTCCTCTCAAGAAGGCGCTGGTACCCGGGGATGAAGATAAAGTTCTTTATTGGCAACGCATTTCGATCCCGGTTCGGGATCGAAACGCGTTGCCAATAAAGAACTTTATCTTCATCCCCGGGTACCAGCGCCTTCTTGAGAGGAACTTATCCACGTATTTATTCTTATTGCTACTTACCCGACTGACGGTTGTCACACCGGGCTTGTTCCTCGTGGCAGCGGTTTCCCTTGATCTTCTACATACAGACGCTACTGTAGGTGTTGTGCTCTGAGCACAACACCTAGGGGTAAGAACCCATCTTTACGTTAACCCTTTGTCATTGTCAAACGGTCCTCACTAGGGGTGCACCTCCTGTGTTTTTTTTCTCGTTTATATATTAATTTTTATATATCTGGAAGGCAATAAACTCTATGATCCAGTATCTTCCAGTATATGCACATCTTCTTTATTTTGTCACTGTTTGTAATACTTATAATAATAATATTAGTATAGCGTTCTGAATATATATTTAAATTTCATTACCTATTTGTTATGAGAAGAATTCTATTAGAAAATGTAAAGGTGATTGAAAGTAGAAAACATAGAATTAACTCAAGCAGCGTATGGGTCATCACAATACAGATATTTAGATTTATTCTGCTTCCCAGAAAAGGTTAAGAACCCCAGCAATAAGTTAATGACTGCCAGTGTGATGTCTGACAGGTAAACAAGAGATCAAAATGTGACATCACAGCTGTCTGTCTCCGCAGCCGAAGGGTCTGAAGCTAAAAATAGGATATCTTAGATGTGGAGGAACATTCGACTCTGGCTATGAATAAACAATGTTCACCATGGGGGAATTTTAGTGGCTTCTGACGAGAAGCTTCTACATTTCACTGTAAATTAGTCATACCTATTGTGCTTATTTTGTTCATTGTGCCATTGTTTACCAATACTGTTGTATTATGCTGAATAAAGGAAACTGGCCTAAATGAAAACATGAAATGTTTTTCATTAAGAGCATGGATTTTAAAGGGGTTATCCGGCCAAAGAGCAGCACCTGCATTCTATGCGGGGCTGCGTCTCCAGTCTCGGAAAGGTCGGAAAAACTGGGGATGTGATGTAACGCCACACCTCCTCCTGACGTCATGCCACGCCGCCTCCATTTATGTCTATGGGAGGGGGTGTGACGTCACGCCCCCTCCCTTAGACATAAATTAAGGGGGGGTGGCGTAATGTCAGGAGGGGGCGTGGCATCACATCACGTCCCCAGCACCAGAAACAAAGAGCTTTCTGAGACTGGAGACACAGCCCCGCATAGAATGCGGGTAATGCACGGAGATGCAGGGGGTCCAAGCGGCAGTCCCCCAATCAGACTTCTTATCCCCTATCTTTTGGAAAGGCGATAAGATGTCTTTGACCGGATAACCCCTTTAAGCTTAATTTGATGCAGGAAAACATAAATAATGAGTGTTATACAATTTAATTGTGTAACAAAACAAAATCCGTCAGATTTCAATATTCAAAATGAAACTACAGGTGATGATGAAATATTAAAGTGAATCGGTCACCACCTCCAAATTTGCTTATAACCCATTTACAGCTATATGTACAGTGTAATCCTTGAATAAAGTTCACACCGCTTTAAAATGTGTTCAAGTTTCAGTTCAGCAGAAAATTGCACCATAATGTCTTTCGAGGGTCAAAAAGGCCTGGTCCAGGAAATGCTGTGCCCCAGGGCCACAATACCTCTGTGCTGGAAATCCCTGCCCTCTTACTGTGTGCTAGACAGGCAGGGCTCTGCTTATAGCACCAAGCTCTGCTGAAATCTCATGCCTCACTAAATTGCATTGCGGTGCGGCCAGCGAGGTTGATGCCAAACTTGGCACATTTAATTCATGTGCGTTGGCAAGATTACAGCAGGGCTTGCCATTGTAGGTCCCACCCTGTCTGTTCATCAAAGAGCGAGAGGGCTGGCATTTTTTGGATAAAGAGGTGTTGTGGCCTTAGGGCACAGCAAACTCTGAGCCATGCCCCTTTGACCATTGAAAAGTGCATTAACCCCTTAAGGACTGAGCCCTTTTTCACCTTAACTACTGAGCCCTTTTTCAACTTAAGGACTGAGCCCTTTTTTGCACATCTGACCACTGTCAGTTTATGAATTAATAACTCTGGGATGCTTTTACCTATTATTCTGATTCCGAGATTGTTTTTTGTGACATATTCTTCCTTAACATAGTGGTAAATTTTCATCATTGCTTGTATCCTTTCTTGGTGAAAAATCCCGAAATGTCATGAAAATTTTGAAAATTTAGCTGATTTTTAAACAATTTGCTTGTAAGGAAAAAGGATATTCAAAATAAATTATATATTGGTTCCCATATACAATATATCTACATTATGTTGGCATCATAAAGTTTACATATTTTTCGTTTTGGAAGACATAACAGTGCTTCAGCAACAATTTTCCAATTTTTCACGAAAATTTCATAATCGGAATTTTTCAGGGACCAGTTCAGTTTTGAAGTGGATTTGAGGGGTGTTACGCCGAGCGCTCCGGGTCCCCGCTCCTCCCCGGAGCGCTCGCTTCACTCTCCCCACTGCAGCGCTCCGGTCACATCCTCTGACCCGGGGCGCTGCGATTCCGCTGCCAGCCGGGATGCGATTCGCGATGCGGGTAGCGCCCGCTCGCGATGCGCACCCCGGCTCCCGTACCTGACTCGCTCCCCGTCTGTTCTGTCCCGGCGCGCGCGGCCCCGCTCCCTAGGGCGCGCGCGCGCCGGGTCTCTGCGATTTAAAGGGCCACTGCGCCGCTGATTGGCGCAGTGGTTCCAATTAGTGTGTTCACCTGTGCACTTCCCTATATCACCTCACTTCCCCTGCACTCCCTTGCCGGATCTTGTTGCCATTGTGCCAGTGAAAGCGTTCCTTGTGTGTTCCTAGCCTGTGTTCCAGACCTTCTGCCGTTGCCCCTGACTACGATCCTTGCTGCCTGCCCCGACCTTCTGCTACGTCCGACCTTGCTTCTGCCTACTCCCTTGTACCGCGCCTATCTTCAGCAGCCAGAGAGGTGAGCCGTTGCTAGTGGATACGACCTGGTCACTACCGCCGCAGCAAGACCATCCCGCTTTGCGGCGGGCTCTGGTGAAAACCAGTAGTGGCTTAGAACCGGTCCACTAGCACGGTCCACGCCAATCCCTCTCTGGCACAGAGGATCCACTACCTGCCAGCCGGCATCGTGACAGTAGATCCGGCCATGGATCCCGCTGAAGTTCCCCTGCCAGTTGTCGCTGACCTCACCACGGTGGTCGCCCAGCAGTCACAACAGATAGCGCAACAAGGCCAACAGCTGTCTCAACTGACCGTTATGCTACAACAGTTACTACCACAGCTTCAGCAGTCATCTCCTCCGCCAGCTCCTGCACCTCCTCCGCAGCGAGTGGCCGCTCCTGGGCTACGCCTATCCTTGCCGGATAAATTTGATGGGGACTCTAAGTTTTGCCGTGGCTTTCTTTCCCAATGTTCCCTGCATCTGGAGATGATGTCGGACCTGTTTCCCACTGAAAGGTCTAAGGTGGCTTTCGTAGTCAGCCTTCTGTCCGGAAAAGCCCTGTCATGGGCCACACCGCTCTGGGACCGCAATGACCCCGTCACTGCCTCTGTACACTCCTTCTTCTCGGAAATCCGAAGTGTCTTTGAGGAACCTGCCCGAGCCTCTTCTGCTGAGACTGCCCTGTTGAACCTGGTCCAGGGTAATTCTTCCGTTGGCGAGTATGCCGTACAATTCCGTACTCTTGCTTCAGAATTGTCCTGGAATAATGAGGCCCTCTGCGCGACCTTCAAAAAAGGCCTATCCAGCAACATTAAAGATGTTCTGGCCGCACGAGAAATTCCTGCTAATCTACATGAACTTATTCACCTAGCCACTCGCATTGACATGCGTTTTTCCGAAAGGCGTCAGGAACTCCGCCAAGATATGGACTCTGTTCGCACGAGGCGTTTCTTCTCCTCGGCTCCTCTCTCCTCTGGTCCCCTGCAATCTGTTCCTGTGCCTCCCGCCGTGGAGGCTATGCAGGTCGACCGGTCTCGCCTGACACCTCAAGAGAGGACACGACGCCGTATGGAGAACCTCTGCCTGTACTGTGCTAGTACCGAACACTTCCTGAGGGATTGTCCTATCCGTCCTCCCCGCCTGGAAAGACGTACGCTGACTCCGCACAAAAGTGAGACAGTCCTTGATGTCTACTCTGCTTCTCCACGTCTTACTGTGCCTGTGCGGATGTCTGCCTCTGCCTTCTCCTTCTCTACTGTGGCCTTCTTGGACTCTGGATCTGCAGGAAATTTTATTTTGGCCTCTCTCGTCAACAGGTTCAACATCCCGGTGACCAGTCTCGCCAGACCCCTCTACATCAATTGTGTAAATAATGAAAGATTGGACTGTACCATACGTTTCCGCACGGAGCCCCTTCTTATGAGCATCGGATCTCATCACGAGAGGATTGAACTTTTGGTCCTCCCCAATTGCACCTCGGAAATTCTCCTTGGACTTCCCTGGCTTCAACTTCATTCCCCAACCCTGGATTGGTCCACTGGGGAGATCAAGAGTTGGGGGTCCTCTTGTTCCAAAAACTGTCTAAAACCGGTTTCCAGTAACCCTTGCCGTAACTCTGTGGTTCCTCCAGTAACCGGTCTCCCTAAGGCCTATATGGACTTCGCGGATGTTTTCTGCAAAAAACAAGCTGAGACTCTACCTCCTCACAGGCCTTATGATTGTCCTATCGACCTCCTCCCGGGCACTACTCCACCCCGGGGCAGAATTTATCCTCTCTCTGCCCCAGAGACTCTTGCCATGTCTGAATACGTCCAGGAGAATCTAAAAAAGGGCTTTATCCGTAAATCCTCCTCTCCTGCCGGAGCCGGATTTTTCTTTGTGTCCAAAAAAGATGGCTCCCTACGTCCTTGCATTGACTACCGCGGTCTTAATAAAATCACGGTTAAGAACCGCTACCCCTTACCCCTCATCTCTGAACTCTTTGATCGCCTCCAAGGTGCCCACATCTTTACTAAATTGGACTTAAGAGGCGCCTATAACCTCATCCGCATCAGAGAGGGGGATGAGTGGAAAACGGCATTTAACACCAGAGATGGACACTTTGAGTATCTGGTCATGCCCTTTGGCCTGTGCAACGCCCCTGCCGTCTTCCAAGACTTTGTCAATGAAATTTTTCGTGATCTGTTATACTCCTGTGTTGTTGTATATCTGGACGATATCCTAATTTTTTCTGCCAATCTAGAAGAACACCGCCAGCATGTCCGTATGGTTCTTCAGAGACTTCGTGACAATCAACTCTATGCCAAAATTGAGAAATGTCTGTTTGAATGCCAATCTCTTCCTTTTCTAGGATATTTGGTCTCTGGCCAGGGACTACAGATGGATCCAGACAAACTCTCTGCCGTCTTAGATTGGCCACGCCCCTCCGGACTCCGTGCTATCCAACGCTTTTTGGGGTTCGCCAATTATTACAGGCAATTTATTCCACATTTTTCTACCATTGTGGCTCCTATCGTGGCTTTAACCAAAAAAAATGCTGATCCCAAGTCCTGGTCTCCTCAAGCAGAAGACGCCTTTAAACGACTCAAGTCTGCCTTTTCTTCGGCTCCCGTCCTCTCCAGACCTGACCCTTCCAAACCCTTCCTATTGGAGGTTGATGCCTCCTCAGTGGGAGCTGGAGCTGTTCTTCTACAAAAAAATTCTTCCGGGCATGCTGTCACTTGTGGTTTTTTCTCTAGGACCTTCTCTCCAGCGGAGAGGAACTACTCCATCGGGGATCGAGAGCTTCTAGCCATTAAATTAGCACTTGAGGAATGGAGGCATCTGCTGGAGGGATCAAGTTTTCCTGTTATTATCTACACCGACCACAAGAACCTCTCCTACCTCCAGTCTGCCCAACGGCTGAATCCTCGCCAGGCCCGGTGGTCTCTGTTCTTTGCCCGATTTAATTTTGAGATTCACTTTCGTCCTGCCGATAAGAACATTAGGGCCGATGCTCTCTCTCGTTCCTCGGATGCCTCAGAAGTTGAACTCTCTCCGCAACACATCATTCCACCTGACTGCCTGATCTCCACTTCTCCTGCCTCCATCAGGCAGACTCCTCCAGGAAAGACCTTTGTTTCTCCACGCCAACGCCTCGGAATCCTCAAATGGGGTCACTCCTCCCATCTCGCAGGTCATGCGGGCATCAAGAAATCTGTACAACTCATCTCCCGCTTCTATTGGTGGCCGACTCTGGAGACGGATGTTGTGGACTTTGTGCGAGCCTGCACTATCTGTGCCCGGGATAAGACTCCTCGCCAGAAGCCCGCTGGTTTTCTTCATCCTCTGCCTGTCCCCGAACAGCCTTGGTCTCTGATTGGTATGGATTTTATTACTGATTTACCCCCTTCCCGTGGCAACACTGTTATTTGGGTGGTCGTTGATCGATTCTCCAAAATGGCACATTTCATCCCTCTTCCTGGTCTTCCTTCTGCGCCTCAGTTGGCTAAACAATTTTTTGTACACATTTTTCGTCTTCACGGGTTGCCTACGCAGATTGTCTCGGATAGAGGCGTCCAATTCGTGTCTAAATTCTGGAGGGCTCTCTGTAAACAACTCAAGATTAAATTAAATTTTTCTTCTGCATATCATCCCCAGTCCAATGGACAAGTAGAAAGAATTAACCAGATCTTGGGTGATTATTTGCGACATTTTGTTTCCTCCCGCCAGGATGACTGGGCAGATCTCCTCCCATGGGCCGAATTCTCGTATAACTTCAGGGTCTCTGAATCTTCCTCCAAATCCCCATTTTTCGTGGTGTACGGCCGTCACCCTCTTCCCCCCCCTCCCTACTCCCTTGCCCTCTGGTCTGCCCGCTGTGGATGAAATTTCTCGTGACCTTTCCATCATATGGAGAGAGACCCAAAATTCTCTCTTACAGGCTTCATCACGCATGAAGAAGTTCGCGGATAAGAAAAGAAGAGCTCCTCCCGTTTTTTCCCCTGGAGACAAGGTATGGCTCTCCGCTAAATATGTCCGCTTCCGTGTCCCTAGCTACAAGTTGGGACCACGCTATCTTGGTCCTTTCAAAATTTTGTGTCAAATTAATCCTGTCTCTTATAAACTTCTTCTTCCTCCTTCTCTTCGTATCCCTAATGCCTTTCACGTCTCTCTTCTCAAACCACTCATCCTCAACCGTTTTTCTCCCAAAACTGTTCCTCCCACTCCTGTTTCCGGCTCCTCGGACGTCTTCTCTGTCAGAGAAATCTTGGCTTCCAAGAAGGTCAGAGGGAAAACTTTTTTTTTGGTGGACTGGGAGGGTTGTGGTCCTGAAGAGAGATCCTGGGAACCTGAGGACAACATCCTAGACAAAAGTCTGCTCCTCAGGTTCTCAGGCTCTAAGAAGAGGGGGAGACCCAAGGGGGGGGGTACTGTTACGCCGAGCGCTCCGGGTCCCCGCTCCTCCCCGGAGCGCTCGCTTCACTCTCCCCACTGCAGCGCTCCGGTCACATCCTCTGACCCGGGGCGCTGCGATTCCGCTGCCAGCCGGGATGCGATTCGCGATGCGGGTAGCGCCCGCTCGCGATGCGCACCCCGGCTCCCGTACCTGACTCGCTCCCCGTCTGTTCTGTCCCGGCGCGCGCGGCCCCGCTCCCTAGGGCGCGCGCGCGCCGGGTCTCTGCGATTTAAAGGGCCACTGCGCCGCTGATTGGCGCAGTGGTTCCAATTAGTGTGTTCACCTGTGCACTTCCCTATATCACCTCACTTCCCCTGCACTCCCTTGCCGGATCTTGTTGCCATTGTGCCAGTGAAAGCGTTCCTTGTGTGTTCCTAGCCTGTGTTCCAGACCTTCTGCCGTTGCCCCTGACTACGATCCTTGCTGCCTGCCCCGACCTTCTGCTACGTCCGACCTTGCTTCTGCCTACTCCCTTGTACCGCGCCTATCTTCAGCAGCCAGAGAGGTGAGCCGTTGCTAGTGGATACGACCTGGTCACTACCGCCGCAGCAAGACCATCCCGCTTTGCGGCGGGCTCTGGTGAAAACCAGTAGTGGCTTAGAACCGGTCCACTAGCACGGTCCACGCCAATCCCTCTCTGGCACAGAGGATCCACTACCTGCCAGCCGGCATCGTGACAAGGGGCTTTCATGTTAGAAATACCCTATAAATTACCCCATTATAAAAACTGAACCCCTCAAAGTATTCAAAATGACATTCAGAAAGTTTAAAGGGGTTATCCAGGAAAAAACTTTTTTATATATCAACTGGCTCCAGAAAGTTAAACAGATTTGTAAATTACTTCTATTAAAAAATCTTAATCCTTTCAGTACTTATGAGCTTCTGAAGTTAAGGTTGTTCTTTTCTGTCTAAGTGCTCTCTGATGACACGTGTCTCGGGAACCGCCCAGTTTAGAAGCAAATCCCCATAGCAAACCTCTTCTAAACTGGGCGGTTCCCGAGACACGTGTCATCAGAGAGCACTTAGACAGAAAAGAACATAAGTACTGAAAGGATTAAGATTGTTTAATAGAAGTAATTTACAAATCTGTTTAACTTTCTGGAGCCAGTTGATATATAAAAAAAAGTTTTTCCCTGGATAACCCCTTAAACCCTTTAGATGTTTCACAGGAATAGCAGCAAAGTGAAGGAGAAAATTCTAAATCTTCATTTTTACATGCTCTTGCAGAGCCATATTTTGAATTTTTACAAGGAGTAAAAGGAGAGAAATCCCCACAAAATGTGTAGCCCCATTTCTCTGAAGTAAGGAAATACCTGTAAGGTGGATGTAAAGTGCTCCGTGGGTGTGAAAAGGATAATTTTGATTACTGATCAATATATATATATATATATATATATATATCTATATATATATATAGATATATATATTTAGATATATATATATATACATATATATATATATATATATATATATATTTACAACAAAGAGAAGGAAGAGCAGCACCTTGTTGCAGGATTCCAGATCCGTTTGGGTACTCAGCTTCAGGAGCAGACCAACTCCCAATGTGATGAGAAAAATTAGATGGAAGCGGCACTCCAATAATTATTATTATATACATATTTATATATATTAAAAATAGATATCTATGCTAATATGCTGCAGAAAAACATTATTTTCCTTATGAGACATATCAGCTTGCTATTTGCTTGTAACTAAGATGAAGACCTTGGGACAAGGCCGAAAGAAGCAAGATAAAGAAGAGTTTGGAAGCAAGAGACAAAAATATTTGAAGAAATATAGACTGTGCAGAAGGACAGATACATCTGGAATTTTCTGGTTGAATAGGGAAAAGGCAACATAAGTGAACTATAGGCAAGAAAGAAATGAATGCTTAATATGCTAATATATACAGACACAATACTCAACCAATCAAAATATAACATGATGATTTTGACGTGATAACAAACCTCCCCTTTTTGTCAAATGTAAAAACCAATGTACTTCCATATAATAAACAGAACTCCTTGGGACCGCTCCTTCGCCTGCTGAGAAGGAGTGTTATACCAACTTTTTGTCTGGAGTGTATTTTTTATGTCGACACTCAGCAGTATACAGCAGCAGTCACTAACATTTTAACACCTAAACAGCAGCCAACCTTAACAGGTGCACTAGAGGGCTCAGAAGGGAAGGAGCAACAATCTGATTTTGGAGAATGAATGTTGCTAAAATGGTTTTTGGGGGGCATGTCACATTTAGGAAGCCCCTACGGTGGAACAGCAAAAAAAAAAAAGAAAAAATATGAGATACTATTTTGGAAACTACACCCCTCAAGGAACGTAACAAGGGGTACAGTGAGCCTTAACACCCCACAGGTGTTTGACGACTTTTCGTTAAAGTCAGATGTGTAAATGAAAATTATTATTTTTTTCACTAAAATGCAGTTTTTTCCCCAAATTTCACAATTTTGAAAGAGATAATAGGAGAAAATGCCCCCCAAAATTTGTAAGCCCATTTCTTCTGAGCATGGAAATACCCCATGTATGGACGTCAAGTGCTCTGCTGCCGCACTACAATGCTCAGAAGAGGAGTTACACTTGGCTTTTGGAAAGCAAATTTTGCTGAAATGGTTTTTGGGGGGCATGTTGCATTTAGGAAGCCCCTGTGATGCCAGAACAGAAACAAAAACCCCACATAGCACACTATTTTGGAAACTACACCCCTCGGGGAACTTAACAAGGGGTACAGTGAGCCTTAATACCCCAGAGGTGTTTGACGACTTTTTGTTAAAGATGTGTAAATGGAAAAAAAAAATTCACTAAAATGCAGTTTTTACCAAAATTTTACATTTTTACAAAAGGTAAAAGGAGAAAATGCCCCCCAAAATTTGTAACCCCATTTCTTCTGAGTATACTCCATGTGTGGACGTCAAGTGCTCTTCTTCCGCACTACAATGCTCAGAAGAGAAGGAGTGCCATTGGGCTTTTCGAGAGAGAATTTGTTTGGAATGGAAGTCGGGGGCCATGAGCATTTACAAAGCCCCCCTGTGGTGCCAGAACAGTGGACCCCCCACATGTGACCCCCATTTTGAAAACTACACCCCTCACAAAATTTAATAAGGGGTGCAGTGAGCATTTATACCCCACTGGCGTTTGACAGATCTTTGGAACAGTGGGCTGTACAAATGAAAAATTACATTTTTCATTTTCACGGACCACTGTTCCAAAAATCTTTCAGACACCTGTGGGGCGTAAATGCTCACTGTACCCCTTATTATATTCTGTGGGGGGGTGTAGTTTCCAAAATGGGGTCACATGTGGGGGAGTGGTTCATTGTTCTGGCACCATGAGGGCTTTGTAAACACACGTGGCCTTCAATTCCAGACAAATTTTCTCTCTAAAAGCCCAATGGCACTCCTTCTATTCTGAGCATTATGGTGCGCCAGCAGAGCACTTTACATCCACATATGGGGTATGTTCTTACTCAGAAGAAATGGGGTTACAAATTTTGGGGCTTTTTTTCCTATTTTCCCTTGTGAAAATGAAAAATTGAGGGTAACAACAGCATTTTAGTAAAAAATATTTTTTTTGTTTTCCTTTTCCCATCCTACTTTAACAAAAAATGTACCCCTTGTTATGTTCCGTGAGGGGTGTAGTTTACAAAATAAGGTCACACGTGGGTAGTTATTATTTGCATTTATGTCAGAACCGCTGTAAAATCAGCCACCCCTGTGCAAATCACCAATTTAAGCCTCAAATGTACATGGTGCGCTCTCACTCCTGAGCCTTGTTGTGTGCCCGCAGAGCATTTTACGTCCACATATGGGGTATTTCTTTACACATTTTGGCGTTTTTTTTTTCCTTTTACCGCTTGGGAAAATAAAAAGTATGGGGCAACACCAGCATTTTAGTGTAAAAAAAAAATTTTTTACACTAACAGGCTGCCGTAGACCCCAACTTTTCCTTTTCATAAGGGGTAAAAGGAGAAAAAGCCCCCCAAAATTTGTAACTCAATTGCTCCCGAGTACGTAAATACCCCATATGTGGCCCTAAACTGTTTCCTTGAAATACAACAGGGCTCGTATGAGAGAGCGCCATGCGCATTTGAGGACTAACTTGGGGGTTGCATAGGGGTGGACATAGGGGTATTCTATGCCAGTGATTCACAAACAGGGTGCCTCCAGCTGTTGCTAAACTTCCAGCATGCCTGGACAGTCAGTGGCTGTCTGGAAATGCTGGGAGTTGCTGTTTTGCAACAGTTGGAGGCTCCGTTTTGGAAACACTACAATACAATTTTTCATTTTTATTGGGGGGGGGAGACAGTGTAAGGGGGTGTATATGTAATGTTTTGCCCTTTATTATGTGTTAGTGTAGTGTTTTTAGGGTACATTCGTGCGGAGGTTTACGGTGAGTTTCCCGCTAGGAGTGTGAGCTGTGGCTGAAAATTTGCCACAGCTCAAACTTGAAGCAGGAAACTCACTGTAAACTTGCCTGTGTGAATGCACCCTGTACATTCACATCAGGGGGGGGGGGACCTCCAGCTGTTGCAAAACTACAACTCCCAGACTGTGCATGCTGGAAGTTGTACTTTTGCAACAGCTGGAGGAACACTGGTTGGATAACGTTCAGTTAGGTTCTGTTGTCTAACTCAGTATTTTCCAACCAGTGTGCCTCCAGCTGTTGCAAAACTACAGCTCCCAGCATGTACTGATCGCCAAAGGGCATGCTGGGAAATGTAGTTATACAACAGCTGGAGATACACAACTACAACTCCCAGCATGGCGAGACAGCAGTTTGCTGTTTGGGCATGCTGGGAGTTGTAGTTTTGCAAGATCTAGAGTGCCACAGTTTAGAGACCACTGCACAGTTGTAGTTTAGTGGTATAGTGTATACTGTATAGTGGTCTCCAAACTGTAGCCCTCCAGATGTTGCTAGGCAACTCACCGGCTTCCGTAGTCTGCAGCACGCCGCACCAGGAAGCCAGCCGTACGTCACCAGGGAGCCAGCCTCCGATGGTAAATGGTTCCCCCGTTCCGCCCGGACTACTGTGGGTAGGCCGAACTGAGGAACCAAACTTTAACCCCCCGCCCCCGATCTGCTATTGGTCGGTCGTTTGTGACCACAGCATCTTCTCCTGCTCGGAGTGGAGCAGCCTGGGAAGGGAAAACGTCCATGTCATCAGGAGACTGCCTGTGCATGGGCATCTGCTGCCCTTAAAGTGGTACTGTCCCTGCCCAAGCTCACTGTACTTGGAGTCATTGGACCGGCCCGGAAAAAGCCTCCTTCAGCGCTATGGGCAGTCGGGCCCTAAACAAGTGTCAAGTTGGCTTTCCACCTAAATCTATAATAAATTTACCTTGCCACATCCCAGCAATGTCCATTTGTCCCAAACACCACCTCCACTCTAAGCAAGGTCATGGGAAAATGGAATGCTATATGTGGAACATGCCATTAAGTTTCGTTCTTTTTTCAGAAAGAGTTACAATCAAACAAGAACAATTTAAAACAACTAATATGACAAGGGGTTTCTCCAAATTTAACACAAAATGACACTTTTAATGACTGTTGCGGTCTCATAGAATGATTCTATGCCTTCATGACAAACATCTTTAGAAAGAGCCAGAAGAAGCATTTGTGAAACGTTGTTGCTCTTGTCCTATGTAACGCATCTGCTATATCTGTCCCCACACCTCCATGATTAACCCCTTAAGAATCAAGCCCATTTAGACCTTAGGACAAGGCCAATTTTATTTTTGCATTTTCGTTTCTTTCCTCCTCGCCTTTTAAAAATAGTAACTCTTTTATATTTTCATCCACAGACTAGTATGATGGCTTGTGTTTTTGTCAATACGATTAAAATGATACCCAAGAATACCCAATACTTTTCCATTATTGTACCGCTTTAAAAAAAATCACAAACTTTTAAACTAAATTGGTACGTTTAAAATCCCTCTATTTTGACGACCTATAACTTTTTCATTTTTCTGCATAAACAGCGATATGAGAGCTCATTCTTTGAACCATCATCTGTACTTTTTATTGATGCCACATTTGTGTATATAAAACTTTTAATAATTTTTTTATTAATTGTTTTTTGAATAAAATGTGACAAAAAAGCATCAATTTTGGACTTTTCTTTTTTTTTACGATCACACCGTTGACCATACGGGATCATTAACATTACATTTTAATAGTTCACACATTTACGCATGCCGTGATACCAAATATGTTTATGAATTATTATTTTTACACTTTTTGGGGGTAAATGGGGAAAAAGGGACAATTTACATTTTTATTGGGGGAGGGTATTTTTTAACTTTTTTTAAACTTCTTTCTTACACATTTTATGTCCCCATAGGGGACTATCTATAGCAATCACTTGATTGCTAATACTGTTCAGTGCTATGCATAAGGCACAGCACTGATCAGTATTATCTGCGATCTTCTGCTCTGGTCTGCTGGAAGGCAGATCAGAGCAGAAGATGCCGGGAAGCTGGCAGAGGCAGGTGAGGGGGACTCCATCCACCATGGTAGCAGATCTGATCCCCGCGGCAGTGCCGCAGGCAATCAGATCAGCCTAAAATGTAGCTGCACTGCCGCAGATGCTGTGATCTGTATTTATCACGGCATCTGAGGGGTTAATGGTGCACGATCGCAGATGTTGGCCATTACCGGCGGGTCCCTGGCTTACGACATTTTGGTCATTACAGATTAAAATAGTTTGGACCCATTTAGTGAGTGCCACAATTTTTTTGTTTCATCTTATCACAAACCTCTTCAGTACTTGGTAGAGCACCCTCTTTCTGTTATAACCTGCTTATGTGATTCATAACAAGACATCAGCTTCTGGCAGCATTCCTGAGGACTCTTAGCCCATTTCTCAATAGCAATAACACTACAGAATCTTCCAGGACTTCTTCTGAAACTAAGCCTTGGTGGACTTTAAGTTATCCAATGGATATTAAAAAAAATTCTGGCACTTATGCTTCAAAAGGCTGTATATCTTTTTTATTAAAGGGGTACTCCGCCCCTAGACATCTTATCCCCTATCCAAAGGATAGGGGATAAGATGTCAGATCGCCGCGGTCCCACTGCTGGGGAGCCCCGGGATCCCAGCTGCAGCACCCCGCTATCATTACTGCGCAGAGCGGGTTCGCTCTGCACGTAATGACGCGCAATACAGGGGCTGGAGCATCGTTACGTCATGGCTCCGCCCCTCGTGACGTCATGGCCCGCCCCTTTCAATACAAGTCTATGGGAGGGGGCGTGGCGGTCGCCACACCCCCTGTCATAGACTTGCATTAAGGGGATGGGCCGTGATGTCACACGGGGCGGAGCCATGACGTCACGCGGCTCCGTCCCCTGTATCGCCCGTCATTACGTACAGAGTGAACTCGCTCTGTGCTGTAATGATAGCGCAGTGCCGCAGCGGGGATCCCGAGGCTCCCCAGTAGCAGGACCGCGGCGATCTGACATCTTATCCCCTTTAAACATGTCAAAATGCATGGTATATCATGACAAGCAGGGCGGTAACAGATGGAATATAGTGAAGGGGAGTTCCGCAGAAACTGACAGTTTCTCGCTGCTAGGAAGCTTCTTCTGGTCAAAGCCATTGTCTGCTGACAGAATCCGTGCAGGTGACATTACCATCTATTGAGACGGTCCTTGCACCGACTGATTCAGATTTAGCAGTGTGAACTTAGCTTTAGAGAACAACCAAGGGACATTTTAACAGGAACTGTCCCACTCAACATTGGAGGTAACTCTCATTCAACATTGGAAATAGCGCCCTTGGCCTAATAGTTTGGTTATTCTATACTATTCTCAATCAGTTATGGATAAAGTATAGCAGAGAAACTATATGCTATCAAAGTAAAAAGGAAATATACTACTTTTACTCTTTTTTTTTTTATCATTTATGGTTTAACTTTAAATCCCGTGTGAGAAAACGGAACAAAGTCTGAGCAAAACCAGAGTCGGCAGCCTGCAAGAGTTAAATGTTGAGGTCTCTGTTCATTGACTTGATTCAAGGTTCCCAGATACAATATCACAAAGTCAATACCTAAATTGAAATAACACCATTAAGTGAGAAAATACATTCTTTAATAGACCAATAAAATTAGAGTTTCCCTCTGGTAGAAATAAATATTGATCAAATTATAGAAAAGATTTAAACTTTTTTCAAATGAAAAATGACCAAATCGACTACAACAAAAACCACCAAAATGGATTAATATTGACAAATTTCTTGTATCCTATAAGATACAAAATACATTTTAATTTAAATGTAGCTCAAGTTGTATTTTCTAAAAGTATACGTGTATTTGCTGGGACTCAAAAGTGTTGTATTCTTCCATGTATGCATGTACATTTAACACACTGTCAAATTGTAATGTGAACATAGATACTGAACTTAGGTAAGCTGCCCTGCTTTCTGTTAGAAACTATGTTAACATGTTCTGCTAGGAAGTTTGCACTTTAAGGGGTACTCTGCTGGGGAAAAAAATTTAATCGACTGGTGCAAGAAAGTTAAACAGATATGTAAATGATTTCTATTTAAATATCTTAATCCTTCCAGTACTTATCAGCAGCTATATGCTCCACAGGAAGTTTTTTTTCCTTTTTGAATTTAATTTCTGTCTGATCACAGTGCTCTCTGCTGACACCTCTGTCCATTTTAGGACCTGTCCAGAGTAGGAGCAAATCCCCATAGCAAACCTATCCTGCTCTGGACAGTTCTTGACACGGACAGAGGTGTCTGCAGAGAGCACTGTGGTCAGACAGAAAGGAAATTCAAAAAGAAAAGAACTTCCTGTGGCGCATACAGCAGCTGGGATTAAGATTTTTAAATAGAAGTCATTTACAAATCTGTTTAACTTTCTGGCATCAGTTGATTTAAAAAAAAAAATTTTTCCAGTGGAGTACCCCTTTAAAGCAAATGTATGGACTAGATTGTTTATTGATTAGGGCCACATACTGAAACATGTTCTTTTTTGTCTCTGTTTTCTGATCTGAGTTTTTACGTTCATTCTTGCAGTTGATTATGAGGATTGCAAGAGGTGTTTTTCACAGCTTTTTGAGATATGCTTTACAGCAAGCCTATGGACTGGCCAAGACCTTCTTTACTTTCATAGGAAAGTTTTCTGGATATGCCCTGTAGCCTGTCCAAAAAATACCCCTTTAATAAATGACGAGAGGCTTCAACAGTGAAGCATGGAAAAGTAGTCACTGTAGGTCACAACCAAGTAGTCAGAGAATAAACCATAGATAGAAGTAGGAGTCTGAGAAGGAGGTGAACACAAATACCATGAGAAATCCAAGGGAAAGAACAAATAGAGTCAGAAACAGGAAGACTGTTTCAATAAATAGGCAGGAATCAGATAACAGAAGGCTAGAGTCAGAGACCAGAAGAGCTACTTGCAGGCAAAAGTCAAGATGCCCAGGCCATTTGCTTCATTGGGGCACAGAAGTTGCCATGGCATACTCACTGATAGGACACAAATGCACTGGAGTGGGTAGAGGTACATAACAATGGGGAAATTTATCAAGGCTTCTAAGTCAGTTATCAAGTCATACATTTTTGCGCAAGCATCATTTTGCAAACAAGTTGCCACTTTTCTGTGTTTAGAGACTTTTGCACCTAAACTTACAAAGGGGAGTGGCTTCGGTATAAAATGGACCTGGTTTAAGTGCAGTGAGTTTTAGGATGCATTTATTATCAATTTTTACACAACTTCACTCTACTCAATGGGCGGCATAACAATCCACAAGACAAACAAGTGTATTGAAAAAAATAGGCAAATTTATCAAACCATGCAACAATATTATACAATTTTCACAACTAAAATTGGCATAAAGAAAAAACTGCAAGCTCGAAAAGTAGAGTGAAAAAGTCAGAAATGATAAATTGCCCTAAATTTCTTTACCTGAGTTTTCAAAGTTACACTCTTGCACTTGCCCCTGCACAGCAGCCATGTAGCCCTGGCCTTAATCCTATTAAATACTCATACATGCCAATAGATTATGGCCAATGAATGGTGGGTAAATCTGATTTTCCTTCTACAGGACAATAATTCTTTTACTGTGTTTGCCTCTAAGGGTTGCAAGCCTAAGTAGAGTAAAATGTATTCCAAGATTTGTCAGCTTTTAACTCTAAGAGCCTTGAAATGGGTAAGAGCATTGAGAGATTTACATTTAGGTCAAATTGAAATCTTTTTTGTGCCTGGTGCATTAACTGTACACGAACACTTCCTTGAGTCTTGAAAATCTAGTACAAATTCTGTTCTATTATAAGAAGTGAGTAATTTGGGAAACAGCGAAGAGCAGTACAAATAGACAATTCCTCACAGCTGCTACTTCCAGTACCATCAGGAGAATACAGGCAGAATTCTGTCAATGGAAAAAAAAACAGTCTGCCTCAATGCTGTATTAAAGGAGTGGCCCAGCTTAGAAAAATGTATCACTATCCAAAGGGTCATAAATGTCAGATCGCAGGGGGTCCGACCGGTGAGACCACCTGCAATCACCTGTGCGACTCTCCTCCTGCTCGAAGCTGTGTTGACTAACGCACACCCCCTCTATTCACATTTATGCGAGAGCTGGAGATGCCCAAGTACGGTGATTTTGCTCTCCCATACAGATGAATGGAGGTTGCTGACCAAAGTTTTAGATAGATATATATATATATATATATATATATATATATATATATATTTATATATACACACACACACACATATTTATATATATATATATATATATATATATAATATATTTTTTTTGTGGGATAGGACAGGCACCTTAATACTCCCTCTATGTTTTTATGAAGGATAGACTTATGCCTATGCCATACATGCTTAAACTCCTTCACTGTATTTGCAGCTACCACTTCTGCAGGAAGGCTATTCCATACATCCACTACTCTCTCAGTAAAGTAATACTTCCAGATATTACTGCATAAACCTTTGCCCCTCTAATTTAAAATGATGTCCTGAAATCAGATAAGCAACACATTTTATTCAGACTTGTCAAATAATCTATTGATTCTAGTGCTAAGTGGTCCTGACTAGAGATAAGCAAGCCAAGCCCAGCAAACCTGGTCTCACTCTGAACTTTAAAGGGGAGAAAAAGACACGCCAAATTTTTGAATATTGCCAGGTTTGGCTCGAGCAAACCTGGCAACAGAGCTAATAATAGCAGAAGGGATGAGGAACACATGGCATTTTGGCACCTAAATTAAGGGAGAAAGTACTGAAAAAACTGAGATGATGTCAGAGTAGCTCAGCATACCCTGCAGCTATCAGAAATATCACATGACTCCAGGTTATCCAATCATTGCTTGCATTTATGTGCCATAAAGCTCCCAGGCCAATAGGACACAGCATAGGGGTGGGATTAAGAGGCTGATAAAGCCTAATGCAGTGCCATTTTAGAGAGAAAGAAGCTGAGAAAAAAAGCAAGGACTATTGATCCCAAAAAGCTTTCACAAATCCTATAGAATTCTAAAGCAAGCTGAGCAAAACATTAATCAGTGGGTCAACCTTAAATGGGGATCTCCTGTCACCTGCAGTACTGTGTCTAGTTGGTGCACTTCAAATCCCAGCCAGCAGCCATCTAAGAAAAAGTTCAACATAAGTTATGTGTATTGTCTGGGTTTAATGGAACATATAGTACTTCTACCTTGGTTTAACATAACTGCACAGTTAAAAGTACTGAGAGTGAAAGTTGAATGGCAGTTGGTTAGTGACAAATCCCCATAAAAACATAAAAATAACCTCCAAATATTTTTCTATAAAAAAAAAAAAAAAAAAAAAAAAAATATTGTGATAAAGGAATTGTTGGACTGGGTAGAAGACAGTGCACCCCTGCCATGACTCTGTCAGTTAGAAAGTTGATGTCAGTACCGGCACCAGTGTAGGTAGCAGCAGGAGCCAGGTACCTGGTAGTAGTAGCAGCCACATCAGGAAGCAAAAGTTTTCCAGGGGCTGTGTGGTTTGGAAGGATAATATGTCCCTTTTGGATTGACTGACTCATTCAAGGTCTTCTCAGGAGAAGGATCAAAGGCGAATGACCAGGGAGTCAGGAGTTTGTCTGGCGCAGAGAGGAACCATCAGACAGCCAAGTAAAATCAATGGATTTATTAGATGCAACGCGTTTCGCTGCGCATGCGCAGCTTCATCAGGCATGACAAGGGGAGGCTGATAACAGGTATATATACCTCCAGGAATTAACCATTAGAGTGCTTTTTGAAAAGAGTTGCTACATAGAATTACATATCCATATGACAATGTATGAAAAAAATATATAAATAAAAATAAACAGAAATCAGACGTTCCAAAAATCTCTGCGATTTATTAGCCCCCAGCAGATTTTCCGAATATCGCACACCACAGAATTCCTGTTCTATTAAACCATATTGTTTTCCTTGTAAAAAAAGTCGCTGCCTCTGTTGTGAATGGATTATCCAAACTGATACTTTTTCTTCCTTTTTTACACAACAAACATTTAAAATTAAGGATTCACTAAATTGCGACACCACTTTTGCTATCTATTTATTAACCTGTGGTTGCGATCGCCAATACGTTGGCCGTACCACACAAACGGTGCGCTCCAGGATGAACAAACACAGATGGAACATAAAACATGGTTTTTTGTTGCATAGTCTTTCCCGTCACTTCACTCTTTATCATCAAAAAAACACTGAAACTTTAAAATTAATTATTTTAGAAACTATTCCCATTCATTTACCTAATAGAATACAAAGACTGAACAATTGCGAATCCTTTTGGATTCACAAACTACATACTTTGCACCCTCAAGGTTTTAATGAATGTATCGATACAGTTAAATAATTTGATAATTTGGGATTTAAAAATTTCCCATCTTTCCATATGGATTAATTTCGAAAATATTATACCTTGATTTTTCCTTGTTCCTTCTGTACTGTTCACCCTGGAGCGCCCCACGGTGTATTTATTTATTCCTTATGTTTTATCATCTAAGTTTTGTTTATTTTCCTTTCTTTTTTACATATAAACATCTTTGTATTTTTAATTTATTTATTGTTTGTTAATCTGGATTCTTGTACGAATATTCACACCCTGTGTTTTCGCCGGTTGCTGTATTCAATACCGCATTAGTTAATTGAGTTCATTTTATTCTCTAAGTAGTGTTCATACATTTCCTTTTTGATCAGTTGCGGTTTGGTTTATCGCACTGTCATTTATTTTTTACTATTTTATTTTTTTAATAAGGTAGCGATATACAATTAAATAATAATTTTTCTATCTCTTGAATCAATTGACATGACTCTTTATATCATATATATTTTTTAAAATAATATCCAACTTGTGTTGTTGAATGCCGCACCGGCGTTTTAGCGGTGCGATTTCTTGAGTCGCTTGTGGTGTTACATTCACATCACATGCGATAATTATAATTATATTATATTATATATATTTATATACATATGTTTATAGGATTGCATTGTGCTTTCATATTACTGTCTTATTACTATTTTTGTGATTTCTGTTTATTTTTATTTATATATTTTTTTCATACATTGTCATATGGATATGTAATTCTATGTAACAACTCTTTTCAAAAAGCACTCTAATGGTTAATTCCTGGAGGTATATATACCTGTTATCAGCCTCCCCTTGTCATGCCTGATGAAGCTGCGCATGCGCAGCGAAACGCTTTACATCTAATAAATCCATTGATTTTACTTGGCTGTCTGATGGTTCCTCTCTGCGCCAGACAAACTCCTGACTCCCTGGTCATTCGCCTTTGATTCTACACCTATCCAGGAGGGCTGCAGTGGACCTGCCTTCATATCTCTTCTGCTCCTAACCTTGTTGTGTGTGGGCGCACAACCAACTTCGGTAAGCGGCTTGGGAATCACCTTCCCCCACCCCCACCTGCAAGATCTACTGATCCCGTACATGAGGCGCCTTCCTTCCTTTCTCTAGATCTCAGGAGAAGGAAGAAGACTCTGACGATATGACATTGTTACAAGGTGTCAATGGATTCCTCAGTGTCTACAGTTAAATGGTGCTGTGGATATTTCCATCCTAGATGGTCCGTTGCATCACTTCTGTATTTTCTCCCCTTCCCCCAGTGCTAAGCAGAAGGATCTCATTATCAAGCCTTTGAAGTGTATTGCAGTGGTGGTGGAGGTGGAAGCAGTGGCCAAGCATAGCACTAGTAGACCTGGTGATGGTAGGTGTGGTAGTGAGATTCTAAGGCATTATGGAGGATATGCTGAGGGGGAGCATGTAGCCCATGATCAGACATCAGACGTTCATACTTAGAGGAGTGGTGGGAATGAGGAGGAAGGCAGCAGACCTATTGGTCCAATCAGTTCAGGAGCTGGTGATGGCAATCATGCTGCATTTGCAGGCTTGAGAAAAAAAGTCTTCCAGAGGAGGAGCACAGGCAGATGCCGTGCAGTCTCTGCAAAAAGGAAGTAATGCATAGCCAGGGACTACAGCTCTACATAAGCACAAGGAGCAGCATCACAAGGTTTGGCTAAATGTATCATTAGTCCACCAATGCCTGCTGTCCACTGGCTATAACTAACATTATTTCACCACTACCTGCTGTCCAAAGTCTGCAGCTACCACTAGTCCACCAATACCTGCTGCCCTCTGGCCAAAGCTAACACTAGTCCATGAAAGCCTGCTGTATGCTGGCAACAGCTTCCACTAGTCCACCAATGCTTGCTGTCCTCTGGCTACAGCTACCAATACTCCACCAATGCTTGCTTTCCGCTGGCTACATCTTCCAGGGAATTTTTTTCACCTTCCGAGCAGAAGGCTAAATTGGATTTTTCTAGTGACTGGCTACATATAGTTACATAGTTACATAGTTACATAGTTAGTACGGTCGAAAAAAGACATATGTCCATCAAGTTCAACCAGGGAATTAAGGGGTAGGGGTGTGGCGCGATATTGGGGAAGGGATGGGATTTTATATTTCTTCATAAGCATTAATGTTATTTTTTTCCATAAATGTATCTAATCCTGTTTTAAAGCTGTTAATTGTTCCTGCTATGACCAGTTCCTGAGGTAGACGGTTCCATAAATTCACAGTCCTCACGGTAAAGAAGGCGTGTCGCCCCTTGAGACTAAACTTTTTCTTCTCCAGACAAAGGGAGTGCCCCCTCGTCCTTTGGGGGGGGGGGTTAACCTGGAACAGTTTTTCTCCATATTTTTTGTATGGGCCATTAATATACTTATATATGTTTATCATATCCCCCCTTAAACGTCTCTTCTCAAGACTAAACAATTGTAACTCCTTTAATCGCTCCTCATAGCTAAGATGTTCCATGCCCCATATTAGTTTAGTCGCGCGTCTCTGCACCCTTTCCAACTCCGCAGTGTCCCTTTTATGGACAGGTGCCCAAAACTGAACAGCATATTCCAGGTGAGGCCGTACCAATGCTTTATAAAGGGGGAGTATTATGTCCCTGTCCCTTGAGTCCATGCCTCTTTTGATACATGACAATATCCTGCCGGCTTTGGAAGCAGCAGCCTGACATTGCATGCTATTCTGTAGTCTGTGATCTACAAGTACACCCAGATCCTTCTCTACCAGTGACTCTGACAGTTTAATCCCCCCTAAGACATACGATGCATGCAGGTTATTAGTACCCAGATGCATAACTTTACATTTATCCACATTGAACCTCATTTGCCAAGTGGATGCCCAGACACTTAGTCTATCCAAGTCATCTTGTAACTTATGCACATCCTCTATAGACTGTACCGTGCTACAAAGCTTGGTGTCATCTGCAAAGATAGAAACAGAGCTGTTAATACCATCCTCTATATCATTGATAAATAAATTAAACAACAGCGGGCCCAGTACTGAACCTTGGGGTACACCACTAATTACCGGGGACCAATCAGAGTACGAATCATTGACCACCACTCTCTGGGTACGATCCATGAGCCAGTGTTCAATCCAGTTACAAACTAAAGTTTCCAAACCCAAAGACCTTAACTTACCTGTCAGACGTCTATGAGGGACAGTATCAAACGCTTTAGCAAAATCCAGAAACACTATATCCACAGCCATTCCTCTGTCAAGGCTTCTACTCACCTCTTCATAAAAGCAAATTAGATTGGTTTGACAACTTCTATAGTTTCCTGGGGAAGACCTAGAGCCCTTTTTGAAGATTGGCACCACATTCGCCTTGCGCCAGTCCCTTGGCACAATACCAGACACCAGAGAATCTCTAAATATCATGAACAGGGGTACAGATATTACTGAACTTACCTCTCTAAGAACTCTTGGGTGTAGTCCATCCGGCCCTGGGGATTTGCTTACATTTATATCACTTAACTTACCTTGTACCATCTCTACATTAAGCCAGTTCAGTACATTACATGATGTGTTACCAGCACTGACCTGGCCAATGTCAGCTCCTTTTTCCCTAGTATATACAGAACTAAAGAACCCATTCAGTAGCTCCGCCTTCTCTTGATCGCCCGTGACAACCTCCCCATTATCATTATTAAGGGGTCCTACATGCTCTGTCCTTGGTATTTTTGCATTTATATATCTAAAAAAATATTTAGGATTAGTTTTGCTTTCTTTGGCCACCTGTCTCTCGTTTTGAATTTTTGCTGTTTTTATTACATATTTACAGATTTTATTAAGCTCTTTGTACTGTTTACATGTTATCGCTGACCCATCAGATTTGTATTTTTTGAAGGCTATTTTTTTGTTGTTTATTGCTCTTTTAACATCATGTGTCAGCCATGTAGGATTTAGTTTTAATCGTTTATATTTGTTCCCCTTTGGTATATATTTAGATGTATAGTTATTTAGAGTTGATTTAAAGATGTCCCATTTACCTTCTGTATCAGTATTTGACAACACCTCCCCCCAGTCTATGTCCTGTAGTGCAGATCTAAGCCCAGGGAAGTTTGCCTTTTTAAAGTTATATGTTTTTGCCTTCCCCGCCTGTCTTTGTTTTCTACATTTTAAGTCAAAAGTAACTATATTGTGGTCGCTATTACCAAGGTTTTCCCGCACAGTTACATTACCAACCAGCTCTGCGTTTTTGGAAATGATCAGATTCAACAAGACATCACTTCTTGTTGGGTCCTCCATAAACTGGCCCATAAAATTATCCTGCAATAAATTTAGGAATTGTCGCCCCTTTGTAGTTTTAGCCAACCCCGGACCCCAATCTATATCTGGATAGTTAAAATCTCCTATTATTACCACTGTACCTGCCCGGGCGGCCCTCTCTATTTGTTTATGAAGCCGAACTTCTATCTCTTCAGTGATATTAGGGGGTCTGTAGATTACCCCAAATATTATTTTTTCAGTATTTCCCTCCTTTTGTAATTCTACCCACAGTGATTCCACCTCCTCAAAATCATCACACACATGGTTAGCTTGGTATGGCTTTCCAACAGCAAGCACCTGCTAAGCAGCAAACAACCTGAGTCAAGACTCTACTCCCTCTGCCAGCACTACCCCTGCAAGACACAGGAGTAATAGCAGCATCTTTACGTTGGAGTACATGATGACGAAGTTTATAAATCCGGTACTTCTACCTGACATGAATTGTTACCAAATTGTTACTAATGTACTGCTACTACCAGCCAAGGCCTACACATACCCAACCTGCCATGAACCCAAAAAAAGAATAATATTTTATAAATAAAATAAAAAAATTAAATTTACAAAAGCTTTAGTCTAAGCCCATCTGGCGAAACACAGATAACTGGTGGGTAACTGGGTTGGTACACTGATTGTATTGTCTTTTAGCTCATACGCTGCCTGCATCTCTGGGACTTCCTTTCTTAATTTCTTTTACTGGCACTTTTTATATCTAGGCTATGGCTAGAATTATTAGGTACTTTTATTTATTACTGTACCAGCAGGCTCAGCCTACTTATGAAATTGATGTGATCCTTTTTATGCTTCTTGTTTTGCTCTGTTACTTGCCCACTGATGCATGACATGTGAACAGCTACCAATATTTGTTAACAGGTGCTTTTTTCTATCCCAGTATGTAATTTTTGTTCAGTGCTCTCGTCTTGGATATACTTTTTATGTAATTTTATGTCTTGTATATTTTTTTTTACATAAATATATTGGGGGAGATTTAATCAAAACCTGTGCAGAGGAAAACCTGTACAGTTTCCCATAGAAACCAATCAGCTTGCTTCTTTCATTTTTAGAAAGGCCTGTGAAAAATGAAAGAAGCGATCTGATAGGTTGCTATGCGCAACTGGACAACTTTTGCTCTACGCAGGTTTAGATAAATCTCCCCCAATGTGATTGTTTCATATAAATATTCATTGAATATTGAATATTCATTTATTTGGGAGTATTGATTGTATTTACTTATCCACTACTTTTGTAAACTAATTTGGAGTCCTCTATAGGGTTTGGTATGTTGGTGTTTCAATCTTCAATATCCTGTTCCAACTCCCAAAAAGGGCGAATTTTGTATAAAATCTTAAATTTACAAAGGTCATTTCTTCTGTCAACATGTTCTTTACTATTTTGAGACACCATCACTAATCCTGTTGCAGCTCCCAAAAGGGGATCATTTATTAGAACGCTTGAAAAGCCATTGCGTCTTCCGATATCTCCACGTGCATTTTAACACTGGATTCTGCCAACGACCAGGGAAACTTTATGCACCATTATTTACATTTTTTAAAAAGCACAAAAAATCTGCTAGCACAGTCTGTCTTTTAAGCAAGCAGTTAGTTACCATGGGTTACCACATGCCATTGTAACTTTGACATTAAAGGGGTTATCTGACAGGAGAGGAGGTTTGAAACTATGTCCACTGTGTGGGAAATTTAAAAAAATGATCTCTACTTACTAGCAGCACTCCCACGATGCCTCCCGTCTCCTGCTCTGGTCACCTGCTGCGATTGGCACCCTGAGCTGCAGCGTGATGTGTCTGGCGGGGCCTAAAGTGTCACACTGCTGCTCAGCAAATTGCAGTCTGCAGCAATGTCCCACCTCAGCCACCACAATTTTTACAAAATTGCCTCATCAGTTGTTGCACTGGTTGTACCGGGCAAGGCAATACGCAGCAGTATAATTGTCCTGGGCTCACAGCAGGGCTCAAAAGGGAATGAGCACCTAAGGCATTAGCATGGAGTTTTCTGAAATAGCTTTTGGGCATCAGGTTACATTTGCAGATCCTATGACGTACTAGGACAGTTAAAACCCCAATGAAGTGACTCCATTTTGAAAACTAGAGCCCTTAGTCAACACAGGGCATATATGTAACCCCAGTTAGGGTGTTTGATGTGCACTCACAAGCTGAGCATGCTTCATACCTGGTAGGCTAATAGCAGGCATTGATGAATTCACAGATGTCTGGCATTAACCTTTCAAATACCATGATCAAAGTTATACGATCATCCGGCCAATAGCAGCCGGCAGGGGAGGGGTTAATGACCTATTCTTGCCGCTCTGAGTTCAATGAGCGGGAAGAGCTGCAAGAAGGAGCCAGGGACTCCCCCTCTGCAAGATCGGAGCCCCTCAGTGAAGAAGACACCCCTTAGAGCAGGGAAAGAATACAGTAAAGGGACAGGTAGGACTGTAAAAAAAAAAAAAGTTGATAAAAGTAAAAAAAAAAAATGTTTTAAATCCCCCCCTGACCCCCTAATAGGTCCTCAAGGGTCCGCTGCAGTTTTTTCAGCGTGACCCGGGCCCTATTAGGGGTTCAGGGCACTGTGATTTGCCACAGCGTTGTTTTTTTTACCCCATATAACGGTGTGTGATTTATAATCACACACCGTTATATCTAAAGTTACACGAAGCACACACTACATACTTCCCCGCCCCCCACACACAGCAACTCCCCCCCCGCCAACAACCCCACCACCACCGTAGAAAAAAGGTGATGGCTCTCCGGTCATTTTTGGTGACGGAGGCATACGCTTTTCTTGCCTCCGACTCCGAATCTGTCAGTGAGGACGAGGAAGATCCTACATTCCTGTGTTCTTCCTCGTCCTCCTCATCATTTAGTACTGATGATGAGTCCCCTGTACCGCCGCGGAGACGCCGCCAGGCGAGGCCACGCACCCCTCATGAAAGTGACCCAGTGGCTGACACTAGTACGAGCGTCCATGGCGCTCGTACTAGGAGTCCTACTCCCCAGACAAGTGTACCGGAGCCCCCTTCCGGTTAACCTGTCTGGAGACCCCCAGAGGATTATCAGCCACGGATTCCTGAGTTTGTTGGATTGACACTGCTGGATTCACTGAAATTGAATATTTTAGTTATTTTTTTAGTAACAGCTTTGTCAATCTAATGGTGGAGCAGATGAATCTGTACGCCCAGCAGTTCATCGCCCACCATCAAGGTCCAATGAATGGTACGCCATTGATGCAGCAGACATTAGGACATTTTGGGGCCTCTTACTGCATATGGGCCTGGTCAAAAAGCCCAGTGTCAGACAGTACTGGAGCGGGGACATCCTATACCAGACCCCGCTTTACAGTATGGTCATGACACGGAGGCGGTTCAAGGCCATTCGTAAATGCCTTCATTACACTGATAATGCGGTATGTCCACCCTGAAGTGATCCCGCCTATGACTGGCTTTACAAAGTGAGGCCGGTCATCGATCACTTTATTGCCAAATTTTTGGAGGCCTACGTACCGCTCAGGGAGCTCTCGGTAGATGAGTCTCTTATCAGTTTTAAGGGGAGACTCCTCTTCTGCCAGTATATTCCCTCGAAGAGGGCGTGGTATGGCGTGAATCTCTACAAACTTTGTGAGACTCCGGGTAAACTTACAAGTTTAGAGTATATGAGGGACGAGATTCCCGTATTGAAACCCAAGAATGCCCACCCTCTGGGTGTTAACGGGAAAATCGTTTTGGACCTTGTGCACCCATTGCTGGATAAGGGTTACCACCTTTACATGGACAACTTTTATACCAGCATCCCTCTGTTCACATCCCTTGCCGCCAGATCCGCGTCCGCTTGTGGGACCGTGCGGAAGAATCAGAGAGGCCTCCCACTAAATTTTGTTAAGACACTTATGCCCAAGGGTGAGTCCCATGCCCGTACTCATGAAAACCTGTTGCTGGTCAGGTATAAGGATAAGAGGGATGTCCTTATGCTGACCATAATTCATGGTAACGGCAGCTCACCTGTCCCTGTGTAAGGTACCACAACAACGGTCCTCAAGACTGATTGTATTCTGGTCTACAATCAGTATATGGGGGGGAGTTGATCTTTCTGATCAAGTCCTCATGCCATATAACGCCATGCAGAAAACACGGGTATGGTACAAAAAAGTTGCGGTCTACTTGGTACAGGTTGCCATGTAAAACTCTTTTGTACTGTCCCAGTACGCTGGCAACACAGGGACATACCTTCAGTTCCAAGAAGAAGTCCTAAAGGTCCTGATCTTTGGGACCGGGAAAGAGCAGGCCGGAGTTCCCAAGGAACTGAAGTTATAGGAGCCAGGATCATCCCAGGCCAACACTTTCCACGTGAGGTCCCCCACACTGGAAAGAAGGGACGATCTCAGAAAAAATACAGAGTGTGTAACAGGAGGGGGATATGGAAGGACACCACCACTCAATGTGACACTTGCTCCGATCATCCTGGCCTCTGCATTAAAAACTGCTTCAGGGAGTATTACACTTCCATGCAGTACTAAATTTTCCCTTTTCATTTTAATTTTCCATAATTTGACCCCAATGTGCCAAGTCCAGAGTACATTCCAAGGTTTAAACCTATAAACCCCTAAATTGCCCCAAAAAATATTTCATCAAAAAAAAAGAAAAAAAAAAGCGATATTTGGAGGATTTACAACCCTCAAAAGAAAGAATATTCATGTTGGAACAAGACCTGTCAGACTATGTCCAGAATAGATATATGTCTGGGAAATGACTCTAGTTTAAATAAGGTGATAAAAATACATTATTGGGTTAGATGTCTTTCGGACCACGCGGCTCTAGAAGTACTGTTAAAAACAGAGGAAGAGGTAAGAGATGGGTTCCAGAAAATTAACCCTCACTGGTTAAATTTGATAGAGAGTGCCACAATAGAAAAAAACTTGAGGGAGTTTTTTGCAAACAACTGGGGCACAGCAAGTGACCCAGTTGTCTGGGAGACCTGTAAAGCTTACCTAAGAGGGGAAATAATAAAGTGGGGAAAAAAAGAGTTTAAATCAAAAGAGAAGGGCTTAATAAGTAATCTTAGGGATACAGAGAAGGAATATACACAAAATTCATCAGAAGAGAGTAAGGAAAAATTAAATAAGCTACAAAATGAATTTAATGAATATATGTTGGAAAAGAGTAAAAATAAATAGATTTTTCAAGGCCAGCAAAGATTTGTACAGGCAGGGAAGCCTAACAAGTATTTGATGGCAATTGTCTCAAATCAACACACTAAGCAAATAATTTCTGGGATAAGGAATAAAGAAGGAGATTGGTGTATAGAAAAAAAGGAAATAATAAGGGAATTTAGAGAATATTATGAGTTATTATATAGATCTGAATATAATAAGGAAAGAAAGGAAACACTAAATTATTTGGACCAAATGGAACTCCCTAGACTCCCCAAAATGGAAAAACAAACCTTGGATGCTCCATTAACTAGAATAGAACTGAATAAAGCGCTAGATTAGATTAGCGGTAATACAACACCTGGAAGCGATGGACCACCCTTTGAGGTAAATAGAAGGTTTGGCGGAATTTTGATCCTGGCATTACATAGAATGATTGAGACCAGCATGGTGAACGGGAAATTACCGGACTCAATGCGGGAAGCGGTTATAATATTGATCCTGAAAGAGGGAAAAGATAAAGAGGATATGGGGTCGTATAGACCCATATCGTTAATAAATACGGATATCAGGATTTTTGCCAAAACATTAGCCATTAGATTACAGAGTAATATCACAGAGTTAATTCAGGAAGATCAGAACGGGTTTATCCCGGAAAGAATGGCCCGACACAATATATATAGAGTCCTTACGAATATAGATATGGGAAAATTACAGGGCGGGGAATCCCACTCCATCCTGTCTTTAGATGCCACTAGGGCTTTCGACAGGGTGGAGTGGGAGTTCTTGTGGGCAGTATTAGAAAAATGAGGCTTTGGGAAAACATATATAGACATGATCTGACTGTTATACTTCAAACCTAAGGCAAGAGTGTCGATCAATGGGAAATTATCAGAGCAATTTTCGCTCTCAAGAGGCACCAGACAGGGATGCCCTCTTTCCCCCTTGCTGTTTGCTATGAGCATGGAACCTTTGGCTGTCAAGATCAGAGAGGAGAAGGAGATTGGCGGGTTTGATGCAAGGGGGAGAGAGGACAAAATATCCTTATATGCAGACAATATCCTGCTTTTTTTGGAAAAACAGTCGGATCTGACCAGAGTGATGGAGATTATGAAGGAATATGGGAGTTTCTCAGGGTTAGAAATAAACTGGTCCAAATCAGTACTCCTTCCATTGGGGGAGAATAATATATTCATAGAAAACGAAAAAAGAATATTAAAAAAAGACGAGCACTTTAAATACTTAGGTATACAAATCTCAGGTAAATTAGAAGATCATTATAAATTAAACCTAGAACCCTTAATAAAGAACATGGAAAAGAAAATTAAAATATGGAGCGACTTCAAAATTGCTAAAGCAGACAGAATGATATTAATTAAAACTATTATGTTGCCGAAAATATTATACGTATTTAGTGCTTCACCCATTTGGTGTGATTAATTTTTTTTTTAAAGAATGCTGTCAATCTTCAATGCTTTGATATGGGGCCGAAGAAGGGTGAGGATTAAGATAGAATATTTATGTCTACCCAGAAGAGAAGGGGGAATGGCGTTTCAGGACGTGAAAAAGTATGTTTTAGCCGCCCAATTATACTTTATTAGGGACTGGAGGAGATCTCATATGATTGAGTATTTGATGGAACGATGTAGAGGATGATATGATGATATTTACCAGTTTCTTTTACCAGAAAAAAAAATAAAAAATTTGTATAAAATATTGTATTATTCTTTTTTTTTTTTGTAATATGTGGTGGTAATAAAAAAAAAAAAAAAGCCTGATAAGACATCTGGGGGTATTTGTTCCAAAAATGGGTCATGGGTCACTGAGTCACTATCATCGGGGACTTTTTTATGCTGCCTCAAATGCGCAGCGCTCTCTTTCCACCTGAGCGGTGTACGCATTTGAGGCAACACACATCACATTCCCAGAATGATCATTCCGAGCATAGGGTTTGGGGTGGGCATATTTTTTAGTTTTGGCTATGCTCTGGGTCATCATTCTGGGAACATAACCTGTTTTATAATTTTATTTCCCACTGTACCCCAGTTATTTACCCCATGTAACGCTCCTTGAGGGGGGTCTCACTGTTTTGGCTCCATAGGCAGCTATGCAGAAGCTCAAGGCCCCTGACTGCGCATCCAATTTTAACGAAAAGTCGTCAAACACCTGTGGGGTGTTAAAGCTCACTGTACCCCTTGTTACGTTCCTTGAGGGGTGTATTTTCAAAAATAGTATGCCATGTGGGGGTGTTTTGCTGTCCTATCATAGGGGCTTCCTAAATGGGACATGCCCCCCAAAAACCATTTCAGCAAAATTTGCTTTCCAAAAACCAAATGTGACTCCTTCTCTTCTGAGCATTGTAGTACGCCAGCAAAGCACTTGACGTCCACACATGGGGTATTTCCATATTCAGAAGAGATGGAATTACAAATGTTGGGGGGAATTTTCTCCTATTCCCCCTTGTAAAAATGTAAAATTTGGGTGAAAACCAGCATTTTAGTGGAAAAAAAAATCATTTACACATCCCACAAAATCCCACTGTCACTCATTTCCTTCTGAGCCCTCTACTGCACCCACAGAGCACTTTGCAAATTTTAGGAAGATTTCTCTCCTAAAAAAAATTGTGTCTACAAGAACATGCGAGTATAAAAAATGAAGATTTAGAATTTTCTCCTTCAATTTGCTGCTATTCCTGTGAAACACCAAAAGGGTTAACAAACTTTTTGAATGTCGTTTTGAATACTTTGAGGGGTGCAATTTTTATAATGGGTCATTTATGGGGTATTTCTAATATGAAGGCCCTTCAAATCCACTTCAAAACTAAACTGGTCCCTGAAAAATTTCGATTTAGTACGTTTTGTGAAAATATGGAGAATTGCTGCTATACTTTGAAGCCCTCTGATGTCTTCCAAAAGTAAAAACATGGCAACTTTATGATGCCAACATAAAGTAGACATATTATACATGTGAATCAATATATAATTCACTTGGAATATCCATTTTCCTTATAAACAGAGAGCTTCAAAGTCTAAATCAAATTTTGGAATTTTTCACCAAGAAATTATGCAAGTATCGATGAAATTTTTCCAATAACATAAAGTAGAATATGTCACGAAAAAACAATCTTGGAATCAGAATGAAACCTAAAAGCATCCTAGAGTTCTGGGAGGCCCCCTGTTATCTCGAAGGGGTGTATGTGCAAATGATTGGTTGGAGCGCTGTATTGTATCAGTCAGTTCATGTCTCTCAGTGGCATCCTCGTGGTAGATGGTGTGCACCAAGCATATCTTTTAAAATAGGTATGGCAATGTTCTGGCACTGAGTATAAATGTATGTAATGGTAGTAGAATTGGTGGTCTCAAACACTAACAATTTGTTTTTCAACGCATTTCAAGGCCTCTATGGTCCTCTTCCTCAGTAAATTCAATAATGATTATAATTGGATCTAAGGAACTGTGTTCTACATATATATATATATATATATATATATATATATATATATATGTCCAAGAAGAAGCTGCAGCACTCAAGGTTATGAGTGTAGAAAAGGTGTTTATTCCATATCAATACAAAAAGTGCAACATTTCTGCTGCCAGTGCAGCCTTTTTCAAGCTTGAAAAAGGCTGCACTGGCAGCAGAAACGTTGCACTTTTTGTATTGATATGGAATAAACACCTTTTCTACACTCATAACCTTGAGTGCTGCAGCTTCTTCTTGGATGTGTTACCTGCCTTGACCTAGGATCTTTTCATCGCTGCTTGCACCATCTACTATCTACTTGGGCGCTGCTCTATATTTTGTTTGCTATATATATATATATATATATATATATATATATATATATATATATATGGATTTCCTATCCTTTTCAATCAGCAATGTCTTTAAGTGACTGGTAAAACATTTTAAACATTTTAAAAAAAAATCCCCCTAATAATTTAATTTCACCCCCCTTTTTCCCATAAAAACAAACACAAAAAAAATATATAATAATATACACATTTGGTATCACCGCATACGTAATTGTCTGAACTATTATATTATTACATTCCTGACCATGATGCATGATCAAAGTCATGAATGCAAAAAAAAAATCCAAACACCGAAATTGTGGATTTTTAATCCACATCCCAGAAAAAATTTAATAAAAAGTGATCAAAAAGCCAGAGCTACACAAATGTAGTACCACTGAAAACACAGCTCCATAGGTGGAAAAATAAAAAAAGGGGTCAGAATATGGCAATGAACAGAGTTTTTTTTCCCTATTTTAAGTTTCTAATTTTTTTACCCTAAAATGAAAAAAAGTTATCCAAGTTTTGCATCATTTGAATCGAATTGACTCATAGAATAAAGTTTGCATGTCTATTTTAACATATTGTAAACTTCAAAAACTCCAAAAATGACTGCCCCACAAAACTGCGCAATTCCATATTTTTTCCGTTTTTCCCTACATATAATTATTTATGGTTTTGTAATACATAATATGATAAAAATAAAGTGCACTAATGAAAAGTACAACTTGTCCCACAAAAAATATGCCCTAATACAACTTTGTTAGCAGAAAAATTTCAAAGTTAGGAGGAGGTAAACAGTGAGCCAGAAATCTAAATTCGCCAGATCATATGAAGGAGTTAATTAGACACAGAAACCCCAGTAGAAAAACTGTCATAATCAAAATAAATATTGTGTAAATTTCCAAACAAATGAGAATGCCCTCTGCCAGTGTCATCTATGATGAATTGTTGCAGTTGTGAAGGCCAAAAGAGGGCCAACTTGCTACTAGATGGATGTAAAGTAGCCATTCAGTGTATGTTTGCTGTACTGAGTACATTGGGTTAAAAAAGGTGTATTTTCTTAAAGGGGTTATCTTTTCTTTTGAGTCAATACAATTAAAATGATACCCTTGGATACCCACGGTTACACACTTTTCTATCATTGAACTGCTTTTAAAAAAGCTCAATCTTTTTTCACAAAATAAGTATGTTTAAAATTGCCCTATTTTGACGACCTATAACGTTCACCTTTTTCTGTAAATGAGGCTGTATAAGTGCTCATTTTTTGCAGCGTGATCTGTAGTTTTTTTTAATAAGACTTTTGCGTATCTCTGAGAATTTGATAACATTTTATAATTTTTTGGAATGTGATGTGACTAAAACACAGCAATTTTGGACGTTATTTTATTTTTTTTTTTTTTTACATTTACGCTGTTCTACGTATGGAATAATTTACATTATATTGTGATAGTTCGGACATTTATGCATCCGGAAATACCAAATATGTATATTGATATTATTTTTTAAACTTTTTGGGGGTAAGCTGGGAAAAGGAGCAATTTACATTTTTATTGGGAGAGGGGCTTTTTCACTTTTTAACCCCTTAACGACGCAGGACGTATATTTACATCCTGCGCCGGCTCCCGCGATATGAAGCGGGATCATATCGCGTCGGTCCCGGCGCTCATCAACGGCCCGCGGCTAATACCACACATCGCCGATCGCGGCGATGTGCGGTATTAACCCTTTAGAAGTGGCGGTCAAAGCTGACCGCCGCTTCTAAAGTGAAAGTGAAAGTGACCCGGCTGCTCAGTCGGGCTGTTCGGGACCGCCGCGGTGAAATCGCAGCGTCCCGAACAGCTGACCGGACACCGGAAGGGCCCTTACCTGCCTCCTCGGTGTCCGATCGGCGAATGACTGCTCCGTGCCTGAGATCCAGGCAGGAGCAGTCAAGCGCGGATAACACTGATCACAGGCGTGTTAATACACTACTGTGATATGTGTAAAAGATCAGTGTGTGCAGTGTTATAGGTCCCACACTACTGTGATATGTGTAAAAGATCAGTGTGTGCAGTGTTATAGGTCCCTATGGGACCTATAACACTGCAAAAAAAAAAGTTAAACAAAAATGTTAATAAAGGTCATTTAACCCCTTCCCTAATAAAAGTTTGAATCACCCCCCTTTTCCCATAAAAAAAATAAAACAGTGTAAAAAAATAAATAAATAAACATATGTGGTATCGCCGCGTGCGTAAATGTCCAAACTATAAAAATATATCATTAATTAAACCCCACGGTCAATGGCGTACGCGCAAAAAAATTCCAAAGTCCAAAAAAGCGTATTTTGGTCACTTTTTATACCATTAAAAAATGAATAAAAAGTGATCAAAAAGTCCGATCAAAACAAAAATCATACCGATAAAAACTTCAGATCACGGCGCAAAAAATGAGTCCTCATAACACCCTGTACGTGGAAAAATAAAAAGTTATAGGGGTCAGAAGATGACATTTTTAAACGTATAAATTTTCCTGCATGTAGTTATGATTTTTTCCAGAAGTGCGACAAAATCAAACCTATATAAGTAGGGTATCATTTTAACCGTATGGACCTATCATACAGAATAATGATAACGTGTAATTTTTACTGAAATATGCACTGCATAGAAACGGAAGCCCCCAAAAGTTACAAAATTGCGGGTTTTTTTCGATTTTGTCACACAATGATTTTTTTTTCCGTTTCGCCGTGCATTTTTGGGTAAAATGACTAATGTCACTGCAAAGTAGAATTGGCGACGCAAAAAATAAGCCATAATATGGATTTTTTGGTGCAAAATTGAAAGGGTTATGATTTTTAAAAGGTAAGGAGGAAAAAACGAAAGTGCAAAAACGGAAAAACCCTGAGTCCTTAAGGGGTTAATAATCTTTTTATGTCCCCCTAGGTGACTGTTTATAGCAATCATGCTGGCAATCATATCAGCCATTTAAAGCGCCACATTGCCGTAGATGCCATGATCTGAATTGATCACTTTCCAAGACTTACTCAGTGAGAGGCTGCTCAGTTAACCAACAGCCGCAGCCATGTCCTGCCTCAGTCAGTGATTGGCTTCACTGCCAAGACCTGTCCGTCTCAGAAGGTGGGGTGAATTGTTCAGCCCTCATTCTGGAGACTTTTCCAGTTGGGAAACTTCACTGGTAAAATGTTGTCTTAGTTGAATACCGATGGCTGCACTTCCAGAAGATTTGCTGTTAATCCCTAAAGATTTGCTGTTAATCCCTAAATATTAGGGCCTTCATCACCACTTTTTCAGAAACATTCCTATCAGGCCTGTCCTATTCTTTGGGACAGGTCAGCTATCTGTATCACAACCTCACAATATGGTGCTGCAGAGCTTCAGCACTTCCTCTATAAGAACAACATCTTGAATGTATTTGTTGTATTCCTGAATACATACAGAAACATGAGACCCCTTTGTGAATGTTATTGTGTGGCCCAGCCAGAGCCCTGATTTGCATCCAGTCGAACATCTCTGGAGAGACCTGAAAATAGCTGTCCACCCACAATCCCCAACCAACCTGCTTGAGAGGGTCTGCAGAGAAGAATGGAAGAAAATCCCCAAATCTAGGAGTTCATCATACACAAGTAGTCTTCAGTCGGCAAGTGTTTCAACTCAACACTGAGTAAAAGGTCTGAATACTTATGTCAATGCAATATTTTAGCTTTTCCTTTTCAATAAATTAGCAACGATTTCTAGCATTCTGTTTTCCCTTTATCTTTATGGGGTACTGAATGAAGAATGATGGGGAAGACTTGATTTTTGGGATTTTCTTTTAGCACAAGGCCACAATTTACCAAATGTAAAAAAGTAAAAGGGTCTGAAAGCCCTCCCAATATATTGTAGATAAGAAAAACAGAGAGTTCCTACTAAAATAAAGATAGTACTGTATACATACTTAACCAAACAACTTCCACAACTTTTATAAAGTTAAAAGTGTGGTGGCCCAGTACAGAAGTTGCACCCCTATACCCTTGCTGCACTGTCAGGCAGCCTCCATACAGTGACCCCTAGGCCCCCTTTGCACCTGTACCCTATGTATATTCCTAAGTGCCTGTGTTGTGTAGTGTATTGCATATAAAATGTGTTATGCCTTCAAGACCTGTTGTCATGTGATTGTAACCAGGGAAGGTACCAGTGACATGTGACCTACAGGGTGACCTATGGGACCCCTCCTGAGTCTCCCCCATATAAGCCCTGGGTGGAGCCTCTGATCACTCTCTTTCTGCTTAGCTGCAGCAAGGTCAAGTCCTGTCATTGTGTGTCTGGAGTCCAGAAGAGGCCTAAAGTCTACGACGCACCCACGGATCCACAAGTTCACTACCCTCCAGGTCCAAGTCAAAACCTGGTAAGCTACAAACGGGGTATAGTCAGTCTCAGTCAAGTCAGTCCAAGTCAATCTGTCTCAAGTCAGCATGGCTCTGCAGCAAATTGTCCCAGTCCACCATAAGTCCCAGCAAGCCCTGTGGTCTCAGAAGTAATTGTTCCCCTCTGTGGGCCTAGCAAAGCTGTATAGACTGTTACATCTGTCTGACTCAGTAAAGCTGCCGTTCTTCTGTAACTTGACATCGAAGACATTATTTGCCCCTGTTCCTAGCCCAGGATCCAGCGGCCTACCTTCGGGTGGAGAAGCGGTTAAACCATGCCCTGGTGTCACGAACAAAAGGGGTTAATGCCATCTGCCCCTATTGTAATTCCATCTGCCCTGCATCACACCCTCACCACAAATGCTAAGCCTGGTTTAAAGTCTCAAAGTGTTTCTACCTAAAATTTTACTCTAAGAACATCACCAGTCCTGTATGCAGTCCCATTGATATATTCAGCCTACATTAAGTGAAATTGTATTAAGCCAGAGATGCAGGAGAAAGCATTGGAGGAGCTCAAATTACAGTATGTAATTTCATAATCCCCTGGAGACACTGAGCAGTGTTACTCACTATACGATTTTCAGCTATATAGAGATTCCTAATGCTGCCTATACACAGAAAATGACAACCTTTCCTATTCAAGCTATCAGTACACTATAAAATAATATGGGTTTGGGACTTTTATGCAATTAAAGAAGTCAAACTGTATATCAGAGAACAACAGAACGTGCATCAGGGGCCCACTTTTGGTCCTATAGGTTTATGAGGACTCCAATGATTAAATAAGGCAGCTAATGCTGTTATGGATTGCTGAGATGATGTTATATAGCTGGTAGAGAGCTCCCAGGGTATTGTTACCATGACATGATGACCCTGGTGAAGAAGAAAAAAAGGTTGGCATGTCTGCTTTATGTTGGCCGAATTGTTTGCTAATTCTTTGTTCCATAAACACAAAACCAATGAATCTATTATGGTTGAGCATTTATGTGGAGTAGAAGATGTAAATGTGCTTCCCTGATATGAATTCCCTGTTATGGTGAATATAAGATAATGGGCAGCTATAGATCTGGATTCCTCCATATCAGTGTCTCTAGCCTTATATACTTGAAATACTATATAGCTTTAAAGGGGTATTCCAGGCAAAAACTTTTTTTTTATACATATAAACTGGCTCCGAAAAGTTAAACAGATTTGTAAATTACTTCTATAAAAAAATCTTAATCCTTCCAATAGTTATTTGCTTCTGAAGTTTTCTGTCTAACTGCTCAATGATGATGTCACGTCACGGGAGCTGTGCATGATGGGTGAATATCCCTTGCATGATTGGAGAATATCCCCATAGGAGCTGGACAGCTCCCGGGATGTGAGTCATCAGAGAGCAGTTAGACAGAAAACAGCAACTCAACTTCAGAAGCTAATAACTATTGGAAGGATTAAGATTTTTTAATAGAAGTAATTTACAAATCTGTTTAACTTTCCGGAGCCAGTTGATATATAAAAAAAAAGTTTTTGCCTGGAATACCCCTTTAAGATAGATAATCATCCTGGCAAAGTGCTACATTTTTCACAGATTCACTTATCTCTGAGAGAAAACGTTGGTTAAAAAATCTGCCGTCATTGAACAGAATCTTAATTCCAACTAATTCCCAATTCAGATGGGTTATATTTAACCATTACAGTTTCCTGGAACAGTTGACTGCTCGCTCACTAGATACCATATATACTCGAGTATAAGCCGAGTTTTTCAGCACAATTTTTCGTGCTGAAAACTCCCCCCTCAGCTTATACTCGAGGGAACTCTCTGCCTGTCAATCCCTTCTCAGTGATCTTCAACCTACAGACCTCCAGATGTTGCAAAACTACAACTCCCAGCATGCCCGGACAGCCACTGCGGCCTTCGTCATCATACAGACCCGCCTTTAGTTTTCTACTCACCTCCCCTCGGTGGGAAGGAAGGGTGAGCTGGTCCGGGCCATCTATGCTGCAGGAACCGTCCGGTGGGGAGGGTTAGTCGTACCGGGCTGTCCATCTTCACCAGGGGGCCCTCTTATCCGCTCCGGGCCCAGCCCCGGACTAGTGATGTTGCCTTGACGATGACGCACGGGGACGTTCATGCGCAGGGACGGACGTCCCTGTGCGTCATCGTCAAGGCAACGTCACTAGTCTGGGGCCGGGCCCGGAGCGGAGAAGAGGGCCTCCCGGTGAAGATACACAGCCCGGAATGACTAACCATCCCGTCCAGACGGTCCCTGCGGCATAGATGGCCCGGACCAGCTCACCCTTCCTTTCACCGAGGGGAGGTGAGTTGAAAACTAAAGGGGGGGTCTGGATGATGACGAAGGCTGCAGTGGTCTTCAACCTGCGGACCTCCAGATGTTTTAAAACTACAACTCCCAGCATGCCCGTATAGCCGATGGCTATCCAGGCATGCTGGGAGTTGTAGTTTTGCAACATCTGGAGGTCCTCAGGTTGAAGACCACTGATGAAGGGATTGACAGGCGGTGATGATGAAGAGGGGGGGATGATGACGAGGGTGATGATGACAGGGTGATGATGACAGGGTGATAATCACAGGGTGATGATGACAGGGTGATGATGACAGGGGTGTTAATGACGGGGGTCTGGATGATGACAGGGGGGAATGATGACAGGGGGAATAATGTATTTCCCACCCTAGGCTTATAGTCAAGTCAATAACTTTTCCTGGATTTTTGGGGTGAAATTAGGGGCCTCGGCTTATATTCGGGTCGGCTTATACTTGAGTACATACTGGAGATGGATAAAATACTGTATGACCGATCATTCTAGGATCCAGTCACCATGCTGTAAGTTGCATCCATCCCGGAAGGACTTTACTATAACCACCATTTGATATGTTGGTCTCCAGTGTGAGAGGATACCAAAGTGAGCTGTTGTTATGTCTTAGGGGATCTCATTTGACGTATATTTTTGCCTGTCCACGTTCCTTTGAACTGAAGTCTATGCCTGCTATCAAGCCAATATCTGGCATAAAATTATTGCCTCTCCCCAATTTTTGCACTCTTTTAGGGAATGTCCAAAAACTTGCAACTTTAGTGAAATAGAAATCTGGCATCAAAGCTTATTACATTTCTTTATTCCTCCAATATAAACATAATACTGTCTGTCTGGGCATGCTGGGAAATGCACAAGGCACAAGACAGAGCAAAGAACAAAGTGAATATTAATAAGCCAGGCCGAGTGCTAAACAGCACTGACGTCACTGTGCCCGAGGCTGGGATCATAGCTCCGCCCATGCCCCAGACTGCTAATTTGCATATTCAGTAAAATAAAGAAATCTCCGAAACGCAGCGACGGATCTGGACACAAAAGGTATCGTTTTAATCAGTGTCACCCCCACTACCAGCCAGTACTACTGGTTAGTGCAGGTAAATGTAGTGACAGATTTCCTTTAAATAGATTTGTAAATAAATCTTAATCCTTCCCAGTACTTATCAGCGGCTGTATACTACAGATGAAGTTGTATAGTTTATTTCTGTCTGACCACAGTGCTCTCTGCTGACACCTCCATGTCAGGAACTGTCCAGGAGGTAGGAGAGGTTTGCTATGGGTATTTGTTCCCGCTCTGGACAATCTGCTCGGGACCGTCGCAATTAAATCGCCTTTACCTGCCTCCTCGTGTATGCAATCAAAAGATTACATAGTAATAGCCTTCTATGGGGACAAAAAAATCCATTGTTTAAATACAATAATGTAATAAAAAAAACATAAACATATGTTTTATCGCCGCATGCATAAATATCCAAACTATTAGAATATAATGTTAACTAAACCGCAGTCGATGGTGTACACGTAAAAGAAAAGTCCAAAATTGTGAATTTTTTGTCACTTTATATTATATTATATATTATATTTAAATGTTTAAAAAGTGATCAAAAAGTCCCATCAAAACAAAAATGGTACCGATAAAAACTACAGACCATGGGCTATATGAGGGACAGAATATGACAATTCTAAACATACTAATTTTGGTGCATATAGTAACATTTTGATTTAAGTAGTAAAAGAAAATAAAACCTACATAAATTGGGTATCCTTGTAACCGTATGGACCTACAGAATAAAAATAAGGTGTCAATTTTACCAAAAAGTGCACTGCGTAGAAACGGAAGCCCCGAAAAAAAATTTGTTTCGCCGCAGATGTTATAAAATAAGTGATGTCATTACAAAGTACAATTGGTGACACAAAAAAAAAAGCCCTTAACTGGGTCTGTAGGTGTAAGATTGGAAGCGTTATGATTTTTAGAAGGGGAGGAGGAAAAAAATAAAGTGCAAGAATGAAAATTAGCCAGTTCCTTAAGGCCAAAATGAGTCCTTAAGGGGTTAAAAAGTTTTTTAGTAGTACAATAATAGTAAAGCATGTAAACACAGGATCATTTGAAAGGTATTGACCACAGAATAAAGAAAACATGTCATTTTTAGCGTATGGTGCACTGTGTAAAAATGAAACCCTCCAAAAGCAAAATTGCTTGTAATTTTATTTATTTCCCAACAAATAAAAGGTGTCATTACAAAGTACAATTGGTCTTGCAAAAAACAAGCCCTCATATGAGTCTGTGGATGCAAAAATAAAAAATAAGTATGGATTTTGGAAAGGAGGAGGGAAAAATGCAAAATGCGATATGAAACTGGCTTTGTCATTAAAGGTAGAGAAAGAAGACAGACACAAAAAAGACAAAGAGAGGCCGGCACCTCGAGTAATCCTGGGAGATAAAAGATACCCCAATACCCTCTAACAGATGGTTTCTCACCTGTGCTAATACTTGGATTCAGGCATATCACCCCTGATTTGGGGTATCGTCGGGATGCATGGATTGCAAGCCAGCAGTAGGATAACGGAGTCCTAAAAGGGAACCGTAGATACAATGTGGCAAAGAAATTGAAAGAATACTGCAGAGGCGCTATCATGGAGGATCCAGATAATAAAACAATGAATTGCAGGTAATGGAATAAGGGAGATTTTACTACTGAAACGCGTTTTGCTTGTTTTATTTATATATGTATGTTTTGTTTTATGGAATATTACTGAAGACCTTCATATCATACTCCTTGGAATCTGGATCCTCCATGATAGCGCCTCTGCAGTATTCTTTCCGTCTTCTGTTGTTTTTTTTGCCACATTGTCATTAACCACTTAGGGGCCACGGGCATACAGGTACGCCCTGATGCCTTGGTACTTAAGGATCAAGGGCATACCTGTACACCTGTGGGAATTCGGTACCTGCCGCGTGCCAGGTGGGGACTGGACCGGGGTGACTGCTGATATCTATCAGCAGGCACCCCGTGCAAATGCCCAGGGGGGTCCTGAGAACCCCCCCCCATGTCGGTGATTTGCGGCAATTCCGGGTCATACGGGTCTCTGGTGACCCGGAAAATAAGGGGGATCAGGGTTGACCGAGACACCCACGATCCCCCTCAAGGCATAGGAATGAGTTTGCAGGGGTGCCACCCCTCCTATCCCTGTAATTGGTCATTCAGAAGCGACGACCAATAGCAGATCGGGGGCGGGGGGGTTAACGTTCTGCAGACAGCTGTCTCGGCATGCAGGGAGTTGTAGTTGCATACTTCCAGCTGTTGCATAACTACATCTCCCAGCATGCCCTTCGGCCATCAGTACATGTTGGGAGTTGTAGTTTTGCAACAGCTGGAGGCACACTGGTTGGAAAATACTGAGTTAGGTAACAGAACCTAACTGAAGGTTTTCCAACCAGTATGCCTCCAGCATGCAAGGTCTCTCAGTACATGCTGGGAGTTGTAGTTTTGAAACAGCTGGAGGTTTGCCCCCCCACAAACTCCTAGCAGGAAACTCACAGTAACCCCCTGCCCGTGTGAATGTACCCTAAAAACACTACACTACACTAACACATAATAAAGGGTAAAACATTACATATACACCCCCTTACACTGTCCCTCCCCCCCCCCCCCCCCGATAAAAATGAAAAACGTATCATATGGCAGTGTTTCCAAAACGGAGCCTCCAGCTGTTTTGCAACAACTCCAAGCATTTCCGGACAGCCACTGACTGTCCAAGCTGGAAGTTTAGCAACAGCTGGAGGCCCCCTGTTTGTGAATCACTGGCGTAGAATACCCCTATGTCCACCCCTATACAATCCCTAATTTAGTCCTCAAATGCACACGATACTCTCTCACTTCGGAGCCCTGTCGTATTTCAAGTAAACAGTTTAGGGCCACATATGAGGTATTTCCGTACTCGGAAGATATTGCACTACAAATCTTGGGGGGATTTTTCTTCTTTTACCCCTTATGAAAAGGAAAAGTTGGGAAAATATTTTACACTAACATGCTGGTGTTGCCCCATACTTTTCATTTTCACAAGTGGTAAAAGGGAAAAAAAAAATTTCATTTACACATCCAACTTTAACAAAAAGTTGTCAAACACCTGTGAGGTGTTAAGGCTCACTGTACCCCTTGTTATGTTCCTTGAGGGGTGCAGTTTCCAAAATAGTATGCCATGTGTTTTTTTTTTTGTTTTTTGTTTTTTGCTGTTCTGGCACCATAGGGGCTTCCTAAATGTGACATGCTCCCGAAAAACCATTTCAGCAAAATTTGCCTTCCAAAAGCCAAATGTGACTCCTTCTCTTCTGAGCATTGTAGTTCGCCCGCAGAGCATTTTATGTCCTAACATGGGGTATTTCCATATTCAGAAGAGATGGGGTTACACATTTTTTTTGGAGGGGGGGCATTTTCTCCCATTTCCCTTTGTAAAAATGGTACATTTGGGGGAAAAACTGTACTTTAGTGAAATAAAAAATTTCATCTACACATCCGACTTTAACGAAGAGTCGTCAAACACCTGTGAGGTGTTAAGGCTCACTGTACCCCTTGTTACATGCCTTAAGGGGTGTAGTTTCCAAAATGGGATGCCATGTGTGGGTTTTCTGCTGTTTTGGCACCATAGGAGCTTCCTAAATGCGACATGCCGCTCAAAAACCATTTCAGCAAAATTCACTCTCCAAAATCCCACTGTCGCTCATTCCTTTCTGAGCCCTCTACTGCGCCCGCCGAACACTTGACATACACATATGAGGTATTTCCTTACTTGAGAGAAATTGCGTTACAAATTTTGGGGGCACTGGGTCTACAAGAACATGCGAGTGTAAAAAATGAAGATTTAGAATTTTCTCCTTCAATTTGCTGCTATTCCTGTGAAACACCTAAAGGGTTAACACAATTACTGAATGTCATTTTGAATACTTTGAGGGGTGCAATTTTTATAATGGGGTCATTTGTGGAATATTTCTAATATGAAGGCCCTTCAAATCCACTTCAAATCTGAACTGGTCCCTGAAAAATTAAGATTTTGAACATTTTTGGGAAAATTGCTGCTGAAATTTGAAGCCCTCTGGTGTCTTTCAAAAGTAAAAACATGTCAACTTTATGATGCAAACATAAAGTAGACATATTGTATATGTGAATCAATATATAATTTATTTGGAATGTCTATTTTCCTTACAAGCAGAGAGCTTCAGTTAGAGTAAGTTAGAAAAATTCACCAAGAAATTATGCAAGTATCGACAAAAATTTACCACTACCATAATGTAGAACATGTCACGAAAAAACAGTCTCGGAAGCAGAATGAAAAGTAAAAGCATCCCAGAGTTATTAATGCTTAAAGTGACAGTGGTCAGATGTGCAAAAAATGCTCTGGTCCTTAAGGTGAAAATGGGCTTGGTCCTTAAGGGGTTAAAGGGGTACTCCAGTGGAAAAAAAAATGTTTAAATCAACTGGTGCCAGAACATTAAACAGATTTGAAAATTACTTCTATTAAAAAATATTAACCCTTCCAGTACTTATCAGCTGTTGTATGCTCCACAGGAAGTTTTTTTTCTTTTCTGTCTGACCACAGTGCTTTCTGCTGACACCTCTGTCTGTCTCAGGAACTGTCAAGGGCAGGAGCAAATCCCCATAGCAAACTTATCCTGCTCTTGACAGCTCGAGACAGACAGAGGTGACAGCAGAGAGCACTGTGTTCAGACAGAAAAGAAATTTAAAAAGAAAATAACTTCTTCTGGAGCATACGGAAGCTGATAAGTACTGGAAAGATTAAGATTTTTAAATAGAAGTAATTTACAAATATGTTTAACTTTCTGGCACCAGTTGATTTAAAAAAAAAAATTTTCATCGGTGTACCCCTTTAAGGCCAAAATGAGCTGTGTCCTTAACCCCTTAAGGACCAAGCCCATTTTGGCCTTAAAGGGGTACTCTGCCCTTAGACATCTTATACCCTATCCAAAGGATAGGGGATAAGATATCTGATCGTGGGGGTTTTGCCGCTGGGGACCCTCGCAATCTCAGCTGCGGCACCCCGCTGTCATCACTGCACAGAGCAAACTCGCTCTGTGTGTAATGATGGGCGATACAGGGGCCAGAGCATCGTGACATCACGGCATTGCCCCCTTAATGCCAGTCTATGGGAGGGGGCTCCAGAAAGATTTGTAAATTACTTCTATTAAAAAATCTTAATCCTACCAGTACTTATCAGCTGCTGAAGTTGATTTGCTCTTTTCTGTCTGACAACAGTGCTGATACCTCTATCTGTCTCAGGAACTGTCCGGAGTAGGAGCAAATCCCCATAGCAAACCTATCCTGCTCTGGACAGTTCATGAGACAGACAGAGGTGTCAGCAGAGAGCACTGTTGTCAGAAAGTAAAGAACTCAACTTCAGCAGCTGATAAGTACTGGTAGGATTAAGATTTTTTAATAGAAGTAATTTACAAATCGGTTTAACTTTCTGGAGCCAGATCATATGGAAAAAAAAATAGTTTTACACTGGAATACCCCTTTAACCTATTATTTCCCTGAAGTGCCTCTAAAATCATAGTTTTTATTTTATTTTTTTTTTTTTTTTTGACCCTTTAATGATGAAATCATGTTTTAGCCTTGAGGACCAGGCCAATTTTCAGTTTTCCACCTACAGACCCACATGAGGGGGTTGCATTTCTGTGCTATGTACTTTCCAGTTAAAATTACTTTTTGAAATTACATTTTATTCTGTAGGTAAATTACAGTATAATCAAATTTATATGGCTTTGGTTTTATTGTCCACTTTTGATCCCTATTTTTCCGTATACAGAGCTGTCTTAACCACTTAAGGACGCAGGGCGTACCTATATGTACTGAGTCCCGCTAACAGGGTTTAAACCGTTCTCACAAGCGGTTAAACCCCGTAGGTCCCCGTGTTATGGGCAGCCAGGACCCACGGCCAATCCTGGGTACCGGCGATCAGGCCGAAGGACGGCATTTACCTTTTAGACGCTGCAATCAAAGTTGATCGTGGCGTCTAAAGTGAAAGTAAGTATTGGAACTATCGCGACAGAATCGCGATGTCCCAATCAGCTTACTGGACGTCGGGAGGGTCCTCACCTGCCTCCTCCTTGTCCGATCGGCGATCTACTGCTCCATGCCTGCTCAGCAGGCTGGAGCAGCACAGCGCCGATAACACTGATCAATGCTATGCTATGGCCTAGAAGTGATCAGTGTATGCAATCAGAAGATTGCATGGGCTAAAAATTAAAGTAAAAAGTGGTATAAAAAAATAAGAGAATAAATGTGAATAAGCCCCCCTCCCCAATAAAAGTTTGAATCACCCCCCTTTTCCTATTTTTTAAATAAAGTAATGTAATAAAAAAAATTATCATATGTGGTACCGCCATGTGCGTAAATGTTTAAACTATTAAAATATAAGGTTAGCTAAACAGCACAGTCAATGGTATACATGTAAAAAAAAATACCAAAGTCCAAAATTGTGCATTTGTGGTTACTTCATATATCATAAAAATATTAGTAAATAGCGATCAAAAAGTCCCATAAAAAAAAATGGTACTGATAAAAACTACAGACCACGGCACAAAAAATGAATTTTTAAACTTACTAATTTTGGTGCATGTAGTTATAATTATATAGTAGTATATAGTATAAAGTAGTAAAATAAATAAAATCTACATAAATTGGGTATCCCTGGAACTGTATGGACCTACAAAATAAAGATAAGGTGTAATTTTTACCGAAAAGTGCACTGCATACAAACCGTAAGCTCTAAAAAGTTGCAAAATTTAGTTATTTCACCGCACAAATATATATATTTTTTATTTCGCCGCAGATAATGTTTTAAAATAAGTAATGTAATTACAAAGTACAATTGGTGCCGCAAAAAAACAAACCCTTATATGGGTCTGTAGGTGCAAAATTGAACGCGTTATGATTTTTAGAAGATGAGGAGGAAAAAACAAAAGTGCAAAAATGAAGATTGTTTTGAGTCCTTAAGGTGAAAATGGGCTGAGTCCCTAAGGTGTTAAGGTTCATTTGTTGCGCCGTGATCTGGAGTTATTTTTCAGTAACAATTTTGTTTTAATGGTACTTTTTGATCGCACGTTATTATTTTCTTTTCTGGTATTTGAAGTAACCCAAAATTAGCAATTTATTAAGAATTTATTAATGTTTATGCCATTCGCCATGTGGTTTTACTAATGTAGTATATTTTAATAGTTATGAAATATTCACATGTGGCAATACCAAATATATTTATGTTTATTTACATTATTTTATTTGAAAAATGGTAAGGGGGGGTGTTTTAAACCTTTTATTGGGGGGGGGGGGGAATTATTCACATGTATTACATTATAATGGGATATCCGAGCGGACAGCATTAAGGCAGGTAGGGACCCTCCGGCCTTCATTTCAGTTGATCGGGACCCCACGATTAACCAATGTTGATCCTGATCAGCATCCCCAAACCCACCCCAACTTTGATTGTGGGATAAAAAAAGGTATATACCAGGCATAGGTATGACTGCCACTGCCTGGCTTATAGCAACCATTTCTCATCGTCTATGAAGCCATCTCAGCTCTTCCACTTATTTCAGAGATGGTTAAAGGGGTACTTCACCCCTCGACATCTTATCCCCTATCCTTTGGATGTCTGAATGCAGGGGTCCCGCCGCAGGGAACATCCGCAATCTCTCCTGCAGCACCCTGAGTCATCTGCTGCACGGAGCGGACTTCGCTCCGTGCCTGATGACGGGCGATACAGGTGCCGGAGTATCGTGACGTCACGGCCCCGCCCCCTCAACGCAAGTCAAAGACTTGTATTGAAGGGGTGGGGTGTGATGTCACAAGGGGGCAGGGCCGAAATGTCACGATACTCCGGCCCCTGTATCTCCCATCATCAGGCACAGAGCGAAGTATGCTCCGTGCAGCAGATGACACATGTGGGGGTTCCTAGCGGTGGGACCCCCCACGATCAGACATCTTATCCCCTATCTTTAGGATAGAGGATAAGATGTCTAGGGGCGGAGTACCCCTTAAAGGCTTTATGATGTAAAAATATGTCATGCTTTAGGCTAAGTTTCCACTTTTTTTTTTTTTCTGGCAGTTTTTGGAATACTGCCACTGCAGTTTTTGAGCCAAAGTCAGAAGTGGAAGGAGAGGAGAAGTCCTTTAAGGGAGGAGAAGTCCTTTCTTTCTATGTCCTATTCCTTATGGATTCACTTCTGGCTTTGGCTCAAAAACTGCAGTGGCAGTATTCCAAAAACTGTCAGAAAAAAGTGGAAACTTAGCCTCAATGTTTTACCACTCATTATGTAACTATATGTTGTAGGGCGAGAAAGGGTTAAAGGACAGACAAAGCTGTATTACATTTATGTGGTGAGGGTGCGATGAAAAGGCAGATGTTATTACCCTTGGGGTAGATGGAATAAACCTCTTGTGTTCGTGACACCAGGGCGTAGTTATCCTCTACACCACCCGAGGTATGGCCGCTGGTTCCTGAGCCAGGTACGGGGCAAATAATCACTGCAAGGTTAGGGAGCAATGGCAGCTTTACTGAGGCAGACAGATGGTATATTCTTCACAGCTCAGTTAGGCCCAAGTAGATGACCAGTGACATTAAGAGACTTGTGGGCTCACTGGGACTTGTTGTGGACTTGGACTTAATTATGCAATCCCACTCTGACTTTAGCAGGCTTGATGTGATGACTGGTTCTGCCAGAACCCATAGGGTTATTGATTTCTAGCCCTGTTGTTTGTTTTGGTTGCTGGGATGATGCCTCTGTGCTCCTGGGTGTGGTTAAGCTTTCTGAGCCAATTAGAGTCCTCCTGGTTTCAGCACAGGCATATATAAGGAGGCCCTTTTCAGTCATTCTCTGCTTGTGATAGTTCTTAGTAACTTACCTAGCTATCTCTGTGCTCATTCTGTTTATTCTGGTTTTGTGAATTTTGGCTTGGCTTTTGACTTCCCTTTGATACTCTGTTACTGTACTTCGTGCTCTCCAGGTTTAGATTCAGCCCTCTGACTACATATTTTTGTGTGAGTGTGTTCAGGTTTTTTTTTCTGTTAGTCGTGTACCTCCAGCCTTTCATGACCTTTTGACAGTTTTGTTATTTATTGTTTTGACTTTTTGACTGTCCCTCACTTATTTAGGAAGGGACTGTCACTGTGGTTACGGACCTGTCGTCTAGGGCAGGTACGTAAGTAGGTGGGACAGGGGAGTGGGGGAGAATAGTGTGCACTCCTTCCCTGCCCAGATGTGACACTTGATAGACTTGACTATGACTGACTAGACTTCTCCCCTATGGTTGCTTACCAAGTTTTGCTTATCAGGTTTCACCTGAAGGTGTGCAAAGTTGATGGAAGCGTTGCTGCGTGGTTAGGCCTTGGTCTCCCTTAGGACACCAGACCCTCTAAGGTCTTAACTGTACTGCTACTGCACTCAGAACAGAACCAAACTAGCTAGCTCCTCCCTGGTATATAAGGGAGCAATTTGGAGGATTCCCATAGGTCACTGACAAGTCACCTGGTCACTGACACCTTCCCTGGTTACATGACTTAACAACAGGACTTAAAGACATATTCACTTAAATACAACACATTAACCCTTTATATGAACCATAGTGTGACAAGAGTCCTGAAGAGTGTGGGGCCAGGGGACTGAGTCCACCTGAAAGGACCAAACAGTGTACAGAAGTGCCACTTCTGTACCGGGCCACCACACAGTGGACCTGTAAGCAATAAAACAGTGGTATAAATAAGCCTTGGCTAGGTAGGGCTGATCATCAGGATTCTGGGCATACCTTCTTTATCCCAAGTCCAGTGTTCAGACATAAGCCTTTTGATCATTATGTAAATGAGGCTCAAGTCCAATCATCTATATCCCACCTGGCGGCTATCAGCCAAACTTCGTAGCCAAAGGCTAGCTGTCTGGGAAAGAATGATTAAGAGGACATTACCTGTCCCCAGCGCTCCGGACCGTCCTCTTCGGGCTCCGCTGCATCGCAGCCACTCTCCTTTGTCGGCGTGCACGCCGTCCCGTCATCCAATAGGAGCAGCGTGCGCAGGAACGTGATGACGGCGATGAAGTGCAACAATCCAGAGCAGCAGAGAGGGTCCGGAGCGGCGGGGACACCCGGGGACGCGGCGACAGCGATGGAGGGTGACATCCAGGGCAGCGGTGATGGTCCGGAGCGGCAGGGACAGGTGAGTATAACTTCCTATACTTTACATTGCATGGATTCCTCAACATTCGATGGTTTCAACTAACGATGGTTCATTTGGAACGAATTACCATCGTATGTTGAGGGACCACTCGGATGGAAAACTTTTTTTTTTTAAATCAACTGGTGCCAGAAAGTTAAACAGACTTGTAAATTAATATGGAAGAAATAATAAATGGGGCTCAAGGGTCAAAGATATCTAGTTTAATTAATAAGTATTTATTAATATAAAATGTAAAAAAGAAACCAAATAGGGATGTACAGGGCCCTTGTACCTCCCTAATTAATTACATAACAATAAAATATAATAATCCCAATATAAAAAACTAATAACAACTATAAAATTGATATGCAATTTGAGCCTGTAATATCAGTATAAAGATATAAAGATCTCCTGATCTTGAGGAACAGCACAATATAAATGTTCATTCAAAAAACACTTGTTTCCGGAGATCTTCAATATAGAAAATATAGTAAAATGTATCCGCTTGTGAGTAATCAATTGATGCGGTAGTGCTGTATCCGTCCAAATCTTGGCAACTAATTACACCAACTCAGTGATACAATGTGGCACTTTGTGAACAGTGGACAATCATTCAAAATCACTCTTTAAGTATTTCTGCGTATGACATACATCAAAGAAGCCAGTTGGTAGTACATTGCATATAATGCTCACCACTCCGAAATGTCACGGATCTCCCTTTGGTATGGTTCTGGGGGCCGGCTGTCAAGCGTCGTATGGCCGGTGCCTTGCCTCTATCAGGGATCGTGCTGCTGGAGTCTCGGCCAACTCCTAAGATCGCAGCACTCGGTGGTGGGCACCGTTTGGGGGACTGCAGCGCTGTCAAGCGGAGTCCCTTGATCTGGTCAACTTGAAATGATGGTGGTCTGTAGACCTCAAGTCCTTATTGCAGATGGTCCAATTGGCTTCTCACTGGTAATTTTTATATTCGATAAGCAGAGTGAATAACCCGGCGGCGTTCCTCGTGCAAAGTTCGCGCGCTCGGGAGATGGTTCACTGTGATGAATGCCTTGGATTTGGCGAATGATTGCTTATTCTCTCAGAAGAGTATTCTTTAATAACAGGCTCAATATCGCAATGTCTGAATTGCTGGACGCGTTTCAAAACCTTCCTCGGTTTTTTCTTCAGCAGCGGAACGTGTGAATTACAACAAACTAATGGTTTATATATCATTAAATCACGCCCCTTCCTAATGACCTAACTGATGACCTCACATCCTGAACAAAAAATCTATTAATTACCATTGTGGACACTATCCAAATATAAAAAGAAAAAGTAAATAGATAAACACTATTTAAGCTCATCTGTGAACATATCAACATTTTTATACAAACTATATAACATCAGAATTTATATATACTACATATATAATTAAAAGACATAAAGGAAAAAAAGGAGAAAAGCTGTTAGTACTATTCAATACCAGTAAGATACTGGAACTGACACTGAAATAACATAATATCTAATTATGGAAAGGGAATAATATATATGTAAACGAATATGTATAAAAAATGTATAAAAAATATATATATATAAAATGCAAATAAAAATCAAATATACAATAATAAAAAATAATGTAAATATGTAAAACATATATGTATATCCATATATATACACGGAAAAATATTCAAAAATAATAAAAATAAAAATAAACATAAAATAAAATGATACATGTAAAAATAACGATAAATAAAAATAATAATAATAATAATAATAAAAATAAAATTAGAAATATGAATATGGAAAATAAATATCACGGACTAACGGGCATCCCTAAATAGTATAATGTAAATATGGTAGCAAAATGGGACATCTACAGACTCAAAGGTATATGTTACTAGTACATGCAGATATGGAACTCCCAGCTTTCTCTGTGGTAGGGTTGAGAAGGGCCCGACGAAGGGTCTGTCGGAGTACTGGGAAACAGTCAAACGCCGACAGACCGTCCAAAGGGCCCATCCTCACTTTCAATCCAAAAAACCAAATATTTCTAGATCACTGTTCAGACCTCTAGGAGCCAAGGTGCCGAATTCGAAGATTTTCCTCGATTCGGCTCTTGACATTTTATTAATAAAATTACCCCCCCTCCAATCATGTTGAATTTGTTGTATGGCCATATATTTAAGGTTATTTGGATTCCCCTGATGGTACTGTTTGAAATGTGCAGAAAGGGGGTGTTTCTCATTTTGTTTCTTAATATTATAACGATGTTCCAATATTCGGGTTTTGAGTGCCCGTGATGTGCGTCCCACATATTGTTTCTTGCACGGGCACTCAATTATATAGATAACCCCCTTACTTGCACAATTCAAAAATTCGTTAATCTTGAAAACAAAATCATTTGAAAAAGATTTCACTGATAAAGTACGTTTGTCAAATTTAGTTGCTTTACAACTGGGGCATTGGCCACATCTAAAAAAACCTTTGAGGTCTATAATTGTGGAAGATGCTTTTGTGTGCGAAATTTCTGCTCGAACAGTAGGTGCAACTTTAATGTTCAAATTAGCTGCTTTTGTGTAAATGATTGGGGGTTTGGGTGGAAGGATATCCCCCAACACTTTATCTTGTTGTAATATTGGCCAATATTTAGTAATGATGCTTTCAATTTTTTTATATTTGGTATTGAAGGGTATGATCAATTTGGATTGTTCTAACTCATTTATGGATCTTGGAATGGAATTTTTGGGAATAAAAAATGTAGATCTATCCATCTTACGTACTTTCTCTAACGATTGCTGGATATTAGTCAAGGGGTAATCTTTTTCTAAAAATTGGTTGGTGAGAGTAATGGCTTCTGCTTCAAATTGTTCGTTATGTGTACAATTGCGTTTCAATCTACGAAACTGACTTGTTGGCACATTGATTAGCCACTGAGGTAGATGACAACTGGTATGTAATATGAATCCATTTTTAGCTACTGGTTTATGGTAAGTGCTACAAATCAAGCTAGTGTTACTAGTAGTGATAAGTAAATCTAAAAATTCAACAGAAGTAGAACTAATGTTAGGAGTGAATTATAATAATTCACTCCTAACATTAGTTCTACTTCTGTTGAATTTTTAGATTTACTTATCACTACTAGTAACACTAGCTTGATTTGTAGCACTTACCATAAACCAGTAGCTAAAAATGGATTCATATTACATACCAGTTGTCATCTACCTCAGTGGCTAATCAATGTGCCAACAAGTCAGTTTCGTAGATTGAAACGCAATTGTACACATAACGAACAATTTGAAGCAGAAGCCATTACTCTCACCAACCAATTTTTAGAAAAAGATTACCCCTTGACTAATATCCAGCAATCGTTAGAGAAAGTACGTAAGGTGGATAGATCTACATTTTTTATTCCCAAAAATTCCATTCCAAGATCCATAAATGAGTTAGAACAATCCAAATTGATCATACCCTTCAATACCAAATATAAAAAAATTGAAAGCATCATTACTAAATATTGGCCAATATTACAACAAGATAAAGTGTTGGGGGATATCCTTCCACCCAAACCCCCAATCATTTACACAAAAGCAGCTAATTTGAACATTAAAGTTGCACCTACTGTTCGAGCAGAAATTTCGCACACAAAAGCATCTTCCACAATTATAGACCTCAAAGGTTTTTTTAGATGTGGCCAATGCCCCAGTTGTAAAGCAACTAAATTTGACAAACGTACTTTATCAGTGAAATCTTTTTCAAATGATTTTGTTTTCAAGATTAACGAATTTTTGAATTGTGCAAGTAAGGGGGTTATCTATATAATTGAGTGCCCGTGCAAGAAACAATATGTGGGACGCACATCACGGGCACTCAAAACCCGAATATTGGAACATCGTTATAATATTAAGAAACAAAATGAGAAACACCCCCTTTCTGCACATTTCAAACAGTACCATCAGGGGAATCCAAATAACCTTAAATATATGGCCATACAACAAATTCAACATGATTGGAGGGGGGGTAATTTTATTAATAAAATGTCAAGAGCCGAATCGAGGAAAATCTTCGAATTCGGCACCTTGGCTCCTAGAGGTCTGAACAGTGATCTAGAAATATTTGGTTTTTTGGATTGAAAGTGAGGATGGGCCCTTTGGACGGTCTGTCGGCGTTTGACTGTTTCCCAGTACTCCGACAGACCCTTCGTCGGGCCCTTCTCAACCCTACCACAGAGAAAGCTGGGAGTTCCATATCTGCATGTACTAGTAACATATACCTTTGAGTCTGTAGATGTCCCATTTTGCTACCATATTTACATTATACTATTTAGGGATGCCCGTTAGTCCGTGATATTTATTTTCCATATTCATATTTCTAATTTTATTTTTATTATTATTATTATTATTATTTTTATCGTTATTTTTACATGTATCATTTTATTTTATGTTTATTTTTATTTTTATTATTTTTGAATATTTTTCCGTGTATATATATGGATATACATATATGTTTTACATATTTACATTATTTTTTATTATTGTATATTTGATTTTTATTTGCATTTTATATATATATATTTTTTATACATTTTTTATACATATTCGTTTACATATATATTATTCCCTTTCCATAATTAGATATTATGTTATTTCAGTGTCAGTTCCAGTATCTTACTGGTATTGAATAGTACTAACAGCTTTTCTCCTTTTTTTCCTTTATGTCTTTTAATTATATATGTAGTATATATAAATTCTGATGTTATATAGTTTGTATAAAAATGTTGATATGTTCACAGATGAGCTTAAATAGTGTTTATCTATTTACTTTTTCTTTTTATATTTGGATAGTGTCCACAATGGTAATTAATAGATTTTTTGTTCAGGATGTGAGGTCATCAGTTAGGTCATTAGGAAGGGGCGTGATTTAATGATATATAAACCATTAGTTTGTTGTAATTCACACGTTCCGCTGCTGAAGAAAAAACCGAGGAAGGTTTTGAAACGCGTCCAGCAATTCAGACATTGCGATATTGAGCCTGTTATTAAAGAATACTCTTCTGAGAGAATAAGCAATCATTCGCCAAATCCAAGGCATTCATCACAGTGAACCATCTCCCGAGCGCGCGAACTTTGCACGAGGAACGCCGCCGGGTTATTCACTCTGCTTATCGAATATAAAAATTACCAGTGAGAAGCCAATTGGACCATCTGCAATAAGGACTTGAGGTCTACAGACCACCATCATTTCAAGTTGACCAGATCAAGGGACTCCGCTTGACAGCGCTGCAGTCCCCCAAACGGTGCCCACCACCGAGTGCTGCGATCTTAGGAGTTGGCCGAGACTCCAGCAGCACGATCCCTGATAGAGGCAAGGCACCGGCCATACGACGCTTGACAGCCGGCCCCCAGAACCATACCAAAGGGAGATCCGTGACATTTCGGAGTGGTGAGCATTATATGCAATGTACTACCAACTGGCTTCTTTGATGTATGTCATACGCAGAAATACTTAAAGAGTGATTTTGAATGATTGTCCACTGTTCACAAAGTGCCACATTGTATCACTGAGTTGGTGTAATTAGTTGCCAAGATTTGGACGGATACAGCACTACCGCATCAATTGATTACTCACAAGCGGATACATTTTACTATATTTTCTATATTGAAGATCTCCGGAAACAAGTGTTTTTTGAATGAACATTTATATTGTGCTGTTCCTCAAGATCAGGAGATCTTTATATCTTTATACTGATATTACAGGCTCAAATTGCATATCAATTTTATAGTTGTTATTAGTTTTTTATATTGGGATTATTATATTTTATTGTTATGTAATTAATTAGGGAGGTACAAGGGCCCTGTACATCCCTATTTGGTTTCTTCTTCTTTCTTCTTCTCTTCTTTTTTACATTTTATATTAATAAATACTTATTAATTAAACTAGATATCTTTGACCCTTGAGCCCCATTTATTATTTCTTCCATATTGATCCTATTTTTTATACACCGTGGGTATAGGTGTATGTTGGGTTGCTCGGGTCCTCGGTGATTGTCAGATAGACAGGAGCCTCTCCATTTTGTTTATAAGACTTGTAAATTACTTCTATTAAAAATTCTTAATCCTTCCAATACTTATTAGCGTCTGTATGCTCCAGAGGAAGTTTTTTCCTTTTTTGATTTCTTTTCTGTCACGACCACAGTGCTCTCTGCTGACACCTCTGTCCATGTCAGGAACTGTCCAGAGTAGGAGCAAATCCACAGAGCGAACCTAACCTGCTCTGCACAGTTCCTAAAATAAACAGAGGTGTCAGCAGAGAGCACTGTGGTCATGACTGAAAAGAAATCCAAAAAGAAAAGAACTTCCTCTGTAGTATACAGCCGCTAATAAGTACTGGAATGATTAAGATTTTTAAATAGAAGTAATTTACAAATCTGTTTATCTTTCTGGCACCAGTTGACTTAAAAAAAAAAAAAAAGTTTTCCACCGGAGTACCCCTTTAAAGCACCTTCCTTCACTTACAATCAGGGCTCAAGTCCTGCAGGAACACGTGGGAACTGAGTTCCTGCACTTTTTTCACAACAGGAACACCGTTTCCATGAGCAGTAGTTCTGCAGGATTGGCCCTTGAGTGGAAATCTTGGTTGAGTTCCTGCACTTTTTTCCCCAGAACTTGACCCCTGCTTACAATATTTATGACACTTAGGGGGCAGGCATTACTGTCCTGTATGTATAGCACTTTATACATGTATGAGCTTGCAGCATACTCCCCTGTATGTATAGCACTATATGCATGTGGGTCTGCAGTATACCTTCCTGTATGCTCAACACTGTATACATGTATATGTTGGCAGCATATTCTCCTGTACATACATCACTGTATACATGTATGTGCTGGCAGTGTAATTTCCTGTATGTATAGCACTGTATACATGTTTGTATGGGCAGTATACCCTTCTGTATGTACAGCCAGGAATACATGTACGTGCCAGCAGTATACCCTCCTATATGTAAAGCATTACTGTATAAAGATGTATGTGCCAGCAGTGTACCCTCCTGTATGTAAAGCATTACTGTATAAACATGTATGTGCCGGCAGCATACCCTCCTGTATGTATAGCACTGTATACGCTTGTGCTTGCAGTATACCCTCCTGTATGTACAGCACTATATACATGTACGGGTCGACAGTATACTTTCCAGTATGTATAGCACTTTATACATGTATGTGCCAACAGTATACCCTTCTCAATGTGCAATACTGTATAAATGTATGTGCCAGCAGTATACCCTCCTGTATGTATAGCACAGTATACATATTAATGTTGGCACTATATAGTGTTGCTCGCGAATATTCGCAATTCGAATATTATTCGCGAATATCGCATATTCGCGAATTCGCGAATTTCGCGAATATAGCGCTATATATTCGTAATTACGAATATTCGTTTTTTTTTTGTTTTTTTTTTTCACAGTACACATCACAGTGATCACCCCTCTCTGCTTCCAGCTTGTGTGGTGTAAAGAAGGCTGTAATACTACTGTGTGAGACTGGCGTGCGAAAATTCGCATATGCGAAAATTAGCATATGCTAAGTTTCGCATATGCGAATTTCCACCCATGTTGATTTTCGCATGCGCATATTTTCGCATACGCGAAAATAAAACGGGGATATAACGAATATGCGAATATTCGCGAATAAATGACGAATATTCGTCCATATATTCGCGAATATTCGCGAATTCGAATATGGCCTATGCCGCTCAACACTAGCACTATATCCTCCTGTACAGACTTGTATCCGTGTACAGTCATGGCCATAAATGTTGGCACCCCTGAAACTTTTCTAGAAAATGAAATATTTCTCACAGAAAAGGATTGCAGTAACACACGTTTTGCTATACACATGTTTATGGTCGGCACCTTCCGCCTGTTCAGAAACCCTCCCACCCTCCCCTTGACCTATTCCTATGTACCTATTACTATCCTACTTGCGGCTAGTGGTGTGCCCGAGCCGCCGTCGAGGGTACACCTAAAAGAGGGCATACCCTGGGTAAATGAAATAAGTTTCCTAGCCTGAAAAGAAAAGAAAGGAAAAGAAAAGGGAGGGAGGGATGGGAACAGCGCACACCAACTAGTGAGTGACAAGGCCTGGCCTGAGCTATATAGCGGAGGCTACAGGCCCCTCCCATAAACCCAGGCTGTCTCTCAGCCTTTTACTTATGGTCGGCACCTTCCGCCTGTTCAGAAACCCTCCCACCCTCCCCTTGACCTATTCCTATGTACCTATTACTATCCTACTTGCGGCTAATGGTGTGCCCGAGCCGCCGTCGAGGGTACACCTAAAAGAGGGCAAAAAACCTCATGTCATAGGAAAGTAGTTTATTCAGAAAACCAGAGACTTTACAGCACAAATCATCTCATCTTGCAGATCATGCACATATGATGCGAAACACCCTGACCTCCATCTGCCTAGTCTCTTGATTACATGCACTGGGACATGATTGCTGGAGGCTGCTGAAGCTGCCCCTATTCTAAAAGAATGACCTGAGAAATGCGAAGCCTCAACTCCTAACGACTTCAGTAAGGACCGTAGGTGAGAAACGAAAATGGTAGTGGTAAGTGGTTTGACTGGAAAGGGTAGTAACGGATCTTGAGGGGAAGTGGTTCCCCGAGTGGCCATGAAATCCCTGAGAACCGTTACCGGACACCACTCGTGTCCCGTGGCATAATAGGGTACCCTCGTGTGCCCCAAAGATGTTTTAGTGGATGCCAATATCAAGTGAGCATGCTTGGGGAAGATGTGTAGCTGCTTAACCTGTAAGGAACATTTCCCTACATGAGAACTGGTAAATTCTCCTGGTCGGAGAAAACCATAAAATGCCAGATATATGGCTGCTTTCAGCACACTACTGCGTAACCTACCGAAAGGACTAGTGTCAAGGAGGTCAGACAGTCGTCTGAATAGAGGCCCTGAAATCGGCAGTCTCTGATGCTCTGAGATAGGTCGGGACTTCTGTACCCCCCTGAGAACTGAACGGACCGCATGTGCCGAAAATATGGATGCTGCTCCTGGGTTCTCCAAGGCTAAATAGTGCTGCACCCCTGCCAGATATTGCTTGATTGTGTTGTGACTTAACTTAAGGTCAGAGTGGCAAAAACCCACAAATATAAGGATGTAGGAAATAATGTCTTGGTCCTGTTGAGGAAATCGACTCTTGAATTCGCCATAAACCCTCCAAGCACGAGCATACGCCTTTGCGGTGTTCTTTGATAAGGCTTTATTGCTCAAATCTTTAGCTATACACTTCAACCGATTGTATTCAACATTAGATATGCGAGCGGCGGCACTGGTGTGGCGGCTGTGTCCGCCCCAGGCATGACCTGAAAGAAAAGGTTCATATTATTTCGTGATAACGCATCTGCTGCCACATTCTTCTCCCCCTCTAAATGTACACATGTAATATGAAAGTCATGCGTCAAAGATAACCATGTCAACCTACGCGCAAAAGACATGATGACGGATGATCTAGACCTCCCTTTGTTGACGATATCTACTACTGCAGAATTATCCGAATATACCGAGACTGACCTTCTTCTCCAGAACTTGCCCCATACAAAAGCAGCTGCCACTATGGGAATGATTTCGAAGAGTGCTGATGTGACAGAAAAATTCTCAAACTGCGCCACTTCCTCCGGCCATGGACCCGCCAGCCAGTGGGATTCCCAGATTGCTCCAAACCCTGCAGGTGAGGCATCCGAGAATATACCGATCACGTGACTACCCGTGACCGGGGTGAAAAAAGACACTCCGTTCCATGAATGGAGGAACTGGCGCCACATTCTCAAGTCCTCCATCGCATCATCACCTAGGTAAATCGTATCTAGCTGGTCACGGGCTGAAGAAAGTAAGGCTAATAACCTAGCAACAAAAGAACGCCCCTGGGGAATGATGCGAGTTGCAAAATTAAGCATGCCTAACAATCGCTGCAATTCTACTCTCGTACAACGATGGTTCGTCATGAAGGCTTCCATTACCTGCACTATGCGCGTTATCTTGTCCAAGGGTAACCTGGCTTCCATTTTTACTGTATCCAAAATGACGCCCAGGAATGTGATAACATGGCTAGGCCCTTCCATTTTTTTCTCAGACACTGGTACTTGAAGAATATCAAAGAGCCCCTTAACATTTGCCAAACCCACCGGAGCCCCGATGGGTGGTTCAATGACAAGAAAATCATCGAGATAATGGATTACTTTGGGACAGCCTACCACTGCCTCCAAAATCCAATGCAGGGCTACTGCAAATTGAAGAGCCAGGGACTGCTCCTTGCCCCAAACGTAAGTTTGGTGGCAAAATAGTGATTTCCTTGCCAGCGAATCCCGTACCATTTCCAAAGCTCCGGATGAATGGGCAGTAATTTAAATGCGTCTGCTACATCCGCTTTGGAAAGCCATGCTCCCGTCCCCAACTCAATGATAACCTGAATGGCCTGGTCTACCGAGGCGTACTTCATGGCGTACTCCACGGACGGAACCAACGCATTTAAACTGGGGATGTTGCAAGAATGAGGTGCTGAGAGGTCATAAATTAAACGTTTTTTATTGGAAAATTTCCCTATTACCACTCCAACTGGGCTGATGCGCCATGAGTCAAAAGGAATCTCCGAGAAAGGACCTATGACAAAACCCTTCTGTACCTCTGCCTGAATGAGCGTGGTGACAGTGTCCGGATCCCTTATTGCCGACTGCAGGTTGCCACACGTGTGAGGCTGCTGTGGCACTGCTATCAAGCCTGTGTGGAAACCGCATTGGAATCCCTGCAAGAGCCACGAAACCCAGGCTGGGTCTGGGTGCTGCCGCAGGAACTCGGACAAAGTCTCCACATTCACCACGCCTAGTCAGGCGTTCCTCTGCGGGCACTGGGTTTTCGGGTGCGCCCTGAAACATTGGGAACAGACATGCAGCAATCTACATTGAGAATAATTACATGTTGATCAATTATAGTTGTTACATACTTGTGCTCTACCTAAATACTTAATAGGTCTACCCAGCTTGTCCACACCCGCAGAAGGTTTCTGCTGAAACCCTGTGGGCGAACTTGTGCCTTTGCCACCACTGGAAGATGCTTGCTCATTCTCCCGCCCGCACCATGCGGTGGTGTGGGCAATAGAATTGCAATTAGCACATGCCGGGGCTTTAAGTCCCGCAAAGTGACGGCAAAACAGCTCTGTGTCGATCTCCGCCCAGTCAGTTTTGTGCTGAAACTGAAACAGAGCTGCCGCGGCCTTAGCTGCAAAAGACAGATGATAGTCATAAAAAGCCGTGCCCCCGTACTTGTGGCCTAAATCAGTGAGTTTGTACAGATAAATGTCAAGTTCCTCTCTACAATGCGGATGAGCTGAACAAATTACGTCACGATAAACACTGAAAGCCAGTGTTACGCCTAGCGCTCCGGGTCCCCGCTCCTCCCCGGAGCGCTCACGGCGTCTTTCTCCCTGCAGCTCCCCGGTCAGCGCTGACCGGGAGCGCTGCTCTGCCATGCCCGTTGGGGATGCGATTCGCACAGCGGGACGCGCCCGCTCGCGAATCGCATCCCAGGTCACTTACCCGTTCCCGTCTCCTGCGGTCATGTGCTGGCGCGCGCGGCTCCGCTCTCTAGGGCGCGCGCGCGCCAGCTCCCTGAGACTTAAAGGGCCAGTGCACCAATGATTGGTGCCTGGCCCAATTAGCTTAATTGCTTCCCACCTGTTCCCTGGCTATATCTAGTCTCCTCCCTTGCACTCCCTTGCCGGATCTTGTTGCCCTTGAGCCTAGTGAAAGCGTTTTGTGTGTTTATACCCTGTGTACCAGAACTTCTGCTATCTCCCCTGACTACGAACCTTGCCGCCTGCCCCCGACCTTCTGCTACGTCCGACTTTGCTTCTGCCTACTCCCTTGTACCGCGCCTATCTTCAGCAGCCAGAGAGGTGAGCCGTTGCTAGTGGATACGACCTGGTCACTACCGCCGCAGCAAGTCCATCCCGCTTTGCGGCGGGCTCTGGTGAAAACCAGTAGTGGCTTAGAACCGGTCCACTAGCACGGTCCACGCCAATCCCTCTCTGGCACAGAGGATCCACTACCTGCCAGCCGGCATCGTGACAGTAGATCCGGCCATGGATCCCGCTGAAGTTCCTCTGCCAGTTGTCGCTGACCTCCCTACGCTGGTCGCCCAGCAAGCTCGTCAGATCGCCCAGCAGTCGCAACAGATAGCGCAACAAGATCACCAGCTGTCGTACTTGACCACCATGACACAGCAACTCCAGTCACAACTACAGCAAGTACAGTCGCAGCTACAGCAGCAACAACCATCTCCTCCGCCAGCTCCAGCACCCCTTCCGCGGCAAGTGGCCGCTCCTAGCCTCCGCCTGTCCTTGCCGGACAAATTTAATGGGGACTCTAAGTTTTGCCGTGGCTTTCTTTCGCAATGTTCCTTGCACTTAGAGATGATGTCGGATCAGTTTCCTACTGAAAGGTCTAAGGTGGCTTTCGTAGTCAGCCTTCTGTCTGGAAAAGCCCTGTCATGGGCCACACCGCTCTGGGACCGCGATGACCCCGTCACTGCCTCTGTACACTCCTTCTTCTCGGAAATTCGAAGTGTCTTTGAGGAACCTGCCCGAGCCTCTTCTGCTGAGACTGCCCTGCTGAACCTGGTCCAGGGTAATTCCTCCGTTGGCGAGTACGCCATACAATTCCGTACTCTTGCTTCTGAACTATCCTGGAATAATGAGGCTCTCTGCGCGACCTTTAAAAAAGGCCTATCCAGCAACATTAAAGATGTTCTGGCCGCACGAGAGACTCCTGCTAACCTGCATGAACTCATTCATCTAGCCACTCGCATTGACATGCGTTTTTCTGAGAGGCATCAAGAGCTCCGCCAGGAAAAAGACTTAGATCTCTGGACACCTCTCCCACAGTCGCCACTGCAATCTGCGCCTAGGCCTCCCGCCGAGGAGGCCATGCAAGTGGATCGGTCTCGCCTGACCCTGGAAGAGAGGAATCGCCGTAAGGAAGAGAATCTTTGTCTGTACTGTGCCAGTACTGAACATTTTTTGGTGGATTGCCCTATCCGTCCTCCACGTCTGGGAAACGCACGCTCGCACTCAGCTCTCGTGGGTGTGGCGTCTCTTGATGCCAAGTCGGCTTCTCCACGTCTCACGGTACCTGTTCGGATTTCCACTTCTGCCAGCTCTCCCCTCTCAGCCGTGGCCTGCCTGGACTCTGGAGCTTCTGGGAATTTTATTCGGGAGTCCGTTGTGAATAAATTCCGCATTCCGGTGACCCGTCTTGTCAAGCCACTCCACATTTCCGCGGTCAACGGAGCCAGGTTGGATTGCACCGTGCGTTACCGCACGGAGCCCCTCCTAATGTGCATCGGACCTCATCATGAGGAGATTATATTTTTTGTCCTTCCTAATTGTTCTTCTGAAGTTCTCCTTGGACTACCCTGGCTTCAACACCATTCCCCAACCCTGGATTGGTCCACTGGGGAGATCAAGAGTTGGGGTCCCTCTTGTTCCAAGGACTGCCTTCTACCGGTTCCCAGTACTCCCTGCCGTGACCCTGTGGTTCCTCCTGTATCCGGTCCCCCTAAGGTCATTAAGGACTCTGCCTGCCACAGGAAATGCCCCTCCCCCCCTCCCAGTTCCATCAGGCAAGCTTCTGTGTCCCCTCATGGCCCTCGTCCTGGTGTCACACTGCCCCGTGCCAGGTCTCGCCCTCTGCCCTCTCTCCCCATTCCTACTCCTGCGGTTCTGCCTGCCGTTGAGGAATCCCTCCATCCTTTCCCGGTGTCCTCATCCCAGGGGAGGCAGTTACCCGATAAAGAGAAGGGGAGACCTAAGGGGGGGGGTACTGTTACGCCTAGCGCTCCGGGTCCCTGCTCCTCCCCGGAGCGCTCACGGCGTCTTTCTCCCTGCAGCTCCCCGGTCAGCGCTGACCGGGAGCGCTGCTCTGCCATGCCCGTTGGGGATGCGATTCGCACAGCGGGACGCGCCCGCTCGCGAATCGCATCCCAGGTCACTTACCCGTTCCCGTCTCCTGCGGTCATGTGCTGGCGCGCGCGGCTCCGCTCTCTAGGGCGCGCGCGCGCCAGCTCCCTGAGACTTAAAGGGCCAGTGCACCAATGATTGGTGCCTGGCCCAATTAGCTTAATTGCTTCCCACCTGTTCCCTGGCTATATCTAGTCTCCTCCCTTGCACTCCCTTGCCGGATCTTGTTGCCCTTGAGCCTAGTGAAAGCGTTTTGTGTGTTTATACCCTGTGTACCAGAACTTCTGCTATCTCCCCTGACTACGAACCTTGCCGCCTGCCCCCGACCTTCTGCTACGTCCGACTTTGCTTCTGCCTACTCCCTTGTACCGCGCCTATCTTCAGCAGCCAGAGAGGTGAGCCGTTGCTAGTGGATACGACCTGGTCACTACCGCCGCAGCAAGTCCATCCCGCTTTGCGGCGGGCTCTGATGAAAACCAGTAGTGGCTTAGAACCGGTCCACTAGCACGGTCCACGCCAATCCCTCTCTGGCACAGAGGATCCACTACCTGCCAGCCGGCATCGTGACAGCCAGCATGAATTCCGGCAGCGTAAGTTTGCGGGTTAATCGAACATCCTTGCTCTTAAGAATGACAGACACCTCGCCGCACGCAAAAGTCTTGCTGTCTGCCAAATCCTGTGAAGCAATGAGAAGCGAGGCCAAGTTCACATCTTTACCTTCCAGAATATCCTTGCGGATACTCTGGGGTATGAAATGAGCCGGGAGCACCCGGGGTGATATACCAACAGTACCTGAGACCTTGGGCTGAGAGTGTGTTGCGGCCCCTGATCCTGCCATGGATGCGACCTGCGATGAACCGTCTGCAGGCATGATGGCCTGCCCGCTTGCTGATGCTGTACCCGCTGAGGTACCTGCCGTAACCACCGAAGCCAATTTGGATTCCATTGAATCCATCCTTTGTCCGAAATCCGACATGGAAGAGGAGAGACCTCCCATCATACCACGCAGCTGCGTAAGCGCTGCCTGGATGGAAGACAACTGGTCTCCCTGTTGACTAGGCCCTGGATCTTCTGCCACCATGATACGATATAATTCCGCTTTTCTAGCGGTAGCCGGGAACGGGACCCCACGTCTACGTAGCTCGGCCGAAATCTTGGGAATGGTCCAATTCCTGTAGGATACCGAACTGCCGTGTTCCGAGGCCCTGGACGGCGTCTCTGGTATCGACATCTGATCCTCAATATCCGACCCGTGCGACATGTCTGCGAGATAACCCCGAACACCCCCCCCCCCCCGACAAGACATGAATATGCGTATTTAACCGCCTGCCATCTATGCCCTCACCCACGTGGTGACCACACCGTGCCAAACTCACATACCTTAACCTTCCTGTATCTGTAAATAAAACACAATTAAGCCGAACGATCTACGTACGGTGCGAAACACTCCTGCCAGTCTCCAGCGGCTTATCCAGAGACCGCTTGTTCCGCCCCATAGGGGCAACGCATCACCGAGCCAAACCGCGCCACTATGCCTGTAGCCGTGACAGGACTTTCAAGCCCCACCTGTAGCCGTGACAGGTATTTAGCGAAACGTAACGAGAAGCCGAAAAACGTGATCGGACTGCAACTCACTTCCCGAAGCCGTGTCGGGTACCCGCCACCATATCTATGTCTTACGTGCCTCAAACCCTGTATCAGATTCTCCCCCCCCCCCCCTTATGATGATTGTGACAGACCTTAAGCTACCCCGCTACCGGAATGCCATAATAATACCTAAAACCACACCGCGTGAGATCACACACTGACCTACAAATCCTCTCTGTATACCCACCTTATCTGCTGTACACCAACCGTCACTGGCTTCAGTACTTGATCACCTATGCATAGCCAAGCTTACATTACTACTGAACAACAACCACCTAATCCCCTCAAGCCGAGTTACCCACCTTGACAGAGTCTGTCCCTTGAACCTGCACACCTAGAGTATGAAGAGAAATGACGATAAGCGAAATAAACGGGTGGGTACCTATGCTCGCCACGTGCGCCATTGGTCGATCAAACTACCTTGATTACCCTAACTGTTGTTCATGGCCCCCCAATGTCGGGCCCTCCTGGTACTACCCCGTCTGGAGACAACAACCATCTGCATCATATTTAATTGTCGCCCACTACCGACCATCAATTCAGCATCTTATGAAGCAGGGTGCCTCCAGCTGTTGAAAACGAAATACCTCCGCATGTGGTCTTGTGAATGCCTAAATTACTACTACTACTACTAGGTGTTCTGGCAACCCCCCCCCCCCAACAAGTGCCATATGCATGTATCCCGGAAAACCTCCCCTTTTTTATAAACAGCCTCTTGCTGGCTACCCAGACATAAATGTGTGCTGTATACCTGTGCGCTAGTCCTCCCCCCCCCCCCCTCCCCCCCACCCCCCCTACCCCCGCCATGACAAGCCGGTATGTTTCCACGGCGGGTGCAGCGAGGAGGGGGAGCCTGCGCGCCTGCACCGCCACCCACTGACTATTTGCGCCTCTTTGCACATGTATGTCTATGCATATGTCACCAAAAACACCTACCCCTCGTATCGATGTGTACCCTGCGAGTGCGGGCAACAGTTCGCTCCCGGACCAGCGATGTGTCATGCGGGCCCCCGGATGCGAACATGCGAATCAGTGCTGCGTGTGCGCAATGCGCATCCCCGTCTTGCCGAGTGCCTCCCACGCCAGGAACCGACACCCAACACAGCACCCGCCCTAGTACCACACCACCCCTACCCTTTGGTCTAACTCACCGCAACCTCTGATCCCGAAAGCTCCCACCGCCACACACGTCCGCCGCGCCACCGGAAGTCCCGCCCAACAGCGCACGCCAACTAGTGAGTCACAAGGCCTGGCCTGAGCTATATAGCGGAGGCTACAGGCCCCTCCCATAAACCCAGGCTGTCTCTCAGCCTTTTACTTATTCCCTTTGTGTGCATTGGACCTAAACCAAAAAAATGAGGAAAAAAACAAATTGGACAAAATGTCACACCAAACTCCAAAAATGGTCTGGACAAAATTATTGGCACCGTTTCAAACTTGTGGAAAAATAAGATTGTTTCAAGCATGTGATGCTCCTTTAAACTCACCTGAGGCAAGTAACAGGTGTGGGCAATATAAAAATCACACCTCCCCCTGTATACATGCATATCCTCCTGTATACATCTATATCCTCCTGTATGTACAGACTTGTATCCATGTATGTACCCTCCTGTATACATGTATATCCTCCTGTATGTACAGATTGTATCCATGTATATGCCCCCTGTATACCCTCCTGTATGTACAGACTTGTATCCATGTATGTGCCCCCTGTATACATGTATACCCTCCTGTATGTACAGACTTGTATCCATGTATGTGCCCCCTGTATACATGTATACCCTCCTGTATGTACAGACTTGTATCCATGTATGTGCCCCCTGTATACATGTATACCCTCCTGTATGTAAAAAAATAAAACAGAAGAGAGAAAGCTCCATAGCGTAAAATCACCTATAGGTAATCCACCAAATATCCGAGGAACTCTTACCATAGGTGGCTGTGTGGGTTCACACACAACAACGGTCAGCATATACAGTCATGGCCGTAAATGTTGGCACCTCTGAAATGTTTCAAGAAAATGAGGTACTTCTCAAAGAAAGGGATTGCAGTAACACATATTTTGCTATACACATGTTTATTCCCTTTGTGTGTATTGGAACTAAACCAAAAAAAGGGAGGAAAAAAAGCAAATTGGACACAATGTCACATCAAAATCCAAAAATGGGCTGGACAAAATTATTGGCACCCTTTCAAATTTGTGGATAAATAAGATTGTTTCAAGCATGTGATGTTCCTTTAAACTCACCTGGGGCAAGTAACAGGTGTGGGGAATATAAAAATTACACCTGAAAACAGATAAAAAGGAGAGAAGTTCACTTAGTCTTTGCATTGTGTGTCTGTGTGTGCCACACTAAGCATGGAAAACAGAAAGAGGAGAAGAGAACTGTCTGATGACTCGAGAACTAAAATTGTGGGAAAAAATGTCAACAATCTCAAGGTTACAAGTCCATCTCCAGAAATCTAGATTTGCCTTTGTCCACAGTGCGCAACATTATCAAGAAGTTTGCAACCCATGGCACTGTAGCTAATCTCCCTGGGCATGGACGGAAGAGAAAAATTGATGAAAGTTGTCAACGCAGGCTAGTCCAGATGGTGGATAAGCAGCCCCAAACAAGTTACAAAGATATTCAAGCTGTCCTGCAGGCTCAGGGAGCATAAGTGCAGTGCAAAATATCCATTGACATTTAAATTAAACGCTATGGCAGGAGACCCAGGAGGACGCCACTGCTGACACAGAGACATAAAAAAGCAAGACTACATTTTGACAAAATGAACTTGAGTAAGCCAAAATCCTTCTGGGAAAACGTCTTGTGGGCAGATGAAACCAAGATAGAACTTTTTGGTAAAGCACATCATTCTACTGTTTTCTGAAAAGGGAATGAGGCCTACAAAGAAAAGAACACAGCACCTACAGTGAAATATGGTGGAGGTTCAATGATGTTTTGCTGCCTCTGGCACTCGGTGCCTTGAATGTGCGCAAGGCATCATGAAATCTGAGGATTGCCAACGGATTTTGGGTTGCACTGTACAGCCCAGTGTCAGAAAGCTGGGTTTGCATCCGAGATCTTGGGTCTTCCATCAGGACAATGACCCCAAACATACTTCAAAAAGTACCCAGAAATGGATGGCAACAAAGCGCTGGAGAGTTCTGAAGTGGCAGCAATGAGTCCAGATCTAAATCCCATAAAACACCTGTGGAGAGATCTTAAAATTGCAGTTGGGAAAAGGCGCCCTTCCAATAAGAGAGACCTGGAGCAGTTTGTAAAGGGAGAGTGATCCAACATTCCGGCTGAGAGGTGTAAGAAGCTTATTGATGATTATAGGAAGCCACTGATTTCAGTAATTTTTTCCAAAGGGTGTGCAACCAAATATTAAGATAAGGGTGCCAATAATTTTGTGCAGCCCATTTTTGGAGTTTGGAGTGACATTACGTCCAATTTGCTTTTTTTCCTCCCTTTTTTGATTTAGTTCCAATACACACAAAGGGAATAAACATGTGTATAGCAAAACCTGTGTTACTGCAATCCTTTTCTGTGAGAAATACTTTCAGGGGTGCCAACATTTATGGCCATGACTGTATGAGTAATGTCTGGTCTGCAGCCTCCCCAACCGAATGGACAATGGTAAGCAGTGACTTCACATGGTGGATAGGGGTTCAGCGGAGTTGACCAGGATGGACACGTCAGGTAAGATAGAACAGGTTTATTGGACTAAAATGTGATGCCTTTCACTGCGCTTGCACGGTTTCATCAGGCTGAGGAGGAGTCTTACATACAAGGTACAATTAACCCTTTTGGGAATAATTAACTATTTCTTCTCCGATCGCTGAAACCGAAGGAATCATTTTAGCTTCCAATATAGAATGACAATATGCAAGAGTAAATATAAACAACCATAAATATATACAAGAAATTTTACAAAAGAATATATCCATTATGTCTCAGAATCACATGTGTGTATGTGTATATATATATATATATATATATATTAGGGGTGTGAATCGCCAAGAATTTGGCGATTCGATTCGAATCGCGATACCAGTGTGGCGATTCGATATATCCTGATATATCGCTATACCGTCTAGGTGACGATACATCACGATATATCCCGATACATTGCCCACCTGGGAGCATTCATAGATCCCAATAGAAGCCGCTGTCAGCTTTGACAGCGGCGATCTAGTACTCCGGTGCTCACTTTTCTCATGTTATCCCACCCGGGCTGCAAAATAAAAGAAAACGCACTTTATCTTACCTGCCAACGAGCCCCCGGAGCTCCGGTACAGGTGTTGGGTCCCCGGGCTGTATTCTTCTTACTTCCTGTTAGCCCGGCACATCACACGGAGCTTCAGCCTATCACCAGCAGAGGCGGGACATCGCTGCGGCCAGTGATAGGCTGAAGCTCCATGTGACGTGCCGGGCTAACAGGAAGTAAGAAGAATACAGCCCGGGGACCGAACACCTGTACCGGAGCTCCGGGGGCTCGTTGGCAGGTAAGATAAAGTACGTTTTCTTTTATTTTGCAGCCCGGATGGGATAACATGAGAAAAGTGTGCATCGGAGTACTCCTTTAATAGCCAGCCGCGGCGATCGCCGCATGCTGGCTATTAGCGGCGGCCCCCGGCTACTGAAATCAGCCGGGGGTCGCATAGTACGGAGCGGGCACGAGTCGGAGCCAGCTCCATACACCCAGAGCGACGCCGTGTCAGATCCGGCCTGCCCGGCTCCACAAATGTGGAACTTTTATCTCCTGATGCCCAGGACAGGACATGCTGTTCCAGGCGTCAGGAGATAAAAATTCCACATCCCTAAAAGAATCGATTCAAAAATATTTTGAATCGATTCAGTATCGGCAAATGAAAAAATCGCGATTATCGCGAGAATCGATTTTTTCTTACATCTCTAATATATATATATATATATATATATATATATATATATATATATATATATATATAGTAATTACACACTCACAAGGGGAAAACAAATATAAATGCAGTTTGCTCAACCACAACTATATATTAAAAGGGACAATATTTTTATATATATATATATATATATATATATATATATATATATATATACTGACAATACAAGGTTGCATAGGTTGCATGATGAGAACATACAGCTCATATGTACTACAATGCTGCAGCATGTACAAGAGATAACAGACAGTATACATGTCGGCACTATATCCTCCTGTATGTACAGACTTGTATTCATGTATGTACCCTCCTGTATACATGTATATCCTCCTGTATGTACAGACTTGTATCCATATATGTACCCTCCTGTATACATGTATATCCTCCTGTATGTACAGACTTGTATTCATGTATGTACCCTCCTGTATACATGTACACCCTCCTGTATGTACAGATTGTATCCATATATGTACCCTCCTGTATACATGTATACCCTCCTGTATGTATAGACTTGTATCCATGTATGTACCCTCCTGTATACATGTACACCCTCCAGTATGTACAGACTTGTATCAATGTATGTGCCCTCCTGTATACATGTACAACCTCTTGTATGTACAGACTTGTATCCATATATGTACCCTCCTGTATACATGTATACCCTCCTGTATGTACAGATTGTATCCATGTATGTGCCCCCTGTATACATGTATACCCTCCTGTATGTACAGACTTTTATCCATATATGTACCCTCCTGTATACATGTATACCCTCCTGTATGTACAGATTGTATCCATGTATGTGCCCCCTGTATACATGTATACCATCCTGTATGTATAGATTGTATCCATGTATGTGCCCCTGTATACATGTATCCCCTCCTGTATGTACAGACTTGTATCCATGTATGTGCCCCTGTATACATGTATACCCTCCTGTATGTACAGACTTGTATCCATGTATGTGCCCCCTGTATACCATCCTGTATGTAGACTTATATCCATATATGTACCCTCCTGTATACATGTATACCCTCCTGTATGTATAGATTGTATCCATGTATGTGCCCCCTGTATACATGTATACCCTCCTGTATGTACAGACTTGTATCCATGTATGTGCCCCCTGTATACATGTATACCCTCCTGTATGTATAGACTTGTATCCATGTATGTGCCCCATGTATACCCTCCTGTATGTACAGACTTGTATCCATGTATGTGCCCCCTGTATACATGTATACCCTCCTTTATGTACAGATTGTATCCATGTATGTGCCCCCTGTATACATGTATACCCTCCTTTATGTACAGATTGTATCCATGTATGTGCCCCCTGTATACATGTATACCCTCCTGTATGTACAGATTGTATCCATGTATGTGCCCCCTGTATACATGTATACCCTCCTGTATGTACAGACCTGTATCCATGTATGTGCCCCCTGTATACATGTATACCCTCCTGTATGTACAGATTGTATCCATGTATGTGCCCACTGTATACATGTATACCCTCCTGTATGTACAGACCTGTATCCATGTATGTGCCCCCTGTATACATGTATACTCTCCTTTATGTACAGATTGTATCCATGTATGTGCCCCCTGTATACATGTATACTCTAGTGTATGTACAGATTGTATCCATGTATGTGCCCTCTGTATACATGTATACCCTCCTTTATGTACAGATTGTATCCATGTATGTGCCCCCTGTATACATGTATACCCTCCTGTATGTACAGACTTGTATCCATGTATGTGCCCCCTGTATACATGTATACCCTCCTGTATGTACAGATTGTATCCATGTATTTGCCCCCTATATACATGTATACCCTTCTTTATGTACAGATTGTATCCATGCATGTGCCCCTTGTATACATGTATACTCTCGTGTATGTAGACTTGTATCCATGTATGTGCCTCCTGTATACATGTATACCCTCCTGTATGTACAGATCTGTATCCATGTATGTGCCCCCTGTATACATGTATACCCTCCTTTATGTACAGATTGTATCCATGTATGTGCCCCCTGTATACATGTATACTCTCGTGTATGTACAGATTGTATCCATGTATGTGCCCCCTTGTATACATGTATACCCTCCTGTATGTACAGACTTGTATCCATGTATGTGCCCCCTGTATACATGTATACCCTCCTTTATGTACAGATTGTATCCATGTATGTGCCCCCTGTATACATGTATACCCTCCTGTATGTACAGATTGTATCCATGTATGTGCCCCCTGTATACATGTATACCCTCCTGTATGTACAGATTGTATCCATGTATGTGCCCCCTGTATACATGTATACCCTCCTGTATGTACAGACCTGTATCCATGTATGTGCCCCCTGTATACATGTATACCCTCCTGTATGTACAGATTGTATCCATGTATGTGCCCACTGTATACATGTATACCCTCCTGTATGTACAGACCTGTATCCATGTATGTGCCCCCTGTATACATGTATACTCTCCTTTATGTACAGATTGTATCCATGTATGTGCCCCCTGTATACATGTATACTCTAGTGTATGTACAGATTGTATCCATGTATGTGCCCTCTGTATACATGTATACCCTCCTTTATGTACAGATTGTATCCATGTATGTGCCCCCTGTATACATGTATACCCTCCTGTATGTACAGACTTGTATCCATGTATGTGCCCCCTGTATACATGTATACCCTCCTGTATGTACAGATTGTATCCATGTATTTGCCCCCTATATACATGTATACCCTTCTTTATGTACAGATTGTATCCATGTATGTGCCCCCTGTATACATGTATACCCTCCTGTATGTACAGATTGTATCCATGTATGTGCCCCCTGTATACATGTATAACCTCCTGTATGTATAGACTTGTATCCATATATGTACCCTCCTGTATGTACAGATTGTATCCAAGTATGTGCCCCCTGTATACATGTATACCCTCCTGTATGTACAGATTGTATCCATGTATGTGACCCCTGTATACCCTCCTGTATGTACAGATTGTATCCATGTATGTGCCCCCCTGTATACATGTACTGTATACCCTCCTGTATGTATAGACTTGTATCCATGTATGTGCCCCCTGTATACATGTATACCCTCATTTATGTACAGATTGTATCCATGTATGTGCCCCCTGTATACATGTATACCCTCCTGTATGTACAGACTTGTATCCATGTATGTGCCCCCTGTATACATGTATACCCTCCTTCATGTACAGATTGTATCCATGTATGTGCCCCCTGTATACATGTATACCCTCCTGTATGTACATATTGTATCCATGTATGTGCCCCCTGTATACATGTATACCCTCCTTCATGTACAGATTGTATACATGTATACCCTCCTGTATGTACATATTGGCCCTCATTTACTAAGAAAATCGGGTTGTAAGTCTATGTTGCTTTCTTACCCGACTGCTTTTTTCCCCTGGTATTTATTATTATGTCGCATCCTGTTTGTCGCACGTGGGTTTTGTTGGTTTTGGTTTCCAACTCCTCTGAGCTGTCGGGAAAAAGTCCACAATTCAACAAATTCGGGTTGGAAACCTTAATAAATACGTGGGAAAGCTCAGAAATGTTGGGTAACGCCCCTTTTTCGGGTTTGGGAGAATCCACATCGGGTCCGACGGGAAAAAATGTTGCATCGTGTCGCAGACTGGCGCAGGATGTCTGCGACATGGCGCAGACAAAGATGCGACAAAAAAAACCCACAAAACAAGTCGGGTTTAGAATAGTAAATGAGGGCCATTGTATCCATGTATGTGTCCCATGTATACCCTCCTGTATGTACAGACTTGTATCCATGTATGTGCCCCCTGTATACATGTATACCCTCCTGTATGTACATATTGTATCCATGTATGTGCCCCCTGTATACATGTATACCCTCCTGTATGTACAGACTTGTATCCATGTATGTGCCCCCTGTATACATGTATACCCTCCTTCATGTACAGATTGTATCCATGTATGTGCCCCCTGTATACATGTATACCCTCCTGTATGTACATATTGTATCCATGTATGTGCCCCCTGTATACATGTATACCCTCCTTCATGTACAGATTGTATCCATGTATGTGCCCCCTGTATACATGTATACCCTCCTGTATGTACATATTGTATCCATGTATGTGCCCCCTGTATACATGTATACCCTCCTGTATGTACATATTGTATCCATGTATGTGCCCCCTGTATACATGTATACCCTCCTGTATGAACAGATTGTATCCATGTATGTGCCCCCTGTATACATGTATACCCTCCTTTATGTACAGATTGTATCCATGTATGTGCCCCCTGTATACATGTATACCCTCCTTCATGTACAGATTGTATCCATGTATGTGCCCCCTGTATACCCTCCTGTATGTACAGACTTGTATCCATGTATGTGCCCCTTGTATACATGTATACCCTCCTGTATGTACATATTGTATCCATGTATGTGCCCCCTGTATACATGTATACCCTCCTGTATGTACAGATTGTATCCATGTATGTGCCCCCTGTATACATGTATACCCTCCTTTATGTACAGATTGTATCCATGTATGTGCCCCCTGTATACATGTATACCCTCCTTCATGTACAGATTGTATCCATGTATGTGCCCCCTGTATACATGTATACCCTACTTTATGTACAGACTTGTATCCATGTATGTGCCCCCTGTATACCCTCCTGTATGTACAGACTTGTATCCATGTATGTGCCCCCTGTATACATGTATACCCTCCTGTATGTACAGATTGTATCCATGTATGTGACCCCTGTATGTCCTCCTGTATGTACAGATTGTATCCATGTATGTGCCCCCCTGTATACATGTACTGTATACCCTCCTGTATGTATAGACTTGTATCCATGTATGTGCCCCCTGTATACATGTATACCCTCATTTATGTACAGATTGTATCCATGTATGTGCCCCCTGTATACATGTATACCCTCCTGTATGTACAGACTTGTATCCATGTATGTGCCCCCTGTATACATGTATACCCTCCTTCATGTACAGATTGTATCCATGTATGTGCCCCCTGTATACATGTATACCCTCCTGTATGTACATATTGTATCCATGTATGTGCCCCCTGTATACATGTATACCCGTCCTTCATGTACAGATTGTATCCATGTATGTGCCCCCTGTATACATGTATACCCTCCTGTATGTACATATTGGCCCTCATTTACTAAGAAAATCGGGTTGTAAGTCTATGTTGCTTTCTTACCCGACTGCTTTTTTCCCCTGGTATTTATTATTATGTCGCATCCTGTTTGTCGCACGTGGGTTTTGTTGGTTTTGGTTTCCAACTCCTCTGAGCTGTCGGGAAAAAGTCCACAATTCAACAAATTCGGGTTGGAAACCTTAATAAATACGTGGGAAAGCTCAGAAATGTTGGGTAACGCCCCTTTTTCGGGTTTGGGAGAATCCACATCGGGTCCGACGGGAAAAAATGTTGCATCGTGTCGCAGACTGGCGCAGGATGTCTGCGACATGGCGCAGACAAAGATGCGACAAAAAAAAACGACAAAACAAGTCGGGTTTAGAATAGTAAATGAGGGCCATTGTATCCATGTATGTGTCCCATGTATACCCTCCTGTATGTACAGACTTGTATCCATGTATGTGCCCCCTGTATACATGTATACCCTCCTTCATGTACAGATTGTATCCATGTATGTGCCCCCTGTATACACGTATACCCTCCTGTATGTACATATTGTATCCATGTATGTGCCCCCTGTATACATGTATACCCTCCTTCATGTACAGATTGTATCCATGTATGTGCCCCCTGTATACATGTATACCCTCCTGTATGTACATATTGTATCCATGTATGTGCCCCCTGTATACATGTATACCCTCCTGTATGTACATATTGTATCCATGTATGTGCCCCCTGTATACATGTATACCCTCCTGTATGAACATATTGTATTCATGTATGTGCCCCCTGTATACATGTATACCCTCCTGTATGTACATATTGTATCCATGTATGTGCCCCCTGTATACATGTATACCCTCCTGTATGAACAGATTGTATCCATGTATGTGCCCCCTGTATACATGTATACCCTCCTTTATGTACAGATTGTATCCATGTATGTGCCCCCTGTATACATGTATACCCTCCTTCATGTACAGATTGTATCCATGTATGTGCCCCCTGTATACATGTATACCCTCCTTTATGTACAGACTTGTATCCATGTATGTGCCCCCTGTATACCCTCCTGTATGTACAGACTTGTATCCATGTATGTGCCCCTTGTATACATGTATACCCTCCTGTATGTACAGATTGTATCCATGTATGTGCCCCCTGTATACATGTATACCCTCCTTTATGTACAGATTGTATCCATGTATGTGCCCCCTGTATACATGTATACCCTCCTTCATGTACAGATTGTATCCATGTATGTGCCCCCTGTATACATGTATACCCTACTTTATGTACAGACTTGTATCCATGTATGTGCCCCCTGTATACCCTCCTGTATGTACAGACTTGTATCCATGTATGTGCCCCCTGTATACATGTATACCCTCCTGTATGTACAGACTTGTATCCATGTATGTGCCCCCTGTATACCCTCCTGTATGTACATATTGTATCCATGTATGTGCCCCCTGTATACATGTATACCCTCCTTTATGTACAGATTGTATCCATGTATGTGCCCCCTGTATACATGTATACCCTCCTGTATGTACATATTGTATCCATGTATGTGCCCCCTTGTATACATGTATACCCTCCTGTATGTACATATTGTATCCATGTATGTGCCCCCTGTATACATGTATACCCTCCTGTATGTACAGACTTGTATCCATGTATGTGCCCCCTGTATACATGTATACCCTCCTGTATGTACAGATTGTATCCATGTATGTGCCCCCCCTGTATACATGTATACCCTCCTGTATGTACATATTGTATTCATGTATGTGCCCCCTGTATACATGTATACCCTCCTGTATGTACATATTGTATTCATGTATGTGCCCCCTGTATACATGTATACCCTCCTGTATGTACATATTGTATCCATGTATGTGCCCCCTGTATACATGTACACCCTCCTTTATATACAGATTGTATCCATGTATGTGCCCCCTGTATACATGTATACCCTCCTGTATGTACAGATTGTATCCATGTATGTGCCCCCCCTGTATACATGTATACCCTCCTGTATGTACACATTGTATCCATGTATGTGCCCCCTGTATACATGTATACCCTCCTGTATGTACATATTGTATTCATGTATGTGCCCCCTGTATACATGTATACCCTCCTGTATGTACATATTGTATCCATGTATGTGCCCCCTGTATACATGTACACCCTCCTTTATATACAGATTGTATCCATGTATGTGCCCCCTGTATACATGTATACCCTCCTGTATGTACATATTGTATCCATGTATGTGCCCCCCCTGTATACATGTATACCCTCCTGTATGTACATATTGTATCCATGTATGTGCCCCCCCTGTATACATGTATACCCTCCTGTATGTACATATTGTATCCATGTATGTGCCCCCTGTATACATGTATACCCTCCTGTATGTACATATTGTATTCATGTATGTGCCCCCTGTATACATGTACACCCTCCCATACGCTCAGTGGTCCCAGCCGTCAGTCCTGGCAGGGGTGGGCAGAGCTGAGGTCCCGGGGCGGGCCCGGACTGGAGGCGGTGTCTCCGGGGAGCGGGGGGAGGCGGGGGCCGCTGTTATTGTTGCCGCGCTGAGCGCTACTGCAGCTCGCTCCCGGGTTGGCGGAGGCCGGGAGACTAGAAGAGCCGGTTCCCGGACACTGGTAAAGGCTGGGGCGGGAAGACCAGGGTCACCGGGGCGGAGAACCTAAGGAGACACTACCGGCTGGGGGAGGGATTTCTCCATCAACTTCCTGCCTTCCGAGGACTTGCTTTCCCGGATCCTGGGCTGCTGCACGTCCTGACCCGAGGGGAAGGTGGAGGAGCCCGGACTGACCGCAGGTAACGCCGCGCTACCTTCTGTGTGTGCTCCGGGAAGAGGAGGGGGACGCCGGGGAGCGCTGACCGGGCTGAGGCAGCTACGGTTACACATGGAGCAGCTCTGGCTCAATCCATGTAGCAGTGCCGAGTTTGTCATTTGGCAGGACCGCTCACCAGGAGGCTTTTCATAGTTAACCCGCTGGGCTCTGCTACATAGTGGGATGAGTGTGCAGGGCGGGCTAGGACCCCCAGTTTAGGTCAGGTTACAGACAACTGGACAGGGGATAAAGGGGCTCTCCATCCCATAAGAGTGGTCACAGAACGGAGAATTGTGACCTGAGGAGATAAAGGGGCTCTCCATCCCATAAGAGTGGTCACAGAACAGAGAGAATTGTGACCTTAGGATAAAGGGGATCTCCATCCCATAAGAGTGGTTACAGAACAGAGAGAATTGTGACCTGAGGGGATAAAGGGGCTCTCCATCCCATAAGAGTGGTCACAGAACAGAGAGAATTGTGACCTTAGGATAAAGGGGATCTCCATCCCATAAGAGTGGTTACAGAACAGAGAGAATTGTGACCTGAGGGGATAAAGGGGCTCTCCATCCCATAAGAGTGGTCACAGAACAGAGAGAATTGTGACCTTAGGATAAAGGGGATCTCCATCCCATAAGAGTGGTCACAGAATGGAGAGAATTGTGACCTTAGGATAAAGGGGATCTCCATCCCATAAGAGTGGTCACAGAACAGAGAGAATTGTGACCTTAGGATAAAGGGGATCTCCATCCCATAAGAGTGGTCACAGAATGGAGAGAATTGTGACCTGAGGGGATAAAGGGGCTCTCCATCCCATAAGAGTGCTCACAGAATGGAGAAAATTGTGACCTGAGGGGATAAAGGGGCTCTCCATCCCATAAGAGTGGTCACAGAACGGAGAGAATTGTGACCTGAGGGGATAAAGGGGCTCTCCATCCCATAAGAGTGGTCACAGAATTGAGAGAATTGTGACCTGAGGGGATAAAGGGGCTCTCCATCCCATAAGAGTGGTCACAGAATGGAGAGAATTGTGTCCTGAGGGGATAAAGGGGATCTCCATCCCATAAGAGTGGTCACAGAACGGAGAGAATTGGGACCTGAGGGGATAAAGGGGCTCTCCATCCCATAAGAGTGCTCACAGAACGGAGAGAATTGGGACCTGAGGGGATAAAGGGGCTCTCCATCCCATAAGAGTGGTCACAGAACGGAGAGAATTGGGACCTGAGGGGATAAAGGGGCTCTCCATCCCATAAGGGTGCTCACAGAACGGAGAGAATTGGGACCTGAGGGGATAAAGGGGCTCTCCATCCCATAAGAGTGGTCACAGAACGGAGAGAATTGTGACCTGAGGAGATAAAGGGGCTCTCCATCCCATAAGAGTGGTCACAGAACTGACAAGAAGAGTCCGAGCACAGCACTGGTATATATGATGACAGACACTAGTAGACAGGTCATTTACATCCATGTACTGTGGTTAGAGGGGACGACTCAGTCATCTGGTGAGGTATCAAAGAAATAGAGGACAGATGGGTAAATGTCTTGTTCCTTTGTATTTTATGGGGGTGGGGGGGGGGAACAATACCTGAAATGTTACAAGTTAGAGGTCCTCTTTAAGTTGATAGTACATCAATGTCTTATACTGGAATGTGCAGGTCCAAACACTTTGTGGATGTCCAGAATTATTCATGGGGGGTGATGACAGTATGTATATAAAATCATAAGACCTCTAGATTGTAAGAGTCTTCTACTGACATTTCGGCCATATAAATGTAATGATTTCTTATCTGTGGTGACTGTGGGGGGGGGGGGGGGGGGGATGGCGGCACGCAGGCGTGTACGTGGGGATGGCGGCACGCAGGCGTGTACGTGGTGGTGGCAGTACGCAGGCGTGTATGTGGTGGGGGGATGGCGGCACGCAGGCGTGTATTTGGTGGGGGGATGGCGGCACGCAGGCGTGTATTTGGTGGGGAGATGGCGGCACGCAGGCGTGTATTTGGTGGGGAGATGGCGGCACGCAGGCGTGTATTTGGTGGGGAGATGGCGGCACGCAGGCGTGTATTTGGTGGGGGGGATAGCGGCACGCAGGCGTGTACGTGGTGGTGGTGGGGGGGATGGCGGCACGCAGGCGTGTACGTGGTGGTGGTGGGGGGATGGCGGAACGCAGGCGTGTACGTGGTGGTGGTGGTGGGGGGGGGGGGGATGGCGACACGCAGGCGTGGTGGTGGGGGGATGGCGGAACGCAGGCGTGTACGTGGTGGTGGTGGTGGGGGGGGGGGATGGCGACACGCAGGCGTGGTGGTGGGGGGGGGGGTGGCAGTACACAGGCGTGTACTGGGGGGGTGGCGGCACGCAGGCGTGTACGTGGTGGTGGGGGGGATGGCGGCACGCAGGCGTGTACGTGGTGGATGGCGGCACGCAGGCGTGTACGTGGTGGATGGCGGCACGCAGGCGTGTACGTGGTGGATGGCGGCACGCAGGCGTGTACGTGGTGGATGGCGGCACGCAGGCGTGTACGTGGTGGATGGCGGCACGCAGGCGTGTACGTGGTGGATGGCGGCACGCAGGCGTGTACGTGGTGGATGGCGGCACGCAGGCGTGTACGTGGTGGATGGCGGCACGCAGGCGTGTACGTGGTGGATGGCGGCACGCAGGCGTGTACGTGGTGGATGGCGGCACGCAGGCGTGTACGTGGTGGATGGCGGCACGCAGGCGTGTACGTGGTGGATGGCGGCACGCAGGCGTGTACGTGGTGGATGGCGGCACGCAGGCGTGTACGTGGTGGATGGCGGCACGCAGGCGTGTACGTGGTGGATGGCGGCACGCAGGCGTGTACGTGGTGGATGGCGGCACGCAGGCGTGTACGTGGTGGATGGCGGCACGCAGGCGTGTACGTGGTGGATGGCGGCACGCAGGCGTGTACGTGGTGGATGGCGGCACGCAGGCGTGTACGTGGTGGATGGCGGCACGCAGGCGTGTACGTGGTGGATGGCGGCACGCAGGCGTGTACGTGGTGGATGGCGGCACGCAGGCGTGTACGTGGTGGATGGCGGCACGCAGGCGTGTACGTGGTGGATGGCGGCACGCAGGCGTGTACGTGGTGGATGGCGGCACGCAGGCGTGTACGTGGTGGATGGCGGCACGCAGGCGTGTACGTGGTGGTGGGCGGCACGCAGGCGTGTACGTGGTGGTGGGGGGCACGCAGGCGTGTACGTGGTGGATGGCGGCACGCAGGCGTGTACGTGGTGGTGGGGGGCACGCAGGCGTGTACGTGGTGGATGGCGGCACGCAGGCGTGTACGTGGTGGTGGGGGGCACGCAGGCGTGTACGTGGTGGTGGGGGGCACGCAGGCGTGTACGTGGTGGTGGGGGGCACGCAGGCGTGTACGTGGTGGTGGGGGGCACGCAGGCGTGTACGTGGTGGTGGGGGGCACGCAGGCGTGTACGTGGTGGTGGGGGGCACGCAGGCGTGTACGTGGTGGTGGGGGGCACGCAGGCGTGTACGTGGTGGTGGGGGATGGCGGCACGCAGGCGTGTAATTGGTGGTGGGGCATGGCGGCCGGCACGCAGGCGTGTAAGTGGGGGTCACAGAAGGAGAACATTTTATACAATCCAATTCCCCCAAGTGTAGGGGTTAAGCTGGCAGAGCAGGTGGAGCCTCGCTGTAATGTATGGCTGGTGAAGGCCCTGAAGCGAATTCTTCTGGATCTAGAAATCTGAGACCTGTGAAGGTGTCAGCCACAGCCAGAAATGAGAACAAGAAGAAGACTGATGAGACTTGTGGGTTGTTCCTGAGATTCTCCAGCAGTGTCTTGTAGAGAACCTTAATATTGTGCCTCCCTTATGTAACCCATACTGGCACCGTGTTTACCCACTGGTGTCTGCTGACATGTTTGTACATGATATGACATACAGGCAGATGCTGTTGTGTATAAACACCCTTCAGCTGTCACTGCTACAGTATAATATGGGGGAACGATACACCTTAGGCTGGCAGCACACTGCTTTTTTGTTTTCGTTTTAAGATACGCACTTTAACATACACTTAAATAGGAAAAAAAAAGTCTACGTTAATGGACGCTAAAATGGATCCTGCCATATAGTTGGTTGTTGTGCCATACACTATAGTGTAGTTGGCTACGGATTTTTATACAGTTAAATGTAGCATAACTGAGACAAAAATGCAGTGAGCTCAGCCTGATCATACTGGAAGCTATGGCTGCTGTTCTGGCTGGCTCGGTCGGAGACATGTCCCTAGGTACAGTGGACGATGTATGGACTCCTGTCACGTGACCTGTGAGCCGGGAAGCTGTCATGTGGACTCTTTGCTATTACATTGTGAAGCTTCCTTTGTCCTACAGAATCTCTGGTAACCTGTTTTGGATGGTTCCCAAATCTTGCAGGCGGCTGGTGTTCTAGTAAATGTTAGTAGGCAGGACATGGAACAACAAATACCCAGGCTGTAATGTAACGTGTTGGATCAGTGTTGTTGTGCCCCATTTCAGGAACCTTTTGTATGAGTTGGAAAGAGTCTAGAAATCCTGGCAGCTCCACGTGTGATTCATTGCTGTTAGGTTACCATCCTGGATTCATAGAAGAACATGGGGAGGTCACGCTGAATGGTGCTGCCTCCTCCTCCTTATAGAGGGGTTTGTATATACGGCCCTGGATCTGTAGTGATGTCCAGGTTATTGCTCTATTAGCAGCATTGGATAAAGTTTTCTTCTAGCTCTGGAGCTCATGGTATACAGGGACCTGTCATTCATTATAGATCTGACGCTCTGAAATGCTGTAAGGGTCGTCTTGTAAATGTCAAGTGTAGTCGGAAGGCCTCATTTTTCAGCTGAGAATACCGGTGACGCTTGGTGTGTTCAGCTCCTCTGATTCATAATATTCAGAGCCCACAACGAAAAATATTGATCATGGAGGCTTGAAGGAGCTTATTCATTTGTTTGACATTTGTACAAAGATGTTTTCCCACAAAGTAGTGATACCATGTAACAATCTGATATCTGGACATTCTGCTGCCTTAGGCTATGTTCCCAACATGGAAAATGGCTGAGGACATTCCGCAGACTGGGGGCACAATATGCCAGCGCTAGGACCACACAGAAATGCGCCGTCTCATAGACAGCTATGCATTCCGTGCAGAGTCTGCAGAAAGAATTTACAGGTTCATTATTTCGGTTGACACGGAATTCGGAATTCCTGTACCGAAAACTAATGGCGCGGAAATTCCACTATGTGCACAGCACAGCAGAATCCTGTTGAATTCAATAGGACTCTGCTGTGGTGGAATCTCCATGCAGAATTCCGCACTGAAATTCTGTGGTGTGAACGTGGCCTTTAGTGGCTCACTTGGTTTCCTTGCAGTACTGACATCCTAAGTTAAGACATTTTCCTGAAGTCCATGGGGGAGATTTATGAAAACCTGTCCAGAGGAATAGTTGCCCATAGCAACCAATCGGATCACTTCTTTCATTTTGCAGAGGCCTTTTCAAAAACGATCTGTAGCATCTCAGCAACTATTCCTTTGGACAGGTTTTCCTAAATCTCCCCTTATATGTTCTCCTGTGGTTGTGTGGGTTTCCTCCAGGTACTCCAAATACATTTAAAGGGGTACTCCACCCCTGGACATCTTATCCCCTATCCAAAGGATAGAGGATAAGATGTCTGAATGCAGGCATCCCGCCGCTGGGGACCCCCGCAATATAGCACGCAGCACCCACCTGTTACAGCCGTCTCGCCCCCTCCCATAGACTTGCATTGAGGGGGTGGGGCGTGACGTCACACGGGGTGGAGACGTGACGAACTTCCGTTCCCGTGGTCGGGAACCATACCCTCCAGCGTTTCCGGAGCAGTAACAGGTGGGTGCTGCGTGCTATATTGCAGGGGTCCCCAGCAGCGGGACCCCCGCATTCAGACATCTTATCCTTCGTATAGGGGATAAGATGTCTAGGGGTGGAGTACCCCTTTAATTCTAATGAAGTCATCCATAATGTGTTTGTCTGAGATAGGATGTTAGATTTTGATCCCCATTGAATGAAGTAAATGTGTCCTGGTTACATAGGTAGCTATTCCGAAAGAATACAAGGCCACAGAATTGGAAATGGATGAACATTAGCTCCTGTAATCTAGTCCCAGGATTTGATGCTGCCCAAAAGAGGCATTTTTGTGCCATGTTTACCCTGTCTATACTTTTGTTTTGTCACATAGGGGGAGATTTATGAAAACCTGTTACACGAAAACTGTCAGTCTGTTCACCCGCGCCAAACCCAAAACACTGGGTTATAGTGTGGGTGAACAAGAGTCCACTGAGGGGTCACTTAAATATGTCCCCCAGAATATTTAAAGTTTAAATAAAGTTCCAACATTAGTCTATATAGTCTGTGGCTGGACTTATTCCAACAGTATGTAAACCCACAAGGCTAGTGGTCTAGAACGTGTGTGAAACCTGGAGCACACCTCCTGGGGGGATTTCTCAAACCCTGTCCACAGGAAAAGTTGCTGAGTTGCCCATAGCAACCAATCAGATTGCTTCTTTCATTTTTCACAGGCCTTTTCAAAAATAAAAGCGACCTGGTTGCTATGGGAAACTCAGCAACTTTTCCTCTGGGTTTTTGATAATTCCCCCCCTATGTTTTGTTGCAGAGTAATATACAAGTGTGATCCCACCCCATTGATGAGAAGCAGATGTGGCTGCGTCCGGTCAGCGTGTTATAAATGACATAACAGATCCTTATGTGATAAAGCTGTGCTATACACCAGCAACATTCACCTCTCCTGCCCAGAGAATGTTCTACTGGATTGTAAAGGGGGGAAAGTGCTGGTGACATTATGGAATTTGATGCAAGGCTTTTCAATGCCAGATTATATTTTATTCCACTTTTAGGTTTCTGCCCTTTTCCTTTTTGTTTGAAGCAATAAATCGAGTGTATTTGAGTGGAGTTGGATGCTGTTCACACTGGCGCACAGGACAGATCTGTAATACAGAACCATAAGCGACTCAATGCTCCTCAAACCGGGGCTGATCGGGGATACGGGCTGCAGAGATGAGTGGCACTCAGAGGCAAACTACCGGTGTTTTCGCACAAACAAGCGCTTCATCCGGCCTCAGGCCGCCCCTCATCTCTGCAGCCCGTATCCCTGGTCAGCCCCGGTTTAAGGAGCATCGAGTCGCTTATGGAGCGGTGAGTGTGGATATATTTCTGGGTATTTCCACAGTTTTGTACATTGATTCCTATCTTCATATTACATCCTAGCACCACCGCTGGCTCACTATATGATAGAGGACCTGGTAACCAGTTAATGGCCGGATTGAGCAGTGCCATCTCAGCATCCACTTTCTATATGTCTGTAATACAGAAGACAAAGTTCTGGAGACCATTCTCTGAGACACATACCGTATATACTCGAGTATAAGTCGAGTTTTTCAGCACGATTTCTCGTGCTGAAAATGCCCCCCTCGGCTTATACTCAAGTGAACTCTCCGCCTGTCAATACCTCTTCAGTGGTCTTCAACCTGCGGACCTCCAGATGTTTTAAAACTACAACTTCCAGCATGGCCGATGGCTGTCCGGGCATGCTGGGAGTTGTAGATTTTGAAACATCCGGAGGTCCGCAGGTTGAAGACCACTGCGGCTTTCGTCATCATCCAGACCCCCCCCCCCCCCCTTTAGTTTTCTACTCTCCTCCCCTCGGTGGGAAGGAAGGGTGAGCTGGTCCGGGCCTCCTATGCTGCAGGGACCGTCCGGTGGGGAGGGTTAGTCGTTCCGGACTGTCCATTTTCACCGGGAGGTGCTCTTCTCCACTCCGGGCCCGGCCCCTCACTAGTGACGCTGCCTTGATGTCTACGCACAGGGATGTTCTTGCGCATGAATGTCCCTGTGCGTCGTCGTCAAGGCAACGTCACTAGTCCGGGGCTGTAGATGAGAGGAGGACCTCCTGGTGAAAATGGAAAGCCCGGAACGACTAACCCTCCCCACCGGACGGTCCCTGCAGCATAGAAGGCCCGGACCAGCTCAACCTTCTTTCTCACCGATGGGAGGTGAGTAGAAAACTAAAGGGGGTCTGGATGATGACGAGGGCCGCAGTGGTCTTCAACCTGCAGACCTCCAGATGTTTCAAAAACTACAACTCCCAGCATGCCCGGACAGCCGATGGGTGTCCGGGCATGCTGGGAGTTGTAGTTTTGCAACATCTGGAGGTCCGCAGGTTGAAGACCACTGAAGGGATTGACAGGCAGTGATGATGAAAGGGGGGGGGGGGGGTGATGATTACTGGGGGGTGATGACATGGGGGGGGGGGATGATGTATTTCACACCCTAGGCTTATAGTCGAGTCAATAACTTTTCCTGGGTTTTTGGGGTGAAATTAGGGGCCTCGGCTTATATTCGGGTCGGCTTATGCTCGAGTATATATGGTATATAGATTTTATTCTTAAAAAGAATCCTTGAGAGATAAATCATGGCATGCCTTATGTTGTAGAGGGATATATCTTCCGGAAGCTTTGCTTCTACAGGAGATTATGGTGCCCCCATAGGAGCAGAATATGCAGCACCCGGCTGGTGCACTGTGTGTGTCGCTGTACACGGTTCATGTGCTCTGTTCTGCCCAGGAAATAAAGGCTCAATCTGTTGTCTGCACAGAAAAACATCTCCAGTAATATGCCCTTTTATTTCAGTGGAATTTGTTTCAATGATAAATGCCATTAGTTGGCACTGGTTAGCTTCTGTTCTGCCAGGTGAGCAATAACGTGTAGCCGCTATGCTATACTGTCCGGATAAAAAATAAAATAAACCCCAAACATGACATTTTTATTTGCATTTGTCTGTAAAGAAACATATTGACATGTAAAGTATTTTTATGCGGTGTGTGGCGATGCCGGTGTAAACACAGCCTAAGCTTGTGTCTTCTTTATGAAACTGGCATTTTCACCATTGAGCCACTGCTGTATACCTAAAATATTCATTTCTGTTATGATTGTGTCTTCTCTGACCAGCAGTTTTCTTTTATCCAGCCCTTGTATGTTGTGGACTGATCTGTGCACTATAATAACTGCACTTGAAAACCCTAATAACAATACGAAGTTCTTGTATCATAATAGGCCTAATAAAGAGGAATGATCTCACCAGGAAATTAAAGGGCATTGCATTTAAGACAAGGTGTGCTGAGCTATTAAAGATCTATTGGGATGACAGGCCCTGGATCAGTGGTTCCCATTGGGATGTCATGGCAGTCCAGTGGGCTAGATGGCGTCTGGATGTGCTATGGTGCCTGTTGCTTAGCACTGCCACAGGTGTCCTAGCACATCCTAAGGCAGTGTTTCCCAACCAGAGTGCCTCCAGGTTTTGCCAAACTACAAGAAGGCCAAAGGCTGTCCGGGCATGCTGGGATTTGTAGTTTTGCAACATCTGGAGGCATCCTAGTTGGGAAACGCTGTCCTAAGGTTTGACCTCCTCTAGGGCGTGTCATGCCACTAGAGGCTGGGAGAATGTTTGTCTTCCTCTTAGATGTGTACAATACGTAACATCACTGTCCCAAAGGTAAACAGTCTCCTGGCATCTTGTGGCGTCTTAGAAGCAAGGGAAGATATTGAAGGGGAGGGGGGGGATGTCTTTAGGGTACCCTAACTACAGAGGGTAGGTTACCTTTAGGGGCATCCTACCTACAAGTGGGAGCGGGGATGAGATGTGGTTGCATGAGGGCATTTGTTCGACTACCATAGTGCCTCTTATTGCTGCATGGATGCTGAACTATGGGATATGATTGGTCCTCTCCAACCGTAGATAGCAATAGTCCAAAATACACGTGACTGAACTGGCAGTAAAAAGCTTTTTATTGGTTCCATTTAAAATCTATACAAAGATAAAGTGGACAGTGCAGCAACAGACATGATCATGGTGAAGAGTCTCCCTCTCTCTTACATGTTTCTACCCAACTGGGCCTTAGTCGTAGACATGTCGGAGAGGGAGACTGTTCACCATGATCATATCTGTTGCTGCACCATCCACTTTATCTTTGTATGGATTTTAAATGGAAATAATAAGTTAGTTTTTATTTTATTTTTTTTTGCTGCCAGTGCGTTGATGTGTATTTTGGCATATCAACGCATTATGTTGGCATTATGCATGAGTTAATATTTATTTATATTCTGACCATAAATCTATATACATTGTTTGGATTTATGGACACATAATTCTAGCAGATATTTATTTTGGGCCCAGTGCAATAATATCTGTGAATTACATTTAAAGGGGTACTCTGCTCCCCAGCATCCGGAACATTTAATTCCAAACGCTGGATGCATGCTCCAGTGGTCGTCACGGCCCCTCGTGAAGTCATTCCTCCCTAAATACAAGCCTATGGGAAGGGGGCGTGACGGCCGTCATGCCCCCTTCCCATAGACTTGCATGGGGGGGGGGGCTGGGTGACCACGGAAGCCCACACCCAACATTAGGATCTAAACGTTTCCAAAACTGGGGAGCAGAGTACCCCTGTAATATTGATTGTACATGCATGACATTAGTCCTATATACCGTTGCTTTTAATGCCGTGTGTGTGTGTGTGTGTGTGTGTGTTTTTATAGGTACTTTTTCTGGGGCTTTTCTTTACCATGACTAAAAATAATTGAGGACATTGGGGAGATTTATCATGGTTGCTTTGGTAAGCGAGTTCTGTAGACATATTTTAAATTTTATTTTTTTGCCTTAGTTTTGCTTATGTATGGCACATTTATTATACTATCACGGGGTTGATAAATTTGGCTTACATAAGCAAAAAACCATAAATCACTTTTGAATACCTTTTGAATGAATCACTTTTGAATTTTTTTTTACTTCTTATTTCAGATCCAAGTATCCTGTGGATTACTTTAGATTTGGAGGCGTACGGTGACCAGCGTTTTTTTTTTTTTTTTGTTTAATGTTAATAAAATGGTTAACGAGGGCTTTTTTGTATAAATGGGGTTCCCTGTATTTTTTTTTTTCAGCCAAATACAAATCAAGCAGCAACAGTCTGACATTACCAGGCTGGGCGAGGACCATTGTTACTGGCCCTCCCCAGCCTAAATAACGCCAGCCTGTTACCGTCTAGGCCCAGGAGCTCCATTTTTTTTTGATGCTCTGGACCTGTTGGTACCTGCTCTTCCCACAACCCCTGTGGCGGTGGGTATCGGGGTAATAATTGGGGGGTTAGTGCTAGCTGTTTTTGGGGCTAACGCTAAGCCCAGGCTTAGTAATGTACTCTGTTTATAAGACAGCTTCCACTACTAATCCTGTCAAGTAAATAAAAAATAACACACGTCACTTAAAAAATTTTTATTCCAAAAAAACACTCCCCCACAAGCCCTCATTAACCATTTTATTCACATTAAACAGAGGAAAAAAAACAAAAAAATACGCTAGTCATCGATGCAGTCCACCGAATCCGAAGTAGTCCACAGGATACCCGAATCTGAAATGAGAAAAAAAAAAAAATAGGTTAATACATTTATTGTCACCCGCCTGCGCATCTCCTGTGCCGCACAACTACAACTCCCATCATGCCCTTACAGTAAGGACATGCTGGGAGTTGTAGTCACTTGGTGCGGGAGATGTGCAGGTGAGCGACAAGCTTGTCACCTACCCTCCAATGCATATCTACTAGGGATGTAAGAAAAAATCGATTCTCGCGATAATCGCGATTTTTCATTTGCCGATACAGAATCGATTCAAAATATTTTTGAATCGATTCTTTTAGGGATGTGGAATTTTTAATAAAACACACTTTTCTTACCTGCCAACGAGCCCGCGGAGCTCCGGTACAGGTGTTCGGTCCCCGGGCTGTATTCTTCTTACTTCCTGTTAGTCCGGCACGTCACATGGAGCTTCAGCCTATCACTGGCCGCAGCGATGTCCCGCCTCCGCTGGTGATAGGCTGAAGCTCCATGTGACGTGCCGGACTAACAGGAAGTAAGAAGAATACAGCCCGGGGACCGAACACCTGTACCGGACTGTACCGGAGCTCCGCGGGCTCATTGGCAGGTAAGAGAAAGTGCGTTTTATTTTATTTTGCAGCCCGGACGGGATAACATGAGAAAAGTGATCACCGGAGTACAAGATCGCCGCTGTCAAAGCTGACAGCGGTGTCTATTGGGATCTATGAATGCTCCCAGGTGGGCGATATATCGCGATGTATCGTCACCTAGACATATACTGGTATCGCGATTCGAATCGAATCGCCAAATTCTTGGCGATTCACACCCCTAATATCTACAACTCCCAGCATGCCCTTGCAGTAAGGACATGCTGGGAGTTGTAGTGCGGCAGGTGATGAGCTTGTCACCGGCCTCCGCCGCAAAACTACAATTCCCAGCATGCCCTTTAAGGGCATGCTGGGAGTTGTAGTTCTGCAAGCCAGAGAAGCTAGCGGTAATGTGCTCCGCTCTCTGGCCGGCGGTGATCAGAATCATCATTGTAATTGCATATGACGCTGGAAATTTGAAATTACAGTAAACTCCGCGGCACCGTAGCAAAGGGAGCCCAGGCTGACATAACACTGCAGCCGGGCCAGGAGTTGTGCAGGAGCCATCCTTGCCCATCCCTCAGCGTGTACCGCAGCACTGAGTGATGGCAGGGACGGCTCCTGCAAATCTCCCAGCCCGGCTGCAGAGTGATGCCAGCCCGGATTCCCGCAGACGACGCTGCAGAGTTTCTATATGTACTGAAATATCAAATTTGCCGCCAGGTCCCGTGATTGGCTGCTAGGTCCCGGCCGATCACAGGACACAGTGGGAAATGTGAAATTACATATGTCGTCGGCGCCATTGTGGAGCCCGGGCTGGCATCACTCTGCAGCCGCCTGGTCTCCATCTGATGCTATCCCTATACTCTAATTAACTTAAAGGGGTATTCCAGGAAAAACCTTTTTTTTTTTTTTATATATATCAACTGGCTCCGGAAAGTTAAACAGATTTGTAAATTACATCTATTAAAAAATCTTAATCCTTCCAATAGTTATTAGCTTCTGAAGTTGAGTTGCCGTTTTCTGTCTAACTGCTTTCTGATGACTCGCGTCCCGGGAGCTGTCCAGCTCCTATGGGGATATTCTCCCATCATGCAAGGGATATGCATGATGAGCGTGACATCATCATTGAGCAGTTAGACAGAAAACTTCAGAAGCTAATAACTATTGGAAGGATTAAGATTTTTTAATAGAAGTAATTTACAAATCTGTTTAACTTTCCGGAGCCAGTTGATATATATAAAAAAAAGTTTTTTTGCCTGGAATACCCCTTTAACCCCTTCATGACCCAGCCCATTTTCACCTTCATGACCTGGGCATTTTTTGAAAATCTGACCACTGTCACTTTAAACATTAATAACTCTGGGATGCTTTTACTTATCATTCTGATTCCGAGATTGTTTTTTCGTGACATATTCTACTTTATGTTGTTGGTAAAATTTCACTGATATTTGTATCCTTTTTTGGTAAAAAATCTAAAAATTTCATGAAATTTTTGAAAATTTAGCATTTTTCTAACTTTGAAAGTCTCTGCTTGAAAGGAAAATGGATATTCCAAATAAATTACCGTATATACTCGAGTATAAGCCGACCCGAGTATAAGCCGAGACCCCTAATTTCAACCCAAAATCCCAGGAAAAGTTATTGACTGGAGTATAAGCCTAGGGTGGGAAATACCTCATCCCCCCCTGTCATCATCCAGACCCGTCATTAACATCCTCATCATCATCCCCTTATCATCATCCCACACATCCCCCCTTCATCATCCCCTTATCATCCCACACATCCCCCCTTCATCATCCCCTTGTAATCATCCCACACCCCCCCTTCATCATCCCACACCCCCCCCTTCATCATCCCCCCCCCCCTTCATCATCCTCTTCTCATCATTCGCCCTCAGTGGTCTTCAACCTGCGGACCTCCAGAGGTTTCAAAACTACAACTCCCAGCAAGCCCGGGCAGCCATCGGCTGTCCGGGCTTGCTGGGAGTTGTAGTTTTGAAACCTCCGGAGGTCCGCAGGTTGAAGACCACTGCAGCCTTCAACATCATCCAGCCCCCTCTCACCCCCTTTAGTTCTGAGTACTCACCTCCGCTCGGCGCTGGTCCGGTCCTGCAGGGCTGTCCGGAGAGGAGGTGGTCCGGGCTGCTATCTTCACCGGGGGGCGCCTCTTCTCCGCGCTTCCGGCCCGGAATAGAGGCGTTGCCTTGACAATGACGCAGAAGTACGTTGGCAATGAACGCACCTCTGCGTCGTTGTCACGGCAACGTGACTATTCTGAGGCCGGGCCCGAAGCGCTTAGAAGAGGCGCCCCCGGTGAAGATAGCAGCCCGGAACCACTATCCCACCGGACCACCTCCTCTCCGGACAGCCCTGCAGGACCGGACCAGCGCAGAGCGGAGGTGAGTACTCAGAACTAAAGGGGGTGAGAGGGGGCTGGATGATGTTGAAGGCCGCAGTGGTCTTCAACCTGCGGACCTCCGGAGGTTTCAAAACTACAACTCCCAGCAAGCCCGGACAGCCGATGGCTGCCCGGGCTTGCTGGGAGTTGTAGTTTTGAAACCTCTGGAGGTCCGCAGGTTGAAGACCACTGCGGGTGGGGGAGTTCACTCGAGTATAAGCCGAGGGGGGTGTTTTCAGCACGAAAAATCGTGCTGAAAAACTCGGCTTATACTCGAGTATATACGGTACATATTGATTCACATATACAATATGTCTACTTTGTGTTTGCATAAAAAAATTGACAAGTTTTTACTTTTGGAAGACACCAGAGGGCTTCAAAGTTCAGCAGCAATTTTCTAATTTTTCTAAAGATTTTCAAAATCGTAATTTTTCAGGGCCCAGTTCAGGTTTGAAGTGGATTTGAAGGGTCTTCATATTAGAAATACCCCATAAATGACCCCATTATAAATACTGCACCCCCAAAGTATTCAAAATGACATTCAGTAAGTGTTTTAACCCTTTAGGTGTTTCACAGGAATAGCAGCAAAGTGAAGGAGAAAATTCTAAATCTTCATTTTTTACACTCGCATTTTCTTGTAGACCCAATTTTTGAATTTTTACAAGGGGTAAAAGGAGAGAAATCACTCTAAAATTTGTAACCCAATTTCTCTCGAGTAAGGAAATACCTCATATGTGTATGTAAAGTGTTCGGCGGGCGCAATAGAGGGCTCAGAAGGGAAGGAGCGACAATGGGATTTTGGAGAGTGAGTTTTTCTGAAAGGGTTTTTGGGGGGCATGTCCCATTTAGGAAGCCCCTATGGTGCCAGAACAGTGGACCCCCCCCACATGTGACCCCATTTTGGAAACTATACCCCTCATGGAATTTAATAAGGGGTGCAGTGAGCATTTACACCCCACTGGCGTTTGACAGATATTTGAAACAGTGGACTGTGCAAATCAAAAAAATTTTATTTTTCATTTTCACAGACCACTGTTCCAAAAATCTGTCATACACCAGTGGGGTGTAAATGCTCACTGCACCCCTTATTAAATTCCGTGAGGGGTGTAGTTTCCAAAATGGGGTCACATATGGATATTTATTGTTTTGCGTTTGTCAGAACTGCTATAACAATCAGCCACCCCTGTGCAAATCGCCTCAAATGTACATGGCGCACTCTCCCTTCTGGGCCTTGTTGTGCGCCCCCAGAGCACTTTGCGCCCACATATGGGGTATCTCCGTAGTCGGGAGAAATTGCGTTACAAATTTTGGGGGTCTTTTTTCCCTTTTACCACTTGTGAAAATGAAAAGTATAGGGCAACACCAGCATGTCAGTGTAAAAAATCTATTTTTTTACACTAACATGCTGGTGTAGACCCCAACTTCACCTTTTCATAAGGGGTTAAAGAAGAAAAAGCCCACCAAAATTTGTAAGGCATTTTCTCCTGAGTACGGCGATACCCCATATGTGTCCCAAAACTGTTGCCCTGAAATACGACAGGGCTCCAAAGTGAGAGAGCGCCATGCGCATTTGAGGCCTGAATTAGGGATTTGCATAGGGGTATTCTATGCCAATGATTCCCAAACAGGGTGCCTCCAGCTGTTGCAAAACTCCCAGCATGCTTGGACAGTCAATGGCTGTCCGGCAATACTGGGAGTTATTATTTTGCAACAGCTGGAGGCTCCGTTTTGGAAACAGTAGCGTACCAGACGTTTTTCATTTTTTGGGGGGAGGGGGGCTGTGTAGGGGTATATGTAGTGTTTTTTTACTTTTTAGGTTAGTGTAGTGCAGTGTAGTGTTTTTAGGGTACAGTCACATGGGCAGAGGTTCACAGCAAGTTTGGCGCTGGAAGTTTGAGCTGCAGCGCAAAATTTGGGCCATCTCAAACTTGCAGCACTCACTGTAAACCTCCGCCCATGTGAGTGTACCCTGTACATTCACATTGGGGGGGGGGGGGGGCAAACATCCAGCTGTTGCAAACTCCGAGCATGCCCTTTGGCTGTCCGTGCATGCTGGGAGTTGTAGTTTTGCAACAGCTGGAGGAACGCTGGTTTGGAAACACTAAGTTAAGTAATAAACTTTCAAGTGTTTTGCAACCAAACTTAGTGTTTCCAAACCAGTGTGCCTCCAGCTGTTAGAAAACTGCAACTCCCAGCATGCATGGTCTGCCAGTGCATGCTGGGAGTTATAGTTTTGCAACAATTGCAACAGCTGGAGGCACTGAGGTAGGAGACGGACAATGTTTCCCAACTAGTGTGCCTCCAGTTGTTGCAAAACTACAACTCCCAGCATGCCCAGACTGCCCAGGGCAGGATCAGATGTTGCCGAACTACAACTTCCAGCATGCTTGGGCAGTCTGAGCATGCTGGGAGTTGTAGTTTTGCAACATCTGGAGGTCCACAGTTTGGAGACCACTGTATAATGGTCTCCAATCTGTGCTCTTCCAGATGGTAGAGAACTACAACTCCTAGCATGCCTGGACAGACTGAGCATGCTGAGATTTGTAGTTTTGCAACATCTGGAAGAGCACAGATTGGAGACCATTATACAGTGGTCTCCAAACTGTGGACCTCCGAATGTTGCAAAACTACAACTCCCAGAAAGCCAAAGGCTGTCTGGGCATGCTGGGAGTTGCAGTTTTGAAACTCTCAGAGGCAGCAGTGAGATCGCTTTACGGCGATCTCACTGCTGCCAATGAAGATGCCGCACTGCTGCCGGAAACTCACCTCCGGGACGCAGCACAGCCGGGACCGCATGGAGGACGCTGGGACCGCTCGGGACGCCGCTCGGACGGGTAAGTGACGCGGGGGACGGGTCAGGGACACTTAGCAGAGCGGTGTGTGTCCCGATCCCCGTGATCGGGACTCACACACCGCGCTGCTAAGTATTTTCATAGCGAAACGCTGCTATCAGCTAGTCAGATTTGACCAGCTGATAGCAGCGATCGCTGTGGGGGGGGTGGGGGACGAAACCCCCCGTGGTCGCACGGTAAGATGGCTGGCTATCAGTGATAGCCACCATCTTTCCGGGCGCTGCGGGATGCCGCGAGTAGCGGCAGTAATGTTCATGACGTACCTGTATGTCATGGGTCGGGAACACCTTGCCACCCATGACGTACAGGTATGTCATAGGTCGGGAAGGGGTTAACCCCTTAAGGACTCAGCCCATTTTGGCCTTAAGGACTCAGACAATTACATTTTTACGTTTTAATTTTTTCCTCCTCGCCTTCTAAAAATCATAACTCTTTTATATTTTCATCCACAGACTAGTATGAGGGCTTGTTTTTTGCGCGACCAGTTGTCCTTTGTAATGACATCACTCATTATATCATAAAATGTATGGCGCAACCAAAAAACACTATTTTTGTGGGGAAATTAAAACGAAAAACGCAATTTTGCTAATTTTGGAAGGTTTCGTTTTCACGCCGTACAATTTATGGTAAAAATGTCGTGTGTTCTTTTTTCTGAGGGTCAATACGATTAAAATGATACCCATTATTACATACTTTTATATTATTGTTGCGCTTAAAAAAAATCACAAACTTTTTAACCAAATTAGTACGTTTATAATCCCTTTATTTTGATGACCCCTAACTTTTTTATTTTTCCGTATAAGCGGCGGTATGGGGGCTCATTTTTTGCGCCATGATCTGTACTTTTTTTTTTTGATACCACATTTGCATATAAAAAACTTTTAATACATTTTTTATAATTTTTTTTTTTAATAAAATGTATTTAAAAAGTAGGAATTTTGGACATTTTTTTTTTTTCGTTCACGCCGTTAACCGTACGGGATCATTAACATTTTATTTTAATAGTTCGGACATTTACGCACGCGGCGATACCAAATATGTCTATAAAAATTTTTTTTTACGCTTTTTGGGGGTAAAATAAGAAAAAACGGACGTTTTTACTTTTTTATTGGGGGGAGGGGATTTTTCACTTTTTTTTTTTTTTTTTACACTTGAATAGTCCCCATAGGGAACTATTCATAGCAATACCATGATTGCTAATACTGATCTGTTCTATGTATAGGACATAGAACAGATCAGTATTATCGGTCATCTCCTGCTCTGGTCTGCTCTATCAAGGAGGAAGGAGAGGGGACCTCCGTGCGGCGTTATGAATGATCGGATCCCCGCAGCAGCGCTGCGGGCGATCCGATCATTCATTCAAATCGCGCACTGCCGCAGATGCCGGGATCTGTATTGATCCCGGCACCTGAGGGGTTAATGGCGGACGCCCGCAAGATCGCGGGCGTCGGCCATTGCAGCCGGGATCAGCCGCGCATGACACTGCGCATGATGCCCGCGGTTATGCTTAGGACGTAAATGTACGTCCTGGTGCGTTAAGTACCACCGCCGTACATTTACGTCCTGCGTCCTTAAGGGGTTAATGAGGGGATGGGGACACTGCTATATATCCCCCCCCCCCCTTGTCTCTGGCCTGCACCGCACATCTCCCGCTCACTACAAGATTTCAGCTCCCAGCATGCCATCACTGTAGGAGCATGCAGGGAGTTGTATTCTTGTAGTGAGCAGGAGATGTGCAGCGTGGGCAGGAGACAAGCGGGGGGATGTAAAGCAGTGTCCCCATCATTAAGTTAGGGTAGCGGGTTAGAATCAGATGGAGCTTGGGAGGCTGCAGTGTGAGGCCAGCCCGGGCTCCTTTGTACAGTTGTAATGTATTTCCCGCTGGAGCTGTGATATAAAAATTTGCTCTCCAAAGGCGTTTTGTAAGCCAGCTCTGGCTTACACTTATGGAGTTTTTGAGGTGTTGTGACTTTCGCGCTTGATAAATCCCTGACCACTGCAAAGTGAAAAATGAAATTCACTCTGGGAAGCTCTTTTGTAGCTTTTTGCTTACAGCCAAAAGTCGCACAAAAATTTGCTCAGGTGCACATGCGACTTTTGTAAAGCAAAAATAGAGCTCTAAATCCCTTGATAAATCTCCCCCATTAGTCCTTGTTATATTACTTTTGGCAGGTTTTCATAAGAGTTTATATTTTAAAGGAAAACTGAGCTAAACTATCTACCTAATAGGGGTAACTACCTACTGTTGTTTGGGACTCATTAGATGGTGGAAAAATAGGGAGTGTGTGATGTTTGTCTGGAATGTTCTGCAGATATGGGTTGTGACTGGAAGAAATTGTCCTGACACACTGGGCTGAATAGAGGAGCAAAGGATTTTTTTAATGCATGATTTTTATTTATTTTTACTTTAATTTATTACACCCTGCAGGATAAAATATTGTAGTCTACTGCGGTATACCATCCCTTGTTATGGTAAGTTTAAAAGGATGCACTCTTGGCACCCGTCAGGCTTATTTAGTGTGTACCTGGGAGTATTTCTAGCATACAGGCGAAATGTACATCACAGACCTAATGTGGATAACACTTAAAGGGGTATTCTGGGCAAAAACATTTTATCCCCTATCCAAAGTACAGGGGATAAGATGTCTGATCGTGGGGGGCCTGCTGCTGCATTCTATGCCTCTGGGTTTCCGGGACTGGTGACGTCACGCCACGCTCCCTCATTTCATGTCTATGGGAGTGGCCATGACTGCCCGGAGATTTCCGAAACTAGAGATGCAGTACCCGTATAGAATGCAGGTAGGTCGCAGGGGGTCCCAGCAGGGCCCCCCCTTTGTTCAGACATCTTATTCCCTATCCTTTGGATAGGGTATAAAATGTTTTTTCCAGGAATACCCCTTTAAGACCAGCACTGATCAGCACAACTTAGCTACTACTGTAATATACAGCAATGGACACAATGCAGCACGAACACGACATAGTAATAAATGTAATCTCCAAACAGAACACACTCGGCACTGCTAAGTAGTGTATGCAGATTCAAATATGGATGCCTGACACAAATGCTCCGGATCCTGGATTAAACACTGATACAGCCTAGGGTGCTCCACTGATCACAAGATGCAAGAATTATCCACAAAAATGAAAGATCATGGCACTCACCAATGCTTCTGTAGTGAACTTTATTGATGATCCTGGTGTCACATTTACAGGTGCGAGACAGACATACTCAAGCAGGGGTGCTTCTTTGAGCCCAAAGAATGTCTGTCTCGCACCTGTAAATGTGACACCTGGATCTACAGCAGCATTGGTGAGTGCCATGATCTTTTATTCTTGTGGACAATAGTTAAAGTAATGTCCTCATACTAGAGGCTGTAAGAAAGACATACATACATCAATATATGGTGGGAATTCTCCCCACCATTGTCGCTTTATGAAGTCCAGCAGGTTTCTTTAAATACCACAGATATTTCTACTTCCATTCTTTATACCCAAGCCAGTAACCACTAATAGATGTGCTGTATGAGGCATGTATTGGGGAGACAGTATAATAAAGGAAATGGCTGCATTGTGAATTGTTCGTCTAACCCTTGCGCTTGTGCGAAGCGTGTGTCGGAATGAATCGCGCAGGCTTCCCTGGACTGACGCACTCTATGGAGTCAGCCTCTCTCATATGTTTCTTGGCGTGCAGATTCCAGTGGTAAATCTAATAACTTCTGCAGTATTAAGGTTATAGATGGGCTGCTGCAGAGATTTTGCAGGACTTGTGCTAGGAAATGAAGTCGCTTGCCTGTCTCTGGGTGACCCAGTGAGTCTGCAGGGACAATCTCTCTGTAATGGAATTGTGTGACTGAGCAAAAGGGAGGAAGCTCCGCAGCCTGTAATGAGCTGTCAGGCAGTCTCTTCTGGAATCTGCCTATGAATAATACATCACTGATTCCTGCCACCTCTTGGGTGCTGTGTGGATTTTAGGCTTTAAATAAGCTCTCTTACCATTTGTTTACTTGAGACCATCCACACACTAAAAACAAGGGTTCTCTCTTGTTGGCTGCCGAGAGCTGGTCAAAATGCCCACCCCTACAAAAGCAATGCCAGGTGGCTATATGGCAACTGGAGAATCCAAGACGACGAAAGCCCATTGTCCTGCAAATCGCACACTGTCTGCGCTAGCTGCAAATGTTGTGCCATTATTTGTGTGTTTAGCTGGCGCTCACAGGGGCGTGGCTTATAGGAAAAGGGGCATGGTTACAAATTAGAATCTGATAGATAAATGTCTATTAAGGCAGATCTAAGAGGACAGGAACATTAACTACTGTCATACCAACAAAATGAAGCCCAGCCACAACAAAACTGAACTAAACCTTTTCCCTGCAGCGCCCCTAGAGACAGAAATGTATATGAGCACAGTATTTATCATTATAAAACAACATATTCAATTTTTTTCAAAATCCCCCTCCCCAAGAGGCTTTTTTTTTTCTCCCCGTTTTTTTTTTTTTTTTTCCTCCCTCCAGGTCCCATCTATACTCAAAGCTGGCAGAGATTTCAGCATGGGCGCACAAGTTGTCTGGATTTATGTAGAAGTGTCTGCCTGTACATAAATCCAGCGAACCTGTGCGCTGGGGGAGCCTTGATAACTACCCTCCATAGTGTCATTTGCTTTGTCTAGGTATTTTATTCTTATTACACATGAAAATAGGCGTGCTCTGCACCATAAACATTGAAGGGGTGCTACTATGCGTATCAACCAGCAAATACCACACCAAAGAGAAAACGAGATACGCAATACAATGCACACCCACAGTTTCTATATTTCAAAAAAGTTATCTTTATTACACATAAATGTATACAAAACGCAGACAATACAGTTAAAATCAATTAAAAGGCCCAAAATGGCCTCCGCGGTGCGGTGGCCATTTTGGGCCTTTTAATTGATTTTAACTGTATTGTCTGCATTTTGTATACATTTATGTGTAATAAAGATAACTTTTTTGAAATATAGAAACTGTGGTTGTGCATTGTATTGCGTATCTCGTTTTCTCTTTGGTGTGGTATTTTATTCTTAGTCTTTTTTTTTTGCTTTTCTTAGACTAGCTAGAGGACGCCACCAAAAGGAGATATAACATTACAAGCCTGTATTGAAATATACAGATGCATCAGTCCCTAGAGTGGGGTCCTGCCTACTGGCACACAGAGGGCTCCTGAGCTCTCTGACAGTTATATACCTTAATAGGGCACATAAATGGGAGCAACCGGAGTGAAAAACACCCTTTCATTACTATCGTCACCTAAAGGTACTAAATCCAGCCACCCTGTTATATTCTCATAGATATTATAGTCTGATCTAAACTACTCTAATGTAAAATAGTCTAATCCTAATCGTAAAGCAAATTTTGCAATTAAACTATTATCCATACCAAAAAACAGTTTTGGGTATTCCCGGAAACAAAGTAACTGTTAACCCCTTATGGCTTAAAAAGTTCTGCTTTTCTATACACCGCTTAGATAAAATATGCATATTTGTGGAAAGAATGGGCCTCCTTTTCGTAGGGATTTACTGTGGCCTCCAATAGCTTTCAATTATAGTCCATGGAGGTAAAGTAAATGGCCGTGACCCAAGCCCAACAGGCATAAGAGGGCAAAGAAAGCTACTTGTGTCCAAGCAACCCAGAACAATGTGGAGCTATCCAGTCACATTGCTAAACTTTGCTATGTTCCTGAAACCTACTGACACATCGGCAGCCCGGCTTGTGTAGTCCTGACGTGACTAGGACTGGGGTGCTTTTACGGGGAGTGAAAACTCATAAGCTGTGAATGTGGAGAAAGGCCCTATAGCAGGATATTATGTGATGCTGAGCGGTTATGTGTGTGTGTATATAGGTGCATATATCCAAAACTAGCACAAAACCTAGAAAAACCCTAAAATGTCTACCAGCTGGAATATCTTGAATATATATTATTTGTAATGTATAAATGGCTAGTGATGCTAAACTGTTGAGGCAGAGGATTTTTTTCCATGGGCAATATTTGAGTTGGTTGCCCCTGGTTAGGCCCTGTTCACATCACATTTTTATTTTGCAGCAACATGTGACATGACGGCAAATTGCGTCCAAAATAAATTTGTGACTTTCCTTAGTGCACCTATGTTAAATTTGGCTGTTAAATAACCAAGTTGTATAGAAGGTGCAAGCAGGCGACTTGCATTGAAGTCGGTAATGGCAAAGTCACGTGCGTTTTGTGACCCAGAATCAATCAGTCAGTCACACTGTCGCACATTACAACCTTCACTAATATTACTCGTGGCTTTCCACACCCAATGTTGCCATGTAGCCCTAGTATTAGTGTGTACACTGGGAAAGCTAAACTTGTCTGTATGGTTATGTTAGCCCAAGGTTTTCATGCCTGATGGACCCCAATGACCCGTAATGGGGTCCTTCATGGTGTCCATTGTTTTGACAGTAAGAATAGTGCCACATGCTGCACCTTTGTTTCCAACTGAGAGAAACTGCCGACTGAGGTTCCTCTCATGGTACTGTGAACACAACCTTAATTGGTGACTATTTACTAAAGCTTTGTGCCACTTTGTTACAATTTATCTTCCCTTTCCAGGCTATGTTCACATGTAAGATTTCGGTGCCAGATTCCAATGTGGAGGATTCAGCTGCAGCAGAGTCCCATTGAATTCATCAAGATTCTGCTGCTCTGTGCACAAGGTGGAATTTCCGTGGCAAATGTTTCCGATACAGAATTCTATTTTTTGTGTCCGCACAAAAAATGACCTGGTTGTGTGAGATGGCGCTAGCAGCTTGCGTACTGTCCGCACGGAGATTCTGTGTGGACGTTCCTTCGTGTGAACATAGCCTTAGCGTTCTATACTAATCCTTAGCAGCTCTTCAAATCTGGCCAAATCCACCTGAAATTCGACATGTGACATGACTGCTAATTTTTGAGTTCCAATTCATTGTGTGCCTTAACCAATGTTTTCCAAACAGTGTGTCTCCAGCTGTTGCAAAACTAAAACTCCCAGCATACCCGGAAGCATGCCGGTGTAATGAGAAATTCTACCGGAAGTTGTAGTTTTGCAACAGTTGGAGACACACTGTTTGGAAAACACTGCACAGATACCATGCTATACTGGTCAAGGATAGCAACAAACCTAACCAACGCATTTTTTTTTTTTTGTTTGACTGCTTCTGATCGTAAAGAGGCAACCTGTCTTTAAATATGGTGATTATTCATTAGCGCTGGAAAAGTAGTGTGGTAAAAATTCAGGATGGTGCCCACTGCTGGCCAGATTTGTATGATGATAGTCTTGGGATATGTATTCTTTTATGTGTGAGAATGATCTGATTTTTAGTTAGATTCTTTGCAGCTATTGTAGCTTTGGTATTGTTTCATTATTAGAGTGATACATACAGTGATGATGCCTGTACTTGGAATAATGCCTATTGTTGGACAGAAAAGTCTTTGTACACTAATAGGTGAATAAATGGCATCACTACAGAGATGCCTGTACATAGAAAGTAACCACACGTATGCAGAAAACATTAGCCTATCTTAGGATCAAGTATGGACATGTCATAGGTGCAGAAAAGGGGCCGCTTCTGCCTTAAAATGTGGTGTGGATCTGGGTTGTTTGATCTTATGAAATAGTGACTATTTAAAAAAAAATTTTTTTTTTTTTAATTTTGGGAGGTTTTCTGGAGAGGTCTATACAAGTTTTTATTCTGGGCTCATTCATTAGCTTAATACATAAAAATAAAACTTTCCAATGTTTTACAGGAAAAGGCTATATAAAATGTTGAGCAACCTTGTAAGTATTTCCCTTTTTTATACTGATTTTGATCCTTCTTTGTTTTCTTTCTACACTCCACATGGAGCCAATATTTCTCCATGTTCCTTTCTGGTTTCTGTATACAATTTACTGCGGGCACTCTTTGGGCCTTAATGCTTGGCTGTAAAGCGATTTTATGTGCATCCGATATCTTGGATTTCAACATGCCTGATCCTTTGTTCCCCTGGGAGATGAGCAATGGCATAGGTGTCTAACAGGCTTATCTCCCTCTCTCCATTGAAATAAACATGTTGCTTGCCTGATCCAAGGGTGAATGTTTATTGGGGAGGGACGTTCTCCCGGCTACACACCTTAGGAGGAAGCATTAAATAATCTTAACTTGTTTCTCAGAGACAATGCAACCAATCCCCTAGCAAAGCCCGATTAACGGTGTCCACATGACCGAAGAGGGGATTAGCCTGTTGCTCTGCAAGCCAGAATGGACTTGTCTCTGAGCTGCCAGTGCTTCTGCACTGTACTATTAAAATCTTAATCCTTTCAGTACTTATGAGCTGCTGAAGTTAAGTTGTTGTTTTCTGTCTAAGTGCTCTCTGATGACATCTGTCTTGGGAACTGTCCAGAGTAGAAGCAAATCCCCATAGCAAAGCTCTTCTTCTACAACTGTGCAGTTCCCGAGACAAGCAGAGATGTCAGCAGAGAGCACTGTTGCCAGACGGACAAGAACAACTCGACTTCAGCTGATAATTATTGGAAGAATAAAGATTACTTAATAGAAGTCATTTACAAATATGTTTAACTTTCTGGAGCCAGTTGATATATAAAAAAAAAATTGTTGTTTCCTCGAATACCCCTTTAACAAGCACTGTAGTCTAGGCATGTAGGTATGTCACAATTTTGCATTAGTGGGAGTCTCTGGCCTGGTATTGCCGTTGATCCCTGGAACATTGGGGACCTCCCTGGCTTGAATGGAATTTAAATTGCATTGGGTGACCATTTTGTTCCATGTATAGGTCAGCTGGGTAACAGCCCATGCCTGGTCTTTCTATAAAGTTCTCCTTTTGTGTTTTTCTATAGTGGAGGCAGGATACCTGGATAGAGGTCACACTATCTTCAAAAAAAATAAAAACTCAACGAAAATTGCATCTCGGGAGTGCAAAATGACAGGATTTTTTTTTTTTTTCATTCTTTCATGTCAAAAAAGGAATAAAAAGACATGTGGAAACTTAGCCTAAAGAAGATGGGTGTTGAGAGTGAGGAAAGTTTAGTAAAACTGGCCACACCAATGAGATGTGAGTTCACAATGGCCAGTGGCAAACTAATGTCTGTCAATACTGTGATCAGCCATCTAGGATTTCATAAGCCGTGGGAAGTTATTAAAAAATATATATTTTACATTCATTCATTCGGTCCCCAGCAACATATAGTCACTTTTTTTTTTTTTTTTATTACAATTTTTTTGTTTGTTTTTTGTTTTCTGTGCAGTTATGTTTTAAAGCTCCCATTTGTATTCATTGTATACTAAGGCTCAGAGAAAGTTACAGAACAGAGCTACACATGGGCCTAAGCTTTGCCTGCTTGCACATGCCCTTAGTCAGGGTGCTTTCACACCACGTTTTTGCAATACATTTTCCGTATCAGGTTTTTGATAAAAAAAAGGATTCCTCATAACCGTACCAAAATGTGTACAAATTTTAACCTGTATAAGGTTAAAAACCTATTACGGTTTGAAAAATGATGTCCGGTTGCATGCGTTTTGTTTTTCAAGAACAAAAAAACTGTGCAAAGTAAAAAACCATATGGTGCAAACCAGATAAAACCGTATGCACATATGGTTCCCAATGACTCCCATGTAAAAATAATTAAATAAATAAAACCATGCGGTTTTTCACCCAGACCAAAAACCGTGGTAGTCTGCGGTTTTGGATACGGGGGAAAAAAACTGACAAAACTGTACAGGATGCAAAAAGGACACAACCAGATGCATCGCATGACATACGGTTTTCAATGGAGAGTCAATGCATACAGTTTTCAATACGGTTCCGTACGGTTTTCAAATTGAAAATGTATACGGTAACTGTATTGCAAAAACGTGGTGTGAATGCACCCTCACAGGGTAGGAGATAGGGGGATAGAGTCCAGGAGGTTACAGATGAAATATATCTTGTGCTAATCTAAAATTAATCATGGTAGCTTGATATGTGTTGTAGTTGACAATGTGAGGATGTGAAGTTATTATTTATGTACATTGAGCTCACTTCCCTTTTAATCTTCTTAGTGGATTGTGTGTGACAACCTGCGAGCGATGGCCATAAGCACTTTATACCGACTGTCTTCTAATGCACAACAAGCAGATTAGTTGGGTTAGGAAGGAAATTACATAAGGACGGTGGAGGATGACGGTCGTGTATTTTTAGCCTTAAAGGGTAACTCTCATTAAAATTTTTTTTGCTATTGCACTCCTTATGGTAAATAAAAAATATTTCTAATATACTTTGTTTAAAAAAAAAAATAAAAAAAATGAAGTTTTCTATGTTTTATTTGTGCTTAAAAAAGCTCAAGAGCATATTTCCCCCATCTCATACAGACATTGGACCGAAGCCCAAACACAGGAAGTGTAGCCTGGAGTGCTGAGGTGGGGGGGGGGGGGGGGGGTGTCCAGCCAACAGCATATGGCAGTTAAGTGTGAGAGGAGCTATGATTGGATGAGGCTGGGCACCCCCCCCCCCCCCCCTCAGCATCAGCACTCCAGGCTGCACTTCCTGTGTTTTGGTTTCGGTCCAAAGTATGTGTATGAGATTGGGGGGGGGGGGAGAATGTGCTCTTGAGATTTTTTTTAAGCACAAATAAAACATAAAAGACTTCATTTTTATTTTATTTTTTTTAAACAAAGTATATTAGAAATATTTTTTATTTACCATAAGGAGTGCAATAGCAAAAATTAGTTTTAATGAGTTACCCTTTTAAAGTACCGGGGAGGCCTCTTCTAAGCGCTTCGGGCCCGGCCTCAGAATAGTCACGTTGCCTTGACAACGACGCAGATGCGTCGTTGTCAAGGCAACGGCTCTATTCCAGGCCGGAAGCGCGGAGAAGAGGCGCCCCCGGTGAAGATAGCAGCCCGGAACCACTATCCCACCGGACCACCTCCTCACCGGACAGCCCTGCAGGACCGGACCAGCGCCGAGCGGAGGTGAGTACTCAGAACTAAAGGGGGTGAGAGGGGGCTGGATGATGTTGAAGGCCGCAGTGGTCTTCAACCTGCGGACCTCCGGAGGTTTCAAAACTACAACTCCCAGCAAGTCCGGACAGCCGATGGCTGCCCGGGCTTGCTGGGAGTTGTAGTTTTGAAACCTCTGGAGGTCCGCAGGTTGAAGACCACTGAGGGCGAATGATGAGAAGAGGATGATGAAGGGGGGGTGTGGGGATGATGAAGGGGGGTGGGGATGATGACAAGGGGATGATGAAGGGGGGGTGTGGGATGATTACAAGGGGATGATGAAGGGGGGATGTGTGGGATGATAAGGGGATGATGAAGGGGGGGATGTGTGGGATGATGACAAGGGGATGATGATGAGGATGTTAATGACGGGTCTGGATGATGACAGGGGGGGATGAGGTATTTCCCACCCTAGGCTTATACTCGAGTCAATAACTTTTCCTGGGATTTTGGGTTGAAATTAGGGGTCTCGGCTTATACTCGGGTCGGCTTATACTCGAGTATATACGGTAGCTGCTAGGATTGTTTGTTTTCCTGATGGCTCCGGACAGCATTGGTTAGGTTTATTTCTGAAATGGTGGTGACTTTTAATAACCCTGAAGAAATATTTATTCGTAGAGCGATAGGTGTAAAGAACATGAAGGTTTCCCACCAATGTCCTGCAAAGAACAACACATGTACCGTTCCCAGCTGCCTAGTGTCTAGTGCAGCGTTTCCCAACCTGGGTGCCTGCAGCTGTTGCAAAACGACAACTCCCAGCATGCTGGGAGTTGTTGTTATGCAACGGCAGCAGGCACACTGGTCTAGTGTCCTGCAGAGTATACCCAGTGTAGCTGGAACATAAGTGTATGTGACAGTGATGGACTGATCCTACTAAAGTGACAAGGAGCTCAAATGATTAGTTCTCTGTAACTAAGATTGTCGAACATTGCGCCCGGTCTGAGCTGCTTGTTACTCTTAACAACACTTATAACACTTGGGTTTCACACTTTGACTGCTACATTGGGCTCAGAAGACATTGTTACTGTAGGGAAGATTCAGACACAGCAGCATCAATGATTCTTGTACGGCAATATAATATATCTGTTTTCCCATTCTAGTGCCTTTTTTTTTTTTTTTTTTTTTTATATAGAGGTTTTTAAAGGTTCCATCAGAAAATAATCTGCTATGTGTACTGTTGTATGTAAGGATATGATTTGTCTAGAACCTCTTTTCTTCCTGGGTAGAATAGCTCCCGATACTTGCTGCCGCCGCCGCCTACAAGGGGTCATGCAGGATCGGGCACAATGCTCGTTTCTGTGCATTTCTTTATAGATTGCTACAGGAAGTACAAGACTAGCACCTGCTTTTGTAAGACTATCATTTTTTCTTTCTAAGAATTTAGCGTACATTAAATGGCCACTGTCAGTCTCAAAAGCATTTTATTTTGTACATCATGGCAAAACATTAACCTTTCTAATATATACTTATAAGCCATGATTTCTATGAAAAGTAAACAATATTCTAAGGACCACTAAGGGGCCCCAATACCATCCGGAACATAATTCTGTCTGGCTGGAGCATCATCTTTGTCAAAGCTGAAGCACAGGCTGGGAGATACTCCAGTAAGTGAGGGCAGGACTAGCACTCCTCTGTGCTCACTCCTGTCCTGTCAGGCTGCAGCATGGAAACAGAGGAGGGGGTTAAAGAGCAGCCTGCAGTGATTGGATGAAGAGAGACTGCACAGCAGAGGAGGAGTCATGCAGAGTGAGGGACACGCTCCTTCCAAAGCCCAGGATACATACAAATTATATGTATATGATCAGGATTAGGTACTGAGTAACATAACATTTTGAGAGATAGATAGATATCTATTATATTATATATAATTTTTTTATGGCACGAGGTACATGATGCCCACCCCCTGTATGTCAGTGCTGGGACTGCTCTGTGACTGACACACACAGGTCCCAGCACATGCACCCTTCTGCTAATCTAACGTGCACGCAGCTGCGTGTCATACAGCAAGTGCTCGCTCCTGCCGCCGTCTTCCTCCGCAGTGCTAGCTGGATGACACTCAGCGGTGCATGCGTTAGATTAGCTGAAGGGCGCATGCGCTGGGACCTGTGTCAATCATATCCTACATGTAGGGGCGTGTCAGCCACTGATTCGTTCGTCGACAGTAATCCATGCACTGAGCGGAGGCCACTCAGGAGCCAGGCAGGAGAAGGAGCAGGGTCCCTTTTTGGTTTAACCCCTGTGATTAGATACTACTTCTCTATCCTGTGGATAAGGGATAAGATGTTCTGCAATGGTACCCCTTTTAAGCACTGGAAAGTGTTCCAAAAAATAAAATAAACTTCAAAAACCTTTAGTGCTTATTTAAGCTACACCCCTTTTACCAAAGCCACAACTGATTGTTGGACATGCCAAAAAATTCTAAAAAAAAGTCTAAAACTCATGATATATGCGGGGCAACTCAGGCAGCCTTTTTCTCAGAATGTTAGTGTTTTAGTTGCTTATAATTCAGTGCTAGATTTTTGTACTCTGGATGTTCTGCAAGGGAGCAAAGACTGCATACGTTTGCGATTTGGTTTAGACAGAACAAGTCATTTACTAATAAATATGACATACCACTTCTGATTTTTCTCACTTTGCAAAACTGCTTTGTTTTTTTCCCCCCCTCACAAAATAGTCTTTCCACCACCTAATTTCTCCTGAAATGCTCTCGATAATGTGCCCTGAATCATTTAGAGACCTGGAGCTGTGCGGCTTGTAAAATATGCAGCGTCGTACCAATTAAATTAAAGACAACCTGTTTTGTTTGTGCATTGAAATGGATGTCTTGCACTTCCAGGCTGAAATATGCTAACCAGGCTTTTGTTGTGCTCGAGACTAATTCACTGTCGGATGCTCTCTGTACCATCACTTACACCAGAGATTAAAGGGATTCTCCAATTTTGTGTAATTAAAGTGTATTGAATGAGCACATTACGTGCTTAAATTTGTAAACTACCTTCTGCGGGTCTGAGAAGGGCAGTTTCTGACACTCTTCAAAATTCTGGCTGTAAATGTACCAGAAGAGCTGATGTACATGTCACAGGCCAAGTTTAGTGTAGCTTCTGCCTATGGAAGATAACATGACATAGGCAGCATTCACACCTTGCCCTATAAGCAAAGTACAGGGGCATCCTGAAAGCAAAACGAAGAAACTTGTTAAATAGTCTTTATTAAGAATTTTCTGTCACTTAGCTGCTTTTTACAGAAATCTGTCAGACTTTGTCCTCTTGCGCTATGTGCACACTGAGGCCGAAAATTGAGACCAAAAAACTGTCATTTCATTTTTAACTGTTGTTTCAGACTTTTTTTTTTTATCCTGGGGAGGCAGTGGTCAGAGGACAGCTCTCACAGGCTGGAGAATGAGAGTAAAGCAGATACAAGCCAGACTGCAGGGGCCAATCTTATTGGCTGTCTAGAGAGAAATGGAGCACACACAGCAAACTGCAGAGACTGTGGAATCAGACGTATGCAGAATTTATGAAGACTCATGGAGAAAAAGAATAGGAATAACTGCTTTAAAGGAGTACTCCGGGATGTAAGAATTGTGTTTCAGACTGCCGGCAGTAAAATAAAAATTAAGGGATACATACCTGCCGTCGCTCTCCCAGTACCTCCGGTAATGCGAAGTCCCGCCTCTGCTGGTGATAGGCTGAGCATCAGTTTGACGTTTTCGATCACGGCAACCAAGAAGACCAGTGCCAGAGCCAAAAACGTCACACTGCCGCTCATCCTATTGCCGACCGAGGCAGAACTTTGCTGCGGCCGGTGATTGGCAGAGTGCAGTATGACTCACCGACCCTCAGCAACCAGGAAGAGGATCATGGCAGAGGCTGAAACGGGTTACTGGAGGAATCGGGAGAGCAGCTGCAGGTATGTACCTCTTAATTTTTTTAATGTTTTTTTTACTGCCGGCAGTCTGAAACAATTTTTACATCCTGGAATCCTCCTTTTTAAATAGGTATTCCTAGCCTTTGTATGGAAAAAAAATCCAATTCATTGAAGCTAAGCGCTATGAGCAGTATACTAAAGAGGTTGCGGTTCCTGGGACAGATATAGTTTTATAAATTTTAATTTTTATTGTTAATTAAGATAGAAATCGTCTTTTTGATTTGAGTGTTTGTGAATGGTGTAGTTTTCCTGTTGCAGGTCTCCTGAGCGGCTTTCCATAAAAATGTCATCATGCACAACACTCTCTCAGTAGCATTTTCTGTGCCCTAGTTTTCAGCTGAGCTAAGGCCCATTATGCATTCATCACAACTTGTGTTGTGTGGGTGTTGGGGAGGAGCCCAGAAAAGGAAACCATATGTACCTCACAATTTACTACTATGAACATGTGCCACCTGTGACAGGATGTTTGTTTTCCATAGATGCCAAAAAGCTGTCTTTTTCTGCCAAAAGTGGAGAAATTGTCAGCGTTTGAATGACAGTCATAAGGCTTACAAAACAATACTTCAAGAGTAGATACAGTAGAATCTCCCAATAGCAGACACTCACGGGAATAAAGTGTCCGCTATTGAGAGATGAAAAAAGGCTAAAAAAATATCTTTCTGAATACTGTCCTGTATTCACTCCTCGGTGTAATTACCTATAAAACATGATATAAAGCAATATTACAGTACAATCTCCCAGTGACGTTTAATAACCCCTTATCCCCCCCTTTCATTTCATCCACCCCTTATACCCTGTGCCATCTTATGCCTTGTGCCAAATTATCTCCCCCCTCCCCCCCCCGTGCCATTTCATTCCCCTATTATTACTCTGTGTAAATTCGTCACCCCCTCTTTATGAAGTGATAAAGGGGGAATGAATTAGCATGCGGGGGGGCGGGGGAATTAAGAGGAAATTATGTGGCACAGGGGGTAAAGGGGGGGGGGGATGATTTGACACAGGGAATAAAGTGGCATGGGGGGGGGATCAGGGAGGGAGGGGGTCAATGGAGGGGCCAGCGGATGTACAGAAGCATGAGACAACTGAGGTCTTCTGCTGTTGTGCGTGGGCTGCAGTGGGGTCTTGGGCCCCCTGTGAGTCTGTACCACTTTTTGGGGTAATGGCTGTACCCCTGACAGAGACCCTGTGTACAAGGTAGGGCCGGCACATAAGCCTGGTTGTCCCCCTATTGGGAGTGTGGTGTCCCCCTATTGGGAGGGTGCCTGCGGCCACTATTGAGAATGTCCCCTATTATGGGACTCTGCTGGGGAATTAAAAACTGTCCACACAGGTGCATGCACACCACGTTTTTGCAATGCAGTTCCCGTATCAGGTTTTTGATTGAAAAAAATGGATTCCTCAAAACCTGACTAAATTGTATCAAAACGTTTGTACAAATTTCATCCCTTATACGATTAAAAACCGCACATTGTTTGAAAAATGATGTTCGGTTGCATCCGTTTTTTTTACAGAAAAAAATATAAGTTTTTAACTTTTCACTCCATTTTGAATAAAGTTTCACTTGTTTGATTGAAATTCCAAGAAAAAAAAACTGTGCAAAGTCAAAAACCGGATAAAACCGTACGCACATACGGCTCTGTGCGGTTACCATTGACTCCCATGTTAAAAAACAAACAAACAAAAAAAAAACATATACGGTTTAATCCGATTTTTCACCCGGACTTAAAAACGTGGTAGACTACGATTTTGGGTACGAGTAAAAAACCTGGACAAAACTGTATAAGACTCAAAACGGACTAAACCAGATGATGCGTTTGACATACGGTTTACAATGTTAAGTTAATGCAAATGGTTCCATACGGTTTTTTACTTGAAACCGTATCCGGGAACTGTATAGCAAAAACGTGGTGTACATGTACTCTAAGGGAGATTTCACTGTACACTATATCTATGTAGGCTTGTAAGCAGATACATTGCGTTCGCTTGTGTTAAGTCTACAGTTACTTTGTGCACGTTTAACCATAAAAGTTTCTCGCATTGCCTGTCCTCCTCTCTCGGCTCCACGTCTCTGCGTTCAATAGAACAAATTGCTTCAAATAAATCTCTGGACGAGGGGAGAACTGCCCAGCGTCAGCATTGGCCTTCTCTGTGCTATAGAAGGATTAGGTTTGCTGTAACTAACATAAGAATGCAACAAATACTGTTAACCTTTCTAGATAAGGCAGCAAAAACAAGCGTGTTCATACTCCAAAATAGCTGCCTAAGTAATGCCGAGTGTACATTTGCTTGTAAAAAGCTTCATAATCAAATTTCTTTTTTTTTTCATCCTTTTTTTTTTCTGCATTTCAATTTTTACCTATATATATATATATATATATACATTTTTGAACAGCATTGCAGCGAAAGGTGTCACAAGCAAAAAATAAATAACAGTGGAAGCTCAGCACAGGTCTCAGAACATGCTGATGGAGAATAGGGTCTAGAGATGTTCATTGTGTCTATGAATATTGGGGTTACCGTGAAGCATATCTCTAAATCGGTGTTCCAAAGGCTGTCTGGGCATGCTGGGGGTTGCAGTTTTGCAACAGCTGGGCACACTCTTTCTGCGGGTTTTCCGCTGCGTATTTGAAAGGGGCGGGCTCTTCTCGGCTGTCCATAGCAGATTTTCCGCAGCGGAAAATCCGCCGCAGTCCCTACTGACTTCAATGGGGCTTGCAGCAGATTTTCTGCAGCGTAAATTCCTCTGAGGAAAATCTGCTGCGGATAGCAGAGAAGAGCCCGCCCACTTTCAAATACGCAGCGGAAAACCCGCAAAAACAAAGGGCGTGTGAACGCACCCTTAGAGTGATTCTTCACTGTAAGCCTCCTAGTGCAGTAAAGTGATGTCAGTTTCCTTTTAAAAACAGTAATGTACTAAACATAAAACAAAATTAAAGAAAAAAGAAAATAGAAACAGATTAAACAATGGGCCATTGTAACAAAAATAAACTGTGAAACTCCAATTTCCACTCCAATGCTTTCACTTCTGACATTTTTTAATTTATTTTATAAAAAAGTTTTAGTTTTTTAAGCCACTGTTTTTTTATTTTTATTTATTTATTTATTTATTTTTATTTTTATTTTTTTTTCCCCAAAGCCTAAAGTGGATTTAAGAGAAATTAGGTATATGGAGGAAGGGCTGGTGGAAAGGAAGAAACTGTATCAGAGCCGCAGAATCTTCCTTTTTGTGGTATATAATGTTCTAATTGTTTGACAGCAAATAATTGAATTCATCATGAAAATAACTTGACTTCCACTGACACACCGAGATGACTGTAGACCTAGATTCATGTGCAGGCTTTATTTTATAGTGTAAATTTTTGCATCTTTTGGAGACCTATTTTGGAACAGTAAATTGAACACTTCTCCCCTTTTGGCTTTGGCCTTGACTCGCACAAACAGGTGTTGATGCAGTTTTTCGACCCACACTCCAAAGTGAGAGCAGTATCAGTCTTTACTCTTAGGCCCCTTTCACACTGCCGTTGCTCCCCGTCGGGAACGGCTGTTAGTCTTTTTTCGTTTTTGTTTACTTTAATGGCGGTTCTAGTGACGGAGCAAGAGGCAGCAAGGGGTCCCGGCAGCTCCTATTTACTATTACATTATTTTTTGACAGGGATGGCGGGAGAAAAAGACGGCACAAGCAGTAATTTTTTTCCCCCGCTATTTCCCCGGGCTCCCCCGAAGGCAGTCACACTGCAGTGTGCTTACGGCAGTGTGAAAGAAGCCTTATTCTTTTTACACTTATAGGCTGATATTTATCATTGTCTTTTTTAGACAGTTTTTTTGTCTACAAAAGGCACAAGCAGGGTTTATTTGCCCCTTTTTTTTGCTCCTTTTGGTTTACACATTTCTGCTGATTTTGAGTTGCAGTCCACTGATTTTGGCAATACACATGATTATGGAAGGGGTTTATGAACTGCGCCTTTTTGTAAAGGCGCAAAGCCACTGAATCTCTAAAACTACACCAGCCCAGACTTAGCTTAGTTATTTATTGTATGTGAAGAGAGAAATTTCAGGAAATGGGACCTGCATAAAATGTATCAAATGCTCTGCAACCATTTAATTTGGGGCTCCTACACATTACAGCACACAAAAAGGTGTAGAGAAATGCTTCACTTACACTACAATGATAAATGTGGGCTATACTCTTTACTCTTTAGCATGATACTAAGTCTTTCTGTAGCATTTGAACATGATGGTTGAAGCCCTGTTTACATGCATGGGATGCAGAATGTCGTTGGCTTTGACAAAACAGATTTTAACATAGAATTTGCTCCAAAATCTTTGACAGATCCTGCCAGGCTGAAAAGCTACATATATAAAGCCCTCGTGTCCGTTTAGAAAGAGATTTCCTGGCAGATCTGTATTGGTGAGGTTTTTTTTTTAATGGAGTCTGTTCCTTGAAGGGATATTTGGTTGCATTTTTGTGCTTCACATCCCCCTCCCACCTCTCTTCTTTCTGAGATTCCTGCAGCTACATATACAGTGTGCTGTTGTGTTCCATTTGGAACAAAGGAAAGGCATGTGCTTCAGGGGGAGCTCATTTCTTCTTTTGTTTCACCTATGCACATTTGGATTCAAAGCCTCTCTCTCCATGGCTTGAGAAAACAGGCAGGCAACCACAGAGGTCATCTTTTTGTTTTCCTGATCACGTGCCCAAAATAGGGCCACTTGTTAGGCATATTCTCTGGTGTTTAACATATATAAAATGTTGTGTTTGAGCAGTGCTCTTTCCTTTCCCCTACTGAAGTGCGTAACGCACATTATCTGTATTGCTGTGCTATATCGGCTCATTACAGTGATAGAGCAGAGAGCATTTACTGTGCAATATATCCCCGACTTGCATCATGCAGCCTGTAATATTTACATGCAGAATCCATTCACCATAATGTCCGCAATGCTGTTAAAGTCACATTTGACATCTCAAGAGCTTAGAAAAAGCATGGCATTATCCTGAAATGCATCTCCCTGGGACGAGTACTTAATCTCCTGGTAATAGCATTGATTTGATGCTACCAGGTCTTAAATCTTACTTTGTGTGCAAAGTGATGTTTGCTTTGCAGTTTTGTATTTATTTTTTGCATTAACCCTGCTATATAAGTAAGTCGCTGATTAAAAAATATAATGTCCTCGTTCCCTGATGGTTAATTCCACTGATGTGGTTCTTGAATCTGTCAAGTGGAATCATTGGTATCCTATAATGTTCTATAAGTTCGATAGATTGTCAAACTGTGACTTTTTAGCAACTTATCTTTTTATTAACAACATTTTAAACCACTTACCTCTATGTGATAGCCCATACAATTTCTAAAATGTTTGAGCTGGCCTGCCTTCTCCAGAGGAGCCATCCTGTATCTTATCTCGGACCACCCATAAAGGTCTGAGCAGCTGCCCCTTGTTTTCCTACTACTGTATATACACAGTGCTGCTTCCTGAATGTAATCTTCCCCCTCCCTTTTTAGTTTGCAGGCTTGTCATCATTGTGGTCCTTGCTGCAAATATATGTACCTGACCGAGACAACCGCATACTTACTTCACCAACCTATATATAAGGAAACCATATATATATGACATCAGGACTTGCCATATTTACAGGAACTGCTTAATCCTGACCCACCTAAAACCATCATAACATAAGACCATCAACATCAAAAATACTCCATAACGGTTGTGTACCCAATCCGCGACCAAGGGAATGCCTATAGAGGGCATACCCTATGCTGATGAATATGGGAGGGTTGGGTGGGTGTTGCCAACGCACCTACCATAAGTAAAGGGAAGGTTTAAATAGCCCTCGCCTCTCCCACAAATACAGTGTTATGGTGCTTTCACACGTCGGATTTTTATGCAGGTTTTCAAATACAAATACCTATAACATTATTCTTTTTTGTTGTTGACAGAGCTGTATTAGGACTAAAGTTGTAACATTTCTGGGAATTTTGAAGCCAAGAAAAAAGTTCCCGAAAATCAGATACACATGTCCAAGGCAATGCCAACCTTCTTAAAGGGGTACTCCGCTCCAGACATCTTCCCCCTAAGATGTCTGGGGCGGAGTACCCCTTCATGAAGGTTGGCATTGTCAGATCGGTCCTGCTGCTGGGGGCCCCGGAATCCCCGCTGCGGCACTGCACTATCATTACTGCACAGAGCGAGTTCGCTCTGTGCGTAATGACGGGCGATACAGGGGACGGAGCAGCGTGACGTCATGGCTCCGCCCCTCGTGACGTCACGTCCCGCCCCTTTCAATACAAGTCTATGGGAGGGGCGTGGCGGGCACGCCCCCTGCCATAGACTTTCTTTAAGGGGATGGTCTGTGATGTCACGAGGGGCGGAGCCATGACGTCACGCTGCTCCGTCCCCTGTATCGCCCGTCATTACGCACAGAGCGAACGCCGGGGCTCCCCAGCGCATGCACTAAGGACCTGTGTGTCAATCACACAGCGGTCCCAACGTGGTGGTAGACTGTAGTAAACCCCTAGCCACGCCTAACTGACTTGACTGCCGAATAAAGTGCTTTTTATGTACATCAATGCTGCTATAAAGAAGGCAAAGGAATGCTGCATTAACCATCTAAACCCCACTAACATGCTGGATTTAGTTTTACATGGCTCAAAATCTATGACCGTTGCACTTTAACGGACCTGTGGCCTCTCCTGACCTGTCTCCTTTATTATTTGCATTTCCTATAAAATAAAAACTCTTGAGGATCTTTTCTTCTAAGGACCATAGTGGACGACCTAAGTCAGTCTATAAACAAGCCTTGATCTGTGGCAGGCACCCTTTTACACTGCCTTAAAGGGGCACTCTGGCCCTAAGACATCCTATCCTCTATCCAAAGGATAAGGGATAAGATGTCTAATCGCTGGGGACCCCGCAATCTCTCGTGCAGCACAGCCGTCATGCCCCCTCCCATAGACTTGCATCAAGGGGGCAGGCCTCCAGCGCTGTTTGCAGTTCACACAGGTGGGTGCTGCATGAGAGATTGTGGGGGTCCCCAGCAGCAATGCATAAGAAGTCTTAGGGCCAAAGTACCCCTTTAAGGTGCAATTGGCATATTTTTTTTTTTTTTTTTGGTGAGTGAAAATGAGTGTTTACTTGTTCGTAGGCTGATCTTTGTCCCTATTACACAGTGTGATGTAGATCACTTTTAATGAAACACAATCCTTGAGGCTTGCCCTACTGTTCTAGATACCTAGTTGAGTGATGCCCAACATTTGTGTAATGCTATTTCCGGGGACCTCCAACAACAGAGGCTTGGAGTTGGTTGAAATCTGATCTTTAGACACACAATTGAGGTTCTATGATTTTGGCTAGGCATTGCTTTTCTTCTGTAATTTTATTGTAGTATACTGATAACGTTCATTTCCTAAATGCATGTACAGAGTTTTGTAACAAAAGTAGTAGCTGGCGTTAGGCATAGTATGCAGAGATTTCTGCCACAGCTTGTGCCGACGCCATGGCTGCTTAAACCGTCCAGCTTCATAAACTGTGAAATCCCATTGAAGCTCCAGCCCTAAATGTTGATTGCATTCCTTTCCCACTTCCCCCTCCTCTTTCTGTCTGCTGGAGCTACAAAGTGAGTTTTTCAATGGATTGTTGACTGCATTCCCTATGTGTTGAAAATGTGCAAGACATGGAGGATTATTAACTGTTTCCGTGCTGTATTAGACCCTTTCTCTTGCCTCGTTTCAGTTCTTCTACAGTGTGTTGATAAATATCCCCCATTGAGACTATCATCGTTGCTTTTGAATGAGTTTGCTTTAGTTTTGCTTATGTGTGACATATTTATCATACTATCACAGGGGGTTGATACATTTGTCTCACATAAGCAAAACCCAATAAAATCACTTTGGAATACCATTTTCTTAGCACACATAAGAAAACAATGTGTTTAAATTTTTTTGGCCACAACCCCCAAACCCCCCCCCCCCCCCCCCCCTGATTGTACTAACCCTTTTCCTCTTAATTTCAGATCAGTCTATCCTGTGGGCTACTTAAGACTTGGTGGACTACGATGACCAGCGTTTTTTTTTTTTTTTAATATTAACAACATTTTGTAATGAGGGCTTGTGGGGGGAGTGTTTTTTGGTATGTTTTTTTTTTTTTTCTTTTTTTTTTCTTTACAGTCTTAGTAGTGGAAGCCATCTTATAGACTGAGTCCATCACTATGCCGGGGCTTAGCGTTAGCACCAAAAACAGCTAGCGCTAACCCCCGATTACCCTAGTACCCACTGCTACAGGGGTGTTAGGAAGAGCCGGTACCAACAGGCCCGGAGCGTCAATAATGGGCCTAGGTGGTAACAAGCTGGCGTTATTTAGGCTGGAGAGGGCCAGTAACAATGGTCCTCGCCCACCCTGGTAACATCAGGCGGTTGCTGCTTGGTTGGTATCTGGCTGAGAATAAAAATACAGGGAACCCTATGAATTTTTCTTTTTATTATTTTATTATTTATGGAAAAACAAACACACACACACACACACACACACACACACACACACACACACACACAGTTCCCTGTATTTTTATTCTCAGCCAGTTACCAACCAAGCAGCGACAGCAGCCTGACGTTACCAGGGTGGGTGAGGACCATTGTTACTTGCCCTTTGGCGCTTTTTGGCCTGTTGATATCGGCTCTTCCCTGCACCCCTGTGGCAGTGGGTACCGGGGTAATAATTGAGGGCTAGCCCTCAATCTGTTGTACTAAGCCTGGCTTAGTAATGGATTCTGTCTATAAGCCTGTAAAGTAAATAAAAAAGTAAAAAAAGTTTAAACTTTTATTCAAAAAAAACTACCCACAAGTCCTCGTTAATTATTTTTTTTATATTAATAAAATGGTTATCATCATAGTCCACAGGATACACTGATCTGAAATGAGAAGGAAAAAAAAAATCGGTTAGTACATTTAGTGTGACAATCTTGTCCCCTTCCCCCACTGCATCACTACAACTCTCAGCATGTCTTTACAGTAAGGACATCCTGGGAGTTGTAGTCATGCAGCGCGGGTGAGTGAGAAGCTTCTCATCCGCCCCCCCATCTAACACACTCCCCCCCCCCCCCCCCCCCCCCCCCCCGCGAGGTAGGGCAGATTGGCATTTTTTGCTTACCCACAAGTCGCACAAAAATTTGCTTAAACGCACATGCGACTTTTTGTGCAACTTTTGTAAGCTAAAAAAGCTGCTTAAATCCCTTCATAGATCTCCCTCAATACTTTTTTGGGATCTGCAGGATAGATCTACAAAGTTTATCTTTGAGAAACGTGATAAAAATGGAGCAGCATTGTATGTGGGAATAGTGTAGAAGAGCCTATTTTAGCAGTGTGGGATTCTCCTGATAACTAGTCAGACACCAGGCCTGTGTACAGCTAATTGGTGGCTCTGCAGAACCCTTTATCTGTTCTCTTGTGCTACTAGTAATGCAAATGAGAAAGCATAAAAGAAATCAACAAGAGGAAAAATAACCCTGGCCTTTAATTGCCAGCGTGATCATTAATTGGATCCATGTACCGTAGATCCTTCACAGCGAGATAAAAGAACAGCGTGCAAATGAGAAACGGGAACAGCATGCTCAACATACAGCCCGCAAAGGATGTCCAGAAAGGGTTCTGTTCGGTTCCTTCTTGTAATTTATAATAGTTTTGTACCTCGTGTTATTGATCGATAGGGTCTCGTGGATTTGTTACCGCCATATATACTGTGAATGGAATCTGAAACAAATGGCACAATTTTACTGTTTAGTGGGTTCTGCAGTTCAGGTATCATTCATTTCAGTGCTATACTGATTATCCTGTTCTCCATCAGAAGGCCATCAATATGTATAGCTGGAAATGCACTTGAGGGTACCCTTACATACAGCTCTACTGGCTGTGGCTAGCACTTGTGCTCCTTGTAAGTGCAGATGGTTCCTGGGCTTGTCACCTGCAATTGTTGGTGAATCACAAGCTCTAGTGGCCTCGATTTATGCAGTGTTCACACCTTCAGATTTATTATTTTGATAAAAACAGATCAGAGATGGAGGGCATGTATAAAGTAAAAAGACTGAGACTTCCCTTTTCAAATTCAGTTCTGTCTTTGCATTCAATAACTGCAATTAAAAACCTGGACATGTGAACACAGCCTTAGTTCTTTGCTTCTGCACCTGGACTTGCCACTGTTTAGGGTGCTGCGTTCAGGATCACAAGCAATAGGTATAGCCAATAGTGCTGCGTGTAAGAGAACCCTAGAAAAACCTATATCAAGTAGGTTACAGTTGATGAAAACAATTATTTCAACAAATTGTAACACCTCATTGTTTTGTTAGTGGGATCAACGTTTAGAAAGAAAAATGAATGTGTTGACATTTTTGTCTGATAGTTGGACAATTGATCTTTGCTTGATCTGAACATTGCTAGAATGAATGGTCATCCTTTTGTCCAGTGTCATTGACCATGTATGACCAAATCTGATTGTATCTGCCAACATAAACTCAAATGTGTGTGGCTACATTGACGACACAATCGTTTGGCAGGTGATCATTAGCTCAGCTACTGTTCGAACAGCAACCTACTTCTCTATCCTTTTGAATGGGTATCTTTAACGTTGCATCAGTGATGTACTGGTTTTGTGCATCTCTTGATATTTTGAAGACAAAGTATGGACCAATGTCCGTATTTCAGAAAATGTGGCCCTTTTGTTGGAGATGCTTTGTACACATTAGTGTCTGCTGCTTTGGATGTAGAACATCTTTTTCTATTTTTCTGTACCCCATTTATTATCCTTTTTGAGACGTGAAGCACTATAACCCCACAATTAATCATCATATGTAGTGTATTCATATGCATAGTCTTTCTAGGACAGTTTCTTATCAAACCGAAGCAATCTACATTGTGAAGACATACATGTATGGCGGTAAAACGTCAATCCCTAAGGCAATATCAGTTTAGATTCTGTATGCTCTCTACTCCCATTACTGTTAATGCATATGGGCAAAGTGGAGATGGCTGACATTGATTCATTGCCTTCTATTAAAACAGACAAATGCATTTGTCAAGGTTGACGGGTAATGGGAAGCATAGACAATGAGGAAGGCCAAGCTTTGGACTGAGAAAGAGACCATAGACTTGGAATTGTTCTTTTATAGTGTGCAGGCGCTCCAGTTTTCTATAAAGTCTGAAGCTTTTATTTTGTCTCTAAGAACAGATATGTCTAGACTGTAGACTTCCCACAATGTATGTTGGAGAATATACCATACCAAGATATCCAAGCAGATAGGTGATCAGTCCTGCCCTTGTAAGGTAAGCTGGTTGGATACTGTAGATGGATATTGGAATTAGTAATATTCTGAACCTTCTGGAGTATGCTTGGGACCAGAGATGAGCGAACTTACAGTAAATTAGATTTGTCACGAACTTCTCGGCTTGGCAGTTGATGACTTATCCTGCATAAATTAGTTCAGCTTTCAGGTGCTCCCGTGGGCTGGAAAAGGTGGATACAGTCCTAGGAGACTCTTTCCTAGGACTGTATCCACCTTTTCCAGCCCACCGGAGCACCGGAAAGCTGAACTAATTTATGCAGGATAAGTCATCAACTGCCGAGCCGAGAAGTTCGTGACAAATCTAATTTACTGTAAGTTTGCTTATCTCTACTTGGGACCACAAAGATGTGCCAGATCCATGATCCGTTGATAGATCCAAAAATGAAGGTTAAGCAGTTTGAATTTCTGTGAAAAATACTAGCAATGGTAATTGCTCCGTTACTTGGCATCTAATGGTGCATGCCCAATTTTTTTTCACAGATTTCATATGAATCAAAACGGAATAAAAGCCTCTTCGCGCCTTTTATATAAAACGTGGAGGTGTACAGTATGGCCCCATAGACCTCTGTTGGTATTTTATTAGTTTTTTTTTTTTTTTTACAACTTGTAGCTTTATACAAAGGCATAATGTGACCATGTGCATGAGTCTTAATATGAATGTAGATGTTTAGTAATTTAAAGTGTACCTTTCGTCAACAAACTTTTTATATAATGTAGATAATACAGTTATATGTATACTTGTAATATACATGGCTAAAAAATATATGTATTTATGGGTGAAAAAAATGCTGTCCTTGCAGCTATTGCCTGTGAGGAGTCCAAATACAGGAAGTGAGGACAGGAGAAGAGGGGCTCTGTGCTGGCTCCTGGCTTGTCAACCATCCTCGTGTGAGCCTGAAGCATGTCACAGAGCCTTATTGTACAGAGCCCTGCTGGTCCTCTGTGCACAGAGCCCTGCATATTACAAATACACATATAATGGTATTATCTATGTTCATATAAGACATTTTTGTTGCTGATGGGTACACTTTAAAGAGAAGACGCAACACTACCAGATCCTTCAATACAGTAAAAGCTACATGGAGCTTTATTTCTCACCCAAATAAAAAATGTACCAGCAGCTGTATCCTGTACTACTTGACAAAAGCAGGATGGAGGGAATGTTCTGTCAGCTAGATGGGGAGAAGCTGCTGCTATCTACCCTGATGACTCTAAGTTCAGAGAGTATGAAAGTGATGACAGGTTCCCTTTTAATAACATTTAGTAGTGCTACAAAAAGTCATTTAGCCCAGGCCTTGGATTTTAGCACACCCAGTTGCTTGTTTCCGCAGGCGATGTAACTTTGGCAGTAGATTATGCCCCTGTATGCATTGGTATAAGCATGTACTTGATGATTGAAGTGTGCAGATTCGAGTGGGTAAGGAATTTTTGACAGCGAAGATCTGTGGCTGGCGTAAGGCCGCTTCTGCATCATGGATTTTTGGCTCCATGAGGATACATGAAAGTATACAAACATTTAACATGATGGGCTGATCATTTCTAAACAGCAAAAGTATGTCTTTTCTTTATAGAATAACTTACTTTGTGCTAGAAATAAAAATGTGCTACAGTGTTTATTTTTTATTTTATTTTTTATATCACTTTGTCAGTTCCAGGATTTTGGATGGAAGGAAAAACAGTAGCACTTTGTCCTTTTTGGCATAAATATTGTAAGCTTGTCAGATCAATTAGAAGTCAATGGACGCCATGGTATTGTGTGAACAAAGCCAAGCACATTGGCAGAACGTAAAGTTTAGTATGTGTTTTGTCTGCTGTACGGATGGTAATGTAGAAAAAGACCAAACTCTACAGAGCAGGTTGGCCTAAGTTTATATCATGTTTGACGGATCTAGGGTGTATTTTTGCATCATGACTTGGAGCAGTGTTTCCAAACCAGGGTGCCTCCAGGTGTTGCAAAACTACAACTCTCAGCATGACCGGACAGCCTTTGGCTGTCCGGGCATGCTGAGAGTTGTAGTTTTGCAACATCTGGAGGCACCCTGGTCGGGAAACCGTGACTTAGGCCCCTTTCACACTACAGGTATCATCCTGTAAAAAACCTCCGTTATTACTCCCGGCAAAAAGTCCTGAAAATGGCTGGAAAAAAATCCCGTTCATGTGAATGGGATTTTTTGAACATCCTTTTGCATCAGGCATGTCCGTTTATACTAATGTCAGTTATTTTTGCCGGCACAAAAGACGGTGCATGCACTAATTTTTGGTCCGGCAAAAGAAAATGGTGAAAAAAACGGACGTTAAAATTTAACATTAAAGTCTATGGGAACCTGATGCTCAAAAAAATCAGTTATCAGTTATGGTCAGGTTTTTTAACATCCGGTTTTTGTACTGAGCATGCTCAGTACAGCTTTAGAAAAAAAGGGGTAAGAAAACGGATGTAACTGGTAATAACAGATGAACAACATCAGGTTTTTTAAGAAAAAAACATTAAAAATAACAGATGATGGTCATTGTAATTGGTTTGTAAAATAACGGCAGTAAATAAGCAGGATGATACCTGTAGTGTGAAAGGGGCCTTAGAGACCTGGTATAACACCATACTAGATCTCTCTGGCTACAAACGCATCGAAATGACTCCTAAAATAGATATACAGAATCTGAGGGGACGCCCACAGCAAAGCATTCGTGGACAAACCAATGACTGTTAGTTTATGACTCCCCCAGTTCTCGGTCAGGATGAATCTCCTGCACATGCTCTGCTGTATGAAGCTCTTACAGATTGCATGTGATCCTTATCAAATAATGAGAACATCTGCAAAATCCACACTGCTAAATAAGTCATCGGTCTCCTACCATTGCTTCGTCATGACGTTGAATATTAAATCAAAGCCATTCATTGTTGTGTATTTACATATACATTCCTGTACATGTAAAGGGCCGTGTAGGAGACTGCTACTATAGAAATGGGCAGAGATACTGGGTTTAGTAATACAGGATTTTGAGGGGCTGCCTGTTTTTTGTTCTTTGACATGAGTAAACTAAACACGTACATTTCTAGACCAGATACTAAACATACAGCAACCTTTTATAAACGGATTATAAAATTATATATAGGAGAAATGTAGACTTGCTTGGTGTTATGCTTGGATTTGTTTGGTAAATTAGGCAGAGACTATACTCCTGGTTCCAAACAGTAAAAACAAAGTGTGACACAACCCAGTTCAGAAGACATCTTAACCCATATGAACATTTTATGATCAGAGTGCCGGCTTTGTTTTGGATGCGTTCCAAGTGACCGCTCCAAGTTGATGTCCTGAGCCAAATTGGATAAATACGTGCGCGGAGAAAACATACGCTGACTCTCATTGGGTCAAAGCCATTCTCTGATTTATTGTATAGCGTACACACAAGATATATCCTTCAGTAGGGCGTAGCACATTGTATAAGCATTCTAATTGGTTAGCAGACTACTTTACGTAAGTATTACATCATATGCTCTCTCTGCGAAAAGGAGATGGTCACACAGGGTGTAATACCGGATGTAACCTCAATTTTAGAAGAATGACCTTCAATATATTCCATAAAAACTCTGGGTTTCTGTGTTCGTGATGTCACACCATGCCCATAGAAGGGGACGTGATGGCTGTGAAGCAGAAGTACAGAGCAGCCATGCCCCCTCCCATAGACATGAATGGAGGGGGTGGGGCATGACTTCACGAACAAGGAAGCGCAAAGCCAGCATTCTGAACATAAATGTTTAGAACGCTGGGGTGCTGGCAGGACCCCCTGCGATCAGACCTCTTATGTGCTATCCTTTTGGATATGGCAAAAGATGTCTACCGCAGAGTACCCCTTTAAGTACCATATGTTAATCTGAGCCATTTTTATCAGAATAGAGCTCCCGTGGGTTGTTTCAACAGGACCCTTCGAGCCCATTCACACTACATATTTGTTTTTTAGTGGGATTTTGTTGCACCATTCAAACTATGGAATTTCCACTGTTTAAATTCCAGATCCGAGGCTCCATCAAAAGAATGAACATGTTCATTCTTTTGTTGCAATCTGCTCTGAAATTCATTGCAGACTGTGGAGACGGTACATTTCTGAGCGGTCCTAGCTCCAACTGATTCATCCGGCACCCGTACAGAGAGATTCTGCATGGGAATGAGTAGAGATGGTAGGGTAGGGTAAGTTCACACCACAGAATTTCCGAGATGGTGTTACTGACGGCACTCTAATCTGCACTGTATGAGCTAAGGGCT